>NC_086329.1:76597190-77323440 GCF_036172605.1 Pelobates fuscus | reverse complement strand
TATGATTAAGTCTTTAATGTGCACATGAATTCCATCCACAGTAGATGTAATGTGTACAAACTAGAGAACATCAAGAGGTGATGAAAATTGTAAAGCCTAGTAACAGCTTATCATCCCCTAGACCGCAGACATGATACTTTATAGGACACCTAATTAGTAGTGCTGATCAGTTCCAGGGTCAGGTAAGGTCCCAGACAGGCAATAGAGACAGATGCATGAAAATACACGGGGGCCAGAAGGGATATCCAAACGTCAATTCTCATCAATGGTGGACGTGAAGCATTAGAAGAAGATCCATTGAATGTCCAAGCACCTTGTAGTGCAATGAAAGCGCCACATCTTTGTTTCAGCAGATGGAACTGTAGTCAGAAAATTGCATCACATCCTCAGCCTGAAGTACTTTTGATGCTTTCATATTATATGCCATGAGCAGATCTGTCATCCTGGACCACATAAGGAACAGAATAAGATCGTAACATAAAGGTGAATTTGGACACATGACCAAATTTTTTTGTTTTTGAGGGCTAATTCATAATAAGAAAAAAAAAATAGAATATTAGGTTGTCAAAGCATTGTAGGCAACAGCTGTGGGTCCAATGTTTGGTCACCCCTTCTGTGGAACCTTATTATTTTTCAACCTGCTCACTGATGCTGAGGGCTGAAGCAAATCCCAAGTTCAATTGGAACCTTAGCTTTCCAAAATTCAATGCAAAGCAAAACCGTCTATTGAGAACATTTGTACAGGTCTGTACTCTAGGCTCAGCTTGCCCCTCTTTGCATGGTCCTATCTCCTACACAGTTATAGAGTGCTCTGTGCACTTTAAGAGTTTATGTACCATCTTCTCCTTTATAACATGATCTATTTTACCACTGTTGATCCCATAGGGCAGCAAACGTAACACTAATCTGTATATATACTTCTGCTTCTCTCGGCCACATTCAGGTCTAGCTCAGCTGAGTAAGATGACATTTCAGAAGGCAATGTGTCAGCAGGAGCAGCTAAATTAAGGTCCAGTGAAACACAGATCTTCTGCCATAAACAAGTCTGTGTTATACAAGTTGTATTGATGGTAAGGGTGAGTTTGGCTATTAATAGCTAGGTTTCTGTGTTGCAACCAGCTGAACTTGCAGCTAAGTACCAAATAAACACAGATAAGGATAAGAGACAACTAAAACATTTGGACAGCTTTCTAGTAATGAATATTCACTGAAATGTAAACTCTGCAACTCAAAGTGCATTTTAAACAGAAATAGAAGACCTGGATACAAAGCTGACTTGGAGATTATTTACTAGTTTGGCTTTTGTGGCTTAAAATTTGATTTCTGATCATTCATGCTTTAGTGAATAACCTTTATAGAAAAGTCATGTTATGCACTAAACCAGGAATTACTGGGATGATTTTTTTTTTTTTTTACTTTTTTACACTAAATTAGCCACATTTGGAAGAAAGAAAAAAGCTTGACTATGTTACTCCAGTTTGGCTAACTTTACGTATGCAATTCCCAGGTCCCTAGTTTAGTGAATTACATATTAATACCTACCAAGTTTGGCACAGCTGGAGTCAGGACAGGCCTTGTGTATGGGCCTCACCAATGATAAAAATTGCATTATAGGTGATGCCCCCAGGCCTTAGGCATTTAGACGCCCTGTGCGAAAAATCTTCACAGCGCCTCCCCCCCCCCCCCGTCATCCATGTATGCTGTTATGTTTGTGTTGTCTGTGTATGTAATAGTACGTGTGATGACTGTGTGTGATATGTATGCTATGTGTGATATTTGTAATGGGTATATTAACAGTGTGGGATATGCGTGTATTGGTTGTATGTGACACACACACACACAGAGTCAGACGGCCATACACACACAGGAAGACATCCACACACACACAGGCAGACAGTCACACACACACACACAGACACACACAGGCAGACAGTCATACACACAGACACACACAGACAGTAATACACACAGACACACACAGAGGCAGACAGTAATACACACAGTCATACACACAGAGGCAGACAGTCATACACACACACACATACACGCAGACAGTCATACACACAGACACACACAGGCAGACAGTCAGTCATACACACAGACACACACAGACAGTAATACACACAGACACACACAGAGGCAGACAGTAATACACACATACACACACACAGTCATACACACAGAGGCAGACAGTCATACACACACACACACACACACGCAGACAGTTATACACACAGACACACACAGGCAGACAGTCATACACACAGACACACAGAGGCAGACAGTCATACACACAGAGGCAGTCATACACAGTCACACACACAGAGGCAGACAGTAATACACACAGACATACAGTGGCAGACAGTCATATACACACACACACACACACACACACACGCAGACAGTCATACACACACACACACACACACAGACACACACAGGCAGATAGTCATACACACAGAGGCAGACAGTCATACACACAGACACACACACAGAGGCAGACAGTAATACACACAGACACAGTGGCAGACAGTCATATACACACACACACACACACACACAGTCATACACACACACACACAGGCAGACAGTCATACATACACACACACACACAGACACACACAGGCAGACAGTCATACACAGGCAGACAGTCATACACACAGACATACAGAGGCAGACAGTCATACACACACACACACACACAGAGGCAGACAGTCATACACACAGACACACAGAGGCAGACAGTCATACACACAGACACACAGAGGCAGACAGTCATACACACAGGCAGAGAGTCACACTCACCTGACAATCACATAGTTACCTGTGGAGTTCATTGTTGAGGCAGTGCAGCTCCTGGTGACTGTTTGGTGGGGAAGCAGGGACTCCTTCCTGCTTCCCCTGCAGCCGTTTTCCGGCGCTTTTAGCTCCGCCCCCGCCGCACGGTAAGCTCCGCCCCCGCTGCAATTTTTTTTTTTTTTTTTTAAATATTTTTTTTTTTTAAATCGGCTGTGCGGCCGCACGGCGCCCCCTGCTCCATGGCGCCCTGTGCGGACGCACAGCTCGCACACCCCTAAGGCCGGCCCTGGATGCCCCTAAATGGGTGGGCCCAGTTAGAAAGGAAGGCATGACCACCGACTGAAGGTATGTGTGAGCCTGGCATCAAGCACACCCCACTCACAGATGGCCTTCTGCGTAGAGGACCATGCAGAGTATTAAGCAAATTGCTGGACACCAGGAAACTAATGTGGGACAGTTGGGAGTCATGCATACTTCCCAGCAGTAGTGCCTTGCTTCATGGGATGCCAGTGAGCAGGGCAAAAGGAGGTGAAACAGTAATGCGAATTGTATAACCGGCACTGCACAAAGGGGGTGGACCCACGCAGAAAGGAGGCATGTCTTCCTAAAGAATTGGCACTTCAACCTTGCGTAATTGCAAGCCTGGCACTTTGCCAATAAAGCATCCCAGCCCACCAAGGGTGGACCATGAAGGGACTGCTTTCTGAGGACAGTTCCCAGGTGTCCCCAAACATAAGACACTGGGCAACTAAGTCGTAATAGCGGGAGAGGACCCCGCAAATTTGCAAACACAACATTGATCCATGGGAAATCTTACAGGGTTATTTTCATGCATTAAATTAGAAAGGAAAAACTGAGGCAAAAAAATCCTAATCTAAAAAAATCATCCATCTCTGCTATAGTCACAGCTTGGCTTTCTTTGCCTTTGTTTCACTATTCAGATATAATAAACACAAATTCTGACTTTAATGAATATGACTGCTATTGTCTCTGGGTATGCTTTTACCATATTGATGCAAAGATTTATAATCCTTTCTTTTTCCCCCTGTAATTATGTATGTAGCAGAGTGGAAGTATAAACTGCAATATCTCCGCTGGTAGACGTAGTCAGCATACAAATAAAGGGTAGCGTAATAATTCCAATCCCATTCCCCAACAACTGGACAAAACACAGTTCTGGGAGTCAACTGAATTTTTATTGAACCACAGCCTGTTTTATACAAATCCCCATGCAAGGGGTTTCCTTAATGAAATTCCAGGGGTTTTCCCCTGGTGGACCTTGTGGAAAACTGAGAGTACAGTTCTCAGGATCCTTTTCTGTACTGGAGAGATAATTGTGTAAGAACAAGCTTTTAATTCAATTATCTCTCGGTGTAGAACATTACACAATATTTTTAAAAACATAATAATGCGTCCAATATTTATCAGAACTCCACGAAAAAGACACTTCACTGGATAGCTGGGATCTGTGCGCCCAATCTGTCGAAATACCGCTCAGATCCGTTCGGTAGAATAGAAAAGCCATCCGAGTGAAGTTTTGGACCGGTCAGCCACAAGGAGGGAGCCCAAAACAGTTCCAGGTAATTGCAGGCTTTGACCAGTCTTGTTTCGGAAGTTCAGACGAACGTACCTAGTTATATATTGGGTAGTCGTGTGTCTGAAGGTTGGTAGTTTCTTTTAAGCGAACGCCGCTTTATTTGCACGAAAGGAATTATCTGTACGAACGGTATGGAAGTCCAGCGGTGTTCGCGAGGTCGAGTGGCCGATTTTAGTTCCATGCACTCGAGTCGTCAACCAAACACCGCTGGGCTGGGCTATGTTTATGGTTTTCTATGTTGCCATTTCTTAATTGAAGACACACGACTCACCTGTGTGGTCCTCCATTCGGTATTTCGTTAGAATTCACAAACAGTATGTCCATGTTCCGTTCGTGAAGTCAGAATAGACAAATCAACTTAGTTTTTTACACAAGAAGACGCTAGCTTTGCCACAATGTACATTTTTGTTAGTAGTGCCAAAAACAGATGTTTTACATTACACTGCTGGGGTTTATGCCTTAAATCCAAAACTGTGGAGAATTGACAAGGAAGTTACAAATTTACACCAATATATGGTAATATAATTAAGCTGAAGGAACAAGAGGAGTGTTTTTCCATTTCAGCTCACTTCTCCAATAGGCTGGAAAGGTTCTGGCTGTAGTAGACGTAGGAAGTCGCATCTGGTAGAGCTCTGTAGTAGTGATGGTGCTTGGTGTTCCTTTAATTGTGGAGGCACAAAGTTACCTTCCTTAATACAGCGTCAACTTTATTAGAAGGACATATCTCCAAATAATGGTGTTAGTGCCCTGAGGTGTCTATTGGTGTTCTCACATTGCACTGGTTGGTTATATTCCATGGTGTTCAAAGATGTTGGACACCACAGAATAAACCCTGGATAGTGGGACATAAACCTAAGTTTAGGATGGTTTTCCTGAACCCAGGATATTTGGAAGATATGAAATTAGAGGACTAGACTTGAAATATTTTTTTTAGGATTATTTACTAAAATATTAAAAATTGAAAAATTAACTATAGCTGATTTAGAGATTTGTTCCAGATCTGCTATTTTAGCTCCTGATTTGTCATTTAAAATGTACTTTTCAAATAGTTTTTATTAAAAGATTTAAAATTTTACAATAAAATAAACAATCAATATGAGATAAGTAAAATATTGATACAACAAACAAACCGGTTATAATGTAATAAATAATTATCTGGAAGTAGTAGATTATTAATAAATCAAATGTAGAATAATATGGTACAAAATATCACAATGTATATATAGCATTTTGGTCAGGTGGGGTCAAAAAATTAAGTTGTACTTCCATTTGAAATTTACAATGCCATACAATTTTTTTTTTCTGGAATTTATATTTGAGTTGACTTGACTGACTTTGATAGTTGTATGCACTTGTTCTATATTTTGGTGTGTAAACAGAGTAGTAAGTGAGCGTTTGGTGTGTGTTCAGGATAGACAGTGAGTGCTTGGTGTGTGTTCAGGACAGACAGTGAGTGCTTGGTGTGTGATCAGGACAGGCAGTGAGTGTTTGCTGTGTGATCAGGACAGACAGTGAGTGCTTGGTGTGTGATCAGGACAGACAGTGAGTGTTTGGTGTGTGATCAGGATAGACAGTGAGTGCTTGGTGTGTGTTCAGGACAGACAGTGAGTGCTTGGTGTGTGATCAGGACAGGCAGTGAGTGTTTGGTGTGTGATCAGGACAGACAGTGAGTGCTTGGTGTGTGATCAGGACAGACAGTGAGTGTTTGGTGTGTGATCAGGATAGACAGTGAGTGCTTGGTGTGAGATCAGGACAGACAGTGAGTGTTTGGTGTGTGATCAGGACAGACAGTGAGTGCTTGGTGTGAGATCAGGACAGACAGTGAGTGTTTGGTGTGTGATCAGGATAGACAGTGAGTGCTTGGTGTGTGATCAGGACAGACAGTGAGTGTTTGGTGTGTGATCAGGACAGACAGTGAGTGTTTGGTGTGTGATCAGGATAGACAGTGAGTGCTTGGTGTGTGGTCAGGATAGACAGTGAGTGCTTGGTGTGTGGTCAGGATAGACAGTGAGTGCTTGGTGTGTGATAAGGATAGACAGTGAGTGCTTGGTGTGTGATCAGGATAGACAGTGAGTGCTTGGTGTGTGATCAGGATAGACAGTGAGTGCTTGGTGCGTGATCAGGACAGACAGTGAGTGCTTGGTGCGTGATCAGGACAGACAGTGAGTGCTTGGTGTGTGACCAGAACAGAGAATTAGTATTTGTTGTGTGATCAGGCAGATAGTCAGTGCTTGGTGTTCGATCATTACAGAAAGCAAGTAATCCGCAGGTCACAGAGTAAGGTGTAACCAGACCTGATACAGCCCTTGAACTAATACAGGAATTAAGAGGTTAATGTAAACTTGTAGCAGTTACTTGTCCTGGCTGTGGGAGGCGGTCCGGAGGTTGCCCAGGGCAGCGAGGAAGTGATTGGCGGAATGTTGCTGTCCACGTTCCTGTTGCTATGGTAACAGAATGCTGACCCACATCGCCCAGGTTGTGATCTTTGGGGTCTTAGCTGTACTTTAAGAGGTGCTCAGCACCCTCCCCCAGCAAAACAATGACTGACGGGGGGCAGGTGCAGCACATTGGGGATAATCCCAAATATGAATTGAACGTGAATGGCAGAGGGAGGAATGTCTTTGTGACCCAGCTTGAGGATGGCAGGTGGGTGACATAATGTGCTATTAACCTTACTAATTAACCCCTTTACTGTTGCAGACATAATCAGTAGAATATGAGGCGAGATATAGAATGCAATTTATTGATACCTCAGGTATCAGTGCCATTCACAGTGCCATTCACAGTGGTGGCATGTAGCAGGGCACTCCTCCTGTTATGGACTGCGCTTCTTATAACGTCCAGCCAGCCCGTTCCACAACAGCTGGAGGGCATGGTTGTAAATGTGCAAGGACATTGACCTATTATATACAGAAATCGTTACAACATAGCACAGCTGCCAGTTACTATTGTATTAACAGGTTTAGAGTTCTATTTGTTTATTTTTGCTAGAGCATTCAGTAGAGTCTTAGAGCTACATTAAACTTGCACTTTACACATTGTATTGTGTTTTTATTTGTTGCAGTTCACATAGGATATAAAAATAAAATGCCATATAATAAAGTGCTGGATAGATGCACAACAAAAGAATCAAGATTATAATATTATAAAGTGAAAATAAATACAGATAAAATTGATATGGAATCCAAGCTTGGTTTTGGGATAAAATACAGCTTTTTATGGCAGTCAGATAGTATTGCTTTTCCAAAACCAAAGCAGGCATCCTAATGATGTGACCGACCTCCAGTCTACCTGTCCACTCATACCTGCAAATAATTATTCATTAAGCATTCTATTCAAGAACATGCAATGTAATAAAATTAAAAAAATATATAGTTTTGTCCAAATCTCTTGTGTCGAAAATTTCTTTATTTTCAGGATGGCCTAATTGCGTCCATAAGGCATAAGGCATTTCCGTTTGGCTAAATTAAGTTAACGAAAACCAATTTGATAAAACGAATCAGAAAAACCATAAGGGCGTGAAATTGGGCCAATCAGTGTACTGCAAAATATATACATAATATTTTTAATATTATTTTTAATAGAGGAATCCTTTTTCCCTCTATTGGTCACTTCTCACTTGACCTGTGGGACTACATGTTTTTTGGCACCACGGTTTGAATTCAGAATCATTAATCTAAATGAACATGCTTGGACATTGTGCTTTTTTGTGTAGTTCGTGAATCTGCTTCATTTCCGTTCGGGGTTTGGGAATTCGAACGATCGGCAGATTAGTGCAAACTCAGACAAATTTCAGTTTATAATAAAACGATTCTCTAAGTCTAATAAGCAGTAAATATTACAGTTGGAAAATGTATCTCCTCTGTTAACATTAGTTTAGGACCCACCAATATTTGTGTACTTTTTAAATGGTAGCAGGCTCAAAGAAACATTGCAAGCACTATAATCACTACAACTCGCTGTAGTGCCTGATGTGACCTTGTGCCCACAAATTTGAAGCAATCTAACAGTTTTTACCTGGGTGTCTGTCAGATCCTGTTCCCTTCCTCCACCCGTCTCCAGAGAGCTGGAAGTTTCTAAGCAGGAAATTCCATTAGCTCTTCTAAACAAAGCTCTCCAATACAATACAATGTGAACATTTGGTATGACTAAATGCCTATATTATTTCACTTAAAAGAACACTCACGCACTTACTGCTACTGCAACATATGGTCATTTAAGTGCTCTAGGGTTTAATTGTCTGTCCCTGTTAGCTTATTGTATACATAAATGATGAACAGAATAAGGAGAACTGAAATATGAGCTAGGAGGGTCTTGTCCAAAAATCTTACTGTCTAAAAGAAGCAAATAGAGGATATAAAGCCAATATGGCCATCTAATGGCCTCTCAGTGTTGCTGTAATAACTCAAATGAGCCTTATCATGGAAATTACTTTTTTACGGTAAGTATGGTAGCTCAAAGACTGTAAATGCTGGGTGGATGACTTGTTGGCCTAGACGCTGAAAACACTGTGTAGTTTGTCTCCTTGGCCTTAAATGCCAGCTGTGATGTTTCATCAGCACTTGGGGTGACATATCAGGTCGTACCAGGTGATGATTATAGCAAGTGTTTTCCATGAAACTCAGTGAGGTCCTAGATTTGAGGGTAAAATCAATACCAAATTTTTCCAGTATGAAATTAGTGCTGATTCTCCTGCAGCATGCTTGGGAGTGGAGACCAGATGGTCACTTGGAACCCTGAGAGGATTTTGTGTGACTCCCAAATTGCTGGAAAATCCCATAGGTTATATTGTGTAATGTGTGAACACCAAACGTTGCTTTTTGGTAATTGGCTCACATCTTAAAATACTGGACAAGCATTATATCTGGATTTATATCTTTTTTTTTCTGTACAAAAACAACCTAAGCAATAACCAGTTTTCTGAAATTTTGACTTTTTCTTCCAGAAATGAAGAGGAAGAAATATTTACACAATCCCCCGTGATAAAGGAGGTAAGTAGATTTTATAATGTTTATAACAAAGAGCAATAAATATCATTCACAAGCAGTGTTAAAACCATGTGTTAACAGCAGATTTTCCAGGCCAAAAAATAAATTGGCTAAATTCTCAAATGATGCAGTTGGGTATGTTGGGGTTCCAAGCGTTTTCTTGATTGTTGCTATGTGTAAATTCACATCCGTAGACAGAAAGTAATCTGGAAGCTGCCTATCACTTGGTCGTAAAGAGGATAGTTCTGTCTATTACCCAAACAGAACAGCATCTGCTGCTAATACTAACATTTCTGATTTTATCTATAAAACAAACTCCTTAAAGAACAGTTTTTAAATGTATTTTACTGTTGAAACCTGTTATTAGCCCTCAACCACACAATCAATAAATCTGTACAGTGATGCAAGATTAAAGCCGAAGAAACAACAATGAACTGCAAATAGATCTTCTATAATTGACAGTTCCATATGCTTGTTCCAAACCCTTAAACGCCAAATTGCAGAATATTGAAACCCAAATTACAATATTTAGGCTAAAATTGCGAAAATGTGACTATAGCTGATTTAAAGAGTTTTTTCCAAAGCAGCTATTTTTGGATACATTTTCATTTTTGCAGTTCATTTTTAAAACTGTTTATCACTTTCAGGGGTTTATTTTGCCAAGACCCTCAGATGTGACTTTCCAACTCAGTGTGCCGGGGCCTGTGGGTGAATCTAAAAGTAGTTTTATTTACCTGAAGCACTCCACCGTGGGCTCCCCATCTTCTCTCTTCAGTTCCTGGCTCTTCTGCCTGGAGTCCACATCACTGATGTAATGTTGGACATGCTCAAGATTGTATTATTAAGATCTATGGACATTAGCACATGACCCTCCATAGATCCACAGCTGCAGAAGCTCTTCCTTTTTGCCAACTTTTGTCAACAGGGACTGTTTCCGTAAGACAAAGCTATCCCTACTGTCAATGAAATTCCAATAAAGTCAGCGTGAATATTTCATAAAGATTATGTCTTTATGAAATTCTCAGTGACCAGAGGTGACAGACCTGCTTTAATACACAACAATTCAGTGTGTAGTATATAAACCTCTGGGTGTGAAATGGCAGCCAAAAGCTATGTGTGAATGAAAGCGTTTAACACTATTGATCCTTTGCCAGATTGAGGTCGGCAGAGAATTCCGAGAGCTATAGCAAAACAACCTCTGATGGGCTGCATTTGGATACATTGTAGAGTAACCTTATCGTTTTTAGATCGGTGATAGCTAACTTTGGCATCCCAGATGTTTTCAGAACAACTTATCCCATGATACTTAACATGCCCTATTGCCAAGAGTATATACTGGAGATCAAAGTTCCATTGATTTCTCTTTGTTTCACAGACCCCCGGCCGGATTCCCGAGACAACCTCAAGCACCTTACAGAAAACTCTGATTCTGAAAAAAGAAGTTGAATATGACCAGGTCAGCCAGGAACTTCAGAATAAAAGGCAGGAGTTTGAAGAACGTATGCTGGTGTTGGACGTCAGAAGACAGGAGCTTGCAGAGAAACAGTTACAGGTAACAATGAACTATCCAAACTACTCTATATATCCTGTATCAGCTTACATTGGTGGTGATTAAAATAGTCAGCATTATAGTCTGTGGGTGGTTTGGAGGAAGGGATATAATTAGCTGTTTGATTCTATTCTATTCTTTCACCACTTACCTCTGTCACTCAATTTAGATCATGGATGGAAGTACAGTTTTGTTAGAAGATTTTTTGCTAAACAGGGTGCTAGACGTGGAAAGTCTAGCTAGGTGGGCTACTTAAAAAGCTAAAAAAAAAGCTAAAAAGCTTTTTTTTTTTTTTTTTTTGCAATTTGAGACACTCCCTTGACTCACAAAACGGAGAATAGACACTGAACTTATGTATGTGATAACTCCACAGTGCTCTGACCAGGCTGTCAAGTTTGATAAGTTCCTGAAGGATAGTGATGCCAAGAGAAGACGAGCGATTGTGAAATACCAGACAGATTCGAGGCAGAATGAATTACGGAAAATAGAAATTGAGGAGCTGGCGAGGCAGCTGGGAATCCACAAAATCCGGTGGGTGAATGATTATCAGATACTGTTAAGATCTACACTTTTCCCCTTCTTCCACTAATGGAATAAGACAAATCGGGGGTTAGATAGAGCGATTCATGATCATAGCTCAAGGTTAAACCCAACATTTAACAACCTGACACAATGAGATGCTGTATATATATATATGTCCACAGAGTGAACACTTTAGCCCTGCATGGACTCCCTGTATGGCAGCCTGGAGGTCTGTGCTGGGGAAATCGGAAATGGCTTGCAACACCTGCATGCAGCAGATCTGCAGCATTTCCAAGCTGTTTTAGTATACACACCCAATTTTAAAAAATCCAGCAATAAATGTGTGTATATTTTCATTGGGGATATATCTACTAAACTGTTTAAAAAAAAGTGTTCCTTTATGGTTTTACACGGAAACTGTTAAAGGATCACTATACTGTAAGGAAAATAAAGCATGTGGCGGTTTACCTTTATCCAGCGGGGGCTCCCTCGGCGCTGGTGACCTCTCCTCCCCCGCCGACGTCTGCTCCTGAGTGGAGCGTAATGCGCATGTGCGGCAAGTGCCGCGCACGCATTCAAACAGTCCATTGGAAATAGTGAACAGAAAAAAAAAAGGTGAAAGCGCACAAACAGTGGAATATTTTACCTTTAAAATCTTGTATAGGTCCTATTTTCAGCAACACACAGTAACTGTGGACCCTATATATAATATATACAAGAAAAGAACATAGTGTATACTGTTGAAACCTATTTACAATATGTGGAGAATAAAAAATGTTCACTCACACTTTCCAGAGCCACATAAGTTAGGCTCTGGACTGTAAAGGTATTTCATCCACCAAGAAATACACTGGATCTGATCCTCCTCTTACATGTATGCAATAAGTTTTTCTTAGCAGGAACTCAGGAGCCAGGTAAGGTGAATTGTTAAAATAAACATTTATTTGGTATAAAATAATAACCCCTTAAGGACACAACTTCTGAGTACGCCCTCGGCGCTGAGTACTCTCCTCCCTCTTCCGACATCATCCGCCGAATGTGCATGCACGGCAAGAGCCGCGTGCGCATTCAATCAGTCCATAGACTATGGTTGTCCAGCATCTTCTCACTGTGATTTTCACAGTGAGAATCGCGGAAGCGCCTCTAGCGGCTGTCAATGAGACAGCTAATAGAGACTGGATTAACCCTCAGTGTAAACATAGCAGTTTCTCTGAAACTGCTATGTTTACAGCTGCAGGGTTAATACTTGATGGACCTGGCACCCAGACCACTTCATTAAGCTAAAGTGGTCTGGGTGCCTATAGTGGTCCTTTAAGGATGCACTAGTATCACTCCACGTTTATTTGGAGTAGCAATATGCAACATAAATGTTTTCTGATAATTCTTTATGAAAGTACAATAACGGCTTTGTACATAATTAAAGGGGATTTCACCTGAAACATTTATGATTTTCATTGTTTCTCCAAATACACGTGGGGCAACTTGCTGTGATAGTACCGTATATACTCGAGTATAAGACGAGTTTTTCAGCACATTTTTTGTGCTGAAAAACCCCCACTTGTCTTATACTCGAGTCAGTGTCTGTATTATGGCAACTTACATTGCCATAATACAGACAGGACTGCCGGGCTCATTACAAGCCCGGCGGTCCTGTTGGGGGCTGGCAGAGAGCTGTACCTTACCTTCACAGCAACTCCTATCAGCTCCCTTCTCTCTCCTCCGGTCGGCTCCCCTGTCAGCAAGTCTGTGAGACTGAATCTATATTTATATTACGGACTGAATCTATAGTTATATTACGGACTGAATCTATAGTTATATTTGAAACCCAGCAACGGCCACGGAAATAAAACACTCCAAAGAACAAACCGACATCAGTATAACAGGATAAATTTAAAAAAATATACTTTATTGTTCTAATAAAATTAACAATATACAAAATATGTGTGTTGGAAAACAATAGTGGTTCTGACAAGTGTGAAGGCCAGTGAACCATGCATGTTGTTAATGTGAGTTTCACTGTGTATTTTATTTGGCTATGATGAAACTATTAAGTGCAATTCTAAATCATGTTTTTATGCCACCATTATTGTGTTTGTTTCATAACATGGGATTGCCTTTGTATCTGAATAAATATTTTGTTTGCTCAAGTGTTAAAGCTGCCGATAGGCAGTGTATGACTGTATGTGTTTGACTTTGCATGATTGTCTGAATTTGTCTTTGAAAAATGTTTGTGCTTGTGCATATGTGTTTCTTTGTGCATAAAAGTTGGTGTTGCTGCCTGAATGATTTTGAATGCATTTATGGGAATGAATCTACAGCCTTGTCCCTGTGCATACGTTGTGTTTATCCATGTGTCCTTGCAATGAGTAGTCTTTTTTTTTTTTCACTGCTCTTTTCGTCTAGATTCCAGTTCTACCTCTTTATGGATTTGATCTATTGTTTGTGGTCCCTGAGGTTTATGTCGAGGTACCCAGTTATTACTTCTTAATTCCATCACATCCTGCACCAAAAATCGAATCCGCGAAGAGGTTTTCTGTTTTTTAATAAAGATGTCAATCTTGCTGATATAGTTGTCCAAGCGACACTGTCCATTTTCCAAGGATTTTCCAATTGTAGTGAGCAAAAGGCAAATACATTCCATGGACTCCTCGCTGTTTCTGTGCAGTAGTTTCATAAGGCAGTCTTTCATGGTGTCTTCAGAGATCAATTTTAATTTAAATAGCTCCCCAATAAATTTGATGTTTCCTTGGTATCGCCTGCGTGCTTTACTACAAGCATCACTCAATTCTTCTTTTAGTCGAGTCTTTTCTCCCGGTGACGTGGCAGCATCCAGTTCCTTTTGCAGTTTCTCAGTTCTTTCATTTCCATTTTCACCTCTCTCAAATTCCTTCTGGCAGAGTCTTATTAGCAGCCTACGGAATGTAATGCTTTCTTCAGGCTTGTCTTCTGTTGGGACCTCAACCATCATTAGCCAGTTGCACATGTTGGCGTATACAACAGCAAAATGTGGCTCTACTACGGCTTTTTCAAATATGACTTCTACAACACTTTTTAGTTGATACTCTGTGTCTACAGAGAGCTCTTTCACTTGCTTGATTAGGTGCTGGAATGTCTGAGGTGTAATTTTATTTAGAATACTGCGAACTTTGCGAACCAATTCTTGAGCCTTGGCCATAGTCGGATCTTCGTTTGTCCTTTTCATGGGAGGTTTCCAAGCCTTTTCAGATGTATGCGGTTTTACATTCTCACTTACATGAAGGATTTTGCGAGGTTCCTTACCAGGACCCTGCTGAGACCTCATTTGGCCCATTCCACATGGCAATCTGTAATTATCCTTAGCAGGGTGGAATAAATTTCCAGTTAGAGGTGTACATTTGCTGCTGGTAAATCGTGGTCGAAGGTGAGGTCTAATGAGCATTCCTTTGTAGAGTTTAGCAATTTCAGACAAGTCTCTTGGCTCCTGTGTAATAGATTTAAATTTAAGTAAAGAATCCCTGTCATAATGTATCCTTTCAACCTTTGTTTTAATATTTGTCTTCTCTTGGAGTACAGGTACTGGAAGGTCTTGGCTTTTCTTTCGAACTATATCAGCCTCAGCAGGAGGTTCTTTTTCTTTTTCTTCTGACAATGGCTGCTCTTCATGGTCACTGCTCAGACTGGCATGTGTTCCTGGCTCATTATTCTTCATCTCATTTTGTTCCTCCTCAGGGGTGCCCTCTTGAATAATTAGAAGCAACTCCTCTGGCTGAACAGTGGGGCAATCCAAAGTAGTTTCGGAGTGATAAATCACAGTGTCAGAGCTTACTGGCAGCTCCTCTAACATTTCACCAGTGCTTGATTTGGCAGGACAAACTGGGCCCACTAGAAGAATACCTGGATCTTGATCCTTGACAGCCTCCCGAGAATCTAGATTCATAGGCTCAGGTTGACAATCCAAAGTGGATTGTGGCTGACCAAGGTTTACTGGCAACTCCTCTGTCAATCCACTTGTATGAGGTTCGATAGTAGAAACAGGATATTCTAGAGTAGTGTTGTCTTCTAGATGTGTGATAACCACTGTAGGCTCTAGAGAGATAGGCTGTAGTAAAATAGCTGTAACTGGGTTCTGAGAATCTAGATTTGCAGGCTCATGTGGACAACCTAAAGTGGGCTGTGGCTGACCAAGGTTTACTGGCAACTCCTCTGTCAATATACTTGTATGAGGTTCGATAGTAGTAACCGGGCATTCTAGAGAAGTGTTGTCTTCTAGATGTGTGATAACCTCTGTAGGCTCTAGAAAGGTAGGCTGTAGTAAAATAGCTGTAACTGGGTTCTGAGAATCTAGATTCATAGGCTCAGGTGGAAAATCTAAAGTGGACTGTGGCTGACCAAGGTTTACTGGCAACTCCTCTGTCAATCCACTTGTATGAGGTTCGATAGTAGTAACAGGGCATTCTAGAGAAGTGTTGTCTTCTAGATGTGTGATAACCTCTGTAGGCTCTAGAGAGGTAGGCTGTAGTAAAATAACTGTAACTGGGTTCTGAGAATATAGATTTGCAGGCTCAGGTGGACAATGTAAAGTGGACTGTGGCTGACCAAGGTTTACTGGCAACTCCTCTGGCAATCCACTTGTATGAGGTTCAATAGTAGAAACAGGGCATTCTAGAGAAGTGTTGTCTTCTAGATGTGTGATAATCTCTGTAGGCTCTAGAGACCTTGCCTGCAGCAAGTGACAGGGAATACCCTCTAGACTTGTGACCGCTTCAGGCTGTGGAATAATATTGTGTTTATAATACTCTGCAGAATACTTTTTTTCATTTTCCAGTTCTTTTTTGTCCACTTCTTTTTCTTGGACATTTGTAGCCTTTTTAGTTGTTTTAGATTGCTTTGGGCGTAATGTAGGCTTTACCTTAGAGAAAACGAATGGGTCCCTGCAATTAAAAAATAGGAAAAGTTAAAATACGGTTGTAACAATTATGTCCTTTTCTCCCTTTCCATCCATCAGCCCATTCTGTCACTTATCTTATTCCTCTTCAGCTTTCCTCTTACTTTCGGTCCGTCAGCTACCCTATCACCCTATCAGTCATTATTGCACAGCTTGTAGTGACACTATCAGATCATTTATGTTACATATATTACATTCTGGTTACACTAATTCCAGTAAATAGTTTACAATATTCCAATTTGAGATTTGTGATGTTGGCTCAGAAAGAGCATTGACATCTTTCTCTATCTGTGGTTCTTCTCTCATTGGTTTCCTGTGTACACAGACAGCCAGTGCGAGAACCAGGGTATTGGTTTACTGAGGACACTGAAGGTTTATTTGGATAACGTTATAGGATTATGGTCGGTCATTCTGTGTCTCATGATACACTTACCTAGGTGGCCGAGCATTTGTCATTAGTTGGTTAGTTTCTCTTGGAGTCACCCGAATATAGTATGGTACATCGGGAATCTTCTCCTCTTTTCCAAATCTGACATAGTTATTATAATGTCTAAAGATTTTGAAGAAAAACACACCAGAAAACAAAGAGCTCATTAATAAACTGATGTTATATCTCTGGAATAACAGAATGTGTTTAGGAAATGATAGAAAAAGCCATTATATATTATAGGTTATTATTTGGGTCATATTGTAATTATTAAATATTCCAATCTGAGATTTGTGATGTTGGCTCAGAAAGAGCATTGACATCTTTCTCTATCTGTGGTTCTTCTCTCATTGGTTTCCTGTGTACACAGACAGCCAGTGCGAGAACCAGGGTATTGGTTTACTGAGGACACTGAAGGTTTATTTGGATAACGTTATAGGATTATGGTCGGTCATTCTGTGTCTCATGATACACTTACCTAGGTGGCCGAGCATTTGTCATTAGTTGGTTAGTTTCTCTTGGAGTCACCCGAATATAGTATGGTACATCGGGAATCTTCTCCTCTTTTCCAAATCTGACATAGTTATTATAATGTCTAAAGATTTTGAAGAAAAACACACCAGAAAACAAAGAGCTCATTAATAAACTGATGTTATATCTCTGGAATAACAGAATGTGTTTAGGAAATGATAGAAAAAGCCATTATATATTATAGGTTATTATTTGGGTCATATTGTAATTATTAAATATTCCAATCTGAGATTTGTGATGTTGGCTCAGAAAGAGCATTGACATCTTTCTCTATCTGTGGTTCTTCTCTCATTGGTTTCCTGTGTACACAGACAGCCAGTGAGAGAACCAGGGTATTGGTTTACTGAGGACACTGAAGGTTTATTTGGATAACGTTATAGGATTATGGTCGGTCATTCTGTGTCTCATGATACACTTACCTAGGTGGCCGAGCATTTGTCATTAGTTGGTTAGTTTCTCTTGGAGTCACCCGAATATAGTATGGTACATCGGGAATCTTCTCCTCTTTTCCAAATCTGACATAGTTATTATAATGTCTAAAGATTTTGAAGAAAACCACACCAGAAAACAAAGAGCTCATTAATAAACTGATGTTATATCTCTGGAATAACAGAATGTGATTAGGAAATGATAGAAAAAGCCATTATATATTATAGGTTATTATTTGGGTCATATTGTAATGATTAAATATTCCAATTTGAGATTTGTGATGTTGGCTCAGAAAGACCATTGACATCTTTCTCTATCTGTGGTTCTTCTCTCATTGGTTTCCTGTGTACACAGACAGCCAGTGAGAGAACCAGGGTATTGGTTTACTGAGGACACTGAAGGTTTATTTGGATAACGTTATAGGATTATGGTCGGTCATTCTGTGTCTCATGATACACTTACCTAGGTGGCCGAGCATTTGTCATTAGTTGGTTAGTTTCTCTTGGAGTCACCCGAATATAGTATGGTACATCGGGAATCTTCTCCTCTTTTCCACATCTGACATAGTTATTATAATGTCTAAAGATTTTGAAGAAAAACACACCAGAAAACAAAGAGCTCATTAATAAATTGATGTTATATCTCTGGAATAACAGAGTGTGTTTAGGAGATGATACAAGAAGCCATTAGATATTATGCATTGCTATTTGGGTTGTATTGTAATGATTAAATAATTCAATTTGATGTGTAAAACCTTTGACACGTCTGGACTAATTACATCCTGCATTTCATCCCAGGATGGTGCTGTCTATTTGGGGTCTCAAAACACATTTAATAAATGGGGCATTATTGTGTCAGAAAAACAAATATGTATTTCTGACACTATAGTTCTAATATTACTATTTATGGCCTCAGCCCCCCTGTCAGGAAAGTAAAAGGGTTTAAACTCACCTTTTTCCAGCGCCACACGGGGCTCCATCCCTAAACTGCCTCCTTGGCTGATAAACAGAATTGATGATCTCAGCCAATCCAATGCTTTACCTTTAGAAAGCATTGGATTGACTGAGTTAGTCAATTTTAATGATCCCAGCCAAGAAGGCATGCTGGGGGTGGAGGCAACGCTGCCCTGGACAATCATAAATTGATGCATCTTGAAGAGGAATGTTCAGTGTCTTCATGCAGAGCGTGGAGATGCTGAATGTCGCAGCATTGTCACAGGAAGCACCTATAGTGGCTGTCTGAGTGATTGCCACTGTAGGTGTCCCTAGGCAGGGCTGCCATCAGAGGGTGACAACCATGACGGTTTTCATGGGCCTGGCGGCCCAGGCCCCACGTGGAGCGGCGAAACTGCCGCAGGTGCATCTTCACCGGGGCCCATCAGGTGGCCCATGCATTTAGGGCCACCCGATGGGCCCTATATCTTCAGGGGCCCGGTCAGCGCTGCGGCCGTGTAATTGTGCAACCGGCCCCTTTAAAATAAATTGCAGCTACACCGCAAGTGCTGTTGGGAGGAAGTGACGGCCGGTCACTTCCTCCCAGCTTACTACACGTAGGGGGAGAGGGAGAGCAGAGGACAGGAAAGGAGAGGACACCAGAGGCATCCGCTCCCATTATCCCCAGCCACCCTCCTGCAACTTAAAGGTAAGAGGAGGGTGGCTGATAAATGAGGTGTGTGTGTGTATACGTATGTGTCTGCAAGTATGTATGTCTGTGTGTGTGTATGTCAGTATGTATATATGTTTGTCTGTGTGTCAGTATGTATATATGTCTGTGTGTGTGTCAGTATGTATGTCTGTGTGTGTGTGTCAGTATGTATGTATGTGTGTATGTGTCTATCTGTATGTGTGTGTGTGTCAGTATGTATGTATGTCTGTGTGTGTCAGTATGTGTATATGTCTGTATGTATGTATGTCTGTGTGTGTATGTCAGTATGTATATATGTCTGTGTGTATGTATGTATGTATGTCAGTATGCATGTATGTCTGTGTGTGTATGTCAGTATGTCTGTATGTATGTGTGTATGTCAGTATGTATATATTTCTGTATGCATGTATGTCTGTGTGTGTGAATGTCAGTATGTCTGTATATATCTGTGTATGTATATATCTATCTGTGTGTGTATGTCTGTATGCATGTATATCAGTATGTATGTATGCCATTATGTATGTATGTATGTCTGTATGTCAGTTTGTATGTATGTATGTTTGTCAGTATGTATGTATGTCTGTATGTATGTGTGTGAGTATGTATGTACGTCAGTGTGTGTGTCTGTATGTCAGTATGTGTGTGTGTGTGTGTATCTGTATCTGTGTCTATATGTGTGTATGTCTGCTTCAGTATTTGTGTCTGTTAGTATGTGTGTATCTTTCTCTGTGTGTGTCTGTGTCCTTTTGTGTCTGTGTGTGTATATTCCTGTGGGGCGGGCACCCAGGGGCCGAGACCTTAAGCTGTGTTAGGGGCCCCACAATTGATGGCGGCCCTGTCCCTAGGGAGCAATGTAAACACATTTTGTACATTAAGCTGTAGTTCTTATGGTGTCTATAATGTCCCTGTAATTCATTTATATTTGACTTTTATTTATTTTTTTACACCCCTGTATATCATGCCTGCTTATTTTATTTCAATTTCCATCACTACAAATGAGCTAGGCTGCACACATTCATGGATTTGATCATTTTTTTTTATCTCATCTGTTTAGAAAAATAACTAAAAGGTGAAACTCAAATTAAATTTTAAGCATTTTACTGCTTAGATTACTACCATTCATTTAAAGATAACATTATTAAATCTACTGGAAAGTTCTGTTATTTACAGAAATGATGCCCATTAACAAACCAAACTTTAATTTAATCTCTATCGAACTCTGATTCCCATCTTCCAATAGCCCCATCTAATATTGACACACACAAAAACAACTATCCCTTTACGGAGATAGTGAGTGATACTCTAAAAGTGCCTGAAATGAAAGCAGCTCAACACAAAAAGTGGAATACCCTAATCCACAATAAAGTGCAAATATTCAAAAAAGGAGGTATAGACTATATACCAACAAGTGGAGCGCTATAGTTAATGTGAATAATGTGGGGGTACACTCACCCCTCCAGTGCAATGACAGTCTTGGAAATATATGTCCAAAAATACATACAAAACAAAATAACAAATACAGATTATAGTGCAGATGGTAACAAAACAACAGTGAATGTTGGTACAAAATAACTTAAACCACTCACATGGGTTGGAGCCTATATATCCGTAGATAAGCAAGAAGGAATTATCTACGGAGCCAATGTTATATAGGCTCCAACCCATGTGAGTGGTTTAAGCTATTTTTTACCAACATTCACTGTCTTTTTGTTACCATCTGCACTATAATCTGTATTTGTTATTTTGTTTTGTATGTATTTTTGGACATATATTTCCAAGACTGTCATTGCACTGGAGGGGTGAGTGTACCCCCACATTATTCACATTAAAGGGAAACTCCAGTGCCAGGAAAACAATCCGTTTTCCTGGCACTGGAGTGTCCCTCTCCCTCCCACCCACCAATCCCCGGTTACTGAAGGGGTGAAAACCCCTTCAGTTACTTACCTGAGGCAGCGGCGATGCCCCTCGCCGCTGTCTCCTCCTCCGCAACGCTCCTCCTGTCCATTGCGTCGGCGGGTGGGCGAGACTGATCCCGCCCACCGGCCGAGGAGACCTAATGCGCATGCGCATTACGTCTCCCCATAGGAAAGCATTGAAAAATAAATTAAATGCTTTCCTATGGGGTTTTGAGCGACTCTGGAGGTCCTCACACAGCGTGAGGATGTCCAGCGACGCTCTAGCACAGGTTTCCTGTGCTATGGACCAGGAAGTGACCTCTAGTGGCTGTCTAGTAGCCACTAGAGGTGGAGTTAACCCTGCAAGGTAATTATTGCAGTTTATGAAAAACTGCAATAATTACACTTGCAGGGTTAAGAGTAGTGGGAGTTGGCACCCAGACCACTCCAATTAGCAGAAGTGGTCTGGGTGCCTGGAGTGTCCCTTTAACTATAGCGCTCCACTTGTTGGTATATAGTCTATACCTCCTTTTTTAATAACCCCATCTAATATACCTGCAGCAACTGTCCACTTACCTGTCCGTAGAAGGCTGATAAGGAATATACTTTAGATTTGTGACAGGTTCAGGCTGTAGAATATTATCCTGTTTATGACACTCTGCACAATAATTTCCACTTTCAGCCTTTTTAGTTGTTTTGTATTGTTTTGGAAATAATTTAGGCTTCACCTTAGAGAATAGGAATGGGTCCCTGCAATTAAAATAGGAAAAGTTAAAATACAGTTGTAACAATTATATCCTTTTCTCCCTTTCCATTCATCAGCCCATTTTGTCACTTATCTTATTCCTCTTTAGCTTTTCTCTCACTTTCAGTCCATCAGCTCACTCGTTATCTATCAGTCATTATTGCACAGCTTGTAGTGACACTATCAGATCATTTATGTTACGCACATTTCATTCTGGTTACAGTAATTTCAGTAAATAGTCTACTTTGTACCATTAAAACTTCTGTTTATATTAAAATGCATATCTTATGGAAATTAGGTAATTCCTGGTAAGTCAAGTTGCTGTAGTACTCCTCAGAAATTTGTTATGTTGGCTCAGAAAGACCATTGACATCTTTTTCTATCTGTGGATCTTCTCTCATTGGTTTCCTGTGTACACAGACAGCCAGTGAGAGAACCAGGGTATTGGATTACTGAGGACCCTGCAGTTTTATTTGGATAACCTTATAAGATTATGGTTGGTCATTCTGTGTCTCATGATACACTTACCTAGGTGGTCGAGCATAACGAATTTCCAAGTTGGATTTTTTTGGAGTCACCCGAATATAGTATGGTACATCGGGTTTCTTCTCCTCTTTTCTATATCTGACATAGGTATCATAATGTCTAAAGCTTTTGAACAAAAAAACAAAAACAAAAAAGGTCAGGCTAATTCTTACAGCACCCAGCCTAGAGGTTATTATCGCAATTTGTTAATGTGATCATATAGTATTTACCTTTTGTCAAGCACAGCAAATTTAGAATAAACAGAAGGGGGAAGGCGACGTCTCTCTGTGCCTTGTTGGCAACATTTTAGAGTTTCTTCCACAAACCCACCATTCTGCTCCCGTGGCTCCCATCTCTTCCCCTTCTCAGTTTCTGGAGAAATATCCAGATTAGTTGATAATTGGGGGAATGTCTGGGGCTCTAATTTAAGAGGTAGCCTAGTTAGGAAAGAAAAAGTGATTAGTGAAGTCTCATATTTCACACATTTGATGTTTTGTGTTTGAAATAACTGAGTGTGTTTAGGAGATGATAAAATATGTCATTATATATTATGAATTGTTATTTGGGTTGTATTGTAATTGTTAAATAATTTGATTTAATGTGTAAAACCTGTGAAACTCTTCGACACTCATTTTCATCTCAGGATGGTGCTGTCTGATCATTCAGACAATTTTGATCGACTCAAAACACCTTTATTAATTTCTATAAATGTTACTTTCTTTGCACCCCTGTATATCATGTCGGCTCATTTAAAGCTATCACTACAAATGAGCTAGGCTACACACATTCCTTGTTTTGTTCATTTTTTATCTCATTTGTTAAGAAAAATAACTAAAAGGTGAAACTCAAATTCACATTTTAAGGATTTTAGCCCATATATTACTCCCATTTATTTCAAAATGACTATTTATTCTACAGGAAAACTATGTTATTTATAGAAATGATGCCCATTAATAAACCATCCTTTATTCTACTCTTAATCAAACTCTGACCCCATCTTCTAATATACATGCAGCCGCTGACCACTTACCTGTCCGTAGAAGGCTGGATGTTTGGCTGTTTTCTGAATTCTTTTTTAGTAGAATTCCTGGGTGGGGGTTGAGTACCCGCCAGCCATGAAACCAGGGGACGTTCAATCATAGAAATAACGTTACCCATTGTCTCTGTAAATAATCTCACTGCAATGAAACTGCTTGTGAAATGCCAGTGTAACCAGCAGTAACAGGGTTATCTGTTATCTGGTCAGTGACATCACAATGTGTTATCTGCTCAGTGACATCACAATAGAACCTGATGATCTATGATGTAGAAAAAAATGGCTGACTGCATGATGTCTATGGAAATGAAATGAAATTGAAAATGTAAATAGCATTTAAATGACAGGCAAATAACCAACTTAAAAAATGTGGTTTTCTGGTATGCCTATTGCAACACACAGGGATGAGGGAGTCTGACTTTCGGTAAAATGCTCAAAACTGGAAAAAAACATACTGCACGCGTATCCTGCTTGGCTTGTTTCAATCTGACGCGTTTCGATTGAAACAAGCCAAGCAGGATACGCGTGCAGTATGCAGATCCAGCAGTAAGAACATTGTATGTGCCAGAAGTACCTTCCACGAATTGGGGACCGATCGGCATTTGGCGCTCATCTCTCAGAGTGAGGTCTGAGACGCACGCCAACCTCACTGACAGCCGACCGCTAGAAAGAACAACTGCAACACAAAGTATCCATATCCATCCTAGCCGGTCCCTGTGGCAAGGCTCAAACAAGGACTACATTTTTGCTGGTAACATTCTTGCACATCGTTCCTGGCTTGCATTTTTTATATATTTTAACATTTTAATGTATATTTGTTATAATGAACTTTTTGTCATTTAAATTATATATTTTTACATCTAGTCTTTTAGAACATAAGTGGTTTCTATTTTAAAGCGATACCTCACTTTATTGCAAAATAGGAAGCAGTTCCTTATACTGCATCCCTATATTACATATGGTTTACATCTTTTTACTATAAAGTATATCATAGAGGTGTACACTTCACTCTGTCTGTATATAACAGATTAGAAGACGTACACACCTTATATGGTTGTATTTTTTCACAAAATCAGGTGACTTAAATTCCATCACATTATAGAGAATAGTTCTACATACTATATCTCTATTTTATATGGTTTACAACTTCACCTATGAAGTATAACATTTGGTGTATACTCCAATCATTCTGCCTGTAGCAGATTTAAAGGTGTACACACCACACATTACTGCTGCACTGTTTTTCCCTGAAATATTGAATTACGCCTTGGTCTATTTCTAACTATTAATTTCCTATTGGTGATACATCAAAAGCCATTTTAGGTGGATTAGCTCCTGGAATACATACACCAATTCAGGTTGTCAGTTTTACTAAATAACCAACTTAATTTTCCAAGTTGTGGTTGTGGTTTTAAAGGGATACTCTGGCCACCATAACACCTTCATCACAATGACATTGTTATGGTGTGATGAGGTCCATGGCACCATCTAACCTAAAAAACTGCTTCATTAAACTAAAGTTGTTTAGGTGACTATAGTGTTCCTTTAACTAATACATTTTTGAGATTCCTTGCCCCCTATAGGTAATATTCGGTATAGGGGGTAAGATTATCCCCCATACCGAAAATTTCCTACATTTTATTATCAATACAGCATTGTTGTTACTGCGAATGGAAGTTGGTGGATCTGTACTTGAAGCCAGAGGGAAAGCCACTACCACAAGATATAGAAGAGGGAATAGGATCCCTAAAAATGCTATCAAAGCTACACATTGAGCCTAGTGATTACTGGCTCCTACCTTGGTATGAATGTCCATATTTGGTCATTGCAGGAAGCATCTCACCACCACTAAGATGGTGGTGCTTCCTGTTTTGACATACATAAATAAAGAGAGGGGGAAAAAATGCTTCCTGTTTTTACATATAGAAATAAAGAGGAAAAAATAAATTTAAAAAAAGATTCCTGTTTTGACATAAATAAATAAAGAGAAAAAAAAAATGCTTCCTGTTTTTTACATATATAAATAAAAAGGGGGGGGGGAGGGAAGGGAAGGGGGAAGAAAGAAAACACATGTTCATTTTAATATGTGGGATTCCAAGATGGCGATGACTTTACTTCCGGTGAGCGTCTTCCGGGGTTCCAAAATGACTGCGCGTCTACTTCCGGTCGACTTGTTTTCCAAAATAGCCATGCGCCTACTTCCGGTCGGCGTATTTTCGTCACGTTTTTCCCAAGTAGTTGGCTCCTCCTTTCTTCAGACTACACCTCTCCATAAATATTAGTTCAAAGAACGGCAGTCTTTTATGTAATATATATCTGGCAATATGTATATCGTCCAGATTCAATTAATCTCCAATTAGATGCCAGCTAGTCCACAGTATATGTTAATTTAACCATAAAAGAGAGAAAAAATATAGTAAAAATAATTTCATTAAAAAGACAATGTATTAGTAGATACCTATTTTAATAAGAACTATATCCTTTTGCCCAAACGTATGAAGTAAATAATAAATACATAAAAATATAAATACATAAAAAATCATAAAATACAGTTCATTTCAAAATCAATGCTGAGCCCTCTAGGTGTTAAAGTGCAAATTTCAAAGATCCATTTGGTTTCTTGTAAACTTAATTTTTGGTTAAAATCCCCTCCTCTCCAATGCGTAGTAACTTTTTCTATGCATGGAATTCTAGTTTTTTTTGGATCGGAGTTGTGTTTTTAAAGGAAGTGTTTGGATACACTATGGTTAATAAAAAACCCTTTTTAATATTCCTTATGTGCTCACTTATACGTATATTAAGTGCCCTAGTCGTTTTTCCTATATATTGTAATCCACATTTGCATATTAAAAGATATATCACTCCTTTTGACTGGCACGTGATGGGGGATTTTATCTTAAAAGATTTTCCAGTTACGTTTGATACAAAACTTTTTTTAGTTTTATTAGTGCAATCAGAGTTTGTGCATGCATTGCACATACCACAATGGTAAAAACCTTTCTGTATTTCTGCCCAATTTGTTAAAAAAAAATTGTTGTTTTTTCTTTATCAATATAGCTTTTTGTTAAGATCTGCTTAAAATTCTTTGCTCCCCTAAAAACAAACCTAGGTTTTGACCCTATATGCTTTAAAATATCTTGATCTTGTCTTAAAATATGTCAATTTTTCTTAATTATCCCCTTTAAAGAGTTGACATTGGTTGCATAATTTAAAATAAGAGGTATTTCATCATTTGTTTTAGATGTATTTTTCTCTTTATATTTTAAAAGTTGGGACCTGTCGTTTTGAACATAGTCAATATCTTTTGATAGGACTTTTTCAGAATATAATTTTTCTTCAAATTGTTCTTTTAAAACATTTGCTTGATCAGTAAAAGATGTTAACTTTGAGCAGTTCCTACGCATTCTTAAAAATTGACCTTTCGGTATATTTTCTAACCAAGGATGATGGTGACCGCTATCCATTTGGATGTAGCTGTTGACGTCTACCTGTTTGAAATAAGTTCTGGTCTCTATTGCGTTATTTAAAATATATATTTGTTTTACTGCTCTCTTTAGTCAGCTTGATACTCCATGTATTAGAATTTAAAAAAAACAAAAAAAATTCTAAAAGTTCTATTGGTCCTCTCCAAATTAAAAATATGTCATCAATATACCTCTTATAGAGGACCAAGTTCGCGCCGTATTCATGGTTATTATATATAAAGTGCTTTTCCCAAAAGGCCATAAAAAGGTTAGCGTAGCTTGGCGCAAACTTGGTCCCCATAGCGTTCCCTTTCACTTGAAGATAAAAATCACCCTCGAACCAAAAATAGTTATTGTTTAAAATCAGTTTAATCCCCGCCACAATATAATCAACCTGTAGTTCAAAAAATAGTTGGGATTCTGTCAGGAAATATTTCACCGCTTCACAGCCTTTTTTGTGATCTATTATCGTATACAAGCTTGTTAAATCGCAGGTGATTAGATAAAAATCTTTTTCCCATTTAAAATCTTGTAGTATATTTAAAAGACTCGTAGAGTCCTGTAAATAAGATGGGCCTGTCTTGACTAGTGGTTGGAGATGTGCATCAATATATTGTGAAAGTGTGGATAAAATGGAATTGATTCCCGATACTATGGGTCTCCCCGGGGGGTGGGTAGGGTTTTTGTGCAATTTTGGTAAAGCATAGATGACTGGGATCCTTGGGTGTTCTAAAAAAAGGAAGGAGGATTCGTCTTTGTTTAAAATTTTAGTATCGATTCTTCTCTTAAGAAAGAGTTTATATTTCTCTTTTATCTCACATACTGAATCTTTTTTAAGTTTTTGGTACGTATTAATGTCCTGTAATTGATTGTGAATTTCTTGTGTATATATAGATCCTTGTCAAGAATAACCACTCCTCCACCCTTATCGGCGGGTTTTATAACAATTGAATCATCTTTTTTCAGAATATCCATAGCTTGTTTCTCTTTTATGGAGATATTGTAGTTCCATTTTGATAGGGGTTTAATTTTATATATCTCATCTAGGCAGGCTTGTTCAAAGACTTTTATGCTGTTGGATTTAAAAAAAAAATAGGGATAAAAACTGGACTTTTTCTTTAGATCTCTGTGTTTAAAATTGTCACATTCTTGTGTTAAAATACTAGGGGACACAATGTCTCCTCTGGTGTAATCTTCTCTATCAAATAATTTCTTTAGACATAACTTACGGGTAAAATGATTAATATCTCTATATGCCTCAAATTTATTTACAGGGCAGCTGGGGGCGAATTTAAAACCTTTTTTAAAAACATTTATTTGGGTTGGGGACAATTGTTTCTTTGAAAGGTTAAATATTCTTATTTCATTACTTGTCTTTTTATGGGTCATTTCTTCCTTTTCTCTAGGAATATATGTCCCTGCTCTGGTTCCTCGTCTGACCCTCTTAACCTTTACCTGGGTGTTTCTTGTACGGCACTTCTCTGTGCCCATCTTGGGCCTAAAACAACTTCCTCCTCTCTATCACTGTTTAGACGATCATACCTATTTCTTAGAGGGATCTGAAATGGACGGTATTCTTGTTATTTTCTTTTATTTCTATTTCCATTATATTCCCAATTAGACTCTCTTCCTTTTCTCTTGTCTATATTAGATGAATAATGGGAATTTTTTTGGTGATCTCTCTTTTGTCTATATTCTCCTTGTTTTCTCTCTTGGATGGCGGTCGAATATCTAGGTCTTTGGGGTAAGGGATCTGGTTTAGTTCTTTTTTGGTAGGTTCTTGGAGTTTATGGTTTCATTGTGGGTTTATGTTTGGACATCTCCCCTGGCCTCTGATCCATGTTACCTCTGGGCATTTTTCCCACCCTGTTATGTGCATAATCTTCTAAGTCTCTTTTGTATTTTTTCTTTTTGTTTTGGATGATGGTGTTTTCAATCTTCTCTATATTTAACTCCACTGTATTGGATAAAGTTTCAAAATCTTAAGTTCCAATAAAAGGTTCTAATCTTGTTTGTATTTCTTTAATCATTTTGTCGACTTCTGTAGGTCCTCTTTTCTCTGAGTCATGATGATATTAATCATCTTCACTGAGAAGGATTCCAAAGCAGAAGTCCAAATATTCATAAACTTATCTTTCTCTAAATCAAATGTAGGGAATTTAGTAAACCTCAGACCTCTTGGTGTAATTTGGTCTAAGAGGTATTTTTCTAATGTAAAAATTTCCCACTTGATTTTTGTTTCTCTAATTAACAATCTTTCTAGTTGGTACATCATTTCATCAAGATTATCGCTTATAGTGATCTCAGGTTCTACATAGTAATAGTCTTTTCCAAACCTTTCACATGCATGTTCTTGCCAATTCTGTCTATTTTTAAACAGAGACATACTTGTACAAAAGGGAGCAGCCCTACCTCCTTAGTGACTTTACAAATACAAGAAATACACAATAGAAGGGAAAAGGGCACTATACACAAAATACTACAACTGGTGCAGCTTAGAAACACCTCAGTGTACAGTCACTTAATACACCAAATGAAAGATATAGTGAACAGAAAAAAAAGGTGAAAGCGCACAAACAGTGGAATATTTTACCTTTAAAATCTTGTATAGGTCCTATTTTCAGCAACAGACAGTAACTGTGGACCCTATATACAGGGAGTGCAGAATTATTAGGCAAGTTGTATTTTTGAGGATTAATTTTATTATTGAACAACAACCATGTTCTCAATGAACCCAAAAAACTCATTAATATCAAAGCTGAATATTTTTGGAAGTAGTTTTTAGTTTGTTTTTAGTTATAGCTATTTTAGGGGGATATCTGTGTGTGCAGGTGACTATTACTGTGCATAATTATTAGGCAACTTAACAAAAAACAAATATATACCCATTTCAATTATTTATTTTTACCAGTGAAACCAATATAACATCTCAACATTCACAAATATACATTTCTTTTTTTTAATAATTCTTTATTTTTGCGGGCACATGTTCAAACAGTTGCTTTAGTGGCAGTATACAGTCGTACAGTTCAAAATGCGTAAAGGAAATACAAATATTTTGCCCTTTTTTTTTTTTTGCGGTATACAAGAACATACAATGAGTTTAACTAATATATATGACATTGACATTGTAACTCTGTAAGGGTAAGTCGAGTGTGTGAGGTGTCTAGAGGGCTCGTCTATCCAAGCATGCTGTGTGTGGTGCTCTGTATCCCCGAGCTGGGAGGGGGGGGGGGGAGAAGAAGAAGAGGGGGAAGTAGTAGATGTCACCTTGTGATTTGGTCCGCTAGTGTGTAGTGTGGTTAGTGTCATGTCCCCTTGCGGACATCCCCTCTCCTGGGGTAGTGAGATGTGCGGGCCATAGGGGTAATATGAGCGGAAACTAACATGAGAGAAAAGAATAGTTAAATGAGAAAATAAAAATTAAACGATATATATTCATTGGAATAAAGCAATTAAACTATACACAGTCCCGGTCCATGTTGTTACATGGAGTCTTGAGGTGTGAGTCCCGATATATGGGCAAAGGCCTCAGGTTGTGCCAGCTGTTTGCGTGCCTGTTATGGTCTTCCGAGGGACGAAAGAGGTGGCCGTTGCAGGGTTCCACTCGTGTGTGGCAGATTTAGCTGGGTACGGTGTTTGTGACTGCAGGGTGGTCTGTTGTAGGCCCAGAGTCCCCATTAGTGCAGCGGCCTCCTGTAGAGTGTGGACATAGTGCGGGTTGTCCCCGTGGAGGATCAGCAGGGTCTGCGAAGGGCGCCACCGGTACCTGATATTATGGTCCCGTAGGAGGGTGGTAAAAGGCTGCAGGGATTTTCACCATTTTAGTGTGTTCCAGAGACATCAGCAAAGAAAGATATGTCCAAGTTCTCGAATTTGTAAGTGGGAGTCCCTCGTACAGCGGCTTGGACTGTTGTTTTCTCTTTAATGGTTTGAAATTGGACCACCAGGTCCCTGGGTGCCGCGGTCGGCGCCTTCCGTGGCTTGGGTATGCGGAACACTCCGGTGAAGGCTATGTTTTTGGCCTGACGTGGCGTGAGCAGGGATGCCGTTAGTCTCCGCAGGAAATGCGGGATTTCGGCCTCTGGTATGTCCTCTGGTACTCCTCGTATCTTGAGGTTTTTGCTCCTTCTCCTGTCTTCAAGATCCATGAAGCGCAGGTCTGTGATGGTCTGTTGCTGTTTGAGGGCCTGGACCTCTTGTTCGAGGGCCGCAATCTTCTGGGAGTGCGTATCAGCCGAGGCTTCCACAACCCCCAGCCTGCCCACGAGGCCTGTGAGGTCTGCCCGGAGCGAGGCCACGTCCGCCTGGATCGTTTTCGTCAGGTCAGTGAGCATCCCCCGCAGGGCTGCCTCTGTCACCGGGGCCGAATCAGCGCTCCGTGGGACTGGTTGTGGGTTAACCAGGGCCGGCGGTGTAGTGTTGTTCAGATTCAGTGAGAAGTCATCTGAGTAGTCTGAGCAATCTGTAATGTCGGCCGCCATATTGGGCCTTAGCGCTCCATGCGCTTGGCGAAGCATGTCCCCGATATTCATTCCCGGTCTGGGTTTGTCAGGTTTCTGCTTTTTAAGTTTTCTCCCCATGATGGTCAGGGCTGTGTTTTGCTTCTTTGGGGGTTAAATTCCGCTGGGTGATCTGGCTTTGGAGCTTTGTGGCCCGGAGTGATGTGCATACACGTCCGTTCTCTTTCAGTGCTTAGCTCCTCCCCCCACAAATATACATTGCTGACATTCAAAAACAAAACAAAAACAAATCAGTGACCAATATAGCCACCTTTCTTTGCAAGGACACTCAAAAGCCTGCCATCCATGGATTCTGTCAGTGTTTTGATCTGTTCACCATCAACATTGCGTGCAGAAGCAACCACAGCCTCCCAGACACTGTTGAGAGAGGTGTACTGTTTTCCCTCCTTGTAAATCTCACATTTGATGATGGACCACAGGTTCTCAATGGGGTTCAGATCAGGTGAACAAGGAGGCCATGTCATTAGATTTTCTTCTTTTATACCCTTTCTTGCCAGCCACGCTGTGGAGTACTTGGACGCGTGTGATGGAGCATTGTCCTGCATGAAAATCATGTTTTTCTTGAAGGATGCAGACTTCTTCCTGTACCACTGTTTGAAGAAGGTGTCTTCCAGAAACTGGCAGTAGGACTGGGAGTTGAGCTTGACTCCATCCTCAACCCGAAAAGGCCCCACAAGCTCATCTTTGATGATACCAGCCCAAACCAGTACTCCACCTCCACCTTGCTGGCGTCTGAGTCAGACTGGAGCTCTCTGCCCTTTACCAATCCAGCCACGGGCCCATCCATCTGGCCCATCAAGACTCACTCTCATTTCATCAGTCCATAAAACCTTAGAAAAATCAGTCTTGAGATATTTCTTGGCCCAGTCTTGACGTTTCAGCTTGTGTGTCTTGTTCAGTGGTGGTCGTCTTTCAGCCTTTCTTACCTTGGCCATGTCTCTGAGTATTGCACACCTTGTGCTTTTGGGCACTCCAGTGATATTGCAGCTCTGAAATATGGCCAAACTGGTGGCAAGTGGCATCTTGGCAGCTGCACGCTTGACTTTTCTCAGTTCATGGGCAGTTATTTTGCGCCTTGGTTTTTCCACACGCTTCTTGCGACCCTGTTGACTATTTTGAATGAAACGCTTGATTGTTCGATGATCACGCTTCAGAAGCTTTGCAATTTTAAGAGTGCTGCATCCCTCTGCAAGATATCTCACTATTTTTGACTTTTCTGAGCCTGTCAAGTCCTTCTTTTGACCCATTTTGCCAAAGGAAAGGAAGTTGCCTAATAATTATGTGTCAGGGTACCTGTAGTCTCTACCTCAGAGGAGGTGAGAGACTTAGACGTTTATCCTCCCAGAGGGGTTGTTTCTTCCGTTCCTCGCGGTTCTCTCGGCCATTTACAAGCCGACCGCGAGGGATCCACTTCCTTATATGACGCGACGCTCAGTAGTCGACGTCATGACGCCAACCCGGGTCGACCTGTCAGTCAAGTCCCGAGCACTAATCAGGACTCGTCGGGGGCGTGATTACCCTCTAGAATCAAGGTATAAAGTAAGGCTTTCGGCATCTGCTCATTGCCCTGTCGTGGTTCTAGCCTGTCTAGTCACTCAGTGCTCTTGTATTCTAGTTGTCTCTTTGGTTCTGACCCGGCTTGTTTGTACTACCCTGTTTATCTCTGTTACCCTTTGACTCGGCTTGTCTCTCGCTTACCTGTCCTCTCGTTCCCTCGACCTCGGCTTGTTCCTAGACCATTCTCTACTTACTCCTTACGTTAAGTCCGGCCATTCTAAGGTCCGGTATACGTACCTACCACCTGTTTGTACTCTGCGTGTTGGATCCCTGTCCCGATCCTGACATTACGACAGGGCCAATGGATCCTGCAGGTACAAACACTCAGGTTGGTCCTTCTGACTCTAGGTTCGACGCCATGGATCACAGAATGGACCAGATGGCTCTAGCACTACAGGCGTTACTATCTCGTTCTGGTAATCAACCAGAGGAGATGCGTAATACTTCTATCTCTCCTGTGAGTTCAGGTCTAGAGGTAGCCACTGTAGGTGCTTCTTCCCGTATCACTCCACCTGTACGTTATGGTGGTTCTCCAGAGAAGTGTCGTGGTTTCTTAAACCAAATAGGTATCCATTTCGAATTACAACCCCGCTCCTATCCTACAGATAGGGCGAAGGTTGGATTTATTATCACATTACTTGTTGAGAAAGCTTTGAGATGGGCCAATCCATTGTGGGAAAATGATAATCCGTTAGTATATAATTATAATGCCTTTGTAGCTGCTTTCAGAAGAACTTTTGACCCTCCAGGTAGAAAGGTCAATGCAGCTAGATTACTGTTGCGCCTTAGACAAGAAAACCGAACACTTGTGGATTATGCACTAGAGTTCAGGTCCTTGGCGGCAGAGGTTAAGTGGAATGAACAGGCTTATATAGATGTATTTTTAAACGGGTTATCAGACATAATCCTTGACGAGGTTGCTACTAGAGAGCTTCCTGAAAATTTGGAGGATTTAATTTCTTTTATTTCTCGCATTGACGAACGTTTAAGAGAGAGGCAGAACACTCGAGAGAGAAACCGTAGACCATCCTTTAAACTAGCTCCTTCATTTCAAAGTTCTGAATCCACAACCTCACTTTTTCCAGAACCTATGCAGATAGGCAATACTCGCCTCTCAGAAGAGGAGAGACAGTACAGGAGAAGGGAGGGGTTGTGTATGTACTGTGGAGTCAGAGGTCATTTACGCCTAAATTGTCCTAATCGCTCGGGAAACGCTCGCACCTAAGTTTCTCTAGAGGACAGGCCTTGGGTGTTTCTATTTTGTCCTCTAATCTTAATTATAAAGATCACAGGCTTCTGCTACCCGTTTCTTTAACTTGGGAGAAGGGAGTACTAGAAACTATGGCATTGATAGATTCCGGAGCTGCTGAGAGCTTTATCGACCAAGTTTTTGTTACCAAACACGCTATCCCATCCCAGTTAAGGGAGACACCCTTGGCCGTTGAGGCCATAGATGGTAGACCTTTAGTTGAGCCTGTTATTTTCCGTGAAACCATACCCGTTAAATTAACTGTTGGTATCTTACACGAGGAAGACATATCTTTATTGCTTATTTCTTCTCCTTCTGTTCCCATAGTCCTGGGGTACCCTTGGTTAAAAAAACATAACCCTATTATTGATTGGGAATTAGGGGAGATAATCTCATGGGGTCAGGGTTGTCAGGACAGGTGCTTACGGACAGTGTCACCGCTTTGCGCAGTTAACACACCGATTAATTCTACCTACTCTACAGAGGTACAAATACCGCCCCTGTACCTGGATTTAAAGGCAGTATTTGACAAAAAGAATGCTGATACTTTACCTCCACACAGGTCTTTTGATTGTAAGATTAATCTACTACCTGGTACTATGCCCCCCAGGGGTAATGTATATCCTTTGTCCACTAAAGAGAACTTAGTCTTAGAGGAGTATATTCGTGAGAACCTTGAAAAAGGATTCATTAGGAGATCCTCCTCTCCTGCCGGGGCTGGGTTTTTTTTTGTTAAAAAGAAGGATGGTACACTAAGACCTTGCATTGATTATCGAGGTTTGAACAAAATAACCATTAGAAATGCCTACCCAATTCCTTTGATTACCGAGCTCTTTGATCGTCTAAAAGGCTCCAAGATTTTCACCAAGTTAGATCTCAGAGGGGCGTATAACTTGGTGAGAATTCAGCAGGGACACGAGTGGATGACGGCGTTCAATACCCGTTATGGGCACTATGAATACACAGTAATGCCTTTTGGCCTCTGTAATGCACCGGCAGTATTTCAGGACCTGATCAATGAAGTTCTTAGGGAATTTCAACATGACTGCGTTATTGTATATCTGGATGATATACTTATACACTCTAGAGAGATTGAGACTCACCACAGACAAGTCAGAAGGGTATTGCGCAAGCTTCTTCAACATGGCTTGTACTGCAAATTGGAGAAATGCAGCTTTGACCAATCCCAGCTAAACTTTCTTGGTTATGTGATTTCTGGGGAAGGGTTTAAGATGGACCCGGATAAGCTCCAGTCCATTTTGGATTGGCCTTTACCCAGGGGCCTCAAGGCCATTCAGAGGTTTATTGGATTCTCCAACTATTATAGGCGCTTCATTAAGGGTTACTCTTCAATTATAGCTCCTATTACCAATATGACCAGACAGGGGGCTGACACTAAGAACTGGTCTACTGAAGCCCTTCTTGCCTTCAAAACACTCAAGGAGCTGTTTGCTTCTGCACCAATTTTAGTTCACCCTGATACGACTCTGCCTTTCCTACTCGAGGTAGACGCCTCAGAGACAGGTATAGGTGCTATCCTGTCCCAAAGGTTAGGTGTGGATAAGCCCTTACATCCATGTGTTTTTTTTTCCAAGAAACTATCAGGCCCTGAGAGCAGATATGACATTGGTGACAGGGAACTACTAGCAGTTATCATGGCTTTAAAGGAGTGGAGACATTTATTGGAGGGCACCTTACATCCTGTTACTATTTTGACAGACCACAAGAACCTGTCCTATATTGGGGAGGCCAAGCGCTTGTCCTCCAGGCAAGCTCGTTGGTCTTTATTCCTCACGCATTTCAATTACGTGCTCACTTATAGACCTGGTTCTAAGAATTCTAAAGCCGATGCTTTGTCTCGACAATATGAACCTTCTGCGATATCTGAGCCAGTTTTGTCTTCTATAGTACCCAGGTGCAATATTATCGCCAACACGAGTCTTAAGATTCACTCTCCGTTGCTTGGTCAGATCATGAAGTTGCAGCATCTGGCGCCTAGACAGACTCCTGGGGCAAGACATTTCGTTCCTCCTGAACTCCAACTGGAACTCTTACAGTGTTTTCACAACAGTAAGGCGGCTGGGCATCCGGGTATTCGCAAGACATGTTCCTTGATCTCTAAAGATTTCTGGTGGCCTTCTTTACGGAAGGATATTAGGGATTTCATCGGAGCATGTGAGGTCTGTATGAAGACTAAGCAACCTCATACGCTTCCATGTGGGTTGTTACATCCCTTGAACATTCCAGAGAGACCATGGTCCTGTTTGGCTATGGACTTCATTGTAGATTTGCCTGTTTCTAAAAAACAGACTGTGATCCTCACGGTGGTTGATAGGTTTACTAAGATGGCTCATTTCGTGCCCTTAACTAAACTCTCGACTTCTCCTGAATTGGCGGAGATATTCGCGAGAGAGATTTTTCGCTTACATGGGATACCTTCCGAAATTGTTTCCGATAGAGGTTCCCAATTTGTTTCACGTTTTTGGAGATCCTTCTGTTCTCAACTAGGCATCAAATTGAATTTTTCTTCTGCCTATCACCCTCAGTCTAACGGAGCTGCTGAACGTACCAATCAAAAGATTGAACAATATTTGCGTTGTTTTGTTTCTGAACACCAGGACGATTGGGTCGGTTTGATTCCTTGGGCGGAGTTTGCACACAATAATCTCGTTTGTGATTCTTCTCGTTCCAGTCCCTTCTTCATGAATTATGGCTTTCATCCTTCCATTCTTCCCTCGGTTTCTCCTTCCCAAGGGGTACCGTCGGTTGATGTTCATGTTGCCAATTTGAGGAAGTTGTGGGATCAGACTCGACAAATTCTCCTACATAATTCCATGTTGTTCAAGAAACACGCTGATAAGCACAGAAGGGCGGCTCCGTTTTTTGTTCCAGGTGATAGGGTATGGTTGAGTACTAGAAACATTCGTTTGAAGGTTCCTTCTATGAAATTCGCTCCTCGTTACATTGGCCCTTACAGGGTTCTGACTCGAATTAACCCAGTTGCGTATCGCCTAGCTCTTCCAGCTGCCTTACGCATTCCTAACTCCTTTCATGTTTCTTTACTGAAACCGCTAGTCTGTAACAGATTTTCCTCCACTATATCCTCTCCTCGCTCTGTTCAGGTGGAGGGTCAGGAGGAGTATGAAATCAACTCCATCATCGATTCTCGAATCTCCCGGGGGAAGTTACAATATCTTATTGACTGGAAGGGATATGGCCCTGAGGAGAGGACTTGGGTACCTCAGGAGGATGTACATGCTCCTCGCCTCCGCAGGGCTTTTCACTCCCGTTTTCCATCTCGTCCCGGTTCCTTCCGCCCGGTGGGCGTTTCTGAGATGGGGGGTACTGTCAGGGTACCTGTAGTCGCTACCTCAGAGGAGGTGAGAGACTTAGACGTTTATCCTCCCAGAGGGGTTGTTTCTTCCGTTCCTCGCGGTTCTCTCTGCCATTTACAAGCCGACCGCGAGGGATCCACTTCCTTATATGACGCGACGCTCAGTAGTCGACGTCATGACGCCAACCCGGGTCGACCTGTCAGTCAATGAAGAGAAATGTACAGGCACTCTTCCATCTAACAGGTGCTGGATATCCGGGTAACCCACTCCTGGTACCTCCCAATGATATATGCAACAAAAAAGGATACCGCACTCTGTATAAATACTGCTAAGAAGCTAATTCTTGCAAAAATAGTTTTATTTAAATAATCAAAGCGAATAGAATATCATAAAGGTATAATTGATGACTAACAAAATATATCTACAATCCTACCATTGCACCTAAACAATAATTAATATATACAGAAAGCCCCCAATATAAACCGCAATAGATAATCAAGTAAAGTGCACAGAGGCACTATATGATAGAGAGCCCTCTATCTCTTATATACACTGTACAGAAAAATTCATCAGTAATATAGAAAAATATATGTGAAAAAACAAAGAGAATGTCCAAAAAATAAAACAGTAAAAAGAAGAAAAAATAAGAAAAAATGAGAAAAAAATGAAAAAAGTATTTACAGTCCAAATGTGTGTACACTGATGATTATAAGTAGTTATTACTCCAAGTGTTAAATGGTTAGATCTCACCACAGTTAGAGGCCAGAGGATTCCCTGTATCATTTGTTGTTTGTATCTGCGTCCAAGGGATTATCTCCGGTCTGTGCCAGGATAGAGGAACATGTAGTCAGTCCTCCTTTGTGCAATGCGTCCTCCAGGCTCCTTCCTTACTTGCTCGTTGTCGTAGAGGGTCTCTTTACCTTTGATGAAATGCTGTAGCAGGCGGTGGGGTGCTATAACGGGCTGCGCGCTCGGAATCCAATGATCCCTTCAATGGCCCTGTCGGGAATGAGTGTGAGAAGCTGCTTATGTCTCTATTGCGCGCCCGCCCTTTCTCGCGGGTCGCGCTATGATGACGTCACACTCTAATCGACATGAATGTGCTCCACAGAGCGAAAATCTCAAAATAACTTTATTAACATATTTACATATCTACAAAACTCACAAAACCATTCCCAACTATCCAAAAGAACCTTAAATGTGTTTAAAGTTGGAAACAACTTAAAATAAAAATACTAATCTGTTATATATTTACAATTATGAATGGTTAATGACCAAAAAGGGGGAAAGATTATGCTGTAAGGAACATAGGTCGTTATTATTATTGTAAAGTGATATGGCCGACACCCACTCCATATCCTTTTTAAAGGGACACAGTCACTTTATTAAATCCTCTGTTTTTTAAACCATATCTATGTAATTTCTCTGTTGTGGCCCATCTGTGTAACTCAGAGGTGCCTCTGTAAGCATGTAGTAAAAGTATGTCACCGAATTGGTACATAAAGTGTTAAGACACTGCAATGGCCCCTCAGAGATAAATACTCCGGCTGTTTAAAAAATAGAGATGTACTCACCAGTGGTGTACCAATAAAATATATCCATGGCCACTTCCAGGAAAGGAAGTTGCCTAATAATTATGTGTCAGGGTACCTGTAGTCTCTACCTCAGAGGAGGTGAGAGACTTAGACGTTTATCCTCCCAGAGGGGTTGTTTCTTCCGTTCCTCGCGGTTCTCTCGGCCATTTACAAGCCGACCGCGAGGGATCCACTTCCTTATATGACGCGACGCTCAGTAGTCGACGTCATGACGCCAACCCGTGTCGACCTGTCAGTCAAGTCCCGAGCACTAATCAGGACTCGTCGGGGGCGTGATTACCCTCTAGAATCAAGGTATAAAGTAAGGCTTTCGGCATCTGCTCATTGCCCTGTCGTGGTTCTAGCCTGTCTAGTCACTCAGTGCTCTTGTATTCTAGTTGTCTCTTTGGTTCTGACCCGGCTTGTTTGTACTACCCTGTTTATCTCTGTTACCCTTTGACTCGGCTTGTCTCTCGCTTACCTGTCCTCTCGTTCCCTCGACCTCGGCTTGTTCCTAGACCATTCTCTACTTACTCCTTACGTTAAGTCCGGCCATTCTAAGGTCCGGTATACGTACATACCACCTGTTTGTACTCTGCGTGTTGGATTCCTGTCCCGATCCTGACATTATGCACACCTGATATAGGGTGTTGATGTCATTAGACCACACCCCTTCTCATTACAGAGATGCACATCACCTAATATGCTTAATTGGTAGTAGGCTTTCGAGCCTATACAGCTTGGAGTAAGACAACATGCATAAAGAGGATGATGTGGTCAAAATACTCATTTGCCTAATAATTCTGCACTCCCTGTATAATATATACAAGAAAAGAACATAGTGTATACTGTTGAAACCTATTTACAATATGTGGAGAATAAAAAATTTTCACTCACACTTTCCAGAGCCACATAAGTTAGGTAAAGGTATTTCATCCACCAAGGGATACACTGGATCTGATCCTCCTCTTACATGTATGCAATATGGTTTTCTTAGCTGGAACGCAGGAACCAGGTAAGGTGAAGTGTTAAAATAAACATTTATTTGTTATAAAATAATAAAAGCAGAAATTGCTGACACAGCAGCTAGCACAACGCGTTTCGACCCTCCAGCATTTGCAAGCTGTTTTAAAATACACACCCAATTTTAAAAAATCCAGCAATAAATGTGTGTATATGTTCATTGGTGATATATCTACTAAACTGTTTTAAAAAGTGTTCCTTTATGGTATTACACGGAAACTGTTGAAGGATCACTATACTGTAAGGAAAACAAAGCATGTGGCGGTTTACCTTTATTCGACGCTGGTGACCTCTCCTCCCCCGCCGACGTCTGCTCCTGAGTGTAGCGGAATGCGTATGTGCGGCAAGTGCCGCGCACGCATTCAAACAGTCCATAGGAAAGCATTTTTCAATGCTTTTCTATGGGCGCTCTGCGCAATGGATGCAAAATTCGCCTCCAGCTTCGCAGATGCGCCTCCAGCGGCTGTCAGGAAGACAGCCACTAGAGGCTGGATTAGCCCTGCATTGTAAACATAGCAGGTTCTCTGAAACTGCTATGTTTACAGCTGCAGGGTTAAAACCTGAGGGACCTGGCACCCAGACCCCTTCATTGAGCTGAAGTGGTCTGGGTGACTATAGTGTCCCTTTAACAAAGGAATGTATTTTATATAAATGGACCATTAAATAAATAAATACAGAACGTTTAGAAGGATTAGTGAGAGAAGGACTGTCCAGTGGACAACTACACAACATTTGCGGAAAAGGAAGCTTAAGGCACAAGGCAGAATTTGGCAGATTTAAAGAAATTACTACTTGTTATTAGTGATGTCGCGAACTAAAATTTTCGGTTTGCGAACGTCGAACGCGAACTTCCGCAAATGTTCGCGAACCGGGCGAACCGCCATAGACTTCAGTGGGCAGGCAAATATTTAAACCCACAGGGACTCTTTCTGGCCACAATAGTGATGGAAAAGTTGTTTCAAGGGGACTAACACCTGGACTGTGGCATGCCAGAGGGGGATCCATGGCAAAACTCCCATGGAAAATTACACAGTTGATGCAGAGTCTAGTTTTAATCCATAAAGGGCATAAATCACCTAACATTCCTAAATCACAATCGATATGGATTGACACCTGACATATGACATATTGACACCTTGACATATGGATTGACACCTGTCCTCAGAGACCCTGATACACACTGACACAGAGCAGAATAGGGACTGTTCCCCCTACATAGGGTCACTTGGCAGATATGGATTGACACCTGTCCTCAGGGACCCTGATACACACTGACACAGAGCAGAATAGGAACTGTTCCCCCTACATAGGATCACTTGGCAGATATGTATTGACACCTGTCCTCAGAGACCCTGATACACACTGACACAGAGCAGAATAGGGACTGTTCCCCCTACATAGGGTCACTTGGCAGATATGGATTGACACCTGTCCTGAGGGACCCTGATACACACTGACACAGAGCAGAATAGGGACTGTTCCTCCTACATAGGGTCACTTGGCAGATATGGATTGACACCTGTCCTGAGGGACCCTGATACACACTAACACAGAGCAGAATAGGTACTGTTCCTCCTACATAGGGTCACTTGGCAGATATGGATTGACACCTAACATAGAAACATAGAAACATAGAATGTGACGGCAGATAAGAACCATTCGGCCCATCTAGTCTGCCCAGTTTTCTAAATACTTTCATTAGTCCCTGGCATTATCTTATAGTTAGGATAGCCTTATGCCTATCCCACGCATGCTTAAACTCCTTTACTGTGTTAACCTCTACCACTTCAGCTGGAAGGCTATTCCATGCATCCACTACCCTCTCAGTAAAGTAATACTTCCTGATATTATTTTTAAACCTTTGTCCCTCTAATTTAAGACTATGTCCTCTGGTTGTGGTAGTTTTTCTTCTTTTAAATATAGTCTCCTCCTTTACTGTGTTGATTCGTATGTATTTAAATGTTTCTATCATATCCCCCCTGTCTCGTCTTTCCTCCAAGCTATACATGTTAAGATCCTTTAACCTTTCCTGGTAAGTTTTATCCTGCAATCCATGAACCAGTTTAGTAGCCCTTCTTTGAACTCTCTCTAAGGTATCAATATCCTTCTGAAGATATGGTCTCCAGTACTGTGTACAGTATTCCAAGTGAGGTCTCACCAGTGTTCTGTACAATGGCATGAGCACTTCCCTCTTTCTACTGCTAATACCTCTCCCTATACAACCAAGCATTCTGCTAGCATTTCCTGCTGCTCTATTACATTGTCTGCCTACCTTTAAGTCCTCAGAAATAATCACCCCTAAATCCCTTTCCTCAGATGTTGAGGTTAGGACTCTATCAAATATTCTGTACTCTGCCCTTGGGTTTTTACGTCCAAGATGCATTATCTTGCACTTATCCACATTAAATGTCAGTTGCCACAACTCTGACCATTTTTCTAGTTTACCTAAATCATTTGCCATTTGGCTTATCCCTCCTGGAACATCAACCCTGTTACATATCTTAGTATCATCCGCAAAAAGACACACCTTACCATCAAGACCTTCTGCAATATCACTAATAAAAATATTAAAGAGAATGGGTCCAAGTACAGATCCCTGAGGTACCCCACTGGTGAAAAGCCCAAGCTTTGAATATACTCCATTGACTACAACCCTCTGTTGCCTGTCACTCAGCCACTGCCTTACCCATTCAACAATATTGGAATCCAAACTCAAAGATTGCAGTTTATTGATAAGCCTTCTATATGCAACAGTGTCAAAAGCCTTACTGAAATCTAGGTAAGCAATGTCTACTGCACCACCCTGATCTATAATTTTAGTTACCCAATCAAAAAAATCAATAAGATTAGTTTGGCATGATCTCCCTGAAGTAAACCCATGTTGTCTCTGATCTTGAAATCCATGTGTTTTTAGATGTTCAACAATCCTATCCTTTAACATGGTTTCCATCACTTTCCCCACTACTGAAGTAAGGCTTACTGGCCTATAGTTGCCCGACTCCTCCTTATTACCTTTCTTGTGAATGGGCACAACATTCGCTAACTTCCAATCTTCTGGGACTACTCCTGTTAACAATGATTGGTTAAATAAATCTGTTAATGGTTTTGCTAGTACACCACTAAGCTCTTTTAATAGCTTTGGGTGTATTCCATCAGGTCCCATTGACTTGTCTTTACTTTTGACAGTTGAAATAGAACCTCTTCCTCTGTAAACTCACATGTAATAAATGACTCATTTATCCTTTTTTTTAACAGAGGTCCCTTTCCTTCATTTTCAGCTGTAAATACCGAACAAAAATATTCATTGAGGCAGTCAGCTAGACCTTTATCCTCATCTACATACCTTCCTTCTTTTGTTTTTAATCTAACTAATCCTTGTTTTACTTTTCTTTTCTCATTTATGTATCTAAAAAAAGTTTTGTCCCCCTTTTTTACTGACTGTGCTATTTTCTCTTCTGTGTGTGATTTGGAAGCTCTTATAACTTGCTTAGCCTCTTTCTGCCTAATCTTATAGGTCATTCTGTCTTCCTCACTCTGGTTTTTTTTATAATTACTAAATGCTAACTTTTTGTTTTTTACTATTTTGGCCACATCTGTGGAGTACCACAGTGGTTTCTTGAATTTTTTGCTTTTACTGACAAGCCTAATGCAATTTTCTGTTGCCTTCAGTAGTGCAGCTTTTAAATAATCCCATTTATTTTGGACTCCATTTAAGTTGCTCCAGTCTGATAATGACTCCTTTACACATATTCTAATTTTAGAAAAGTCTGTTTTTCTAAAGTCTAAAACTTGTTTTTGTGTGGTGTGACTCAGTCACTGTTCTTATATTAAACCACACTGACTGATGATCACTGGATCCTAAACTTTCACCTACAGTAATACCTGATACCAAATCTCCATTTGTTAACACTAAATCTAGTATGGCCTCTTTACGAGTTGGCTCCTCAACGACTTGTTTTAGAGACAATCCCAGTAGGGAGTTTAGAATATGTGTGCTTCTGGCACACCTGTCCTCAGAGACCCTGATACACTGACACAGAGCAGAATAGGGACTGTTCCTCCTACATAGGGTCACTTGGCAGATATGGATTGACACCTGTCCTCAGAGACCCTGATACACACTGACACAGAGCAGAATAGGGAATATTCACTAAATGCCAAACATTGTTATACAGGGTAATATTCAGTAAATAAGGATAGGGGGGGGACCTACAGTCCTCCTCCCCGGCCCCCACCCCTGCGCGGTGGGTGGGGGCCATAAATTACAATGGGGGGACCTACTGTCCTCCCGCCCGCCCCCACCCGTGAGCGGTAGGTGGGGGCCATAAAAATAATGAGGGAGGGGACCTACTGTATGATGTTGTATCGATCAGGTAGTGTAAGGGTTACGCCCGCTTCACAGTGACAAACCAAACTCCCCGTTTAACGCACCGCAAACAACCACAAACAGTCCATTTGCACAACCGCAAATTCCCCATTTGCACAAGGTTGGATACCAAGCTAGCCATGTCCTGTTCATTGTCCTCACTGATGTCATTGAAGGTCTCTTCCTCCACCCAGCCACGTACAACACCAAGGGTCCCCGAAAGGTGACAACAAGCCCCCTGGGACGCCTGCTGTGTTTGGTCTTCCACCTCCTCAAAGCCACCTTCCTCCTCTGACTCCTCTTCTTCAGACTCCTCTCTCTACATTGCCTCTCTCTGCGTTATTATAAGGTGTGTTAAGTAGTACTAGTCTTATCAGTTTAATCCCTGTTACGAGTAGAGGACTATTTCCTTGTTTCGCCAAACCCCTTCAAAGATGGAAAAAGTGGAAGAAACAAGGAAATGTGGTCAGGTGGTGGTGCCAGCCCCACCGAGGGCTTGTACCCAGGTATGCTAATAAACTGAAAAAAGAAAAAATCTCCCAAGAAGGAGATCTAAAACTGGCATAGGAAAAGGTTAGACAACTATAATAAAGTGATACCTACAAATCCTAGTGAGCATAGGTGTATAATAGAGGGAGAAAGGGAAAGCAGAGTAATGCTTTCTAATACCGTGGTTAGTACCCTTTGTTAAATTAAATTGAGTAGGGGGCGGGGCCGGACCGCCGACGGGATCAGACGCGTCTGTCTGAGCTCCCGCTTTGGGGTCGGAAAACGGCGCAAACTGAAGGCAAAATCTACCCGCAACAACACCCACCCCGATCCCCAGATCCTGAGGAACGTGGGGATACTCTTAAAGCAGCCTTCTGTAACCCGACTACGACCCGAGGCGTGAGGAGCTTGAGCCGGGACGAGACGGCCGCTCTCCCGGGTCTCAGGCCGGGGTCTGGCGTTCACCCCCCCCTCTGGACCGGGGGGGTCATCCCGGTCTGCACACACACGCAGCGGCTCATGTCAGGCCACGACACGCGGGGCCAAGAAGCTACTGCCCTGCTACAAGGAACTCTCCGACGGAATCCCCCAAAATGGCCGCCGAATGCCAGCCACATGCGCGCCCTACTGCAGAAGCGTTTTGGAAAAAGCTGGAAGAGAGACTAAACAACTCACAAACTCAGGCTACAATTGCACCCATGGCTCTATCCTGCAGTTCCCATCCAGGCGGCTCGCTCATCCAAACCAGGCGCACTAAAAAATGGCGCCTCAAACGACACGCTCCCCCGCCGGAGAGAACACGGGTGAGGAGACGCACACCAGCGACTAGAACCCAGCACAAGGCACAGCACATCCAACCCACAGCCCGGCACCATCGCAGACTTGCCTACCCACGTCAGCAAGGCTCTACCACACACCGTCCCGGCAAAGCAGCTAACCATGAGAGCTGGGAAGAGCCAGCACTCACACCCGCAAAGGACCCACAGTATACCTGGGAACAGGACAGTCCGCCCACACCTCAGCAGGCAGACAGCGATATACATGCAACACGCAGCCCTTAAAACTAAACAAGCTCACAACGTAATATATGACTGCCAATTATTTCTCATGAGCATTGACTTAGCATTTTAGTTTAGAGTGGATGAGTTATATTTAGGCTTTAAGTTAGGCTTTTTCCTGCATCCAGATAGCGCAAAAATACTTGTGTATGCATAACATTGTGTCTAACTACCTAACAGTGCAAGCCTTTACATATACCCTAGACGAGTTAGTTAACCTATGTCTATGCTGGGGGCTCAACAAAGTATGAATTGTACTGTAATATCAGGATAGTGCTAGATTATTTAATCTGAACTTGACTCATGCAACACTTGAACGCTTATCGTTAAGTCTAGAAGTGAGCTTATTAACTAATAAAACTATGATGTATCTCCATAAACACTATACATGACCTTGATTACATCTATTGTCTCACGTAATATACCTACATACAAGCTATTAGTACTAGAACGAACCACCCATGTTAATATAAAATTGTGCAAGTACTACCATGTACCCCACTGTTATAATTGTCATTGCAAAGTTTGTGGAATGCCGTTGGGGTACCACATACGCGTTGTTATATCTTTATGCACAACAAAAATAAAGAATTCCAAAAAAAAATTTAATTGAGTAATGGACAAAAGTCTTTATTGTATCATTTATAAATAACAAAGGGATACTATACTCATTCCCCTATAGTGGCTAATTGTGTAATAATGGTAATACTATAACCTATTATATAATATTGCCAGGGGCAAGGAAATTCCCTCTAAATAGATGGGTATAGGCAGAGAGTATGGAGACCGGAGTGATGCTGTCATAAAAAGTGTCAATAAGGCGATATAAAGTTAAATGTATCACAGGCACACAGCCACCCTTTCTCTTAGCTAGTTTCCAGAAATGCTGGATAGGTAGAAGGGCTATAAAGACTCAGAGAGGTCTAAGAAGAATCCTTTAAACTGGCCCTAATCTCCTTAAACACCTTCAAGGGTGTTCTAAGCTAAAGCTCAATCTAAACGTTTAGATGACTGCGTGATTTCCCATCACAGATGCTGGCTAGGAATAACACTTTGCAAGACAAAGAGTGGGTCTAAGTGCCCATAGTGCAGTAAAGTGTCCCTAGTGAAGTGAAAAAGAGAATAACGAGCTGGCGCCCTATCAGGGGACGTGTATATGGCATCGATTTTAGGAACCGGGAGATGGAAAAAGATGCTTGGTCGGTCCTCCTACTTCAAATTTGGGGCACTGCGCGTGCAATCTAATGTGCCACCAGATAGGAGTGGTGTGTTAAGTAGTACTATTCCTATCAGTTTAATCCCTGATATGTGCCTTTTTTTTGGTTTTGCTTTTTGAAGCCACAGTGCAGCACCAGAGGCCCGAAAAATTAGGCATGTACACATGCCTGAAAAATTAGGTATTGTACCAGAAAAATTGATGTTTGTTTCCCAGGCAGAAAGTGCCCTAAAACATTGCGGCTTGAACCCTAGTTGGTGGCGGATAAGTCACGCAAGTCAACCGGCATTCAGAACTAAAATACAGCAGCGTGTGGACCATTTTTAGCCCAAGGCAGCTCATCTCATCAGGCCTTTTTTAGTCGAATGTATCGCCCACTGTCAGTCCCTTCGGGATCCATCCCTCATTCATCTTAATAAAGGTGAGGTAATCTAGACTTTTTTGACCTAGGCGACTTCTCTTCTCAGTGACAATACCTCCTGCTGCACTGAAGGTCCTTTCTGACACTTGAAGCGGGGCAGGCCAGAAGTTCTATTGCAAATTGGGATAGCTCAGGTCACAGGTCAAGCCTGCACACCCAGTAGTGAAAGGGTTCATCGCTCCTCAGAGTGTCGATATCTGCAGTTAAGGCGAGGTAGTCTGCTACCTGTCGGTCGAGTCGTTCTCTGAGGGTGGATCCCGAAGGGCTGTGGTGATGCGTAGGACTTGAAAAACTCCGCATGTACTCCATCAACAACACGTCTGTAAAGCGCCCTGTCCTTGCCGGCGTGGTCATGGGAGGAGGAGGATTACTTTCACCTCTTCCCCTGTTAGATTCCCGTTGTGCTGTGACATCACCCTTATACGCTGTGTAAAGCATACTTTTTAATTTATTTTGCAAATGCTGCATCCTTTCCGACTTGTTGTAATTTGGTAACATTTCAGCCACTTTCTGCTTATACCGGGGGTCTAGTAGCGTGGACACCCAGTACAGGTCGTTCTCCTTCAGCCTTTTTATACGAGGGTCCCTCAACAGGCACGACAGCATGAAAGACCCCATTTGCACAAGGTTGGATGCCGAGCTACTCATTTCCCGTTCCTCCTCCTCAGTGATCTCAATGAAGGTATGTACCAGATAGGTGACAACGAGCACCCTGGGATGCCTGTTGTGGTTGGTCTTCCTACTCCTCCTCAAAGCCACATTCCTCCTCTGACTCCTCTTCGTCACAATCCTCTTCCAGCGTTGCCGCAGGTCCAGAAAGCGATGCTGATAAGGCTGTTTCTGGTGGTGATGGTGACCACAACTCTTCCTCTTCCTCTTCACGCTCACCTACGGCCTGATCGAGCACTCTTCGCAGGGCACGCTTCAGGAAGAAAACAAATGGTATGATGTCGCTGATGGTGCCTTCGGTACGACTGACTAGGTTTGTCACCTCCTCAAAAGGACGCATGAGCCTACAGGCATTGCGCATGAGCGTCCAGTAATGTGGCAAAAAAATTCCCAGCTCCCCAGAGGCTGTCCTAGCACCCCTGTCAAATATTCATTAACGGCTTTTTCTTGTTGGAGCAGGCGGTCGAACATTAGGAGTGTTGAATTCCAACGTGTTGGGCTGTCGCAAATCAAGCGCCTCACTGGCATGTTGTTTCGCTGCTGGATATCTGCAAAGTGCGCCATGGCCGTGTAGGAACGCCTAAAATGGCCACACACCTTCCTGGCCTGCTTCAGGACGTCCTGTAAGCCTGTGTACTTATGCACAAAGCGTTGTACGATCAGATTACACACATGTGCCATGCACGGCACATGTGTCAACTTGCCCAACTTCACCTGTGCGTTCGGGGCGGACAGGAGTGCTTGTCCGGTGTGACTCTCTGCTTTCAAGCAAGTCAAACCCAAGACGGCATGACACTGCCGTATCCGGGATGTGGAATAGTACCTGGGGAGCTGGGGGGGGGGGGGGGGGGGGTGCCGTTGATGTGGAGCAAGACGCAGCAGCAGAAAAGGACTCAGCCGAGGAGGTTATGGAAGAGGATGGAGTAGGAGGAGTAGAGGAGGTGGCAGCAGGCCTGCCTGCAAGTCGTGGCGGTGTCACCAACTCCTCTGCAGAGCCACGCATTCCATGCTTGGCAGCCATCAGCAGGTTTACCCATGCTTGGCAGCCGTCAGCAGGTTTACCCAATGCGCAGTGTAGGTGATATACCTGCCCTGACCATGCTTTGCAGACCAGGTATCAGTGGTCAGATGGACCCTTGCCCCAACACTGTGTGCCAGACATGCCATTACTTCCTTTTGCACAATCGAGTACAGGTTGGGGATTGCCTTTTGTGAAAATAAATTTTGTCCGGGTACCTTCCACTGCGGTGTCCCAATAGCTACAAATTTTTTGAACGCCTCAGACTCCACCAGCTTGTATGGTAAAAGCTGGCGGGCTAATAGTTCAGACAAGCCAGCTGTCAGACGCCGGGCAAGGGGGTGACTTTCTGACATTGGCTTCTTACGCTCAAACATGTCCTTGACAGACACCTGACTGTGGGCAGATGAGTGGGAACTGCTCAAGGTGAGAGACGGAGTGGCGGATGGTTGAGAGGGGGCAAGGAGGACGGAGGAAAGCAGTGGTTGATGTGGCTGAAGATGCTGGACCAGGAGGAGGATGGCGGCTTTGAGTTTGTGTGCTGCTTGTACTCATGTGTTGATCCCATAGGCGTTTGTGATGTGCGATCATGTGCCTACGCAAAGCAGTTGTACCTAGGTGGGTGTTGGACTTCCCACGTTTCTTTTGGCACAGGTTGCAAATGGCATCGCTGTTGTCAGAGGCAGACACACAAAAAAAATTCCACACTGCTGAGCTCTGCAATGACGGCATTCTGGTGGTGGACACAGCATGTGTTGATTGGCGTGCTGTCGGGCTGACCCCGGGTGCCAATGCATGCAGTCTGACTGTGCCACTAGCTCCTTGCGACGACCTCCCCCTGCTTCCAACTTCTCTCCTCCTCCTCTCTGTCTCCCCATCTGAACTTTCGTCCTGTTCTTCTTCTTGCCGAGCAGGCACCCACGTGACATCCATGGACGATACCAGATATGAGTGGCACTGTGCACTGGCAGAGGTTGGCAGAGTAGACGCTTTGGGCCTGACACACCCGCTTGAAGACAACTAACTTCTATTCAATCTATAACAGTGAGAAAAAAAAATTGTTTTTAAATGCACGCTATTGTGACACCAGTTATGAGTGGCACTGTGCACTGGCAGAGGTTGGCAGAGTAGACGCTTTGGGCCTGACACACCCACTTGAAGACAACTAACTGCTATTCAATCTATAACATTAAAAAAAAAATTTGTTTTTAAATGCACGCTATTGTGACACCAGATATGAGTGGCACTGTGCACTGGCAGAGGTTGGCAGAGTACACGCTGTAGGGCTGACACACAGACGCTTGCAGACAACTAACTGCTATTCAATCTATTACAGTGAAACAACTTTTTCTGTTTTTAAATGCAAGCTATTGTGACACCAGATATGAGTGGCACTGTGCACTGGCAGAGGTTGGCAGAGTACAAGCTGTAGGCCTGACACACAGACGCTTGCAGACAACTAACTGCTATTCAATCTATTACAGTGAAACAACTTTTTCTGTTTTTAAATGCAAGCTATTGTGACACCAGATATGAGTGGCACTGTGCACTGGCAGAGGTTGGCAGAGTACACGCTGTAGGCCTGACACACAGACGCTTGCAGACAACTAACTGCTATTCAATCTATTACAGTGAAAAAAAAAATTTGTTTTTAAATGCAAGCTATTGTGACACCAGATATGAGTGGTGGCACTGGGCAAGTGGGCAAAGTATCCACTGTGAGCCTGACACAGAAGCTGGCAGGCAGGCAACTGCAATTAGATCACACAGGAAAAAAAAGCAGACTGATGTTCTAGCCCTAAAAAGGGCTTTTTGGGTGCTGTCCTTACAGCAGAGATCAGATGAGTCCTTCAGGACTGTAGTGGACACTGAATACACTAGCCTAGCTATCCATTTCCCTATCAAATCAGCAGCAGCTACACTTTCCCTCCTCTCACTAAGAATGCAGCTTCAGAATGAATTTAAAATGGATGCTGTACAGGAGGTGGGAGGGTCTGGAAGGGAGGGTCTGCTGCTGATTGGCTGGAATGTGTCTGCTGACTGTGAGGCACAGGGTCAAAGTTTACTCAATGATGACGAATAGGGGGCGGATCGAACCGCGCATATGTTCGCCCGCCGTGGCGAACGCGAACACGCTATGTTCGCCAGGAACTATTCGCCAGTGAACCGTTCGGTACATCACTACTTATTATCTTCCTCATACAGTATAGTAAAAATAAAACACAAAATACACATTGCTTCTTTAGACAAATTTAATCTAAAAATTCAAAGGCAACAGATCCTCTTCCAGCTACAGGCCGTGTCCAAGTTAAAGCTGTTTACAGTGAAATCACAGTTTGAGCCTTTTGTAAAGGTCCATTAGTCTCCAGTCTGCCTCCTCGACTGTTGAGCTGTCAGTGTTCCTTGGATTACCATGAACACAGTTGAGTAGGCAGACAGGAGGTTAATGGTCCCAGCGGGTTTCCCACCTGAATCTTTGTAGAGGAGTTTGCCATTGGAGTCAAGCAGAGAAGAAAGTCATGTGTGGGATGCAGTTAATCAATTAAGAAGGAGAGGGAGAGGACTTGGCATGCTGGGGCAGGTGAAGGAGAGCAGGGCATCCACTGAGAGAGTAGGAGGTGAGGCTGCTGTCAAAATAGAGGACGTGTTTTTATTTCTATTTGTAACCATCCCCTCATGTTTGCTGTGAGCTGTCATGAGCGTGTGCCGAGGAGTTTTCAATGGGAATCAGACAGAGAGTGAAGCTGTGTGTGGAATGTGGAGAATGCCTGCTGCTTTCACTATAAGGAGCTTGAAGTCTTCCAACATCTGATAGAGAGGAATATATTGAATCTATGTTTCTACAGAGATGTTGCAGATGCCAGAGGTCTATAAACCTTCCGTTGTCCACTTAGATGTGTTATTTTGGAAGCTCTGGGGTTTTAACAGTTACCTGTCATTTCCAGATTTCATCGAGATCTGCCTTTGAAATATGTTGGAATTTCATAGAAAAATAAGAAATAAATTAACTGATTAGTGAATGCTTTTAATGCCTATAGAAATGGCAACATGTGGGAAATCTTAAAAAAATTGTAGTGGATATGGTGCATGCATGATCCTTTTCTTTTTGACAATGTAAGCTGTGGCAGAAATGCCTTGTTCCTGGAGGGGCCTGCTCGTTAGCCTCCTGCCCAAAGACTATGGGCCCTGCAAAAACCCTGTTAAAAGACTATGTTCGTGCCATTTCCCCATACTGTTCGGGAACCGAACAGACGCACTGTAGCGGACCACAGGTAACTCGACCGGTTACCTCCGCTAGTTTTCTTCCTTCAGCCAGCCAGGAACCATGTAAACTGTACAGAGAGCCATTTCCTCCCCCCAGTAACTGGACGAGACGGAGTTCTGGAGGTACAAAAACACTTTATTTACCACACTCGGCTTTTAAACAAAACCCCATGCAAGGGGTGTACACCACACAGTCAAAGTGTCCCCTCACAGGATCCTCCCCCTCCCAGGGGTTTTAGCGTGACACAGGAGTTCCAGTCCCTTTGTCCACTGTTCCCACCACCCAAGAACAGGTTTTCCCACTTCCGGTGACAGGGAGTCTTGTTCCCAGGTGTCAGGGTACCTGAGGTCTCTACCTCTGAGAGAGGTAGAGACTTAGAAGTTTATCCGTCCGGACGGCATGTCTCCTCGGTCCCTCGCGGTTCACTCGGTCTTGCTAACGCCGGCCGCGAGGGAGTCACTTCCTTTTATAACAGGAGGACCGGAGGTAGACGTCATGACGCCAACCCGGAACGTCCTGTCACTCAAATCTCGGGAGACGAATCAGGACTCACCGGAGGCGTGTCTCCTCTCCCTAGCCAGGATACTTAACAGTGGCTTTCTCATTCACTCATTGCCCTGTCGTGGTTCTAGTCCCCCTAGTCACACAGTGCTTTGTTATTCTCTTGTCCTTTGGTTCCGACCCGGCTTTGGTATTTACTCTCCTGTCTTTCTGTTATCCTTGACCCGGCTTGTCTCTCGCTTACCTGTCTTCTCGTTCCCTCGACCTCGGCTTGTCTCTGACCATTCTATCGTAGTTATACGTTAAGTCCGGCCATTCTAAGGACCGGTATACGTATCAGCTACTCTTTGTACTCTGCGTGTTGGATCCCTGACCCGATCCTGACATTACGACAGGGCCTTGGATCCTGCAGGTACAAATTGTCAGCTTGGTTCTCCTGATCCTAGGTTTGACGCCATGGATCATAGGATGGATCAGATGGCTCTAGCACTACAGGCGCTGCTGTCTCGTCCTATTAATCCACCTGAGGAGATGCGTAATATGTCTGCTTCTTCTGTGGGTTCAGGGCTAGAGGTAGCTACTGTAGGTGCTTCTTCCCGAGTTACCCCACCTGTACGTTATGCTGGTTCCCCTGAGAGGTGTCGTGGCTTTTTGAACCAGATCAGTATTCATTTCGAGCTACAGCCCCGTTCATACCCTACGGATAGGGCAAAAGTGGGATTTATTATTACCTTACTCATTGAGAAAGCTCTGAGATGGGCTAATCCGTTGTGGGAGAATGATAATCCATTAGTCTATAACTATAATTCCTTTGTAGCTGCTTTTAAAAGAACTTTTGATCCTCCTGGCAGGAGGGTCAATGCAGCCAGATTACTGTTACGCCTTAGACAAGACAACCAAACACTTGTGGATTACGCACTAGAGTTCAGGTCTTTGGCGGCAGAGGTAAAATGGAATGAACAGGCCTATATAGACGTATTCTTAAATGGTTTATCTGATGTAATACTTGATGAGGTAGCGACAAGAGAGCTTCCCGAGAATCTGGAGGACTTAATTTCTTTTATCTCTCGTATTGACGAACGTCTAAGGGAGAGACAGAATACTCGAGATAGAACCGGTAAATCTTCCTTTAGACTAGCACCATCATTTCAAAGTTCTGAAACCAAAAATCCACAGGTTTCAGAATCTATGCAGCTAGGCCTTACTCGTCTCTCAGAGGAGGAGAGACAGTACAGGAGAAGGGAGGGACTGTGTATGTATTGTGGGTCCAGAGGTCATGTACGTTTGAGCTGTCCCAGTCGTCCGGGAAACGCTCGCACCTAAGTTTCTCTAGAGGGCAGACCTTGGGTGTTTCGATTTTGTCCTCTACTCATAACTACAAAGAACATAGACTCCTATTACCGGTCTCTTTAACTTGGGAGAAGGGAACTTTAGAGACTATGGCATTGATAGACTCCGGCGCTGCTGAGAGTTTTATCGACCAAAAGTTTCTCAACAAACACACTATCCCTTCCCAGTTAAGGAAGACACCCTTAGCTGTTGAAGCCATTGATGGTAGACCTTTAGTTGAGCCTGTGATTTTCCGGGAGACCACACCTCTTTACTTAACTACTGGCATTCTACACAAGGAGGAAATATCCCTACTACTCATTTCATCTCCTTCTGTTCCCATAGTCCTGGGATACTCCTGGCTTAAAAGACACAACCCCGTTATAGATTGGAGATCAGGGGAAATAGTTTCGTGGGGTCAGGATTGTCAAGAGAATTGTTTAAAGAAAGTGTCACCTCTTTGTAGTGTCAACTCACTTAATAACGCTACCGACTCTACCAAAGTACAGATACCGTCTTTGTATCAAGATTTAAAGGCAGTATTTGACAAAGGAAAGGCTGATACCTTGCCACCACATAGGCCTTTTGATTGCAAAATTAATTTACTTTCTGGTACCATGCCCCCCAGGGGTCATGTATACCCTTTGTCTACGAATGAAAACCTAGTTCTAGAGGAGTACATTCGTGAAAACCTAGACAAGGGGTTCATTAGAAGATCCTCCTCGCCTGCTGGGGCTGGATTTTTTTTTGTTAAAAAGAAGGATGGTTCTTTAAGACCCTGCATTGACTACCGAGGTCTTAACAAGATAACCATCAGAAATGTATATCCGATTCCCTTGATCACCGAGCTTTTTGATCGATTAAAAAGTTCTAAAATTTTCACTAAGTTAGACCTTAGAGGTGCTTATAATTTGGTGAGAATCCATGACGGTGACGAGTGGAAAACTGCATTCAATACTCGTTATGGGCACTATGAGTATACTGTAATGCCTTTTGGTCTCTGCAATGCCCCGGCGGTATTTCAGGACCTTATTAATGAGGTTCTTAGGGAGTTTCAAGATGACTGTGTGATTGTATACCTTGATGATATACTTATACATTCCAGGGATATTGAAACTCACCACGGACAAGTCAGAAGGGTTTTACATAAACTTCTTCAGCATGGCTTATACTGCAAACTAGAGAAATGCAGCTTTGACCAATCCCAAACTACCTTTCTTGGTTATGTAATTTCTGGGGAGGGGTTTGAAATGGATCCAGAGAAGCTCCAATCCATATTGGATTGGCCTTTACCTAAGGGACTCAAGGCTATCCAGAGATTTATTGGTTTCTCCAATTACTACAGACGTTTCATTAAGGGTTACTCCTCTATCATTGCTCCCATCACCAATATGACCAAACAAGGGGCTGATACTAAGAATTGGTCTACTGAAGCACTTCTGGCTTTTAGGACACTCAAGGAGCTGTTTGCTTCCGCACCAATTTTAGTTCACCCTGATACTACACTACCTTTCCTACTCGAAGTTGACGCTTCTGAGACTGGTATAGGTGCTGTTCTGTCCCAAAGGTTGGGTGTAGATAAGCCTTTACATCCTTGTGGATACTTTTCCAAAAAATTGTCAGGTACTGAAAGCAGATATGGCATTGGTGACAGGGAACTACTAGCGGTTATAATGGCCTTGAAGGAATGGAGACATTTATTGGAGGGTACTTTGCATCCTGTTACTATTTTGACAGATCATAAAAACTTATCCTATATTGGAGAGGCTAAACATCTATCATCTAGACAGGCTCGTTGGTCCATATTCCTCACTCACTTCAACTACGTACTCACATATAGGCCAGGTTCCAAGAATTCTAAAGCCGACGCCTTATCTCGCCAATATGAACCTGCTGCCGTATCTGAGCCGGTTTTGTCCTCTATAGTACCCAGGTGTAACATTATCGCTAACACTACTCTCAAAGTCCATTCTCTGCTTCTTGATCAGATAAGGAGCTTGCAGCATCTGGCACCTAGACTGACTCCGGCTTCCAGACTTTTCGTTCCTCCTGAACTCCAATTGGAGCTCTTACAGTGTCTTCACGAGAGTAAGGTGGCTGGCCATCCGGGTGTTCGCAAGACGTATTCTTTGATCTCCAAGGATTTCTGGTGGCCTTCGTTACGGAGGGATATTAAGGATTTTATCGGAGTTTGTGTGGTCTGTACTAAAACTAAACTACCGCATTCACTTCCGTGTGGCCTTCTACAACCTCTGGAAATTCCTGACAAACCTTGGTCCTGTGTGGCAATGGACTTTATTGTGGATTTGCCTGTTTCTAAAAAGCACACGGTTATCCTCACCGTAGTCGATAGATTTACCAAGATGGCACATTTCGTACCTTTGCCTAAACTCCCGACTTCTCCTGAATTGGCGGAAATCTTTGCTAAAGAGATTTTTCGCTTGCATGGGATTCCCTCGGAGATCACTTCTGATAGAGGCTCCCAATTTGTTTCACGTTTTTGGAGGTCGTTCTGTTCTCAATTAGGCATCAAATTGAATTTTTCGTCCGCCTATCATCCTCAGTCTAACGGAGCTGCCGAACGAACCAACCAGAAGATTGAGCAATACTTACGTTGTTTTGTTTCCGAACACCAGGACGATTGGGTCGGTTTGATTCCTTGGGCGGAGTTTGCGCTCAACAATCTCGTTTGTGACTCTACGCATTCAAGCCCCTTCTTCATGAACTATGGCTTTCATCCATCTATTCTTCCCTCGGTTTCTCCTTCCCAAGGAGTGCCGTCGGTTGATGTCCATGTGGCCAATTTGAGGAAGTTGTGGGATCAGACTCGACAGATTCTTCTACACAATTCTGTACTGGTTAAGAAACATGCTGACAAACGTAGAAGGGCGGCTCCGAATTTTGTTCCAGGCGATAGAGTTTGGTTGAGTACTAGGAATATTCGTCTTAAAGTTCCTTCCATGAAATTCGCTCCTCGTTATATTGGCCCCTACAGGATCTTGACTCGAATTAACCCAGTGGCGTATCGTCTAGCCCTCCCTGCTACTTTACGCATCCCGAACTCCTTTCACGTGTCATTGCTGAAACCTCTAATCTGTAACAGATTCTCCTCCACAATCGCCCCTCCGCGCCCTGTTCAGGTGGAGGGTCAGGAGGAGTATGAGGTTAACTCCATTATTGATTCTCGTGTCTCCCGGGGGAGAGTACAATATTTAGTTGACTGGAAGGGATATGGTCCTGAGGAGAGGAGTTGGGTACCACAAGAGGATGTTCATGCTCCTCGCCTTCGCAGGGCATTTCACTCCCGCTTTCCATCTCGCCCCGGCTCCTTCCGCCCGGTGGGTGTATCTGAGAGGGGGGGTACTGTCAGGGTACCTGAGGTCTCTACCTCTGAGAGAGGTAGAGACTTAGAAGTTTATCCGTCCGGACGGCATGTCTCCTCGGTCCCTCGCGGTTCACTCGGTCTTGCTAACGCCGGCCGCGAGGGAGTCACTTCCTTTTATAACAGGAGGACCGGAGGTAGACGTCATGACGCCAACCCGGAACGTCCTGTCACTCAAATCTCGGGAGACGAATCAGGACTCACCGGAGGCGTGTCTCCTCTCCCTAGCCAGGATACTTAACAGTGGCTTTCTCATTCACTCATTGCCCTGTCGTGGTTCTAGTCCCCCTAGTCACACAGTGCTTTGTTATTCTCTTGTCCTTTGGTTCCGACCCGGCTTTGGTATTTACTCTCCTGTCTTTCTGTTATCCTTGACCCGGCTTGTCTCTCGCTTACCTGTCTTCTCGTTCCCTCGACCTCGGCTTGTCTCTGACCATTCTATCGTAGTTATACGTTAAGTCCGGCCATTCTAAGGACCGGTATACGTATCAGCTACTCTTTGTACTCTGCGTGTTGGATCCCTGACCCGATCCTGACACCAGGATTCCCTGTGCCCCCTGTTCCCACCACCCAAGTACAGGGTTTCCCACTTCCGAAGATCGGGGGTCTTCTTCCCATGAGCCTCGGCACCTGGGAGCCACAGCGCGGGAAAACCACCCACCTCTTTCACTCCCAGTTACAGGAAGCCCGCCCAACCCTGCCATTGTCCCCAAAGGATGTCCACACCAACCCCAGGGATCCCCATAACGGTACCTGATGCGAATAGCCTCCGTTCACGGGGGTCCCTATGTGAAACAAGGCAAGGGAAGCGCCTCCTTTAGGGATACAAATGCTCTATACGAATGGCGGCCACCCAGGGAAGCACTCATTAATTACTTCCCTTGTGGTTTCACACTTATGTTGCAAGTTATTAACATTCTAATTGATTGGTGTGAACATTCCAAGGGGCACTGGGGAGGTCCCCGTTCGGGAATCGATTGGGGTGGGAAGCAGTTCACGAATGCTCCCCCTGGATGTCGTTCATCTATAGGAACTGGTGGCCCCTCGGGGGCGGCACGGTCAAGGCTTCCCTTGCAGTTTTGACATCAGGTCGAGGTGAGAACGTTCTAATGAGCATTCTAAATGGATTGTGGTCACCGTTCGGGAGGCGAATGCATTCCCCTCGTGGAGGCACTCCCGAACGTGGAGCAGGCATTTTGCACGAACACACAGGGTAGTATACATAATACAGACAGGGGGAATACACGAACAACCGGGGTTCCATCACACGTACGAACTATGGACCACCCGGGAGCTTGTTAAACCCTATTAACACCTTGTAACGGTTCTCACAATTAGTGTTCTAATTATTAGTCTTGGTGGCCGCAATTCATATCAGCGACTACGAGGTGGCGGCCATCTTGTTCGCATAAACGCAGACAGCAGTGTTTGGTTGTCGAGTTCATGGAACTAAAATCGGACACTGAAACTTCTGAACACCGCAGGACTTCCATCATCGCCTGCGTTCAGTTCTGTAGATCTTAGAAGAACACTGTTCAGTGGAATTGTTTGTCTGGATGAGGGGAACAAGCTCCAAGGTTCAAATATAGACTACGTCCTGTAATTCTTTCGTTTTTATGTTACCGAAGTTGACCGACCGCTAGCACTGATTTCATGCAACTATTTTGAGCTTAAGCCACATGTGCGGTCCATCAAAAAAGGGACTTCCATGGAAAGCCCGAACCCCTGAACCGATCTGGGTGATTTTTGGATATGCTGGTCACCTAGATTGGGGCTACCCAGGGATGTGACTTTTGTGGGGTTTCAATGTATTTTGGGGGGTTTGTAAATTGTGTGTTTTCTGTACCTGGAGATAATTGAGTTAGTACAGTTCCTGACTCAATTATCTCTCAGGCACAGGGGAGGGATTACCCTATGATTCTGTGTAAGAAATCCCTTGCATAAAAGGCTGTGTGTGGCCCTGAATAAAACAGATTACTTCCCAGCATTAAGACTTGACTCATGTGTGGGAGGGGAGGCGATACTGGCGATACCTGCGATACTCTCTGGATTAGGAGAGGTCTACCCACTGGGAGCTGGATTCAGGTGTTGGTCCAGGGTGGGAAGGGACAGTGAGACCCCAGCCAATCTGCGGCGGCTAAGGGGGGGCTACAGTGCTTATGGTGTCCGGTGCAGTGCTTATGGTACTTTAGTGATACTAGGAAGTGTGATTAGCGCTTTTGTGGCGGTCCGCCATATAAGCATTTACATTTGAAACAGTTACATTTGACCAAAACCATGCCTCGAAACCATGCCTCTCGTGGCTATCAGACAGACAGCCATTAGAGCTGCTTCCTCCTTAAGGGGACACACTGAGCACCAAAGAAACTGTAGTTTAAAAGAACGCCATATGGTCAGGAACACAAACATGTATTCCTGACCCTGTAGTGTTAAAAATACTATTGACCCCCCTGACCCTCTTAAATATGGTGAAAGTTCACCTTATTTATAACAGCCAGGCTAGTCAATCAGTTCATATTTGCTATTAAAATACTAGAATATTTAAGGGAAATTGTAAACAGGTTGTTGACAAAACTCTGCAAATTTAGTCTAAATACAGCAGGCCAGTTGTCCACTCACCACCACTTACTGTTTAGTGAATTAACCTCTGTATTTACAATTAATTACTATGGCAATTCTCACTTTTATTGCATTTATACAGGCAACTTAAACTACATGAAATGGTGAAAAAGAACAAAATCTATGAAGATTTCTTATTGAAAATGGTTGATATTGTTCCAGAAAGTAAGTGATCTCTGAAATCTAACAAAATGTATAAAATTATACATAGAAATGTGAATTTAACGAAGAAATGTCACTTCTCTGGAACTGACTGCTCCTTAGTCCCAGTCCCACATCAGTATTAAAGCTATTGAAGTTTTTATTGGGGTGAGCAGTGTATTGTATGTATTGGAGTATAAGGAACATATAACTCTTCAGCACTTTAGAGTGATGAGCCTAACATCTTCCACAATGCTTATAAAGTTTCCCTGCATGCTCACGCATTTACATAGGAAGTGCTAAATGAGTACATTTTCATTTTTTTGATAATGTCATATGCATAAATTTACTCTCACGGCGCCTGGGTTCATTGTCCCATGAGAGTCAAGTTTATCTGTATCCTATGCCGGGCTGTGCCAGGACAGCATGAAAATAAAATGTAAGTCAAAGAATAAATAAATTAATTTTATTTGATTATTTTGTAAATGGCACAACTCAAAACTATATGTTTAACTTTTTAAAGACAATCTGTTACTTACCAGGATTTTTAATATTATTTTTGCCTATCTCCTGTAGTAAACAAATATGTGTTTCTGAGGAATGAAAAATAAAATTAAAGGGCCACTATAGTCACCAGAACAACTCCAGCTTATTGAATTTGTTCTGGTGAGTAGAATCATTACCTTCAGGCTTTTTGCAGTAAACACAGTCTTTTCAGAGAAAATGCAGTGTTTACATTACAGCCTAGTGCTAACTCCACTGGCCACTCCTCAGGTGGCTACTAGAGGTGCTTCCTGGGTCAGTACTGCACGGTGTAGACACTGAACTTTCCTCATAGAGATGCATTAATTTAATTCATCTCTATGAGGAGATGCTGATTGACCAGGGCTGTTTTGACTTGTGCTGGCTCTGCCCCTTATCTGCCTCATTGACAGTCTCACTCAATCATATAGGAAAGCATTGTGATTGGCTCACAGAATCACTTCTGATGAGGTCAGCTGTAAGCAGGCAGGTCATGGGCAGAAGCAGCAGCTGCAGTCTTGAATACAAGTAAGACTTTACTATATTTAGGGAGACAACAGGGATCGGGAGAGTGGGGGGAGGGGGTGTGGGAGAGGTAGCTAGATGGTGGTTTTAACACTATAGGGTCAGGCATAGTAAACAACCCTGCATGCGGTGGCATCTAATGAAATTAAAAATTTTGAGGAGATGCCAACCCCCTCCTCTCCACCATTCCCACTCCCCCAGCTTATTGGGTTTCACCCACCAAACCCAATGAAATGCATCTCCCATCATCAATAAAGGGGAGAATGGAAACTATAGATCTAATCATGACAGACACATGTTTTTTCTAATGTTTATTGACAATCCTTACAATGCTAATAAACTAGATTTTATTTAATTTTTTACTGTATTGTTGGCCATTAGTGTATGCAAAAAACACAAACTGTAAGCAATTTGTGATAATCTTATTGTAGACTATCTGGAATATGGAATGGACTCTCCAGTCAAAGCAATAATCAGACGCCATGAAACGCTGTCACTGACCAATGAGAGTTTGATAAACAACCTGACCGCCGTCGCTGACGAACAGGAGAACAAACAGCACTTGCTTGATATGCTACAAAGGAGTCATGACACATCTATGCTGGTATTTACCTAAATATCTCACACATTCAATTGCTTCTTCTTCCATTACATCATTAAACCGTTCCTTAACCAACATATGGGGAAGAAACTACTAATCCCTTAAATCTCAGGTGTATGGGAGTTTATGGAACAAAATTAGAAAATTAGATGCTCTTGATCAGAGATCTCATCATGGCATGCGAGGGCATCTAGGGCATATGAGGACACTTTCAAGATAAGTAGTGTGACTTTTCATTTCATATATTTTTTTTAACATTTTTTCATCGAGCACGTCCGTCAGAGTGTAATTTTATTTAAATGCATTATCTATAGAACGCAGAAGAAAATATGGGTCCAGTTGATATTTAGTACAGGTGATGATGATGCTCTTTGTGGAACCTTAGTGGCTGGGAAAACGTTGTCACTCTTGTTGATTGGTGGGTGCTTCTGGTTACGGGAGAAATTGTTCAGCACTGGTTCCATTCCTCTAATGCATGCAACTGAATTTGTACATGAGGTGAAAATATCAAAGCCTTCCTCATATCCTTAGCTTCATGAAATTTACTATAGCAACTATTCTTTTTACTAGTATTATGTACCTGACTTAATTTGACCTAAAGTCGTGATTTAAAGGGTCTATGGTCTATGAAGGTACAGGTTATGGAGAGAGTTTGTGTCCTTGAAGGTTATGTTTGTGATGACTCTAAATGTATTCAAGTCACTTGGAGTTTTCCTGAAGCTGTTTGCAAGAAGTTTGATTCAATTGCCGTCTCTGTGAATAGAATGTAAATTGCAATGTCTACTGCATTATTCCTTGTTAAAATGCTCTTGGGCCATCCTGTATCATCCATCTGTAAGTCATCTGTTATTGGTTAAACCCGGTTTAGTTTACTAAACAATAATCTCCTTATAAAATAAGTCACAACATTTGTGTTTATCATATATAAGGCCTGCTTGGTTTTGAATAGCACTGTCTCTTTAAATTTACATCCTACCTAGTCAGTTATTCTGTACACACCATGGTTTGGTGACTTGACAATAGAATTGCAAAGTTTAGGATAGAACAGTAAAGTTGAAGAACATTTTTTACCACTTGGGTTTGCTTTTTTTTTTTTTCCCCCAACTATTTTAACCTAAATTTTGCAACTCACCACATCTCTCCTAACCAATAAAGCAGATTCTATGATATTATATCTTTATATCATCATACTATGTACCTTTATTGTGCTCATGTGTCTGCATTTCCAGATGGGAAGAATCTACTGAGACTTATTTGCTAGAATTGTAGTAGGTTAACAAGAATTGGAAACATTCAGGCAAAATATGATGATTTTAAAATAAAACGTGCAACTCATATATAGTCAGTTTGGCTATTTTAGTCAAAATTTTGTGATTTGGTATTCATTTCTCTACAGTTAAGACATTTCAATAATAAGTCTCTTCTATATGGACTCAATTCAGAATGCCCTGTGAATATTACTCCATTCTGTGCTGGTTTTACAATGGCGCTCTGCCAACACCATTTAGACGTTTCAGTTATAGGAAACAGTTGCGCAATTAAGGGATTATGCGATGCTCATTTGACTTCAGGCGGTTGATGTTTCAATTAACAATGGCTTATTGTGCACTGATGCCACCAAATTCAGGAATTACAGTTTCAAAATGAATGACGATTGATGCTTTTTTAGTACACAAGCAGCACTGATCTCAGCAGGCATAGGATTACTTTTTTAAGTGATGTTGAAAACTCTCAACGTGTACCTAAGGATGTTCTGCCATCTTAAGAGTTTTGCTGCGACGAGGGGGAGTTACATCGACCAAGGAAGAGGAAGCTGAGCAGGGAACTTGGCCTCGGCGATGGGAAAAAAAAAGGTTACTTTATGTGTTTCTCTCTCTCTCTTTTTTTTTTTTACAAGTTATTTTTTTAATTCAAGATAGGCTTTTATTCACATCATTTTGCATACATAAACAGTGGGCTTGTTTCAATATAAGCTGTTGTACAATAATATTGCAGCATTACAGTGCAGTAAAGTCAGTCGTGATAGCAATAATATAATTACAAGTCTGGAAACCAACGCGTCCATGAAGTGTACTACAGGTGCCATGTCTGTATACAGGCGTTTATAATAAAGGATGCGAATGTAATATGACCTACTGTGACATTGCCGACAGATATTACAAAATAAGTGGGCATTTTTATGAAGATGTGCTTAATGAACTTAAGAGTAACGAATATATTATTTATGTAAGTCTATCAGTGTTAACTTTAAGTATTTAAATGAATACTAATATAAGTACAGCAGGCTTAGTAGCGCATGTCTTATAAAGATAACTAATAGTCGGTATGGGGAAGTATGTAGGAAAATCGCATGGTTGCAACTGTGCATCAGGCCCACTTGCTATCCAATTTGTAGGTGCTATGTGAGTTTTCAGGCTAACCTTTAAAGGCGAGTGTCAGCCCACAGTGTTTCGCTTATGTATGTCTGATTGTTCATTTTCGTTTGCTCTATCCTATTTCCTGTGTGTTTTCCTGCAATTATAAAGGGTATATTCCCAAAAAAACTAAATCAATTTACAGGGTTACAGTTATGAACGTTGTGCCTTAATGTGCGGGAAGAAGAATGCAGCGACAAAGAAGCAGCTCTTCTGTTTATCGCCACCTGGGAGCAGGGCCGGATTAACATAGGGGCTGATGGAGCTGCAGCTCCAGGCCCAGGCCCATGGAATAGGCCCATGGAATGGGCCCATTTAAAAAACAAAACAAAAAAAAAACCTTTTTTTTTTTTTTTACACACTACTCTTAGGTTTGCTATTTGACTGGTATTTTACTTGCACAACCGGTATTTGAAGCTGCCTGGCCGTGCCGGTATTGCAGTAATACAAATGCACGTATTTTTCTCAAAATAAATGGAGATTACTCTGCAATACCAGCACCGGCCAGTAGGGGTCACTGTGTGTGGAGAGAGGCAGATATAGGAAGTTACAGCATATCCCTGCCTCTCTCTACTACTCACTGATCTGTGGGGGAGCAGCTACACAGCACAGAGAGTCCAGACAGCAGCTCTACAGCTCAGGTAAGTGAGGGATGGGGGGAAAGGCAGCAGGGACACATGTGGACACTGAGACACTAGGGAACACTGAGACACATGGGGACACTGAGACACTAGGGGACACAGACACTAGGGGACACATGGGGACACAGACACTGGGAAACCTGGAAACACTGAGACACTTGGGGACACTGGAAAACATGAGGACACTGAGACACTTGGGGACACTGGAAAACATGGGGACACTGGAAAACATGGGGACACTGGAAAACATGGGGACACTGAGACACTAGGGGACACTGGGACACATAGGGATGCTGAGACACATGGGGATGCTGTGAGACATAGGGACATTGGGAGACATTGGGACACGGAGACACTATGTCCCGATTTCTCCCAGTGTTCCCATTTCCCCCATCCAGTGTCGCTGGTGTCTGTGTCCCCAAGTCTCCCAGTGTCTGTGTCCCATGTCTCTCAGTGTGCCTAGTGTCCCACTGTCCCTATATGTCCCAGTGTCCCCATGTCTATGTCCACAACTGTCCCCATGTCTCCCAGCCAGTGTCCCCATGTCTCCCAGCCAGTGTCCCCTAGTCTCCCAGTGTCTGTATTCCCATGTCTCTGTGTCCCTAGTGTCTCAGTGTCCCCATGTCTCCCAGTGTCTGTGTTCCTAGTGTCTCAGTGTGCCTAGTGTCCCTATATGTCCCCGTGTCCCCATGTCTATGTCCACAACTGTCTCCATGTCTCCCAGTGTCCCCAAGTGTGTCTCCCAGCCAGTGTCCCCAGTGTCCCCTAGTCTCCCAGTGTCTGTGTTCCCATGTCTCTGTGTCCCTAGTGTCTTAGTGTCCCCAAATGTTTCAGTGTCCCCATGTCTCCCAGTGTCTGTGTCCCTAGTGTCTCAGTGTCCCTATTTCTCCCAGTTTCCCTATTTGTCATAGTGTCCCCATGTCTTTCAGTGTCCCCATGTCTCTCAGTGTCCCCATGTCTCTCACTGTCCCCATGTCTCTCAGTGTCCCCATGTCTCACTGTGTCCCCAGTATCCTAGTGACATGGGGACACACTGAGACATTGGGACACTGGGAGAAATGGGGACACTGAGACACTGGGAGACTAGGGGACTGGGCGACATGGGGACACTGAGACACTGGGTGACTTGCGAGACTGAGACACTGGGAGCAATCCATCTATACAGCAGAATCAAACTGTGAGTAGTTTGTTGGTGATTTTACAGAATTTTCTCTGATGTCACTTCTTGTGATTATACAAATGATTAAGGCTGGTAATTTTTTTCCAAAAAATGTGGCAACCCTAACTACTCTTCACATACTCTTGCTTAAATGAGCACTATAGGGTCAGGAACACAATCATGTATTTCTGACCATATTATGTTAAAACCACCACCCTGGCCCCTTCTTGCCTCCCTAAGTATAGTAAAATATAACTTGTATTCAAGTCTGCTGCTGGCTCTGCCTCTGAACTGACTGTCTGCTGACATCATCAGAAGTGGTGGTCTGAGCAAATTACAATACTTCCCCATAAGATTGGCTGAGACTGTCAACTAGGCAGGTCAGGGGCAGAGCCAGCACAAGTCCAACATAGCCCTGGCCAATCAGCATCTCCTCATAAAGATAAATTGAATCAATGCATCTCTATGAGGAAAGTTCAGTGTCTGCATGCAGAGGGTAGAGACACTAAATGGCAGTGCTGCACACTAGGCAGTGCTGCCGCAGGAAGCACATCTAGCAGCCATCTAAGGAGTGGCCAGTGGAGTTATTTTCTCTGAAAATACAGTGTTTACTGCAAAAGGCCTGAATGGAATGATTATACTTACCAGAACAGATACAATAAGCTGTAGTTGTTCTGCTGACTATAGTGTCCCTTTAATTTTGGAAGCTTAAGAGGGATGTATGTGAACAAAACTTCCCATACTTGCTGACACTAAAATAAGTTTAGGTAATGCAGACTTTAGTCTCTCTAACACTGTGGCATGTCCCCTTTCTTCTACACTCACTACATACACCTTTTCTCTGTCTCAGACTATATACCAGGAACTTCTGCCTGCTAGTAAGAAGGTAAGGAGCCAAGTGGACCAGCGAGTGCTAGGGGCCAGTCCTTGGAAAGCATGGAGTGAGCGCGTCATTAGATGCATTTATGTCAAGCTCAGGGTGCTGCCTGCATAGTATGCCCTTAGTTTGACAGTCTGCAGGATTGACAGGCAGCCTGACATGCATTCATGCCAGGCTGTCCTTCAAATTCTTTGGACAGACATGCCCCCTTTTTGGGCATGTTCTCCCCTTTTGGCAGGTCTGGTCACGTGATTCGCACCAGTGGCCCACCCTTTTACCCCGCCCATTGACTTCCTGCTTCACTGGACACTGCTGTTAGGGGTTATGGATTTACTTGAAAGATGAAAACAAAAATTAGAGAGAGATTAGCATAGAGTATGTTTTTTCTTATAGCTGCATCCTATGAGTTTACCTCCAGCACCATCTCCATCAGATACATGAGGCTTGGGAGGAATGACTGTTTTAGTGTTTTTGGTCGTTTAGATTTCGTAATTAGGCCCATCATAATTGTCAGCACCAGGCCCAGTGTGCTCTTAATCCGGCCCTGCCTGGGAGCCCCTAGGTTCTTATGATTTATCTTGTGGCAGAAATAGTGTCTATTTCAGGCTACGGTCATTATACTCCTTTATATTGTACAGGATTCGGTCATTATACTCCTTTATATTGTACAGGCTTCGGTCATTATACTCCTTTATATTGTACAGGCTTCGGTCATTATACTCCTCTATATTGTACAGGCTACGGTCATTATACTCCTTTATATTGTACAGGCTTCGGTCATTATACTCCTTTATACTGTACAGGCTACGGTCATTATACTCCTTTATATTGTACAGGATTCGGTCATTATACTCCCTTATATTGTACAGGCTTCGGTCATTATACTCCTTTATATTGTCCAGGCTTCGGTCATTATACTCCTTTATATTGTACTGGCTTCGGTCATTATACTCCTTTATAATGTTCAGGCTTGGGTCATTATACACCTTTATATTGTCCAGGCTTCGGTCATTATACACCTTTATATTGTACAGGCATCGGTCATTATACTCCTTTATATTGTACAGGCTTCGGTCATTATACTCCTTTATAATGTCCAGGCTTCGGTCATTATACTCCTTTATATTGTACAGGTATCGGTCATTATACTCCTTTATATTGTACAGGTATCGGTCATTATACTCCTTTATATTGTACTGGCTTCGGTCATTATACTCCTTTATATTGTACAGGCATCGGTCATTATACTCCATTATATTGTACAGGTATCGGTCATTATACTCCTTTATATTGTACAGGCATCGGTCATTATACTCCTTTATATTGTCCAGTCTTCGGTCATTATACACCTTTATATTGTCCAGGCTTCGGTCATTATACACCTTTATATTGTACAGGCATCGGTCATTATACTCCTTTATATTGTACAGGCATCGGTCATTATACTCCTTTATATTGTCCAGTCTTCGGTCATTATACTCCTTTATATTGTACAGGCATCGGTCATTATACACCTTTATATTGTCCAGGCTTCGGTCATTTTACACCTTTATACTGTACAGACATCGGTCATTATACTCCTTTATATTGTACAGGCATCGGTCATTATACTCCATTATATTGTACTGGCTTCAGTCATTATACTCCTTTATACTGTACAGGCTTCGGTCATTATACTCCTTTATCATGTTCAGGCTTCGGTCATTATACTCCTTTATATTGTACAGGCTTCGGTCATTATACACCTTTATAATGTTCAGGCTTCGGTCATTATACACCTTTATATTGTACAGGCTTTGGTCATTATACTCCTTTATATTGTACAGGCTTCGGTCATTATACTTCTTTATATTGTACAGGCTTCGGTCATTATACTCCTTTATAATGTTCAGGCTTCGGCCATTATACTCCTCTATATTGTACTGGCTTCGGTCATTATACTCCTTTATATTGTACTGGCTTCAGTCATTATACTCCTCTATAATGTTCAGGCTTCGGTCATTATACTCCTTTATAATGTTCAGGCTTCGGTCATTATACTCCTTTATATTGTACTGGCTTCAGTCATTATACTCCTCTATAATGTTCAGGCTTCGGTCATTATACTCCTTTATATTGTACAGGCTTCGGTCATTATACACCTTTATATTGTACAGGCATCGGTCATTATACTCCTTTATATTGTACAGGCTTCGGTCATTATACTCCTTTATATTGTACTGGCTTCGGTCCGTACACACCTGGTATATGGTGCAGTATAATTCTGAACGTTCGTGTCATTCCTTTCTTCCTATATTGCCAATACATAAGACATGAAGTTAGGTTATCAGAGTTAGTTGGTAATCTCTAAATATGGTAAAAAGGTCTTGTGAAGAGCATTCCTCTGTGCAGAGTCCAGTCTCCCTGCCGGGGGAGGGGGATACAGGTATTTAGAAACATGGATAGTGGGGGTAGGTGGAGCTGAATTTAGAAGGAAAGCCTATGCATTAAATCTAACTGGTATAGAGTGTTAGCATTCCAGTAGCAGTAATTCTGTAATCTTCATCTGCAGGACGGTCTAAGTTACACTGATTTATATCATCACAATGCAAAGGCTGCAGAATACAACTTGTAATTGTAAACACTTTGCAATTTTTTGTAAAAATAGATTCCCCTGTGATTGCTCCCTACCTTCAAACATACATTTTGAAACTCAGTTGACTTGCATAGCTAAATTTGGCAATTTGTCTGAATGAGGAAGTTTTAGGACTCTGCTGACCTCCAGTGGTAGGATTTTATGCTGATTTATTCCGGCTGTCATTTGCTTTGCAATAATGATCACTGACAAGTCCAATAGGCAGTCATAATATAGGTTTAGATCCAAAGAGTGTAAATGAGAATTTTTAGCAACTTGCAATCAGTAGATTGACACAGTCTCAATGTTAACTGTGTCTTCCTTTTGTGAAAGGCACTCAGATGATGTATATGGCACTAGCTTGGTTTATTTGTAATATTACTCCTAGTTCCCTATTCTGCTCTTGTAATATAATACATATTGAAATCATTTCTGCAAAAAATTACATTATCAGACGGTCCCCAGCATCAGAGCAATCTTTATTAGAGATATGTGGTATTCATTAGAAATGTGAGTCAGTCAGTTGGATAAGAGCCAAATGAGGCCATCGTTCATACCAGTACAGAGTATGAAGCAGTAAGTAGACCTGCTAACAGTGCACTGAGTAGTAAATAGTCATGCCTCTAAAGTACTGCAAAGTAAGATCTGCTGAAGTGTATTGAGCAGTAAGTGACAATGCCTGCTGTGTTTAGCAGTGAGTGGTCCTACCTCCAGTATATGGAGCAGTACGTGGTCCTACCTCCAGTGTATGGAGCAGTGAGTGGTCCTACCTCCAGTGTATGGAGCAGTGAGTGGTCCTACCTACTGTGTATGGAGCAACAAGTGGTCCTACCTACAGTGTATGGAGCAACAAGTGGTCCTATCTCCAGTATATGGAGCAGTAAGTTGTCCTACCTCCAGTATATGGAGCAGTAAGTGGTCATACCTCCAGTGTATGGAGCAGTATGGAGCAGTAAGTGGTCCTACCTACAGTGTATGGAGCAGTAAGTGGTCCTACCTATAGTGTATGGAGCAGTAAGTGGTCCTACCTACAGTGTATGGAGCAGTAAGTGGTCCTACCTACAGTGTATGGAGCAGTAAAGTGGTCCTACCTACAGTGTATGGAGCAACAAGTGGTCCTACCTCCAGTATATGGAGCAGTAAGTGGTCCTACCTCCAGTATATGGAGCAGTAAGTGGTCCTACCTCTAGTACATGGAGCAGTAAGTGGTCCTACCTCCAGTACATGGAGCAGTAGGTGGTCCTACCTCCAGTGTATGGAGCAGTAAGTGGTCCTACCTACAGTGTACGGAGCAGTAAGTGGTCCTACCTCCAGTATATGGAGCAGTAAGTGGTCCTACCTCCAGTTTATGGAGCAGTAAGTGGTCCTACCTCCAGTACATGGAGCAGTAGGTGGTCCTACCTCCAGTGTATGGAGCAGTAAGTGGTCCTACCTACAGTGTATGGAGCAGTAAGTGGTCCTACCTCCAGTACATGAAGCAGTAAGTGGTCTTAACTCCAGTATATGGAGCAGTAAGTGGTCCTACTTCCAGTGTATTGAGAAGTAAGTGGTACTACCTACAGTGTACGGAGCAGTAAGTGGTCCTACCTCCAGTATATGGAGCAGTAAGTGGTCCTACCTCCAGTTTATGGAGCAGTAAGTGGTCCTACCTCCAGTACATGGAGCAGTAGGTGGTCCTACCTCCAGTGTATGGAGCAGTAAGTGGTCCTACCTACAGTGTATGGAGCAGTAAGTGGTCCTACCTCCAGTACATGAAGCAGTAAGTGGTCTTAACTCCAGTATATGGAGCAGTAAGTGGTCCTACTTCCAGTGTATTGAGAAGTAAGTGGTACTACCTACAGTGTATTTATCAGTAAGTGGTGCTGCCTGCAGTGTATGGAGCAGTAAGTCCCTTTGCAGTGTATTGAACAGTAAGTGGTGCTGCCAGCAATATATATATATATATAGCAGAAAATGGCAGTGCCTGCAGTGTATGGAGCAGAAAGTAGACCAGCCTGCCATGTATTGCAGAAGGTCTTGATGGTAAGGTATGTCTTTTTGCTGATGATACTAAGATATGTAACAGGGTTGATGTTCCAGAAGGGATAAGCCAAATGGCAAATGATTTAGGTAAACTAGAAAAACTACCACAAGAGGACATAGTCTTAAATTAGAGGAGCAAAGGTTTAAAAATAATATCAGGAAATATTACTTTACTGAGAGGGTAGTGGATGCATGGAATAGCCTTCCAGTTAAAGTGGTAGAGGTTAACACAGTAAAGGAGTTTAAGCATGCGTGGGACAGACATAAGGCTATCCTAACTATAAGATAATGTCAGGGACTAATGAAAGTATTTAGAAAATTGGGCAAACTAGATGGGCCAAACAGGTTTTTATCTGCCGTCATATATACTCTATGTTTCTATGTAAAGAAAAGTGAATGGTCTTGTGTAAATTGCCCTTATACATTGTTTTACAGACGATGAATAGTGACCTATCCCGGCTTCAGCTGAAATTCGACCAAGTCCGAGAAAAGAACAAACAATTGGAATTAAATTTTAACTTAGACAAAGGTCACTTCAGAAACCAGGTAAGAAAATCGAACCTAAATAAATGGGAGGCAGTTTTCTTATATTGGAAAAATTTTAATTTTTAGCTACCTAAAAACCTGTTATGTACTCTAAGCTGATGCAGCAACATGGGAAATATAGCCATTGGCTTATGTAGTGTCTGTACAGCTTTCCATACTAACTAATAGGGTATATATTTTCATGCGATGCACCATTGATACTTTAAATCTTGAGAATGACAGATACAACAATTTAAAGGGACACTATAGTCACCTGAACAACTTCAGCTTAATGAGGTTGTTTAGGTGAGTGCTACAGCTACCCGGAGCCTTTTTCTTGTAAGCACTGTATTTTCTGAGAAAATGCAGTGTTTACATTGGAAGCTTGGAACACCTCTTGTTGCAGTCAATCAGACGGCCACCAGAGGGACTTCCGAGTTCAGAGGCCCTAAAAAGGCCTCTCGTCCGATGCATTCTGGGTGAATGCATTAGACGGGCTATCAGCACACAAAGCACTGTGAACGCGCTTTGTGTGCTGATAGCCTGTCAGCACTGCTGTGGGCGTGGCTTCAGCTGACAGCTGAAGCCCGAACCCACAGGGATGCTGTCTGGCCACAATAGTGGTTGAAGGGGGGGAGGGGGGACCTACTCTCCTCCCCCCCCCCGACCCCTGGGCGGTGGGTGGGGGCCCTAAAATTAAAAATAAGGGGGGGACCTACTGTCTCCCCCGGCCCCCACCCCTGTGCGGCGGGTGGGGGCCCTAAAATTAAAAATAAGGGGGGCACATACTGCTCCCCCGGCCCCCACCCCTGTGCGGCGGGTGGGGGCCCTAAAATTATCCATAAGGGGGGACCTATTGTCCCCCCCCCGTCCCCCACAACTTTTTTTTTTCTCTGCATAGTCAGAGTGGACATTGCAAATATATAAGGGAGAACTTCCCAGGATTAACGTATCCCTTTATTTGGAAAATAGGTTTGCATGTAGAAATACACACCTGTTTATCCTGCAGATGGGCAACTCCATCTCTTTTTATTGGTTATTTATATTTCCAACCACATGAACATAAGCAAATAATAGAATGAGTCGTCACCATACAACAAGGTATCAGGTTGTATAGAGAAAAATAAACTACACGTGGAAGGAGACATCTTTCAGTGAAATAAAGGAATTATGATCTTTGCATTGCATTCAGAGTAAAAGTTACGAATGCCAGTCCACATCAGCTCATGTGTCAGTAAGTGTAGTATGGCTCCTGTTCGCGGTATTAGGATTCGCAGGGTGGAATGGAATGGAATGATGTTATCAATGCCCCATATTGGTGTTACTCTTCATTGTGGGTAGTGGTGCAAGTCCCATGGCTGAGAGAAAACCCGCCGACTCTGAGGAAGTAGTGAGATGAAGCTGCTTCCATTATGTTTTATGCTTTGTTGATGTCCCGGACCCCATCTGTAGGGTATGGCTCTGTCTCGCAGGTGCTTGTTAAGTGACCTTAGTGATTGTCGCCATTCGACAGTAGGGCAAGAAAAGTCCAGATAAAAAAAGATGGGATAAGTTTAGAATGTATAATGTGGGGCCTTCCACGCCTCGGCCATAATCGTGGCACTATCAGATTCTGGATGGAACTGCACCATCAGGTCTTGAAAAACTGTAGCAGAAGCTTTGGGCGATTTGGCCACCCAAATGTGTGTCAGTCACTATTAATTTCGCACTCGATGGAGGTTGCATGGATGCCCTTTGTAGTAAGCGTGGGATCTCTTGCAGCGTAACAGATTAAGGGATACCTCGGATCCGAAGGTTCCGCCGTCACTGAAAATCCTTTAGCAGAGCCAAGTTTGATGTGAACCGTTGCTGGACTTGTCTCATACGTGCCATCTCTTCGGCTAGTCCTTGATATTGGCCCTTGTTCACATCCTTCTCCCCCTCCACCACCCGTATTCATCCCTCTATTCCGTAGACCTCTTCTAGGACAATCGAGAGATCAGGATTGAATATGGCCTTCAATCTCTACCAGCTCCATTACTGTCTTTTACGGAGCTACTTCCCGAGTATTTGGGGAAGGCTCCCTTGGTGGCACCATTTTGGTAGAATGCGGCCTAGTTGGCTGCTGGAGCAAGTCATCTTTGTGTTGAGTTTTAAGGTGCGCATCTGTTCTCAATTTTTTAGATTTGCACCCCATTCTTCACAAACTGATAAGGGAGATTTAAGGACCCCAATATTGAAGGGATTTCAGTGATAAGTGCACAATTTCCAAGGTTCTCTACGGAACTCTTGTGAAACACATCCGCTCCAATCAGTCGCTAGTTTTGCCCCTGGATACTTCCATCTTAGCTCCCTGTCAGTCATTGTTATAGGCTCTATCTTATGCACATGGCAGTCAGCATGGAGAAACCACACACAGGAGGAAAAAAAATAAACAATGTTTCAATTTCTTCTATTAATTTGCAATGTTTCCCTGACTTTCCCTTGTCTTTACTGGATTATGATGTTGTTTGAAAAATATTTAAAGGAACACTAGAGGCACTCGCATAACTATATTTCAGTATCATTGGGTGCCGTGTGCCTGTCCCCTTAACTTAAGACAGCCTCTAGTGGACTTCTTCCAGACAGCCACTAGAGGCGTTTACTGGCTTCTCACTGCTTTGCATGAAGACGTCCAGCATTTTCAATATTCCCATAGGAAGCATTGAATCAGTTTTTTCCTATGGGTTGTGACACTCACCGCGCATGCATCTTAGGTTCCTCCATCTGTGTGACATCGCTGGAGGAGAACAACCCAGCGCTGAGGGAGTTTGGCACTGGAATTAGGGTGAATGTTTTTAACCATTTCATGAGCATGGTGCGGCTTACTGTAGCATTAAAAGTATAATTTTGTATTCCTGACTCTCTATGTTCCTTTAATATAAGTTTAAAAGAAAACAGAACATTTCATGAAGAAAAGGTTAAAGGAAAACTCTATTAAAAATATGTAGTAGAAATATGCATATTATTTTGTTTTGCATGGTTTCCTTTGAGGTATATGAAATAGCTGCAGATTTAGTATTGCACCTACTGCAAGCTGTTCTCTTCTTCCCCAGCACAGGCTTTTTGTGGCTTAATATTTCATTACTTCTGTGCAGCTTTTTAGGACAAACGTCTGAGAATGTTTGTTGTATGGCACATTCCAACTATATGCCCCAACACGCTTACTGGCTGCTACCCCGATTGTACACATATACACACCGCTACACTGTTCCTTCATATGTATAATACTATTTTAACAAATCAAAGTAAATACGATTTCTGCCCAGAATCATAAGAACGTAACTTGTTTAAAAAGTTTCATTAAACTGTATTTTTCTAAAACTGCTAAACAAGTTTAAAAATATAAACAACATTTAAATGTAGTTATTTTTGTTAATCACAGTGTCATTATTAATTATTGTGAATGTTGGCCTGGATCCGTGGCCATGGTTAAACCCTCCTGACTATTTCACTTTTCTCTCTTACCACGGTAGAGTGTTGAAGTTGGCAGCCTGCTGATGGCAGTCACTAACTTGGCAGAGACATGCCATCTAAAACATTATGGACCAATTGCCGAAGTGGAGCTATTACAGAAAATGGATATGATCAAGGTAAATGAATTAGGGGTTCTGGGGTTGGATATATAGACCAATTCTAGGACAAAATATTAAATGGACCAATTAATATCAACAATATCAATATCCACTACCAGAACTTGTATGAGTGTGGAAAGGCTAGATCACAGGTTTTACTCCGATTTAATGACTAAATAGTGCCCTGAGTTGCAACTGGGAAGATTTTGCAGTTTTTTGGAACTGTAGGATTCTGGAGAATTGAGAAAGGAACAGCAAATTTCAAAACATAATTAGTGAATTGGAGAATTTCTTCAAAACAGCTATTTTGCTAGCTCAACTATTTTCGCCTGAGATATTTTTCCTGCTTGGCTATTTTAGTCTTTCCCAAATAGGTTATTCACTAAATTCGGTAATTGAAAGTAAATTGAAAATGTTAGGCCAAAATGAAGACTTAGCTTACTTGGAGATTTGTATCAAGTTTAGCTGTGTTGTGCTACAAATTTCACTGTCAGGGCTATCCACTAAATGCCAGACTGTAACAAACGGAAATCCAAAATGCAAAATTCAGGCTAAATAGTCAAAATATCACGATAGCTTGGCTGGAAAAATTTTCTAAATCAGCTATTTTAGCCTACATTTCAGTTTGGTAGAGTTCTGATTTGCTGAATGTCTAAAGGGTTACTCCAACCCTTTTGAGGTTTAGGGGACCTTTAATGTGTAATACTAAAACCTCCCTCTCGATTTGCAGTAAACCTTTCAGCAAATAAAATAAGTTTTTACTCACTTTAAATCCAGCACTGGGCAAAGCACCTGGTGCGGACTTCCACGCCCCCCCCCCCCCCCAATGTTACAGGGACCTCACGCATTACAATCACAGGATTCTCATAGTGAAGCCTATGATTGAACTGTTTTCCTGGCTCAGAGGGCATGTGGGTGCTGTGGGTCGGCGAGAGGACAGAGGAAATGGGGAGCATGCACACTGACTTCAGGGATTATTTTTACGTTACAGAGTTCCAGGCTGCCTAAATCACATGTGCCAGGGGCAGGGGTGCAACTAGCTCCCTGCACCCAATTAACAATAACCCAGTATATATACTTCTAGCACATGGTGGCTGGATAACCCTTTAAATTTGCTTTGAATCCCCAACAATGCACACTTTGTAGTGAGTAACCGTTGAAATGTATTGTTCTAAGATTTCAAATCCACTCTAGTCCCATTTTAGTAAATAAGCCATGTGGTTAGAAAACTTCTCACGTGCTTGATTGCTTTCACTCATGAGTTAAATTCCTTTAGCTATGCCATCTAGCCATGTTTTCTGTTTACGTTTTAGGAGTTCATTTTGGAAAAGATGCATATTGAAAAACTGGCAGGACCGTTAATCACTAATTCTAGCGATCCGTCAATAAAATATAAAAAAACCAGCATCAAGAATGTAACTTCAGGAACCAAAGAAGGCCAACTCCATCGTAACAATGGGAACAAATGCAGTGTGTCAATCATAGACTCCGTTATCTAACAAAGAGTAAGATCCCGGGGAAAGTGTTAAAAACAAGAAACCCGTGGCTGACAACCACAGAACTTGTATATTTGCTAAAGTGTGTTGGTCTATTAAATGAAAGAACATACAAATAAAACCTATACATTGAGCGTGAATTCATAGCAAATGTATAGATTTTATGATATTGCCTTAGAAAGATAATGTCTCTTCTTACACCTGCAAAAATAGTCTACAGCTTTGCTGAGTATTGATAGACAAGAGAGAGCAGGAGAACCCATCTCTGGCCAGTTTGCTTACTCTCTGTCACAGCAACTACAGTAAAAGTCCTCTTGTGAAGATAGTCATTTTTTTTATTTTAAAAATAGTGCAGATTTCAATAGAAATTTACATTAACAGCGCTATATAAAATAATAATAATAACAATTAACCTTTTTTACACCCCCTCCAGCTGTCAATCAGACAACAGGTCCTGTTATTTCCTCAGTGGGGTTAAACCTAAAAGGTAGACAACTGCATTGAAAAAGACTTCTCAATGAGTGGGGGGGTGAGCGTGCAAAAGCTGCAGAGAAGATTTTTGTTGCTTTTTAGAAGCTGTGTTTAGATACCTCCAATGAAAAGAAATGCATAATTAAATGCATTCATGTTTTAACTGTGGGATATAGGTACTATACAGTGATTTGTATGTTATTCTTATTTATTTGGGCATTGAAGTGTCCCTTTAAGTAAACCTATCATGAATTTGACTTAAAGGGACACTATAGTAACCAGAACAACTCTAGCTTAATGTAGTTGTTATGGTGTCTATAGCCTGGCCCTGCAGGCTTTTTAATGTAAACACTGCCTTTTCAGAGAAAATGCATTGTTTACATTAGTGCCTACGAGGATACCTCTAGTGGTAGTCACTCAGATGGCTACTACAGGTGCTTCCTGTGCTCCACGCTCTGCATGGAGGCGCTGAAAATTCCTCATAGAGTTGCATTGATTCAATACATCTCTATTAGGAGATGCTGATTGGCGCAGTGTGGCGTTTTGCTGTGCATGCACCATAGCCTCTTTGGAAAAGCATTGGACTGGCTGAGCGTGGGCAGAGTCAGCCGCAAAGAGACCCGCTCGGCCCTGGAAAAAGGTGAGTTAACTCACCTTTTACACTGGAGGTTATTTTAGTGTTAGGAATACATGTTTGTATACCTGACACTATAGTGTTCAATTAAAGCAGGCTTCCCCAAACTCTGGCCCTCCAGATGTTGCTTAACTACAACTCCCATGATTCTTAGCCCATCTATTTCATTCATGGAATCATGGGAGTTGTAGTTCAGCAACGTGTGGAGGGCCGAGTTTGGGGAAGCCTGCTTTAAAGCTTTCGGTTTGAGACTTGTGTTAAGTATCTTTGTTTGTGCTGCTGGCAGCATATATATACATAACATACATTGGGGTTTAGTAAATAAATGACCAAATTTGTCCACTCCCAGTGTTATTTTCAACCTTCTAAAAATATATTGTGTCTTAACTATATGAAATTTAGTTGGGCTTTTTCAAACAGTAAGTTGTGGTGAGCCAAAAACTGAGCTGTAAAATATAGCAAAAACATTTAAGATTTTTTTTTTTAATTTTGTGTAACTTGCTATTTAGTTAAACCATCTCATGACCTTAAAACATCTCCATGCCGTATTAATACCAGTGGCCTGTTCCCATATAGCAACCTGTCCAAATGAACATTTTCTAGCTAATGTTTTTCCTTGAGCACATTGGGTATACAGCATCGTAAGAGCAACAAAATTATCATTCCCCATTTCCTGCATAGTAGGAATCTAAGAGCTACTTAAAACACAGACGGAGATTGGCTTCTGGTTTCTACATTGCACTTGCCCTACAGGGGTTATTGTGTGTCCGAAGCCCAGACCTCATTTCACAGGTGGGTGGCATATTGCTACCTTCACCAGAATAAATACCTTTGAATGCTACTGCTCTTGCCTGATACCATGAGCCTATAGCCTTTTAAGACATTAAGAGGAGGCCTATTGATAGCCTGTTCCTACCACTGATATCTTGTTTTGAAATACATTTACGTTTGGTAAAGGGAGGCTTAAGAGGCATTATTGGGGGGTGGTATTGTTGGGAGGAATTATTTGGGGGTGGTATGGTTGGGAGGTGGTATGGTTGGGAGGAAGTTCAGCAGGACTTAAAGTTAAGTGTAAATAATATAGAAGAACAAGATAACAATGAGAATACAAAATAGAGGTTTAGGGAATATGCCCCCAAAAAGTTAATTAGAAAATAAAGCCTATAAAAAGGGAAATAAAAGGACAAAGGGAGAAAGCAGAAACTAGAAGTGAGATTATAGGCAAGTACTAAGAGGGATATTAAAGTATAGAGAGTTTAGGTAATAAGCCCCAGACAGGTTATTAGGAAAACCTATAAATGAGATTACAGGCTGTAGCGAGATTATAGGCAAAAAGGTAGGAGAACCTATAAGCGAGATTATAGGGAAGTATAAAGAGAGATAAGAGTTTAGGCAATATGCCCCAGGCAGGTTATAAGCTAACAAAGAAACCTATAAGTGGAATTATAGGTAAATAAAGAGAATACCTATAAATGAAAATATAGGTTACGTGTAAACAAAATACAACTAGACAAAACTAAACAATAGAAAGATTTAAGAAATACAGGTTAGTTAGATGTTTAGGGGATCAGCCTCTTTGGTTTGGATGGAGTTCTGCAGATTTTAGATCGTTGTAACCGGGTCATTCAGGATAGTTGCAAATAATAGGAATGTTTGTATTATCCAGGTTGGTTGCGTAGATAAGGGGGTGTAAAGTAGGTACGAAACAATGCAAGAAGGTATTAAAGTCCAGTTTGGAATTAAGCAGGCAGCTTTTGTACATCAGGTTTGTCCCCAAGCTTATTGGTAGTAAGCAGATGGAAATGTAGCAGGTTGATGGGATAAATCAGGATGGATTCAATGCAGTTCAGAGTAAAGCAGGGTTTCTCAGTAGGAGCTAGGATCAGAAGTCTAATCAGGATCAGAACAACTTCAATCAATGTAAAGCCCATTTGTTCAGCAGGGTGAAATAATCATGCTATGCAGGCAGGGCCGGTGCAAGTATTTTTGGGTACATAGGCGAAGATGTATTTTTCCGCCCCCCCCCCATTCAAAAATAACATCTTCACCTATGTGCCTCTTAACCAGCCCCTCTCCCCGTCCATTATTGGTCCCCTCCCTTCCCTGCCCTTAGTGTTCTTCTGACAGTCACACACACTCAATGACAAACACAGAGACTCACTGATCTGACACACACACACTGATTGACACTCATTGACAGACACACTGATAGTCACACACAGACTCAATGACAAAGATACTCTCACTGATTTGACAGACACTCACAAACACACACTGACAGACACACACATACACTGACACACTCACATGCAACACTCATACAATCACTCACGCACACACTCACAGACACACATACACTCACTCACGCACACACTCACAGTCACACATACACTCACGCTCACAGTCACTCACAGACACACATACACTCACGCACACACTCAGTCACTCACAGACACACATACACTCACGCACACACAGACACACATACACTCACTCACGCACACACTCACAGACACACATACACTCCCTCACGCACACACTCACAGTCACTCACAGACACACATACACTCACGCACACACTCAGTCACTCACAGACACACATACACTCACTCACGCACACACTCACAGTCACTCACAGACACACATACACTCACTCACGCACACACTCAGTCACACATACACTCACGCACACACTCACAGTCACTCACAGACACACATACACTCACGCACACACTCAGTCACTCACAGACACACATACACTCACGCACACACAGACACACATACACTCACTCACGCACACACTCACAGACACACATACACTCACTCACGCACACACTCAGTCACTCACAGACACATACACTCACGCACACACTCAGTCACTCACAGACACACATACACTCACTCACGCACACACTCACAGTCACTCACAGACACACATACACTCACTCACGCACACACTCACAGACACACATACACTCACTCACGCACACACTCACAGTCACTCACAGACACACATACACTCACTCACAATCACTCACAGACACACATACACTCACTCACACACTCACACACAGTCACTCACAGACACACAGTCACTCACTCACGCACACACTCACTCACACAGAGACACATACTCACAGACACTCACACACACTCACACACACACACACACACACACACACACACACACACACAGACACTCACACAGAGACACATACACACTCACAGACACACAGACACATGCACACTCACACAGAGACACATACTCACTCACAGACACATACACACAGACACTCACACTCACTCACAGACACACAGACAGACATTCTCACACACAGACACATCACATACATTCACAAATTATTTTAATACATAAATAATATCCACCCAGCCTCCCTACCTGGAGAGCTGGTGTGGATCATTCCCTGGGGTCCAGTGGGGCTGCTGGGCGGCGTGCGGAAGTGCTGCGATCAGGCGCTGCGAGGGAGCTCTAACCTCTCTGCTCTGCTCCCTCGCGGGCTGTCTGCTGATGCCGCGGGAGCCGGAATATGACGTCATATTCCAGCTCCCGCAGTATCAGCAGACAGCGCGCGAGGGAGCAGAGCAGAGAGGTTAGAGCTCCCTCGCAGCGCCTGATCGCAGCACTGCCGCGCAGGGGGCGGAGATGGTGTCCGGCAGGAGGGATAGCTTCCCTCCTGCCGGTCACTGAAATTTTGCGCCCTAAGGCGGCCGCCTGTGCCGCCTTATGGACGCGCCGGCCCTGTATGCAGGTGAGAGGAACTGTGGTTAGCCTAGTGGCCAGGGAGGCCACGACTCACGAGTGGTGGAAAACTGGAAATTGTAGAAATAAAACAGCAAAAATGAAACATAACTTTGGTTGTCAGGATAGGATCCTGACACTGTTTTGAGCCAGCCCTGTCTCTGCAACCTAATTTTTATATCAGTAACTTTCACTTTTAAAATTGTGATACGGTTCTAATCTGGCAGCTTCCACGCTGAAGTAGCGACATCAGTCTACTGAAAATACAGAAAAATCTACTAACAGATACATTTTAAATAAAACTATAGATCTGTTTATACCTAGTGTTTAATGTTTTTTGGTTTTTTTATATCACATTTCCTTTATACGATTTGCTGTTTATATATATATATATCTGTATTATATAACATTTCATATGTTTGCTTTCTATGTAAATATAAAATATTTATCCAACACGATTATGTTATTTTACTATTTTGACATTTCTTATGATATTTATTTTTGATTGGCAGAGCACCATTATCAGTAATAAAATTATTATTTGAGACAAAATAATAACCTGTCATTGTAAATGTTTCCTTTGCTGATGCTTTGCTTAACTTATCAGGCATTTTATAGTAGACCAGGGATTGCTAAAGTCCATAATTTGACATGACGAGGGACCTTTCACTAAGAGACACATACACAGTCTCTTACACACACATACACAGAATATTTTTTTTTTTTTTATTTAAGTGCACTCAGCCTCCTGACCTTTGGACAGCTGGAATGGATACTTTCTCTGGGGTCCAGTGGGGATTTTTCCCTGGAGTCCAGTGTGGCTGCTGTCATCTCGCTCTACTCCCTTGCACACTGTTAAGTGATGCCAGGGCCAGAGATCCATCATAACTTGTCCCCCAGTATCACCAAAGGGCGCAAGAGGGAGCAGTGCTAAAAGAGCATAGTGATAACAGCACCCTTGCTGCCTGGCTACAGACTTGCCCCTGGGCACTGTATATGGGCAGAGTAGGCACCTGCTGTCCGTGCAAGTAGGTGCCTATTCTGTCTTAGCATCCAGTTGGCCATCTCCTGGGTGGCCTTATAGTTGCCAGCCTGTAAGGCCCTTGGTGGTGTACCCCCTGGGGTACGTGCACTACAGACGGAGAAACAAGGTGATAGACAAAGAGCAGCATTCAGTATGCATTGTAAGACACCTGGTCTCACTGAAGTCTGGCCATGCTGTTGCTAAGTGGCAAAACAAATAGGTGCTTCAGCCCAAGAGCTCATTTCATGGTTCCCTCCATTTCCCTTCTAACATTGTCACGGGAGTCCTACCCCAACACACAGTAAAGAGGAAACCCACAAAAGGTGGATCCAAAAGACGTATTACCAAGCACTTAGAATGGCCGGACTTAACGTATAATACAACAAGAAATAGGGTCAAGATAATTTAAGGTCAGGATTACAGAAATACTCAGAGCCAAGACAAAACCGGGACAAAAACCAGGATACCAGATATCAGGAGTCAAATACGAAACCGGGGTCAGGTTACCAGAAATCAGGTGAGACCCCCTCAGTGTGCCGCACGGCTGCGTGGAGCGGTCGGACAGCGCGTCAGGAAGGGGTCTGCGCAGCTTGTTGGAGGTAAGTAATGGGACTACTCCTGTTTTGCATATTTGTGCTGTTGTCAGGGATTCTGTTCAAGGGGTTGAATAATTTAGTTACTGGAAAAATAATTACAAGTTGCATTTTCAGTTGAATTTGGGGAAACCCCTTGAAGCATTCATTGTGTTGAGCTATTTCAATTGCTTTTGTTTGATTTGTTCATTGCAAACAGCTGAAAGTCTGTATATTTTGAGAATAAACCTGATCTACAATGGGTGTTAAATAACTTTGATTACAACTGTAGAAGCCAGTTCAGCTGACCCTAACTAAGTAGGGCATAGTAACAACAAATACCGTGAAATTTGAAGCAAAAGATTTATATGTAAAATCTACCTAAATATGATATATCAAAGACCAGAGTATGACTCCTGAAATGCTGAATGATGAAAGTGAAAATCACGTAATGTGGATAGGAATAAAAATGTAATTAAAAGAAATCAGAATACCTACCTTGAACTAATATTAGTGCAGTTTGATTGGTAAAGGAATTTTGCTGAACGTCAATTTAAGTTGAGACCTATCAATTATAACGTATGAATCACATTACTCTTTGAAGCGGGAACTATGACTAGTAACGAAAGAAAACAAGTATGATACCAACCTGAAAGTAAAACATGTGTGCCGCCAATGAATTTGATTGACCTTCTGGACAAAAGTTAAGAGACCTAATAAATTATAACATGATATGAGAACTAAAATAAACATTTGTTAACATTACATATCCACTGACCTGGTACTAAGCAAACATACTATAGAACTGCAATATAACGAACCTACGAGAATGTTAAACTGTGAAATTACAAAATAGTCTTGTAACCGCTAACTGCTGTGTATGGAAGTACATATTTCTTAGCAAAAAACAAATATTTGGGGGCGGGGCTTAGCGGAAAACTCGAGCAGACGTCATATTGTGGAGCTCCGTGACCACTGCGGCTAACCGGGCAAAAATCGAGCTCAGCTCACAAAATATCAGCTGCAGGGCATAAACCCCTAAAGATCGATGCGCTTTGTGTACGGATCCGGATCGAAACGGCTGCGCTGCAAGGTAGGGATCTGCCTGTCCCAATACCGTATTGATACTGGGAGCCCCCTGTGAAACAGCAATATACTCTCCTGGGCAGAAAGTTTTAACCCCAGCCCCAATCCAACACAAATGGGACGCAGATCCCAGAAACCTGCTGTGGGAGCCAAAGCTGCAAAGGCAGGCACCATACTGTAAAGGCAGGCACCCGCTAAGATGGTCACCAGTGACAGCCATGAGGCCAGCCATGTGTCCCCTGAAGGCTGTAGGCTGGACCCACTACCAGCACCTTTACAAACAGGGACTACCCTGTCCAGCACAGGGGTTTACTGAAAACTCTGTCCCAACTACTAAGCAGGACATTGAGAACCTCTTGAAAAAAATTACAAAAGCTATTGGCTGCAGACATCGCAGTTGTTAAAACCGAGATCCAGGCAGTTACAGACAGGGTCCAAGTCTAAGAAGAAGACATTCAGGATATAAGAACAGGCATGTCTTGCCTGAAGGACTCACTCCAAGACCTGCGCACCTCACACAATACTCTAACCGTACAGATGGCCACACTGGAAGACAAAAGCACACGATGCAATATTAAACTATGGGGTATCCCTGACGCTGTTCCAACTGAAGAACTGCCACACTACCTGCGTCGTCTGGTCTCCTCCATCCTACCACCAAGTCAAGCCAAGAAGACTAACTTTGATGGCGTATACCGCATCAACAAATCGCCTCAGGCACCGACATCAGCCTCTAGAGATGTCATAGCTAGATGCTCCTCCGCTCAAGACAAGAAGAACATCATGATGGCCTTACAAGTCAAGACACCATACGCCTTTGAATCTGCACAAATCACCATCTATCAAGACCTCACCAGAGCAACTCTACAATGGTGGAGATCCATGCAAACGATTAGAATCAAACTCCAAGAGGCTGGTATACCTTACCACTGGACAGTGCCAAGATTCTTATCCGTTACACATAACGGGACTGCCCTAAAAATATCTTCTTCTCAGGAGGCTACATCTCTGTTAGGGACACTGGGACTCACTCCAACGCCTCGGGGACCCCCAGGTCACAACACCACCCCAAACTGTGACCCCACCAATATTGTCCCTTTCATCCTGGGATGGAACCGTGCCTCTGATTCAGGGACTTGAGTGTGCCATGTCTTAGGGCACATATCTACTTTTGTGTGATGTTAATGTTTAAGTCCAAAGTTTGGTTTTCTTTTACATGCACTTATCCTTTCTCTAGGCTTTAAAATTAATCAAAGCTTCACAGATTAACACGGGTCCTCAGCGACCAAATGGCAATAAGCCACTCAAGGCACTATCTGCCAAGAAGGTGCCTATATCCTCCCCCCCAATCGCCACCTTGGTTAGAGGCACTCACTCACATTGGGCCCTATGACATGAGAATATACCTACACCACATAAACATACCATCTCTCACGATGACACGCCTAATGGGCACGCTCTTCACCTGACACCACAGCTTAGGGGTTAGAAGTATAATCATCTATTATACCCCATTAGAACTCGTCACCTCGACCCACCACATCGACTCTTAGACCACCTCCACCACACATGGAGGACAACACAAACAAGTTAGCATTACTCGTCTATACACCTCTTCCAACTGTGAATCTTTTTACCACGTCTCTACTAATTGCTTTCCTAATCAATATTGTTTATATTTCGGATGTGTGTCTATGATGTTATTTCGAAAAAATAAATAAAAATAATGCAGTAACTGAGGATTCACATTGATGCTATATTACAATACTCGTGTATATGAAACACTGTTCCTATATGAATGTCTGACCTCTCATGCACTACAAAAATAAAGAATGATAATAAAAAAAAAGAATCAAAGAGTTTTTTTTAGCCTACCAAAGGAGGCATAATTTGCAAATAGACATAGCAAGAAATGAAGATTAGGACCCCATAAGGCAATGTTATCTAGGGTTAAACTTTAACGAGAAGTACCGGTACTTCTTTTAAAATGTTACTTCGACCTGTATTATTAATTATATTTATTTATTTTTATTAATATTTTTTTTCATTAATTTTATTTAAATAACAAATAATGACCTGTTGGCATACAGGGTAGCTCCACCAGGTAAGTATCATGGAGCCCCTTTCTTGGGAAAACCTCCAACAGATGTCTGAATAACCAGGAAACCAATCTGAGATGAGTGGGCGTCCTATAACAGCATGTTAAAATGTTATACTTGATTAAGCACTCCTGCCTCCATGCGAGCCGCATGGGGCTCGAGCACTCCTGGCGGGCCGATGGGCGCCAAACAGTTTGATCGGGCGCGCAGTGCGTACAGTATTGGGAACGCTGATACCGGAGAAACTGACGGAAGCGAAGCACAGAGAGATGGACACAGGTTTCTTCAGGAAGGAAGAGATTCTTTATTGGATCACCGATCGGGACTCAGAGGGACTAATGTCACCAAAATACAGCAAGTTCTGAGCCCCGGACAATAGTGCAGGCTCCTTATATAGGCACATAACTCCTCCCATATTAAGCTCCACCCGCACATTCTCTTGACCAACCAACACAAATAAGAATTAACTTCCTGCTTGACCGCATGGCCTGTCCAGCACAATGGAGGAGGGGAATACTATATCCTGTATTCTTGCACATGCTCCGTACACTACTGATCGTATCTTGCCTCGTGCAACCAACTGATCGATACGTCAGCATATGCACGTACACATGCCACGTGGTAATCTCGGCCTACTAAATTTATTTTTACCGAGATTCCACCACATTCCCCCCTTTGATGCCTCTTGATATTTTACAATTACTTGAGGCATCACTTAACCTTAGTTTGCATACACATCAAGTTACCTTGAACCAGACCAGACTTATCTTATAATGTGAATCTTCAACATTCATCTTCCTGCATTGGTTCTCCCTGATCTAGAGCCTTATATTTATAAATTGCCATTATCTGTGCAGCAGCCTTCCTCTCTGCTATATTTTCTATCAGACTTTGCACAGACCTAACTACTAAGGGTATAAGACACGGTAGGAGTAGACACAACATTAAAATCAGTAGGACTCCACCTACCACTGCCTTAAGCCCTCCAAACCACTCATACCAGCTACCAAACCAACTACTTGGATTATACCCTTTCCATACCTGAGTAGGCACATGCGCTAGTTTAACCATATGGCTAGTAAGCTCAGCTATTGCTTGCCCTTCGTCATTTATTTGAAGACAGCAATTGCTTAGGTTAAACTTCCCACATACACCTCCCTCTACTGCCAAAAGGTAATCCAAGGCTAATCTATTTTGGTAGACTGCTGTCCTCATCCTGGTATTATGCTTCGCTAGAAGATTGAGCGCTTGTGATGTCTCGTTAGTAATAATCTCAACCACCGCCTGTAATCTTATAATACGGTTGAGCATATAAATAGGGGTTCTATAACCAAAGGTACCATCTTCTGCCCACGTGGCTGGCCCATAATAATCTATAATACGCTGGGGAGGCCATTCATCATCTTCCCAGGCGCCTATCTCTATGGGTCCCCTTTTCTTCCTATGATTCACATCATACACTTTAACACCTAAAGTCTCACCTGTTTCAATAGGTAACAAGAAGAAGGATGGTTTGAGCATACCCAACACACATGCCCCTTCCCAGTCCTGTGGCAACTCCGAATAGGCTTTCTTACCACAGATCCAGTACAAATTTGCTGGGGCTCTCCAGGTAGATGTGATGGATAGATCAAACCACACATCCTTTAAATTGGCGTATCTAGCAAACGGGTTAGATGGTTCTGAGACATTTGAAGCCGACCACCAAGTTGTATTCTTTGTATCATCATCATAAGCTTTTTGCCCTAGACAAGTTAATTCTCCTACAGACGTATTATACATTATTCCTTTCCTTGCTATGCAAACATAACCTATGATGGAGGTCTTTAATCTCCACTCAGATTTACCTCTAACACTCATATGATAATCGGCTTGTGTAGATATTAGTTGGTCAACTGCCTCAGAACCGGACATTACCTCCTTTGCTTCCCAAGGCCATTGGTCTCCCATGTTAGTACCTCCACACACATAGCAGTTGGTAACATTAAGACTACCGGCAATACTTTCAGCTAGGTCAATGAACAGGTTTTTAGCATTATGGGGGATCTTATTATCTATGCTCATCTCTTCATAAAAGGAATGGTATACTTGATGAGTCTGGGAGGATACCGTATCAGTCTCTATCCCTATAAACAATACTGTCCCAGGATCTAAACCCGTCCCATATATTTGAAACCCAAATAAATTACCATACTTGTCTAAGAACTTGTCGGGGTTATTTATAAGTATATGGACTGGATTGCATTCCATAGACTTACAATATGGGCTAGTAGGCAACTTAGTCACTATCATGTCCTTGTCTACTGTCTGTCCCCAAGTTGCCCACCCCACACAAGACCAATATGGGCAAAAGTTATACTCTCTATTTGGGCATCTAGGACTCACATATTTATTTTTACTACTGGGACAAATATATTTATCGTTAGACCCATACGTCCTCTCCCATCTAAGATCCCCACATACATTCCACGGCTTTCTACCACTTCTACCATCGCCTTACACGCATCAAACAGCAGAACACCCGAAGAATATACAGATTCTAATACTGTCTTGTTAATTAGGGTCCCCTGAGGATCTCCATTCCTGAGAGTCAACCAAATTGTACGAGGCTGATACTCCGGACTGAAGCACTTAGGTTCTCCTACTCCTAAATGGCACACACTATATTCTATATTAAGGTATCTACATCTGGATACATCTCCTTTACACTCGTATTGTGAATGCCAAATTAGGGTTTGGGAAATATGGTTACCTGTTCTTGTAGTCTTAATGCATACCTCACAGCTAGGAGTGTCGGTACCTCTACCTTCCTGAATATAAAAATACACATAAATAAACATTATCAAAAACACATCTTTCGCCGTCATCCTCAGTCTTCGTCCGTGCGAAGGCACCTCAGCTTCCAGGATGTAAGGGCTGCAGGGAATGGAGTTCTGCTCGTCTTCACAGGAGTCCCTTCGAGACTTTCCCTGGCTTATATACTATATGTCGGTGAGCGGACAGGCTTTATTATGGCCGTCTAAAACACTCACTTCACCAAATCCCTGTAACAATAAAATTTATAATCCACAAGGTTCCTCGTTACTCCGACTGAGTAGTGCGTTTTAACCGGATCTTGCAGGGATTCTCTGGATCTGCTGTAACTTGCCAAGAATCGACTGCTGCTGGTTTAACCCTGGAGTGATGTATCCACGGAGTCACTTCGGCTACTTTTATCGCTGTAGGGGTAGACAAAAGAACAACATAAGGACCTCTCCACTTGGGCCCTAACGGCACATTATTCCACTCTTTAATCCACACTTGATCTCCTGGATGGTAACTATGAACTGGGGGATAAATATTCACAGGTAATCTATCTTGTACCCATTTCTGTACCTCCTCCATAGTCTTACCCAACTCTACAACCTGCTGCCGGGTAATTCCTTCTCCCAACTGACTCAAGTCCCCCCTTAAGTTACCAAGTACGGGAGGTGGTCGCCCATACATGATTTCAAAAGGAGAGAGGCCCATCCTTCTGGTAGGGGTACTGCGGATTCGCAATAGAGCTATGGGTAAGAGAACGTTCCACTTAAGTTGGGTTTCCTGACACATTTTAGCAAACTGATTCTTAATAGTTCTATTCATTCTCTCTACCTTACCAGAACTCTGGGGTCTATATGCAGTATGAAGCCTCCACTTTATACCAAGCATATGAGTCAGTTGTTGTAGGCACTGGTGAACAAAAGCTGGACCATTGTCCGATCCTATAGAGCAGGGTAGTCCATATCGGGGTATTATTTCTCGTAACAGGAATCTCACAACTTCTCCTGCTTTCTCTGTACGAGTAGGACATGCTTCTACCCAGCCTGAATAGGTGCACACAATTACCAGCAGGTAACGATGTCCACCCGATTTAGGCATCACTGTAAAGTCAATTTGTAGATCGGACATGGGGAGTCCCCCCATAAACTGGACTCCTGGTGGCTTTACTGGTCCTTGTCTTGCATTATTTTTAGCACACGTTACACATCTTCGTACAATGGCCTGAGTCAAGTTGGACAATCTTGGTATGTAGAAATGTTTCCTGAGAGATTCTTCTGTACTGTCTCTCCCAGAATGTGTCCCGTTGTGATAATTCTGGACAATTTCTACCGCTAGTGATGCTGGAATGACTATTCTTCCATCTTCTAACTGATACCATTTGTTCTCCAAGTACTTTCCAGGTTCAGTCTTTAACCACTCCTCTTCTTGAGCTGTATAAACTGGAGTCCATTGAGACAGTGGAGTTGGTATAAGAGCAGCTATATGCCCCACATATTCCTGTCTTCCTGATTCAGCGGCTCGCTTAGCTGTACTGTCTGCCATCCGATTTCCCTTGGTTACATCACCATCTCCTCTCAGATGTGCTCGACAATGTATGATACCGACTTCTTTCGGCTCCCACACTGCTTCCAATAGTTGTAGGATTTCAGCTGCATACTTGATTTCTTTGCCTTCTGAATTCAATAGTCCTCTTTCTTTATACAAAGCTCCGTGGGCATGAGTGGTTAAAAACGCATACTTGGAGTCCGTGTAGATGTTCACTCTTAAACCTTCAGCCAATTGTAACGCTCGTGTCAGTGCTATCAATTCTGCCTTTTGTGCTGATGTTCCTTTCGCCAGTGGCCGAGCTTCTATCACCTTGTCTATTGTTGTTACTGCATATCCAGCATAGCGGATCCCTTCTTTCACATAACTACTGCCGTCGGTGTAATATTGAACATCGGGGTTCTGGATGGGAAAATCACGAAGATCTGGTCTACTTGAAAATACTTCATCCATTACTTCCAAACAATCATGTTGACTTTCAGTAGGTTGTGGCAAAAGGGTAGCTGGATTTAAGGTGTTTACAGTCTCTAAATGCACTCTTGGGTTTTCACACAACATTGCTTGATACTTGGTCATACGGCTGTTACTAAACCAATGATTTCCTTTGTAATCCAACAACGTCTGTACTGCATGTGGGACTCGTACATAAAGTTCTTGACCCAGAGTGAGTTTATCGGCTTCAGCTACTAGCAGGGCGGCTGCAGCTACGGCTCTTAGACAAGGTGGAAGTCCGCTGGCCACTGCATCCAGTTGCTTAGACATGTAGGCAACAGGTCTTTGCCATGATCCCAAGTACTGTGTCAATACTCCCACAGCCATTCTTCTTTGCTCATGTACATACAGGTAGAATGGTCGTGTGTGATCAGGTAGACCTAATGCTGGGGCACTCATCAAAGCCTTCTTCACATCTTCAAATGCTGTTTGCTGTTCTTGAGTCCATAAGAAGGGGTCGTGCTCTGTACCTTTGATAGCTGCATACAGAGGTTTTGCCAGTATCGCGTAGCTGGGAATCCATATCCTACAGAAGCCTGCTGCCCCCAAGAATTCTCGCACTTGTCTTCTATTCTTGGGTATCAGTATTTGGCACACAGCTTCTTTTCTCTCTGGCCCCATAATTCTTTGACCTTAAGAGATATGGAATCCCAGATATTTGACAGTTGGCAAACACAACTGAGCCTTCTTTCTAGACACCTTGTATCCTGCCTTCCAGAGAATGTGTAGTAGATCGTGCGTTGCTTGCTGACATATTTCCTTTGTAACTGCTGCTATCAACAAGTCATCTACATACTGTAACAATACACACTCTCCTGGGATGGACTCGAAATCCAGTAGATCTTGACTTAGAGCTGAACCAAATAGGGTAGGTGAATTTTTAAACCCTTGGGGCAGTCTTGTCCAGGTCATTTGGCGTTTTGAGCCCGTTACAGCGTTCTCCCATTGGAAAGCGAAAATACATTGACTTTCTGCGGCAATTCGGAGGCAAAAGAAGGCATCTTTGAGATCTAAGACTGTGAAGTAAGTAGCCCCGCCCGGAATTAAAGCAAGCAGGTTATATGGATTGGGCACGACTGGATGTATACTAACAACCGCATCATTGACTGCTCTCAAGTCCTGCACAGGTCGATACTCATCTGTACCGGGCTTTTGAACAGGCAGCAATGGGGTGTTCCAGGGGGAAGTACAGAATTTTAGGATACCATACCGTATGAACTTATCCAGATAAGATTGGATGTTCTTCTTAGCCTTCTGCGGGATGTGGTATTGTCTTAGGCTCACTGGATAAACCCCAAGTTTTAGTTCGATTTTAATAGGTGGAATATTGCGGGCCAGTCCTGGTGGGTTGTTCTCTGCCCAAACTCCTGGTATGTTGAATAAGGACTCATCACTCCTAGGGTTTTGGCTAGTCAACGCTGTATAAAGTCGCCACTCTTCTTCCTTTGGTACGGATAATGTCATAATACCTGAAGGTCCATTAAACTTTAAGGATGTTGTTCCGTTTGGTAGGAACGTAATCTGCGCTTGTAATTTAGATAGCATATCACGTCCCAGCAATTGGACTGGACATTCAGGCATATAAAGGAATTGATGTTTTACTACGTGGCCTCCCAATGTACAGAGTCGACTTTTAAGAACCGGTTTTTCAGCACTTCTTCCAGTTGCTCCTATCACAGTAATAGTCCTTCCAGATGGAGGAGCAACTAGATTAGTCACCACCGAATGTTCAGCACCAGTGTCGATCATGAACGCACTCCTTTTTCCCCCTATTGATACATCGACCATAGGCTCCGCTCGACCAAGGGGGATGGAGCCCGGTCGGTATCAATAGTCCTCCATGACCGTGTCAGCCAATCCTACAAAGTCCCTACCTTCTCTATCGCGGGACCTTTGCGCTGCTGGGAAATACCTATCTTCCCTAACACTTCCTCTGTTCCCATTGCTCCCTCTATTACCATTACTCCCTCCGGGGCCTCCTCTACCTCTCGCTCTGCCTCTAAAGTTTCCGTAACCTGCCCTGGGTTGGTCTCTCTCGTACTGCTCTCTTTGCGGACACTCGTTCCTCCAATGCCCTTCTTCCTTGCAATACGCGCACTGATTCCTACTCAAAGGCTCCCTATTCCATCTACTATCGCCTCTATCTGGGCCCCGTCTATCTACGCCTGCGATCGCTACCGCTAGCATATCAGCCTTTTTACGCATCTTGCGCTCTTCCTCTTTCTTACTTTCTGTTTCCCTGTTCATATATACTTTATGCGCTACCTCCATTAGTTGGGTGATGGACATTCCTGCAAACCCTTCTAACTTTTGTAGCTTGCGCTTAATATCTCCGTAAGCTTGGCTGACAAAGGCGGAGTTCACCATTCGGGAATTATCTGCGTCTTCCGGATTAAAGGGGGTATACAAGCGGTATGCCTCCAATAATCGGTCATAAAAGACACTGGGCGCTTCATCACTTTTCTGAATCACCTCAACTGTCTTCGACATGTTAATGGCTTTCTTTCCTCCGGCTTTCATGCCAGCAATTATAGCGTCTCTATAGGCTCTGAGTTGAACCATATCAGCACCGTTTACATTCCAGTCGGGATCGGTGTTGGGATAATGTGTTGCGGCCCATGCTGCTGGATTAGCTTGATTCAAAGCACGGGCTTTATCCTCTAGCGCTTTAATGGCTGCTTGATTAATTCTTGTCCTTTCCTCATTGTTAAACAAAGTCATTAATAACTGCTGGCAATCAGCCCATGTCGGGTTATGTGTCTGAACTATTGAGGTGAACAGATCAGTCATAGCTTGTGGTTTCTCAGTATACGAGGAATTGTGGGTCTTCCAGTTTAAGAGATCGGTTGTCGTGAACGGGACATATACGAAGACTGGGTCAGCATGTGCCATTTGACCTGCGGCATCGATATAGGCTGACCCAGGATTCAGACGAAGAGGCATCTGGTAATGTCTTAATTGTTGGGTACCGGTCAGTTGTCGGGTTAGTATGGGGCTACGTAGAGGGGCGTCAGTTAGAGGTTCCGGTCGGGGAGAGATAGGGCATGAGGATGTGGGAGCTTGGTTTTGGGAAAAGGTAGTGAATAAAACACTTCGGGTCGAGCTAGAAGAAGCTTGACCGGAAGTCTGAAGTGGCGCCAAATCAGGATATTCAGATCTAATGGGGGTTGGCTCTGATTCCGGAAGGGGAGATTTAGTACGAGAGGGGGTGGATTCTGTACTGGAGGAGGAAGCGGAAGTGGATGAGGGCAATGAGGGGAGGGTTGCAGGACTTCCTGCATTTGCGTCACTTCCTCTTAAAGGAAAGTAAGGGGGCGGTAAAGGGATCTCGGACTCAGGGGGCGTGTCCAAAATGGGCCTAACACCAGTCCTAGTGGACAAACAAGTCCTAGCCACCATGAGGCGACATTGCTCCTCGTGGCATGTCTGGATCCATTTTGGCGAGTCATTTACGGCCTGTCTCCAACAGTCAATATAAGGAAACTGTCCGTAAAGTTCTGGCCTACCCGATACAGCCACGTGTAAGCGCTGTACCAGAGTTGGATCCAAACTGCCACGTGGCGGCCATGCCGCAACCAAAGTAGGCCACTCCCTAGTACACAAAGTGACCAAACGTACAGGAGACATTTTAACCCCAAAATCACAGGTTTTGAATCCCTTTTTAAAATTCTTTACCATACAACCTAAGGGATCCGGAATCGTTGACTGCGACGCGCCCATACTTAACAATGGAACGTCATTGACAACGAATACTATGCACGCGTACTATTCAACAGTCACACCCGTTTCCTCTGGCAACAGCACCACGTGGTACGGTTACCAAGTGAAACGTACACAATAACACAATAAACACTCAGGGAATTCCCGTACACACACAGCTGTTACACCAGTCACTAGATAATCAATATTATGCCCTTTGGCGAAACTATACAGTCACCCACGCTATAATTCTCTATATACGAATTACCCGTCTATAACACACCCCAGTAACATCGTCTTTTACAAATAGCGGTTACAGTACGGTTAGCATAGGTCAAAGCACAAGTTAAGGTCACAATACAATTATTAGTGGTTATGGTGTTAAACATGCAATGGACGACAATTATTAGTACTTATATACAGTGTCAGTAAATATACAGGGTTATGGTACCGTGCACTATAATACAGCAACACACTATTAACACTCTCGCTAGACGGCTGAGCTCGCGCTATCTAACAAGATATACACTTTACTAAACAATCGTTAACACATTTACAATTCCCAACTAAACTATTGGCCAGTACCTTGAATGGACTACCTAAAACTATGTACACCCGTTTTGGTTAGCCACACTGCCCAAGCACCACATATAGCGAGCTAGAGGACCGAATTTACACAGGTGCCTCTTAGTCGATTACTATCAAAAGTCTAGTGGGTTCCAAATTTACACGCCTTCCCACTTAGCCAAGATAGGTTGAGAGCTAGCGAACCGAATTTACACAGGCGCCGCTTAGTCTCCCGGTCCCTCCGACCTAGCGAACGTAATATACACCCTAGAACGCTAGTCTAGACAAGACACCGGTGTCCGGCTAGGGCTATTTACACAGGACCCCGCCTGACTAACCAAATCAAACGGTCTGATTAAAGAGCGTTCGATTGAGCGGTGCGCCTTCGCTCCTTCCCTCCGACAGAGGGGGCAGATTCCATACACAAATAACCCCTTATGGGCCTACCGCACAATCGGTATACCCCTAGTGGGTCTGCCGTCTAAAACAGCAGTTGTCTTAGCTCCTCGTTCCTGAACCTGAGTTCACACTCATCGACGGGGACACCCCAGCACTTCTTACGTAGAGGCCGATGATCTCCTGGACAACAGACCAGTGGCGCCGAGACGAAGGGAGGTCCACGCAGAAGTTCAGGGGTGCAGCCGTAGAGAACGTGGGCAAAGATAGACCGTCTCACGCCTCTGCCTCTCAGCTACCGTTGAACGATGAGTTTCCCGGCCAATGCACCAAATGATACCGGAGAAACTGACGGAAGCGAAGCACAGAGAGATGGACACAGGTTTCTTCAGGAAGGAAGAGATTCTTTATTGGATCACCGATCGGGACTCAGAGGGACTAATGTCACCAAAATACAGCAAGTTCTGAGCCCCGGACAATAGTGCAGGCTCCTTATATAGGCACATAACTCCTCCCATATTAAGCTCCACCCGCACATTCTCTTGACCAACCAACACAAATAAGAATTAACTTCCTGCTTGACCGCATGGCCTGTCCAGCACAATGGAGGAGGGGAATACTATATCCTGTATTCTTGCACATGCTCCGTACACTACTGATCGTATCTTGCCTCGTGCAACCAACTGATCGATACGTCAGCATATGCACGTACACATGCCACGTGGTAATCTCGGCCTACTAAATTTATTTTTACCGAGATTCCACCACAACGCTGCTCACGTTCCGAGCACGTTCCGAGCACGTTCCTTGCGGTCAGCTCCCATCCACGTCATTCCGGCACCTCCATTCATACATATTTTGGGGTCGCAGGCATGACGTGGACCAACCAAATTAAACATAAACATATTTAAACTTACCTGGCCCTAGATACTGTACACTATTGTGGTTTCTGTCCCAAGTACACTTTATTGCGTTCTTTGTAATTAGTATTGTATTCTGGTATTGACCTTGGCTTTGTTTCCTGACTCTGAGTTTCTCTTTAACCCTTGCCTGTCTTGTTTGCCCTTCTGATTATTATCGTGTACTTGACTCTGGCTAGTTCTCGTTTTCGCTGTCTCTCTGTTACCCTGACCTTGGCTTGTATTTCGTAAAGCTGCTGGGAATTCGGAAAGGGAGATTCAGTGCTCCTTCCGGCCCCCAGCAGCAGCCCCCAATACCTATCTCCAGCCCCCAGCACCTCCCTCCTGAATTCCCCTCAGACTGTAACAGCCTGGAAAATAAGTTAAAGGCACATTAGGGCCCACTATCAGTCCAGACCTGCAATTTGCAGGGACTCAGGGCCGGGGCGAGAATTTTTGGCTACACAGACGAAGACACATGCCGCGCTCCCCCCCTCTGCACCCCCTTCCAAAAAAAATTATTGTGTCCTCACCTGTGTGTCTCGTAACCCCACTTTTGAATTTCTTAACCCATTTAGTGTTTCATATCCCCTCTTTTGAATGTCTTACCCCCTTTTGCCCCTTTGTGTGTCTTAAACATACAGACACAGTTATATAGAGACAAACAGACACGAACATAAATAAACATACAAACAAAAGCATACAGAGACATACATACACAGTAATACTGTCATACTGAGACATATAGACAGGCATACAGATACATTTGGAAACAGACATACAGAGTGCTGAGAGAGTGATATACCTGCTAGTGATGGGAGAGAGAGAGGGAGAGAGAGAGAGAGGGAGAGAGAGAGAGAGAGAGGTGGCTGCTAGTGATGTGAGGGAGAGAGAGAGGGATGGCTGCTAGTGATGCGGAGAGAGGGGGGCTGCTGGCGACTGCTTGTGATAGGGGGATAGAGAGGGATGGCTGCTAGTAATGAGAGGGAGAGAGGGGATGGCTGCTACTGATGGGGAAGAGAGGGTTACTGCTAGTGATTGGGAAGAGGGGGGATGGCTGCTACTGATGGGGGGGAGAAGGATATGGCTGCTAGTGATAGGCTTGAGAGAAGGATGTCTGTTAGTAACAGAGAGGGGATGGCTGCTAGTAATGGGAAGATGGGGGATGGCTGCTAGTGATGGGTGGAGAGGGAGGATGGCTGCTAGTGATGGGGAGAGGGAGGATGGCTGCTAGTGATGGGGAAGAGGGGGATGGCTGCTAGTGATGGGAAGAGGGGGACGGGTGCTAGTGATGAGGAGAGAGATGCATAATGGGAAGAGAAATGAGGTGGCACTGTAGCAGCAATAAAACACAGAGCTCCACATAAACTATAACATTTAGCTCTGTGGAGCTCTGTGCTAGATACATAATTATTATTATTATTTTTTTTAAAGACATTGCTACTTACTGTTGGTGGTGATACCAACTGATTTATTTTCCCTCTTTTTCCTCCTACGATAATTATGAACTATCTATAAAATGTGTACTATGTGTATTGTGCTTTGCAGATATTTGTAACTGGATAACAAAATTAAAAAAAAAATACCCTTTTACTCTTTAAAACAAAAAAAAACAAGTATTTTTTTAAGGGATATAACATATGCTTAAAAATACAGTGTTTCAATGCATATTTTAAGCACTAATTAATAATAGACAGTAGGCAGACCCGTTACAATGCAGTACACACAATGACTGATAGAGGCACATTGAGCGGAACTGAAAGAGGTGGAACTGGAGAGGAGGGTATTGAGACAGAGGACACTAAAAGTTGCTGCGCCGGAAATGGTAGGAGGAATGATTAAGACGGTGCACCGGAAGGACAAGTAGTTCAATGCCATTGGAAAGCATGTAAATTGCGAACTTTACTGTATGTATGTCTCTGTGTGCATGGCAAGTCAGGTGTTAATGGAAATTGTTTTAAAAACCTTAACATGCATTTGTTAGAATGATTATAAATCTATATTTCTTGTTGACCTCCCTGTTGAGTTAATGTCTTGTTAATATACAAGAGGAACTGTAACTGTAGTCTTGTTTAATGCCAGGGAGTTAATACATTGGGACTGCAGTAAATTAAAAGTAAATAAATGCAGTTATTCAGGATGGTTGCAACAAATCATTTCCCTGGAAACCAGGAAGTGTTTTTTTCTTTTCTTTGAGTATTTTGTAGCCAGTCCTTGCTCTCCTGATGTTCTCAATCCAACTATTGTGTATCTTCTATAAACCCTGCCAAGTGTTAAAATTGTTCAACTAAACGATTCATAAACATAAAGTTAAAGGGAGTTTTCATACATTTGTGTTGTAAAAGCTCATGTTAGTGACAGGTTCTCTTTACCTCCAAACCGCCTCCTTTTTTGCAGCAGTTTACATACATGGATGTCAAAGAATATTAATCATTCCAAATGTATGAACCAAATTTAAAGATAGGCACTGTCAGACTCAGGCTAAGTATTTAAACTGCTGATGGAAATAGGAAAAAGGTGCAACGTATGTCTTCTGCAGATTCTCGGGATACCAGGGTTCATCAAACATACTCCAAAACATGGTTAAAATTGCAGTTTATAAGATCTGTCACACCACGTTTAAACTAGTAAGCTAAATGGGATTGGGGGGATGGCATCCTCCCAGGTTTAAAAGAGATGATCCCTTTTTAGAGGGGCCAGTCTAAGCATCACAACCACTACAGACTAGCCGGGATAGGCAACCTTTGGCACTCCAGATGTTGTGGACTACATCCCCCATAATGCTCTTACATCCATAATGCTGGCAAAGCATCATGGGAGGTGTAGTCCAAAACATCTGGAGTGCCGAAGGTTGCCTATGCCTGGACTAGTGTATTGATTAGGTTGACTAGAGTCTCCTGGCATGGGTCCCTAACTTATGAAAAAGTCTGATTCGCAGAGGTTAGGTTCATTGTGTTTATTAAATTATAAAGCTCTTCCAGGTCAGTGTTGTGAATGATTTAAAGAGCACCACTGCAACGCGTTCTACAGCATTACCCTGACACCCACACCCCTATGTAAGTAGTTGAACAGTTTTAGAATTACTCCACTAAATGTGACAGACAGCCAAAAGTTCTCTTTCTGAGCTAAACCCAGTGGTGCAGGGCTTAACTTATTGACTGAGAGGGATCAGTTAACCATCCCAGCCAGTTAGCAAGCCCTGCACTGCAGGCCTTAGCTCAGGTGATCTAAATGAATCTCCTAAGCAGTAGCTTGCAGCTTTCTATTAAGTGTACCAGAGGCGGTGAGAAGCTCCTGGTGAACGCTAGGTAATAAGTCAGACCATTCTAAAATGTCTGCTGTAGTGGTTATGGTAATTGGAGTGTTGCTTTAATGGTTGGACACTTACATTGGTACCTACGGGTTTACCAGTTTTATCAGTATTGCTAGAGCAGTTTCACATTCTTCATTGGCTTTGTACTACAGTGGGCTCCAGTTGGTTATGCTGCTTAGCGCAGGGATCTAAAAATCCCAGGTGGCCCTGGCATTTTTTCCAGGGAGCTGGTGTTTGTCAGCCCGTTCAGCACTCAGCCAACTGAGGGAGAATGGAGGCGGCAAGGGAGCTGTAATGTTCCTGCTTTTCTCTGTTTTTAATGATGCTATGAGCCGGAATATGACATAACTCCGGCCCCAGCATCACTAAACAGCGTACGAGGGAGAAGACCCCTAAGATTACAGCCCAGCCCCACACTGGACCCCAGAGAATGGTTCCACTCCAACTCTTCCAAAGGTAGGAAGGCAGGGTGGACAAAAAAAACCCACAATAATTTGTGTGTTGTGAGTGTGTCAGTATCAGAGTGTGTGTCTGTCTGTGAGTGTGTGTCAGTGAGTGTGTCTGTTTATGTGACTGGCTGCCCTCCGATCGAATGGGAAGTGTTTTTACTCACCTCTTCCCCCCACACCATGCTGGTCTCACCGTGACTGGCCCCACCTCTATTGTGGACATATCAATCTTGATAATTTCAGCTGAGCCTATGCTTTCCCCTAGGACAGCATTGGGAGGCTACTGAGCAAGCATGGCTGCGCCAATCAGCATCATAGATATGCATTTAAAGGGACACTCCAGGCACCCAGACCACTTCTGCCCATTGGAGTGGTCTGGGTGCCAACTCCCACTACTCTTAACCCTGCAAGTGTAATTTTGCAGTTTTTTTTTTATAAACTGCAATAATTACCTTGCAGGGTTAACTCCACCTCTAGTGGCTGTCTACTAGACAGCCACTAGAGGGAACTTCCTGACTCATAGCACAGATTATCTGTGCTAGAGCGTCGCTGGACGTCCTCACGCTGTGTGAGGACCTCCAGCGTCGCTCAATTCCCCATACGAAAGCATTGAAAATCTTTTTTCAATGCTTTCCTATGGGGAGACCTAATGCGCATGCGCGGCATCGCTGCGCATGCGCATTAGGTCTCCTTGGCCGGTGGGCGGGATCAGTCTCGCCCACCGGCCGACGGAGTCAGTTGGAGGAGTGGCGCGTAGGAGGAGGCAGCGACGATGGACATCGTCGCTGCCTCAGGTAAGTGACTGAAGGGGTTTTCACCCCTTCAGCAACTGGGGATTGGTTGGTGGGAGGGAGAGGGAACCTGCAGTGCCAGGAAAACGGATTGTTATCCTGGCACTGGAGTTTTCCTTTAATCAATGCATGTCTATTGGGAACATTCAATGCCTTCATGCAGAGCGTGGAGATGCTGATCTAGGAATCATCTATTGGCCGTCTGAGTGACTGTCCCTATAGGTGTTACTAGACAGCAATGTAAACACTTCCTTTTCTCGGAAAATGTAGTGTTTTAGATTGAAAAGCCTGCAGGGACAGGCTATAAACAACCTAACCATTACATTAAGTTGTAGTGGTTCTGTTGACTATAGCATCTTTTTAACAATTGTATTTTTGTAATTGAAATTAATGCATTGTTAGTTTAAAAAAAAAAAATAACTTGCTCCTATGCTTTTTTTTTTTAGCTGGCTCCTAGATTCCAAGCAAATTTGTCAAGCCCTCGTTTAGAGTACTATTAAGCAGTCACTTGATTTCCTGTATATGTTTTGTGTTATTTTTTTCCCCTTTATTATTTATGTATACTTAGTATATCTTTTAAAATGTCCTCTTTCTTTCAGCTTTGCATGCAGGAGAATGCATTAAAACCCGATTTCTGTTTCTTACTGACGGGAAGGATTTAAATCCTCTCAGCAGCACAACCATAATGTCTTCAAGCTTAAAGATGGTTCACAGGCTGAATTTCAATAGCACATCCCCTTGGACAAAAGCAATCTGCTTAAAGCTGCTCCCATCTTCTCATTGTCACATTACACAGCATCACAGCAGTAATTACCGTAGGCCTGGTCTTCCACCAGATAACAAGCCTCCCTGGCAAAAAATCGATTTCAATTTTGAAAAGGGGGTTCAGAATTTAAAGAAACAGTTTGGGTTGCTGAAGAAAGAAATTGTAGATCTTGCAACCGGCCCTGGTGGAAAACCCTTGAAGGAAGTGCTCGAAGAACAAACCACCGTGGTGTGGGAATTCAGAAGCCCAGAGGATCTGGAGAAATGGTCGGTGACCTCAGACATGGAGATAGGAGGAAAAAGCAGGACATACATAAAGCTTGGAAAGAACAACCAAACTGCATTTTTTTATGGGACCCTTAATAGTGAAGTGCCCCGAGATGGGGAAACAAGATACAGTGGCTATTGTGCCTTAAGGTCTAAACCTTTGATGGTATGTATGGTTTACAACCTTTAAAAAAAAAAAAAAAAAAAAAAAAAAACTGGTGGGGATGGCAAACAAGTAGTTTAAAAAAAAAATGTAAATATATTTTTCCATATGACATTTTTAGGGAGATTGGGAGAATATTAATCATTTTCACTGCATATTCGCAAATAAAAATCTGTGAAATGTTATTTCATGTAAATGTAATTATCATAAAATAATGCAACATTTCACACATTAACTCACACAGACAATTCTCTAATTCCTTCCAAAGTCTTTTATAGCTTTAACCAATACTTGGATCTGCAGATCTTAGAAGGTTTCACTTGTTAAAGAGGGAATTTTAGGAATTGATTAAGGAATTGTAAATGTTAGGCTGCAATCACAGAGTTGGAACTGTAATTGAATTGGGGATTTTTTACATTTAATTTTTGCACAGGAATTGACAAAATGCTCCACAGTGTGACATAATGTGTGTGTGTGTGTGTGTGTGTAGTATACAGTAAAAACAGACGCCAAGGAATCCATGTTTAAAATGGAATGAGGCAAAAATGTGATTCATTGTTAAACTAATTTGCATATGCCCACCCAGAATCCTTTGCGGTAGTAACATCACTGCAGATTTGGGATTTCTGTGGGAAGTCTTATGGATTGACTGATGTGCAGATTTTTGTTTAACATTGTATTAACTATCAACTATATATATAGATAGATAGATATAGGGAGAGAGTGAGTGTCCATTACATTTGTTACTAAAGTGTGCTCTTATACCTCCTTACCTGTTTGTGTTCTCTTTTGTGGAGGGACCATTCTTCACTAGAAAGTGTATCCTTATGTCATATCCTCTTTTCTAGCAACGCTAAGTGCTTGTGTATTTATGTATCAGAGAGCTCTACAATAATATAAACGCACACAGACAGGGTTTTTCTCTATATATAATACTTGACTTTGAAAGTACACTGTAGGCACTCATATCGCAATAAATTGGTCTGTGTGCAATGCCCCTGGTGATTTTCTACTGCAATATAAAACACTCCCATTTTAAACACTTAGCATTTATACACTAGAGGTATTTCTGTGTATTAGCGAAGCATAATGACCAACTTCATGTGGTTGTGTTACAGGGAGCATTCTATCGGAAGTTGTGCTACGACTGGTCAAACTTTAACACCTTGCATTTGCGTGTTCGCGGTGATGGACGTCCCTGGATGGTAAACGTCATACATGACACTTACTTCACCAACCAGAAAGATGATCTGTACAGCTACTTTTTGTACACAAGAGGAGGTCCATACTGGGAGGATGTTAAGGTACTAGTAGAAAAAAAGGGGATAAAAGTAACGTCAGCTTTTGTGCATACTTGAGTCGAATGCTTAGATTTCTGAACGGATCTCTTTCTGGCACAGAAGTGCCTGCAACTACTTTTACAATTATTTGGCAACACCTATAAGCCCATAAGGGATGCTATAGGCACAAAAACAACTGTAGCTTAACCCCTTAAGGACCAAACTTCTGGAATAAAAGGGAATCATGACATGTCACACATGGCATGTGTCTTTAAGGGGTTAATAGCCTGATGCTATTATATGCCTATAGTATCCATTTTTAAATACTAGTAGTCCTTTATGCTTAACACAATAACCTATAGCCCAAGTTTGCATGCACTCTTAAACATTTTGCCACTGCAGACATAACTGTGGCTTTCTGGTGACATTTTTATAAATCCACAATCCTTAAATGTCATCAGTTTCCCCCCCCCCCCCCCCCAAAAAAAACAATAAATCATAGCCAAACCTCTTTTTTTTTTTTTTGTGTAATATTTTTTATTAGGTTTTTCAATAATTTACACATTTTCAGAACATATTTGAACAATTTGAAACAGTTTTCTCAAATTTGCATAAAATCGGTTCAAAATACATGCACACATTCCTTACAAGACTTAATTACACAAGAGGGTATATCGCATACACTGTAGTAGCTAACAGCTACCGGGTTTTAAGTCTGTGATCAACAGAAAGTCAAATCGTTCTCCTATAACTTTGTGCGAACTGTATGATATACTCTAATAGTGTTCTGTTATCTATTATAAAATGAACTAGTAAGTAACAGTGGGGTGTTGGGGGGGGGGAGGGAGGGGGGTAAAAGAAGAAGGGCCAGAGTATCAGGGGTTGTTGGTCAAGTTTCCATCAGGGACACGTATTCCAGTCGGGACTCCTAGTGAGTTACACCTTTGGATGCCTGTCTCCAGGCGTCCCATTTCTCCCATGCGTCCTGCCAGAACTGTTTCCCTTTCTTCATCTGCCGTGCGGCAATTTCATAGGATTTGGTGATTTCCACCATATCTAAGCACTTGTCAAGATCTGGGGTGTTTGCATTTAGCCACATTTTACTTATGGATGTGAGAGCTGTAATAATGATATGGTAAAGGAGATATAGGTCTGTTTTTTGTAGGTCTTGAGGTAGTGCTAATAATAGGAATGTTTCCGGGGAAAACTGTATATTATAACTTATGGATTTCCTAATAATGCTTGAGATGCCTTCCCAGAAGGGTTGTAATTTTGGACACGTCCACCATATGTGGAGCATCGTACCGGGTTCTTTAAAACACCTCCAGCAGTTCCCGGACTTTCTTTTATCATATTTGTGTAGCGTTTGTGGAACTATGTACCAACAATAGAGTACTTTCCTACTCGTCTCTACATGTGATGTGTTAAGTGTGAGATGTTTATGGGCCTGTATAATTTTTAACCAGGTTTCATTTGATATATTCACGTGTAAGTCACGTTCCCAGGCTCGCACAAAGGGTAAAGTTTTAGGTAGTGTTTGAATTCTGGTTAGCTTATATAAAATAGAGAATAGCTTTTGTGGTTGCTGGTTAGCTACGCAAATTTTCTCTAGTGGTGGCAGGGGAGTTCCCTGTTTGTGCGTTTTGCCCTCCATGGTCTGTTTCCGCACCCATGAGTGCAGTTGTAAATATGTAAAATATGCTCTTTTAGGTAGACTAAATGTTTCAGAGAGCGATTCGTAGGGTAGTAGGCGGCCTTCTGGCATGATCTGGGATAGACACTTAATTCTGTGGTTTTGCCACAGGCCACTGTCAAATCCAGGGATAAGTTCCTGGAGTGCTTGTATTTGCAATGCTGGGGAAATATATGATACCGGGTAGTGTTTTAGTACATATTTGTCCCATACTGTGAGAGTAGCTGAGGTCGTGGGACAGACATGAATGGCTTTTGGTCTTTGATGTTTGGGGATCCAAGCCAGGGTTTGCAATGCCAATCCACCGGTGTTTACCCTTTCAATCTGGTGCCATGGTGGCATCGTGATGTGGTGGAATGTTCCTATGAGGGTACTCATGAGGGCTGCTGTGTAGTAACCTAATATTTCTGGAGCTCCCATCCCCCCTTCTTTAAAGGGCTTATACATGGTGGTGGCTGCCACTCTGGATCGCTTACCTCCCCAAATATAACTATTAAGCAAGCGTTGGGTTTCAGTGAAAAAAACCTTTGGTAAGCAAATTTGGAGTGTCCTGAATAGGTATTGTAATTTGGGCAATATCATCATTTTTATTGCCGCTATTCTGCCTGTCCAGGAAACATATTTACCTTTCCACCCCTGTAGTTGTTGTTTGATATTACTGAGTAGCGGAAGATAATTTGCTTTATACAGTTTTTTAGTCGTTGGCGTGAGGTGAAGTCCTAGGAACGTTAAGTGGTCCCGTCTCCAGTCATAGGAGTAACTATTTTGTAGATTAGTGAGTTGGGTTGTCGTGAGGTTAATGCCCATGGCTTGCGTCTTACTAACATTGAGCTTATAGTAAGAGCATTGTCCGAACTTTGTTAGCATGTGTTGAAGAGAAGGCAGGGACTCTCCGGGGTTCGATATGGTAAGCATCACATCATCGGCAAACAGTGTGATTTTGTGCTCCTTCCCCCCTATTGTTATCCCCTTTATGTCTGGTGAGTCTCTTATACGTTGTGCTAATGGTTCTAGTGCCAATATGTACAGAAGTGGGGAAAGTGGGCAACCCTGTCTTGACCCATTGGAGATCTGGAAGGATTTAGAAGTGAACCCACCGTTGGCTATTTTCGCTGTGGGGCTGTCGTACAAAGCAGATATCAGTGTTATTAGATTCTCCGGGAAGGCAAACTTCCTCAGCGCTGCCGTCAAGTATCCCCAGTGTAGCCTGTCAAACGCTTTTTCCGCGTCTAGTGACAATGCCACACTGGGTTCTCCCGATATTTGAATGTTGTGGAGGATGTTAATCAGTTTCCTAGTCCCGTCTGAACCCAGCCGGCCCCGTACGAACCCCACTTGATCATCCCCAACTAGTTTGGGTATAAGTGTACCTAATCTATTGGCATAGATCTTGGCCAGTATTTTTAAATCTGTATTTAAGAGCGAGATGGGTCTTAAATTTTGGCATTTGTGGGGTGGTTTCCCAGGTTTAGGGAGAGTGGTTATATGAGCTAACAACATTTCTTGCGGTATTTTGCCTGTTTGGATGATTTCGTTGTAGAGTGTTTCTAAAAAGGGGGTTATGACATGAGAGAAGGTTTTGTAATAGGCGTTGGTAAAGCCATCTGGGCCTGGGGATTTCCCCTTCGGGAGGGTCTTAATAACTCCGGCTATTTCGGTCTGAGTAATGGGTTTCTCTAAGAAGGACCGGTCTATCTGTGAGAGTTGTGGTGTATTTGCGCTTGCTAAAAAGGTGTCAATGTCCGAGGGGAGCGGTTGATATGTGTGACCATCTTTTTTGAGGTTATATAATTTATCATAGTAGTCTGCTAACATATCGTTTATGTCTTGGGGGTTATATACCCTATTTCCTATTGGGTTGATGAGAAACGGTATTTTTGAGTTCAGTCTTTTCTGCCGCATGAGGGTTGCAAGAGCCTTTCCTGCCCTATTCCCCTGTGTGTATGTGCGGAGTCTTAGTCTGTGGGATATAGTTGCTGACGTGTGGACTTGAATATCATTTAACTGTTTTTTAATTTGGTCTATGCTCTGCTGAGTGCACGTTGATGGGTTTGTTATTTGTGTGTACGTTTCTTCCCTGAGGCGTCTCATGAGTGTTAAGTAGTGTGTTTTCGCCTGTTTATGTAAAAAGGATGCTTGGCTGATCAGAAGACCTCGAATAAAGGCTTTATGCGTCAGCCACGGTGTGGCTATGGAAGCCTCAGGAGTGTAGTTTATATCGAAGAACATTTCAAGTTCCTCAGTAAGTTTAGTGACAAATTCAGGATCGTGTAGGAGAGCTTCATTTAAGCGCCACGGCGAGGTTACTCGGGACTGGAATTGGTCTGGTAGGGACACCATTACCGGTGCATGGTCCGACCAAACTATGTTACCTATTTCGCTGCCTAATGCGGTCGGCAATAGATCTCCTGAGACAAATATAAAATCTATTCTAGAATATGTTTTGTGTACCGAGGAGTAAAAGGTGAACTCCCGGTCGTTCGGGTGTTGCGTTCTCCACACGTCATATAGGTTGTGTTCCATAAGAATTTTTACTAACGTCGCGGCCTGTTTGCTCAATGTTTTGCACCTTGAGGAGTCAGCTGTTTGCGTGGTATCCAGTCTAGGTTGTAAGATGTGATTTAAATCTCCGCACAGAATTGTGGAGGAGGGGTATGTCTGGGGAATTTTATGTAATACTTTCTGGAGAAAATTTCTGTGGTCTGAGTTAGGGCTGTATATCCCCACCAACGTGTATAAAGCATTATTAATTTTACAATGTACAATTAAAAAACGGCCTTGCGTGTCTTTTTTAAGATGTAAGAGTTCAAATGTGATAGAGGTATGAATGAGTAACGATACTCCTCTTGACTTGGATGAATTAGTGGAGTGATATTGTATAGGGTATTCTTTGTTCGCAAATGCAGGAACTCTGTTATGTACAAAGTGTGTTTCCTGCACACACAGTATATCTGATTTAGTGCGTTTTGCGTCTTCTAGAAGGAGCCTCCTTTTGTGTGGTGTGTTTATCCCTCGGGCATTAATAGACATTATTTTCAACATTTGTAGTTAGGTACAGAGCATTGCGGTATTGATAGTATGGTATCTAACTGTTTTTCCCCTTCATACTGGTGGTGGAGCCTTTGCAATATTTTCCTCGGCAGACAAGTGAGGCAGGGCCTTAGCCCAGTTAATATTAGCCCTGTGAACATAAGGAAATAGTGGTCCTGGGTTTGTTTCAGATTTGACCCTGGTAGATTGTGTGTCTGATCCCTAGAGATGTGGGGAGGGGGGTGTGAACTGGGGAGGGAATTTATAACTATATACAGAGTGTCTCTTGTAGAGACAAAATGTGGGTGTACCACATCTGGGGGATGAAAGAGAGAACTCTCTACCATAACGTGGCTATTGGGCACCTATTGTACCATATCGGGGTGTATCCACCATAATATATACCCTTGTTATATAGTGTCTCATTTGACATTTAACACCAGTGTGGAGAGGGCTCATATAGTCCTCAGAGATTCATATGTCTTGTCAAGAAACCCCAATTAACCTTTTGCCTCCGCGGCTGGGTGGCGACTCGTGTTCGGCTCAGTTTGGGCGTACCTTGTTATAAACAATTTGTCATGCAGTTTCCCCATCCTCACATTAACATATATGCAAGTAACTTTACTCATTTGAGGTCCAAGTACTACTCCTATCACTAACATCCTCCCCCCTCCATTTAGCTCTCTACATAACATTCCTACCATATAATATAATCCATTCAACTAGGGGCCTGGGTCACAGGTCCCCTTTACCTTGTGGACATATAGAACCCGTAGGGCAGGAGCAGTGAGCATTGTCATTTTGTAGAGCAAAGTTCAAAGTCCCGTTCATGGTGCGGGTGACTTGCCCGGTAAGCTTTGCTTTCTTCTCCGAATGAGAGTGATGTTCCAGGTGTCCGGTTGCCCAAAACAGAGGTTGTGGAGGCGATCTCGAGTAGCTGAACTCAGGGTATATCTCCTCGGCTAATAGTCCAGACCGGACCCCCCCGCGATGTGTCACTGCTCTGCGCACGCTTCGTCACAGTGATGGCGGGAAGACCCGATCCGGAGTCTCGCAGCCACATAAGGAAGACCAGGTAACAAGGGGAAAAAAAAAAAAAAAAAAAAAACTTAACTCCACATCGAGTCGCCGTGCATATGGGTCTCTCTTATACTCGTATTTGAAGCTGGTGAATGTCATAATGTTCTTTTATTACGTTGCTTCTCAGTGTCCATGCTCAGAAGGGAATGAATGGTCTTAGACCAGTAGTCGTCCGGTTTAGAGCTTGTCATGAGGTTTTTCCCAGTCCCGTTTCAGCGTGCCGGCTTGGTTTGTGGTAGTGGGCATCGGCTCCACCGGCAGGGCCCAGGCCAGCAGTTTCGTCACTCCTTCCGCAGGGTTGTTTAACACCGTCGTGGCGCCATCTTTTGTGACTATTAATTTAGTGGGGAATCCCCAACGGTATCGAATGCCCTGCGACCGCAGCGTGTTGGTTACTTGGGAGAATTCCCTCCTTTTCTTTAAAGTGGCAGCCGACAAGTCTGCATAAATTCTGACTGTGGGGTATTCCGTTGGGGGTTTTGCTCGCATTCTGCTATTCTTTAATATGTGTTCCTTGATATGGAAATAATGAGCTCGGAGTAATATATCTCTAGGCACGGTTTGTGGAAGGTGCCGGGGTTTTGGTATGCGGTGTACCCTGTCCACTAGCAGCATGTCTGCCGGTATCTCTGGGGCATGAGCGTGCAACAGGTTTCTCACATAGGCTTGTAGTTCGTCATTCGCGATATTTTCTGGTACTCCGCGCAGACGGAGATTGTTTCGCCGTGAACGATCCTCCATGTCCGCTAGCTTGTCTTCCAGTCTGCTGATTTCTGTGGCCATCCGTTCCACATTTGTGGCCAGGTCATTGTGGGCCGTAGCGAATTCGTCGCATTTATCCTCCATGTGCGACGTCCGCTTACCCAGCTCTTGTAGGTCCTTACGTAGGGAGTCCGCCGTGTGCTGCCATGTGGTGACGAGCTTGTTAGAGAGAAGTTCCAAGGCCGCATTTAAGTCGGCTTTTGTGATTTGTGATGCGTCTTGCGTTTTCGCTCGAGTAGTAGCTTGTGCGGTATCATCCATTTCGGAGATCCCAGGCTCCATTGAGGCCTGCTCCGCCGGAGACGCCGGAGATGATTTCTGGTTAAAAAAATTTAGCTTGTCCGGTTTCGCCGAGCTCCTCTTGTTCTTGGACTGAGACATTGTTAGAAAATAGTGGTGGATGCTATTTGTGTGGTTAGGATTGCATTAGATTAGGTGCCCTGATGCCGGAGCAAGGTTTCAAGCGGCCATCTTGCTCCGCGGTTAGCCACGCCCCTTCGCCAAACCTCTTTTAACCACTTTTTTTTTTTTTTGTTTTGTTTTTTTGTAAATATATTTTTATTGAATATTTTTAAACATTTTGGGAAAGAAAACTTCAGTAAAGACGCGCAGATCCAATTAATCTTGTGTATCAACGATCATACTGAAAAATGTATGCTCTAATAGGCATACATCGGCATGTTGGACTCGCAGGTCCTATAGCATATAGACACTAGTAGGCAGTACCCTCTAATAACTGATGAATATGGCATTTATGGCCCCTTTGTTATGGTGAGAATTTTGGGTCAGCTTATCTCTCGTGGCTCTTACAGGGAGGTTGACTTTAGATCAATGGTTGCAGACCCCAGTGCTTGGGGAGTCTCATAGAGTGGGTGCAGGGTGGAAGTTATTTAGTACCCGGTAAGGTTGTTTTACCCCTTCTAAGCCTGGTGACGTCAGGTGAAGTTGCTATTGTAATTGATTTGTGAAGTCTGTTGCTGCAGTGGATAGGATCCAGTGGGATCAAGTCTCCATATACGCTGTGGTGGCATTAGCTGCCCCCATGTGGGGCTCTTCTATTGCTTGGCGCTCTGGGAGGATGGGTGCTAGGTACTTGAGGCCCTGGATTCATTGGAGGCATGTGAAGCCAGGTCCGCCGGGGCCTAGCAGGTAATTGCGGGGTGAAGAACCCGGAGCCCCCGTAGCTGTGTCGGCGGGCTTAGCAGCGTGGGATGCACAATGGGTTTTTCCCCATTTTTCAGGTTTATGCCGCCATGTTTCTCGGCCTCCAAGCCACACACCTTAACCAGTTTTTTGTAACCACAACTACTGCACGTGACCATATATTATTTTGTCTCTATGCTATTTCCAGTGGTATCCAAAAAAATGCAATGTAAGCAATATCATAATATATATTGTGATCCTTATAAATGCCTTTTATATTGCCCATCAATTTATCTCCATATCATTATTATATCTCCAGCTGGGCTTTTACTGACTAAACAAAGTCAATTTGGGCAGCTGTATTTAAAGCTGCTACCAAACATAATTTTAATAATCTTGTAACCATTCTTAGGTCCTGGCTGTTTGTATTGTGTTCATATTCAAAATATCAACAATAATCCGTAAACTTGCCATAGTAACTAGAAAATGCATCCATGCTCCAGGCAGGGGTGGGCAAAAGGTATCCCTAGGTCTTGTAGAACTGCAACTTCCATGGTGCATTGATATTCTAATTTGTGGCTAAGCATTATTGGAGTTGTAATTCTACAACATCTGGGGATCTACCTTTTGCCTAGACCTGCTCTAGGGCATGTAAATGTGAAGATATAGGATTCTTTGGCTGTCTATTATTATTATTATAAACTATCAATATCTGAAGACAAACTGTGCAAATACTACAAACTATTTAAGAACCGGAGTCCTAAATTCTACTGGAATGTGTGAAATGAATACAATGTAGAATAAAAAGAGTACAGTATAAGTAAATGTTTTATTCTTGGTTCCTATGCGGGAGATGCATGTCATAAAATGAATAGTAATGTTTATAGGGAGCAATATTTTGCTCTTTCTGCATATGGTTGAGGATGATTGGTAGCTCCTAATCGGCATGGCAAGTCCTGCATCTCTTTGTTAGTCTTCATTGATTTCGGTATAAGATGTTCAAGAATAACCTCTAAGGTAGAAAGCTAGACTTGTTAGGTTGTGGCAGGTAGTCAGCACAGATTGAAAATGTGTGATGCTTCCAAATGTAATACCAGGTCCCTGCTAAGCCAGGAGAGCAACCACCTGCCTGCTCTGCTAAGCCACATTGCAGTCTGCCCCCTGCAATCAAGCTCCGACCTCGCAACCTCGACAAACTGATTGCAGAGCTTTCTTGCACATCTCCATAGGGTAAAATGTGTTGCAGTGATCAAACTTGCTGGTTTAATGTATTGTAGGGCATTAAAATTCTGGGGCTATCTGCGCAAAGAGAAGCTGTGTTCGAGCTCCGTGAACATCAGGCCTGCTGCGTTATTTATGGTTGTTCAGAAAGAGTACTTTCATTTCCTGTTTGTTATTCACATTAATTCAATCTTTTTGGCAGATACCGTTCTCCAAATTCTTCCTATCAAGTCGAGGGAGAGTACAAGATGAGCAGTATCCATTACTGCTAGACAAGGTATGTAATAGTAATAAGCAAATCATTAAAAAGATTAATAAAAAAAAAACTCCTGTCCCAGAACCAGTTCTATAGTGTTATGATAAAGTTTACTTCTATCATCAAATTCTGTTTCAGACAGAATCTACCTGTCACGAGAAGGATATCCAAACTCTCAGGAAATGGGAACCCAAAAAAGAGAGACCAAAATAGATGTATTACCAGGCCGAAGAGTGGCTGGACTTAACATAAGAAACAGAGACGAAAAAAAAAAATTAAAAAAAAAATCTAGCCAAGGTCAGGATAACAGACAGAAATACAATAAACAAGCTGGGTCAGTATTCCAGCGGTACTCAAATATTCAAGAAGCTAGCTTAGGTCAAGTGTACATATAGACTTAGGAATGCACTATTCGGGGATAAAGGTAGAAACCACAATAGGGCTATAAAGTTACCCAAGTCCTGGTTGGTCCACGTCTCCCCTGTGACTCCAAAAAGTGCGAGAACAAGGTCACCTGGGTGAGGTGGACACTTTCCAATCGGAATCGCGAACGTTCTGCATTTAAGAAGGTGCCATTCGGGTGGGCATCGTCTGGATTGCTTTGGGAAGACTGGCTGATGCGTGCATGAGCAGTTGGGGTTTTCTCCTCCGAGCACAATGACGTTATCTATTACATATTAGTGCCCTTTTTAAGCACTAAAATTGAATATTTCCTTCTAGGTGTTACTTTTAAGCTTTTTTTATAATTACATCATTTTGGTAAGGGTTTCGAAGGCATATTCCCCTTTTTTTACTTAAATTTTTTTTTTTTCATTTGGACTCTTTTAACCCCTTAAGGACACCTGACATGTGTGACATGTCATGATTCCCTTTTATTCCAGAAGCTTGGTCCTTAAAGGGACACTCTAGGCACCCAGACCACTTCTGCTCATTGGAGTGGTCTGGGTGCCAACTCCCACTACCCTTAACCCTGCAAGTGTAATTATTGCAGTTTTTCATAAACTGCAATAATTACATTGCAGGGTTAACTCCACCTCTAGTGGCTGTCTACTAGACAGCCACTAGAGGTCACTTCCTAGTTTCTAGCACAGGTTTCCTGTGCTAGAGCGTCGCTGGACGTCCTCACGTTGTGTGAGGACCTCCAGCGTCGCTCAAAACCCCATAGGAAAGCATTGAAATGATTTTTCAATGCTTTCCTATGGGGAGACGTAATGCGCATGCGCGGCATTTCCGCGCATGCGCATTAGGTCTCCTCGGCCGGTGAGCGAGATTAGTCTCGCCCACCGGCTGACGTAATCACTAGGAGGAGCGTCGCGGAGGCGGAGACAGCGGCGAGGGACATCGCCGCTGTCCCAGGTAAGTGACTGAAGGGGTTTTCACCCCTTCAGTAACCGGGGATTGGGGGGTGGGAGGGAGAGGGACCCTCCAGTGCCAGAAAAACGGATCGTTTTTCTGGCACTGGAGTTTCCCTTTAAGGGGTTAAGGCTGGTTTTATTCTCAAACGTTTTATCATCAGGAGTGCCGATATGAATTAGATTAGTCTGCTTTAAACAGACGGTCACACTATAGGAGTCCTGTCTTCATTTTAACAAAAGAGTTTGATTATGATCGCTCTCTGGGAAAGAAATTGTCCGGTTCTTCTAAAGGAAGAGCTAATGGCTCTGGTTGTAAGAGAGCCTTGGAGGGAAAGCGTCTCTACGCAGACTGTTTGAGAGCAGCCTGCCCATCTTTCCCTACTTGAGGCATGATGTGTTGCTTCTAGCAGTGTGCAGAGGTCAAGGTACCATGATTTGTTGGTATGTCCTCAAGGTAAGTCATCATACAGATCTATTGGAAGATGTATTCATGGAACTGGTTTCTTCTTCAGACTTGAATGTTTAGTCTACCACTGATTCTCTTGATCCTGTTTGTGGGGATCATTTTATCTCCGATTCATGTTAATGTTTGACTATATGGGAATCTTCGGAAAGGAGCCTTCAATTTCAAAAGAGCAGCTTTCCCTGTTCATAATATGATAAGACCTTATTCCAGACAAATGGTCTAATACAGAGGAAAAGCTCTACGCACAAGGGATAATTTCAAGTTTTCATTATTAAACACTGTTGGTGTTTTTTATTGGACTTCGACCTTGATTGGACACTGCAGTGGTAAAGTTAGCCAGCATGCTTTACTTGTGGATATTGCAGGTTTTCTGTGAGGCTGTATGGATTTTAATCTTGTTGTGGCAGCTGGCACAAGATTTCATCCTGCAGTGGCAGTAACCTCTGGTTTTCTATCATTGTATAGTTTTAGCAAGATACCAGTTATAGCAGAAGCAGGTCCTCCCATCATCGCGAGGTTGCTGGATTGAGCTGTGTTGGTGTCTACCACATAGGCTTCAGTTGATATGATTTATACTTGACCTAGTAACATGGCTCTTTCTGCCACTGCTTGAACTGCTCCTTGGATTAGATCTTGGTCCACAGATGCATCTTCAAAGATCAGTCACTGTCCTCTTCTATTTTAGGTGATATGCTGTTTGGCAAACATGGATGTATGCATCAAAGAGCAGCAGAAGGGAATAAAGCTTTTCTGCCCCAAGAGCATTTCAAGCCAAAAATATTTTAACTACCCTTCCTTTTGGGATAACAGATACTATAATCATGGAGAGAATTGAAAGATCAGTCTTCTATCAGAGAAGGATAATCCATAGGTACCTTATCTTTCAAGCGAGAGTTATTTTTCCAGCATTATTTTGACCCTTCAGGACAAGGTGTTCTGGGAGTTCCAGGACAGAAAAATTGTCGGAATTTATTCCCATCTGTTTCTTGCACAGAAATGCTTCTTTACCTAAACCTAATTCAATTTTTCACAGGCCCTACAGATATTTGAGTATACACAAACTCAAGATAAAATCTATGGTACAGGTTCTGAAGACATATCACTTTGAGTCTTTGGATTCTATGTCTCTGTACTTCTCACCATCATGGTTCTACTGGGGACTTTGACTTCAGACAGGCATATATTTTCTTTCTAGAGTATTTTCTTCTAAGGATCTCTGTTTTCATATATCATGTTATTTCAGATGTTTTCCTGAGTTTTGTCTCAAGGTGGTTTTCAATTTGCATTTTTTCTTAATGATGAAAGTTGAGAATGTAATACCTTTGTCTTGATCTGTTTTAGTTCTACTTTGACAGATCATTTTATTATACTTTGTCAAAAACGTTGTTATCCCTTATGGGGAAGGGTAGACCTCCAGCATCTTAGTTAGTTATTGCTAAGTGTATTGTTTCAACCATTTTCGTCAGGCTCACCAGGGCTCAGGAGTGTTTGTTCCTGATAGACTAATTGTTCATTTTCCAGGTTCTTTTCTTCCTCATGCGCTGCCTCATCTAGGTTTTCTTCAGTATTGATAAAAAGAGCAGCTTTTTGGGCCTCTGTTATCTTCATCAGACATGACCAATTAGATTTAAGAGTTGGTAATTTATTTGATTATTCTGGTACAAGTGTTCGTCATTATTGAATGGTGAAATACATAGGTTTTTTTTGTGATTTGGTAATTTCAGAGTCTGTGTATTAATTCTCCCTCCCTTTGTTATTGTTTGGACATTACCTTCCGTTGTGCTGCCATGTATATGGCCAGTAAAACAGAAGCCATATCCCTACTTACCGTAATTTTATTTTTCTTGGTCGTAGGTCATAGTAGCACAAAGATCCCGCTCAGGGATATAGCTGGAAACAAATTTTTTTTTTTTTTTTTATTAGGTTGTTGTCTCATTAGGGATAGGGAGGAGCTACTCATTGTTGTGCTGCCATGGCTTATGACCAGGAAAAGAAAATAACTGTAAGTACTAATACATTTTCTGTAAACCAAGTTAGGTGTACGTGTGGATTGACTGGAGAGAGAGAGAGGAGGAAAAAAACAAACAAATATATACTTGAGGTTGCACAATAGAGGAGAAAAAGGAAAGAAAAACACGGGAAATAATAGTGGAATACATGTTCTGTTATGTATAGTGCTAAAGATAGCATTTAAAGCTTGTCGTTTTATACTTTGTTTTTTAAAATGCCACGTTTGTAAAGATTTTAATTGTTTTTAGATCTTGCTTCATAGTTTTACTTTGTTTTAGATTTCAGCTCTGGGATTAACTCTTGGTGACAAGGCAGATGGACCTTTTCAACTGGAAATAGATTTTATTGGATTATGTAATGATCGTGCGCACGACGAAGAGTTTGCCTATGAAAAATACAAGAGAAATCCACAATAGTATATATTTATTTAAAAAAAAAAAAGAACCTGTTTTTGCAGATTGTATCCAATCTAGATATGCCACGTGTCTGTGGTATTAAAGATGGTTACATAAATTTATTGTCTTTTGTTTTGGATCAATTCCGTCACATCCCACGATATAACTTCAAACCATTGCAGAGCATTTGAAAAGGTAAAACATCAATACTATCTCTAGATATATTAAAGTATGTGTTCGATCATTTATAAAACGATAAAGTATTTGTATATTTCCAAATACTTTCTTCTCGTCTGCTATTGTGTAATTTCTGAATACAGGTACTCCTCACTTACCGACCGGGTTCCGTTCCTACGACCTGCTTGAAGAACTAATTGGTCAGTAAGTGAGGAGTTAAGGGATTCCCTGCTCTGGTGCGATTGTCTATGTTCGGGGAAATTTCCCCGAACATAGACAAACGCACCAGAGCAGGGGATGCCTCTAATCTATGTTCGGGCAAATTTCCTCAAACATAGATTTAAGGTATTCCCTGCTATGGTGCGCATGTCTGTGTTCAGGGACATTTCCCCAAACAAAGCCGAACGCACAAGAGATATTTCCCCGAACATAGATTAGAGGGATTCCCTGCTCTGTTGCGTTTGTCTATGTTCGGGCAAATGTCCCAGAACATAGATGAATGCAGCAAATCAAGGAATCCCTCTAATTACCAGCTCTCTCGTAGGGTGGTAAGTGCAAGCCATCCTAAAACAGCTAGGTTGCAAAACGAGGACCACCTGTAATACCTAAACTGTGAAATCAGTTACTGACACAATAAGATTAAATTGTATGTTCTGATTTAAACAGCACTACTATACGATGACTGATAGGAGCACTTAGAAGTTCAGCTCTCTTTGACAGAACGAGTAGGAGAAGAGCAGTGGTGCAAACTTCTAAAAGTGTGCAGTCAGAGTGACACAGTGAAAACAAGTGTATTCCACAGCAGTCTTCCATTGGTGAATAATCCACTGTTACAACTGCACCACTTTAAAGATCAAAACAAAATGTGTGAATTTCCTTTGGTAGCTTAAGTCACTCCAAAATATACGCAGTCTTCCTATGTTATGAGCCACTCAGGCAACCAATGGAGCATCGGACATTTTTACTGTAGTTCAGAAACTGCTTCTCTGTGACAGTCACATGCTCACTATGCCTGTCCATGAGCTGTTGCCTGTTCTTAGTATTCTCTTGCACAGTTTCTCGCTCTCTTTGTAAGGTTAAAGGGTAATCCAGATGTGGGCCCTTTTCTCACTGTGCCTAGAGAGAGTATTGGCTATACCTCACTGCTGAGCCCCAACAAAACTGAAATGATCATCTGGGGTTGTATTTCTTGCCCAGAGGTCGCTGACCTGCATTTTGGATTTGTATCGCCCTTGTGGGTGGAATCATTTTGATATGCAAATAAGGCCTTTATCAAGCTTGCAAACTCCATGATCACATCATCAGAATCAGGGCTCAGACAAACTGTGTGCCACAATGTCCTGGGAGATATTTTTCTGGTGCTATGACCACAGCACCGGGAACTGTGCTTCCCTCTCTCCTGCTGGCTGTAGAAGACCGGAGGAAAGATCAGAGATCTCCCACTCCGGCCTGCTAGCAGTGCAATGCTGCAGTGGGCAGGGTAGGAGAGAAGACCTGATGGAGCTCTAATCTTGCGAGAGTGAACTCTAACCTGAAGCTGCTAGAGTTCACTCTCACCACCAGGGATTAGTACTGTCCCCCCTCCGAGGCAAAGGTGCACAGAAAGGGGGGGGTGTATGAAAAATAAAAAAATAAATATTTATGAATGAGAACTCCCCCCCCCATAAAACACACTGTACCCTTGCGCACAAACCGCCCCACATATACACACTACACACTACTGCCCTTATCCCAGCAGATCCCAGGTAAGTTGTTAAACTGTTCTACAAGGTGCTGGAGTGGTTATTGTGCCTGTATTGTTTCTTTAAATCTACCAGTGCCCTTCCCAAGATTGGGTTCTGGATCTGCACTTGAACAGCAAGCATTTTTTTGCTGTACATATAAACAACTTAGAAATTATTTTTACTTCTACTTTATTGTGATTGTTTGCTAAAACAAGGGTGTAATGCAGTAACCGTATTTATTAGGAATTTTTTTTTGGTGTAGAGATTTGACATGACAGTCTGCCTCTGAGGCTCAGGCCATGCACCTTTGGATCATATCTCATTTTTACTTCAGTAACTGCACATTTATTCCTTTTTAGGCAGGGAGATTAATAGACACGCAATAGAGAGCATGATACACTCAGGCCTTATATCTCTGTGCAGGAATGGTAAAAATAATTACAAATCATGTCTCTTCCCTCCCCTCCTGCTGTCTGTCTGTATGTATATAAATTTAAGCAGAACGTAAATCTACACAAACTTAAGAGTGATCTGTAATAATTTCTACTGACAAACAGAAAACTGTAATATAGGATATAATCAGACAGCCACCAAACGAGAAAAAAATAAATTTGTGTTCTATACTCATCTATAAAATCAAGTAGTGACATGCTAAAGCAGTGTAATATAAATATATATACACACACACACACTTTATAAAACAATGTGTGTATAGAATCGTGTCATGCAACTGAGAACTAGAACATACATGCTGATGAGTTAGCTCAGTAGAATCTGTTCAACCCTTAGGTTCCCGGCAAGGTTAACTCAGCCCTTCATCCTTCCGAGGTAGGTAAAATGAGTACCATTAACTTGGGTAAAAGTAACAACCCCTGGATGTTGGGTTAAGACACTTGAAAACCAGATGAATATGAATGTACCTTTCCTGGTTACTTTATTATTATTATTTTAGAGTATAAAGAATAGAATAGAGTAGAGTAGGAGTTAAACTTTACAGGATTTGTTGCATTTAGCGGTCTTCAGCAGAATACAGGTAAACATTAATGTGAAGATTGGCTATTGCAGGTTAGCAAGCATAGCAGAATATGTACTTTAGCCTTATTAACAAACTTTGTTACGGTCTTTGAACAATTTTGAAAATACTTTAATTCTCAAAATCAGATCATTTGATTCCAGAAAATTTTGAAAAAAAATTAAAACCGTTTCTGCCATCAGTTCTAAGCTGGTAAGTAAAGAACTTTTTTTTTTTTTAAACATCTAATTATTTGCTTCAGCTTCATTATTAAAAAACAAACAAACAAACAAAAAACCACTAATCATACAAATGATTCAATTTTCTATTGCTAGAAAGCACTCCATATATTTAATATAGAGTATATAAAAAAAATTCAGTTATTTACTTAAGTGTACATTGTTAGGGATAAAACGACAATTTTAAAATTTAGACCAAAACAGCCAAAGTGAAAAACAAAGTAGACTAACTTTTTTACAATTCCGCTATTGTGGCATAAAATTTGAAATTCAGTTTGGTTTTGCAAAAATGTACAATTTAGTGATCAACACTAAGCGATAACCATTTAGAATACAGTAAGAGAAGCAAAAGGTGAATCGGTAGTAGGCATTTTCCAGTCTTATCCTCATGGAGGCAGGTGTAGATAATGAAGTGCTAAATTCTGGAAATGTTAGATTAGGGGTTACCGATCTCATTCCAGAGTTTTAGAAGGGTAAAGTGTACTATTTACAGGGGGTAAACAAAAGATGAAGAAAGCATATTTACAAGGATTTAGAAAACAAAAAGTGTTTTTTCTTTCATGGAACAGCAACCCCTCTTCGATTACCCATAGTTTTGTCTCGCTGATTCTTTCGGTTCTCCTGCTGCTGCAAACGCCTGTCCTCCCTATCAAGGCAAGAGAAAGGAGAAATATTAAGTTGTCTGATTGAGGACTCTGGTAGTAAAGCATATTTTTTTTTTTTTTTAAGTTACCTGGTGCGAAGGTGAGGCTGCTTGTACGTGGCTTTTAATACAGATAAATTGGCCTTTACGGTAGACTCATTCTCTTTAGGAGCAACCCATGGTTTAAGTTTACCTTCAGTAAAGAAGAGAAAAGAGTTTCTAAGTAATATCAGAACTGGAATGTTAGAATACTACAAATGCATATTAAAACAAAACGTAAATAGCACCACCTTTCAACAAAGGACTATAGATATTGCTCACAATAAATTGTAAAGTGTTTTCCTTGCAACATGAAACTTATCAAGCAACCAAACCACAGTATAGTTTTTACAGCGTGCCTGTCGTGGTGCACCCAACAGTACTTTGGATGAAAAATGAAATTTTTCATCTACACATTGTGCTAGAACAATTGCTTATTTTTTTTTTATTTTTTTTTTTAAACAAGACAATAAAAATTTGGTCTCTCCCATTGCCCGTCAAATTAATTCTGAGCATCAAGAGATATGCCAAAAAACAGGTTCGAGCATGAGAAAACTCATGCAGACAGTTTTCCTACTCTGTCACAACAAATACAGAACATGAACTATAGTTGCTGTGCTTTGTAGTTTCAATTTAAGGAAAGATTTGTCAGGTTACAAAAAAGACATACATTTATTAAAAAGGAGAAAAAACAAACAAAAAACACTTTATTCAGATTCTGCTTGCTGGCAAATGCATTTACCTTTGTGGGGTTCATATCCAAGGGGCCGTGCTAGGCTTGCTTGAAGGTCAAACTTTGATTTCTTATTAGTATTTGGAGTCTCCACCTCCATACCGGTAAATTTGAAAGGTGTTTTGGCTAGATCGAAAGACGGCAAAATGAGCACATGACAAATGCAGAAAGTCACAGTAAAACCTTTTCCAAACCACATGCACATGGTGCATTTGTGGGATCTAGGACTTAATGTAGTTGTTCTGGTGAGTATAATCATTATATGCAGGCATTTTCATATTTTCAGTGTTTATATTGGCCTTAGGTACACCTCCAAGTGGCCACTCCTCAGTTGGCCACTGGAGATGCTTCCTGGCTCAGTGCTGCACATTAGGCAGCAGTGCTGTTCAGCGTCTCTACATGGGGACGCTGAAATTTCCTCAAAGAGATGCATTGACTCAATGCATCTCAATGATGAGGTGCTGATTGGCCAAAACTGCGTTTAGCCGTGCCCCCTTGCTGATTTTAGCTAATCCAATGCGTTCCCCATGGGAAAGCATTGGATTGGCTAAAAATCGGCAATTCTGATGTCACCAAGGGGGCGGGGTGCTGGAAATAAGGAGTTTTATTAACGTTTAAGGGGACGGGCAAGCCACCTAAATGGTGGGTTTTGCACTATATGGTTTGTGTTCCTTTAACCCCTTAAGGACGGCGGGCGTGGTTTTTACTGAACACAAATATTAGTGTTTCAAAACAGTAAAATGTACTAGAACGATGTCAGTAAAAGTTACATTTTTCACACACAAATGGCACTTACACGGATGATATAATTGTTGTGATAAGTTTTATTGTTTTGAAACACTAATATTTGTGTTCAGCGAAGTCTCCTGAATATAACAGTACCCCTCATGTACAGGTTTTATGGTGTTTTCAAAAGTTAGAGTCAAATATAAGGCTTACATTTGTTTTTTCACATTGAAATTCGCCAGATTGGTTACGTTGCCTTTGAGACCGTATGGTAGCCCAGGAATGAGAATTACCCCCATGATGGCATACCATTTGCAAAAGTAGACAACCCAAGGTATTGCAAATGGGGTATGGCCAGTCTTTTTTAGTAGCCACTTGGTCACAAACACTGGCCAAAATTGGCGATCAAATTAGTTTTTTGCATTTTTAACACACAAACAAATATGAACACTAACTTTGGCTAGTGTTTGTGACCAAGTGGCTACTAAAAAAGACTGGGCACACCCCATTTGCAATACTTTGGGTTGTCTACATTTGCAAATGGTATGTTATCATGGGGGTAATTCTCATTCCTGGGCTACCATACGGTCTCAAAGGCAATGTAACCAACCTGGCGAATTTTAATGTGAAAAAAAAACTAAAAAATGTAATGTGCTATATTTGACCCTGTAACTTCCCACAACACCATAAAATCTGTACATAGGGGGGGGTACTGTTTTACACATGAGACATCGCTGAATACAAATATGTGTATTTTATTGCAGTAAAAGCAAACAGTATTAAGACATTCACAGTTAGAATGTCACGTAGAACTAAACTTTTTTTTATATTCTTATTTTCTCCCACTTTTTAAAGGACCACTATAGGGTCCGGAACACAAACATTTATTCCTGACCCTATAGTGCCCTGAGGGTCCCACTCCCGCCGGGCTGGATGGAGAGGAAGGGGTTAAACACTGACCTTTCTTCAGCGCCAGGCTCCCGTGGCGCTGGGGACTCTCCTCCTCCTTTCCCAATCATCAGCTGCATGCGCGGCAAAAACCGTGCGCGCATTTAGCAAGTCTCATATGAAAGCCTATGGACGCTGGCGTCTTCTCACTGAAAATCACAGTGAGAAACAGGGAAGTGCCTCTAGCGGCTGTCAATGAAACAGCCACTAGAGGCTGGATTAACCCTAAAGTAAACATAGTAGTTTCCCTGAAACTGCTATGTTTACAGCAGAAAGGGTTAATCCTAGGTGGACCTAGCACACAGACCACTTCATTAAGCTTAAGTGGTCTGGGTGCATGTAGGGGTCCTTTAACACCACCATCTAGCCCCCCTGGGCCCCTCATGCCTCCATAAATATAGCAAAATCTTACTGTATTCAAGCCTGAAGCTGTAGATCTGCATGTTTGCCTCAGAAAAACATTATCAGAAGTGGTGGCCTGATCCAATCACAATGCTTCCCCATAGGATTGGCTGAGACTGACAAAGAGGCAGATCAGGGTCAGAGCCAGCATGATTCAAACACAGCCCTGGCCAGTCAGAATCTCCTCATAGAGATGAATTGAATCAATGAATCTCTATGAGGAAAGTTCAGTGTATGCATGCAGAGGGAGGAGACACTGAATGTTTGGATGCATTTTAGGCAGCCATGACCCATGGAAGATCTAGAACAGCCATCTGAGGAGTGGCCAGTGAAGTTATCACTAGGCTGAAATGTAAACAATGCATTTAATCTGAAAAGACAGTTTTTACAGCAAAAAGCCTGAAGGTTATGATTCTACTCACCAGAACAAATTCAATAAGCTGTAGTTGTTCTGGTGACTATAGTGTCCCTTTAATATTTTATTCATATTAAATTATGTTTCATACTTAAATATTTGATGTTAAATGAAAGCCCTGTTTCCTCTGAATAAAATGATACATAAGTGTGGATGTACATAATATATAAGAGGTGAATTACGCCTGAACAGAGATATAGCGCAAATTCAAGTTTTTGTTTACGTTTTGTTTTGATCACAACGTGTACATTTGGCCCAGTCCTTAATAAGAGGTTAATCATTTTAAAACTCAAAGATACAGTCACAGCATATTAAGGTCATTTTGAAGTATGGTTTTAACATCGGTACAGGTCCGGGCCAAGCACCATTATCACTATAGCTTATTATTGCGGTTATGATGCAAAGTCTTTAGCTATAAAGAAAAATATAATGCAACATTTTCCAAGGAAAATGGATTAAAAAAAGAAAATACAGTAAGTGGCAGTCTAGGCACCATAACGACTAGTGCCTGCACCTTTGTATAGCGCTATAGTGTTCCTTTATTGCAGTTTTTGTATTTGTATTAGTGACATCAATACTGCCTGTGTTTGGCAGGAGTTTCATTGGCTGAGAGCAGTTGCTGATGCTCTCAGCCAATTCACTTCATCCTCATCTGGACAAAGTTGAAAGAACATCAGTGGAACTTCTACTTTAGAAAGAGGTTGGTATTAAACCATCAATAAGCAGTTCAACGACTTCCTGTAGGAGCACCAAGTGACCCCTGATGCTAAAACCACTATAGTGAGCTGGATACTTATGGTGCTTCGACTGCTCTCTTAAATATGAACATCTAGTGTTCTATTCTTCCTATTAATCTAAAATCATTTTGAGCTTGGCAAATCGATCGATCACAAGCTGTGGCTGATGCAGAAGAACGTTAAGGAATAATACATTATTCATAGTTTAAAATAAGCAAATAAACTGAAATACCTGGCTCATCATTTGGACCATTGGTGTCAATAGGAAAGCTCTTCCAAGTTAATGGAACGCTTTTTCTAGATTCACTTGCAGGAGTGACGGCCACAATGCCAGAAGATTTCCTTGCAGGTGTTTTAGTCAAAGAATGCTTGTGCTCATTGTCTTTTGTTGCCATGGAAAACCTAATCCAAAGTGATACAAATGATAAACTTCAGTCACACCATAGAATATATTGAGCACGCTATTCCATAAATCTAATCAGAGAATGGATGAAACGGAAACCACCACTTTTTTTGGAAGTTACACCAGTCAACAAAAACCTGAAAAATCACAAAACCTTTTATTGTGTGACACTCCAATATTTATTTAGCAGACAGCTCTTTTGGAATTGCTGTTCAGCAATGTTATAATCATGTGTAAGGATTAACCACACAGGGGATGCTGAAGAATTTTTTTTATAAAACTACAGCTTGTATAACGAATGTAACAATATCACAATTTCTGTTGCAATTTCAACATACCTGACGTTCATTTTTGATGATGAAAACACAGATGGCTTGAACACAGTCTTGTCCAGTAGGATACTTTTATTGGCGATACTGCAGCGTGCAGATCGGCCCTGGCTTGTAGGGGTTTTAGCGGAGGAAATATTACTCTTCCGAGGTGCAGGGCTCAATAAAGAAAGCCTTCCCTTTAACTGCTTCTACACAAAAATAAAAAAATAAAAATAAAAATTATATATATATACACACATATACATACACACACACACACACACACACACACACCACTCCCCCACAATTATTGTGCAGATGGGATGAGAAGCCATTGTTATATGGTACAAACCTAAGTAGCAATGTAAAACTAATAGAGTTAATTACGAAATACCAAATTAAACATTGGCAAAAGTAACTGAACAAATGGGAAAGGCTTCAGGTACACTATAGAGATTGCTTGGAAATATTAATTTAGACTTTTAATTTACAGCAGAGTTTAGTAAATAACCATGTGAAAAGTGCACACATGTTGATGTGCATTATGGGCTGAAGAGTCAATTTATTTCAGACTTAAATGCATTTGTTCTGCTAAATATATTAACCATCCCTGGAGGGACAGAAAAGTTCAGCAGCCTCTAGCTGCTCACCTCGTTGAGTGTTAATAGATATAAAACCGCCGTATAATAATTATAGGAGGCTCATATTTTGACCCCCCTCCATAGTTTGTTTCATTGATTTATTTTCTATGGGAACTAGCTAGCAAGCAGTGGCTAATACTGTGAAGCTTAACCCTAGCACTGCCAAGTATTTTGTTAAATATTTGCCCACTGGCTGCTAGTGCTGACAGAGTTTAAATAGTTCAGACTTATAAAATCTGGGCCTTCTTTTTAACGTTTGGATACAGTTTTTACCAAGAGAACCTTATGCAAAACCCACACATTGTCAAGTCTTCTGAAGAGTGGATTATGCAGCCTGAATGGTTCTGTGTGAAACCATATTGTTTTGCCGCATTCAGAGTCTAATAATTGGACCAGTTTCAAACTACAGCCTGCATGTGAAGGATTCTGAGAACAACTCCATTCATTATCCTTTTCTGGGAGAACTCACCTTGGAATTGTTGTTTGGGGTCTTCTCACTTACAGGAATGTTTGATTTTTTTGCCAGCATCTGTAAAGAAGATAATATAAAACAACAGTATTAAGACACGCTTTAGGTTTCTAGGAGGCCCTTTAGCAAATTGAATTGAAAAATTACTCTCTGAATAACATGAGGATAAGAGGCAACGATTGGGAAATCTGAACACAGAAAATCTGGCTATAGCCCAAGCTACTTTACCCTCACAAATCTACTTACAAAATTCTACCACATATGTCCTATGCGGCAAGTGTTAAAACTTTACATTATTGCCCAGTAAACAGTTTTGTTTACAAATTACTGTGGCTTTAAAACAGCACACCGGCTATGTGAGTCAGGCACTTAGTTTCAAGTTGATTTATAGCAATTCATCCATATTGTTAGGGCAGCGTTCACAAAAAGTAACATTTTCTTATTTTTCCCTTAGGATTTTGGTTAGATAAAAAATTCAATTTACTTTATTGAAGTTGACTAAAAAGCAAACGTGCCAGTGACTGCAGCCTCCTCCATTTCTTTCCGATAGGCTTACTTCTTAATATGGAACACTTTGTTGAAGGAATCAATTTAAAGTATGGTATGTTTTCTTTTTGGCTACTTTGGCCTAAAATCGTTAATTGACTTTAAATTTCCAACAAGCTGAACTTTAGACAATAACCCAAAAACCGTGCATCTGCAGTGATCTATGCCAATTTATTGTAAAGAGCTGCGGAATAAGCTGGCGCTATATCAATACCAATAATAATCATAATAAGAGTTTACCTTAACCTCTTGAATGGAACTGCTCACTGCATCGAGCCGCTTCTTCTTCCTCTCCATGTATTTATCAATGGATTCCATTTTTTTAAAATGTGCTTCATGCAGCCTTTTGAAATCTGTAAAAAAAAAAAGTCATAATATTTAAAGCTGGCTGAAAAAGGAAACATTGCTTTCAATAATTTCAAAGAGTATCATTGACATACTTGGTGTAGAGGGCTTGGAGCTGGGTTTAGGCAAACGACCTGCGTATCTTGGAATCTTCCCACCAGGTGGCGCACAAGTGTCTGCTGTGGAAGACGTGATCAAAAGTGTAAACAAACACTAAAGGAGACATGAATTGCTTGAGTTATCAATGTCTTCCTGAGGACAACTAAATGTTTACATAGGAGTAGTGAAAATTTCTTAGAAAGCTTTTTTTCCAACAGACAATGAAACTATAAGGGAAGTACATTTTTTAATGGGTTATTCATCAAAGTGTGAACTGTTGGCAATTTGAAGTCAACTGAAAATTAGCAACGTGGTACAGAAAATTTGGGATGCAGACATCCCACATTATTGTTGGATAGCTGAACATTAAGAAGGCTCGTAATTTATACACCCTGAGCTATAGACTCTAAATCACGTTTCTGATCCAGTTATTTCGGTTTAGTACTCTACGTAGGTATATTGATATAGTAAGTCTAAGTGTACTCCCTTATAGCAACACTTCGAACACAATGCAATTAATGATGGTCCAACACAGATTACTTGTGAAGGTTAACCAGACACTTTTACTTTATAGACTTACATTTTGTTTGTTGATCTTTAACGTTTCCTACAGTTTCCAAAGAAGTCTGCTCACTTGCCTCTTCCACAAAAGGTCGCTTTCTTTTCTTGCTTTCCGAATCAGACTGTATCTCAGAGTTGGATTCATCACTTTGTTCTTTATCCATTTTACTAAGACCTTCTACCTGATGATTTAGAAGATGGAAATAGCTTTAAAACATACGCCCTTTATTCTTATATACATTACCACCACGGGGAAAGACCCCCCCCACATGAATCTTTGAAATCCTAAAAACCCACAGGTGAAGGAGGGGATTTGAGATAAAAAGCTGCCTTGAGTGGGACTGGCCAGCATAATTGGCAGTTATAAATGATTTGATATGCAATTTTCACCAGTTATACAAGCACCCTATTGCCTACGTGGTTGCCATACCATCAAATGTTATGGGATATGACCAAGTGATAGCTAGTCAGTAACAGTGGTAGAACGTTTTTTCACAGCAGTAATAATTTTGCTATGAAATCACTAATAGCAGAGATGGGTACCTCCAATTGCAACTCCTTCGGTCCCAAAGTATTGTCATTCACTTCCAGTGTAGGAGAGGTGTATCTTTTGCGCCTGCCACGTCTGTGTGTAACATGTGATATAGGCACAGTCTCTTCCTTATCATCGGTGCCATTTAATTCAGCCATATCTTTAGCAGAATCACTACTGTCTGAATCCTGTAATGAGAGAGTCCATTTAAGTGGGAGTAATGGTCAGACAGGAGCATAATGTCATGCCATCTAGAATGTACTTCCAGACACAAAGAGCAAGACTTTGTTAGTACAAAAGCAAAAACGTACAGAAGGGCAGGCATGCAAGCCAGAATTCAGGCATCAAACATTAAATGTTATTGTAGACTGTAGGGGTTATGTTGCTAAAAAGCACTTATTCTGGGTCAAACCATTTTAACAATTTGAACGAAAACGACAAATGATGCCATGTACAAATCTCATTTTATACAAATTGAAAATGCTAACAATTATGGCAAAAGAACAAAATGCTTAAAGAGGCGCACACTTACAGTGCTAACATTCACAGTTTTTGTCTCTGGATGGAAGTGCTCTTTCAAACTTCTGAGCAATTTATCTGCCTGTAAAGAATGGGGAAGGAAAGATTTAGTATCTCAAACACAATACAGTCTTTTGCGAGTCAGAATCTCTTGTCTTACCATTGCTCTAAATAAAAGCTGTCAAATTCCTATGACACCAGCAATATTTCTGGCCACGTTGTCTCATAATCTCTATAATCATCAGTTCTCACATATAATAGTCACAGGCCATGATCAAAGACAATTTGGCAGTTGATGGAATGCTAATATGTTTCTTTGTGTTCTTAGTCAGCCACACAATAACAAATATTGGTATAGGGTTTATCAGGATGCTAATAACATATGCTGCAGTGTGTGTGGCTATTTTGGGATCCATATTACATGTGTTCTCCATAGACTATCCCTAGGCATGCTTCTGCTTTGTTGATTAACATATGTACAATGTTTCAAACCTTCATACTTTTATATAGAGTTTAGATTTGCTGTTTAGAGAAAAAATAAATAAATAATAGATGTGTAGTAAGTAGCCCCTTCCAAAAATGATGTCAGGCCCATCAAACCCTGCATACCCAGAGCTCCCCGGTCCATCAAACCCTGCATTCACAGAGCTCCCCGGTCCATCAAACCCTGCATTCACAGAGCTCCACGGTCCAACAAACCCTGCATTCACAGAGCTCCCCCCAGGACCATCAAACCCTGCATTCACAGAGCTCCCCCCAGGACCATCAAACCCTGCATTCACAGAGCTCCCCCCAGGACCATCAAACCCTGCATTCACAGAGCTCCCCCCAGGACCATCAAACCCTGCATTCACAGAGCTCCCCCCAGGACCATCAAACCCTGCATTCACAGAGCTCCCCCCAGGACCATCAAACCCTGCATTCACAGAGCTCCCCCCAGGACCATCAAACCCTGCATTCACAGAGCTCCCCCCAGGACCATCAAACCCTGCATTCACAGAGCTCCCCCCAGGACCATCAAACCCTGCATTCACAGAGCTCCCCCCAGGACCATCAAACCCTGCATTCACAGAGCTCCCCCCAGGACCATCAAACCCTGCATTCACAGAGCTCCCCCCAGGACCATCAAACCCTGCATTCACAGAGCTCCCCCCAGGACCATCAAGCCCTGCATTCACAGAGCTCCCCCCAGGACCATCAAACCCTGCATTCACAGAGCTCCCCGGTCCATCAAACCCTGCATTCACAGAGCTCCCCGGTCCATCAAACCCTGTATTCACAGAGCTCCCCGGTCCATCAAACCCTGCATTCCCAGAGCTCCCCGGTCCATCAAACCCTGCATTCCCAGAGCTCCCCGGTCCATCAAACCCTGCATTCACAGAGCTCCCCGGTCCATCAAACCCTGCATTCACAGAGCTCCACGGTCCAACAAACCCTGCATTCACAGAGCTCCCCGGTCCACCAAACCCTGCATTCCCAGAGCTCCCCGGTCCATCAAACCCTGCATTCCCAGAGCTCCCCGGTCCATCAAACCCTGCATTCCCAGAGCTCCCCGGTCCATCAAACCCTGCATTCCCAGAGCTCCCCGGTCCATCAAACCCTGCATTCCCAGAGCTCCCCGGTCCATCAAACCCTGCATTCACAGAGCTCCCCGGTCCATCAAACCCTGCATTCACAGAGCTCCCCGGTCCATCAAACCCTGCATTCACAGAACTCCCCGGTCCACCAAACCCTGCATTCACAGAGCTCCCCGGTCCATCAAACCCTGCATTCACAGAGCTCCCCGGTCCATCAAACCCTGCATTCCCAGAGCTCCCCGGTCCATCAAACCCTGCATTCACAGAGCTCCCCGGTCCACCAAACCCTGCATTCACAGAGCTCCGCGGTCCATCAAACCCTGCATTCACAGAGCTCCCCGGTCCACCAAACCCTGCATTCACAGAGCTCCCCGGTCCACCAAACCCTGCATTCACAGAGCTCCCCCGGTCTCACCCTCAGGTTGGCTTTCAGCCCGTTGGTCTTGGCCAGTTTCTGCAGCTCCGAGTACCGCATGGAGTCCAACTCCTGTACAGCGGGTCCCTCCATGGCCGAGCTGTGTGTAACCCGTGTGTCAGAGCGATAATCCGATCCCGCTGTCTCCCAGCACTCACTCACACAAACCACTGTTTGAATTGGCGCGCGCACAGCTACGTCACCAACGGCTCGGATTCAAAACATCCTGGTGTCTGCAAGCAATGCTGAGGGGTGGTGCTCGCGCATTCCGCGGGCACGGGGCTCTCCCTTGTAACCCTGTGAGGGAGGGAGGGAGGGAGGGGGAGTGTGGGCAGTGCCCTCTGCCTCCATTTGCTAAACTTGCTATGCCAGTCTGGCACAGGTTTCAAAGGCAATAAAATGGAGTGCATTTGGATGCATCTAAATTAAAAAGAATGCTCTTTGGACAAAAACAGCTTTACTGTTTACTCCAATCCTTTTTTTTTTTAAGTTTTCTCATTTTAATGTAATCAGATAAAATAAAGATTAAAGATTCGCCCCAAACATTTCTATTCTTTGATGTCACACCGCACGATCTGTTCCCTATCCAAAGGTCCAATAAAATGCTTCCCATAGGAAAGCATTGATGGACGTTGAACGCATGCGCTGTGGGTGTAGTGAATGCACCAACCAGTTTCCAACGAGAGAGAAGCATTGAATACAGTGTTAACGTATCAGAAGCAGTAAATGCCAAACCGTGCATGTAGTACGTTGGCCCACCTCCCAATCCAGGAATGGACTATGGCTAGGGATAAGCAAAGTGCTAAAACATACGTAACGGAGGGATAGTAAGGTGTTATTATAAAATATAATGCAGGGAGGAGAGCGTGAAAGGAGGGGATTTAACAATAAGCATGTGTGCTTCTTCCAGACATTGTGCACAAGGGAAGGAGCTGAGTATATGTGTTGCCAAAGCGTAGTGCAAGCCGACAATGGACGTACTTTTTGCACAGAACTCACGTTAGTCAATCTGGAACAGGCTAAGTCACGTGTGCCAGAGATATAACTACACCTAGGTACACAATCACAGATTTCTTTGTATAGGCAGAGCTAAAACGCTGCACATACAGATTGCTTGCACCATAACCACTTCTAAAAGCAGAAATGGTCGTTGTGGTAGGCGTAACCCTTTAATGAAGCAAACTTGGTGTATCGATCATGCCCCCTGCAGTCTCTCTGCTTAATTCTCTGCCACTGAAGAGATAAATCATTTTGTATATGAAGCTCTAGCCACATCTCCCCTGACTCATACAGCCTCCATAAAAAAAAAATTGGTTTAATTGTCAATCAGATCTTACAGTACAGTGTGTTTACTTTAGAAGTCCTTATCTTTCAATTCACTGCGGTTACAGAGTTAGCATCTGTAGCCACGTTGCAAGACTCCACCAGGCAGTGAGAAAACACTACAATGAAACATTTGAAAATATTAGAACCGCAAACACATTTCACTATACTTTTAGAAATATTATAAACAGATTTAAATTTCAAGACACTTTGCTTCCTTTTTTCTTTGTTCTCACTGACAGATTTTAAAATACCTTCATAAATTTTGAAGCAACTTTTGAAGTGAGGTAAGTGGGCAGCTGGTCTCAGCTAGCAGATGATGACTCCTCAAGTACAAATGGAACTAACCAGGGGTAGCTACAAACGTAATATTATTCCCAGGAGGTATTAAAAATAAAATCTGTATATCCTTTATTTGTAGTATTGCAGAAATGTGTTCTCTACTCTTTCCTAGTTCCCCTACCCTGTACACTTTCCTTCTCTTCTTGTCCCCTCTTAGCTTCAATAACAATTTCAAACTAGTAATGAGAAGAGCATTCAGTCAATTAAAACAGCAACTCGAGATTATCCCTCCAGAACAGCATATCCATCGTCACCTTGTAGGGATGGAGAGGTACTGGACTCATCCCGTGATAGCAATTTTACTTAGAGCTAGTTTAAGCTCCATAACATGTGAGTGCTACTTCATATACTACTGTTGTACTGAGTCCTAATTTTCTGCCAAAACAATCGGCACTATTGTTTGTCATTTGTGCTTCCCTACGTATATTTACAAGCACCTTAACCAAGAACCAACATTCCCCAAGAATCCAGAAACAGCTGGGATTGCGATATTTGGTCTTTTTTATATTATTATTATATTATTCTATCTTTTTACACCTTTTGGCGCGACCTGTTTTTTTGTATTTTATGCTGTCTATTTTTAGGGTTTGAGGGCATCTCCTTTACCCTGTGTTTGCTGCCGAAGTTTAGTCAGTTGTTTCCTTAGCGTGTATATCCATTCTGGTGTTTTCTATCCTGAGGTAGGACTTTGCCGCTGCTCAAAAAGGTGTCGGCTTCAATCACCTCATCCAACCCAACAGCCAAGCCAAAAGACTATTGAACAGACTCAAAGAGAGAGTGAAAATGAATAAAAGGAAAAAAGGAGAGGAGAAAGAGAGGAGGAAAAAAAAGGTGGGGGGTCAACAGTATGTGCACTCTTGGAGTTACCATCAGAGGTGGGTGCACCCTCCAGTCTATTTCTGTCTACTGAACCCAATATCACAATGTTAGCAGTGCCATTTACAGCTCACATCCCAATATGTATTTATTTTACATTAAAGAGAAAGAAGGAGTGTTTCTGTGCTCTGAGTGGGTTATATTCTGTGTAAATGTTTATGCTGGGAAATAATAAAGGATCATCTTACTGTAAATACATAAAAAATAAATATGATCAATATAATGCATTCATTGTTGTTTATCCTATATCGTTTATTACAGGGTTTCTATTGCTCAGAGCTCTGGGCTGGATTCCAATCCTGTGTTCGGCGCTCTGCTCTCTCAGTCTGGGGATCGGCCGTTGATTGCTCGGTCTGAGCTCGTCACACAGCGCGAGCGGCAAACTTCGAACTGAGAGAAGTGGGCGGGGCTCCGGGGCCCTAACAGCTGCGGTAAGCAGGGGCCACAGGAAGGAACCGGAGGGCGCATACTGTGTGTAAGCAGGGGGCCACAGGAAGGAACCGGAGGGCGCATACTGTGTGTAAGCAGGGGCCACAGGGCGCATATTGTGTGTTAGCAGGGGCCACAGGGCGCATACTGTGTGTAAGCAGGGGCCACAGGGCGCATACTGTGTGTTAGCAGGGGCCACAGGGCGCATACTGTGTGTTAGCAGGGGCCACAGGGCGCATACTGTGTGTTAGCAGGGGCCACAGGGCGCATACTGTGTGTTAGCAGGGGCCACAGGGTTGTATACTGTGTGTTAGCAGGGGCCACAGGGTTGTATACTGTGTGTAAGCAGGGGCCACAGGGTTGCATACTGTGTGTAAGCAGGGGCCACAGGGTTGCATACTGTGTGTTAGCAGGGGCCACAGGGCGCATACTGTGTGTTAGCAGGGGCCACAGGGCGCATACTGTGTGTTAGCAGGGGCCACAGGGCGCATACTGTGTGTAAGCAGGGGCCACAGGGCGCATACTGTGTGTTAGCAGGGGCCACAGGGCGCATACTGTGTGTTAGCAGGGGCCACAGGGCGCATACTGTGTGTTAGCAGGGGCCACAGGGTTGTATACTGTGTGTTAGCAGGGGCCACAGGGTTGTATACTGTGTGTAAGCAGGGGCCACAGGGTTGCATACTGTGTGTAAGCAGGGGCCACAGGGTTGCATACTGTGTGTTAGCAGGGGCCACAGGGCGCATACTGTGTGTTAGCAGGGGCCACAGGGCGCATACTGTGTGTTAGCAGGGGCCACAGGGCGCATACTGTGTGTAAGCAGGGGCCACAGGGCGCATACTGTGTGTTAGCAGGGGCCACAGGGCGCATACTGTGTGTTAGCAGGGGCCACAGGGCGCATACTGTGTGTTAGCAGGGGCCACAGGGTTGTATACTGTGTGTTAGCAGGGGCCACAGGGTTGTATACTGTGTGTAAGCAGGGGCCACAGGGTTGCATACTGTGTGTAAGCAGGGGCCACAGGGTTGCATACTGTGTGTTAGCAGGGGCCACAGGGCGCATACTGTGTGTTAGCAGGGGCCACAGGGCGCATACTGTGTGTTAGCAGGGGCCACAGGGCGCATACTGTGTGTTAGCAGGGGCCACAGGGCGCATACTGTGTGTTAGCAGGGGCCACAGGGTTGTATACTGTGTGTAAGCAGGGGCCACAGGGTTGTATACTGTGTGTAAGCAGGGGCCACAGGGTTGTATACTGTGTGTAAGCAGGGGCCACAGGGTTGTATACTGTGTGTAAGCAGGGGCCACAGGGTTGTATACTGTGTGTAAGCAGGGGCCACAGGGTTGTATACTGTGTGTAAGCAGGGGCCACAGGGTTGTATACTGTGTGTAAGCAGGGGCCACAGGGTTGTATACTGTGTGTAAGCAGGGGCCACAGGGTTGTATACTGTGTGTAAGCAGGGGCCACAGGGTTGTATACTGTGTGTAAGCAGGGGCCACAGGGTTGTATACTGTGTGTAAGCAGGGGCCACAGGGTTGTATACTGTGTGTAAGCAGGGGCCACAGGGTTGTATACTGTGTGTAAGCAGGGGCCACAGGGTTGTATACTGTGTGTAGGCAGGGGCCACGGGGCGCATAGTGTGTGTAAGCAAGGGCCACGGGGCGCATAGTGTGTGTAAGCAAGGGCCACGGGGCGCATAGTGTGTGTAAGCAAGGGCCACGGGGCGCATAGTGTGTGTAAGCAGGGGCCACAGGGTTGTATACTGTGTGTAAGCAGGGGCCACAGGGTTGTATACTGTGTGTAAGCAGGGGCCACAGGGTTGTATACTGTGTGTAAGCAGGGGCCACAGGGTTGTATACTGTGTGTAAGCAGGGGCCACAGGGTTGTATACTGTGTGTAAGCAGGGGCCACAGGGTTGTATACTGTGTGTAAGCAGGGGCCACAGGGTTGTATACTGTGTGTAAGCAGGGGCCACAGGGTTGTATACTGTGTGTAAGCAGGGGCCACAGGGTTGTATACTGTGTGTAAGCAGGGGCCACAGGGTTGTATACTGTGTGTAAGTAGGGGCCACAGGGTTGTATACTGTGTGTAAGCAGGGGCCACAGGGTTGTATACTGTGTGTAAGCAGGGGCCACAGGGTTGTATACTGTGTGTAAGCAGGGGCCACAGGGTTGTATACTGTGTGTAAGCAGGGGCCACAGGGTTGTATACTGTGTGTAAGCAGGGGCCACAGGGTTGTATACTGTGTGTAAGCAGGGGCCACAGGGTTGTATACTGTGTGTAAGCAGGGGCCACAGGGTTGTATACTGTGTGTAAGCAGGGGCCACAGGGTTGTATACTGTGTGTAAGCAGGGGCCACAGGGTTGTATACTGTGTGTAAGCAGGGGCCACAGGGTTGTATACTGTGTGTAAGCAGGGGCCACAGGGTTGTATACTGTGTGTAAGCAGGGGCCACAGGGTTGTATACTGTGTGTAAGCAGGGGCCACAGGGTTGTATACTGTGTGTAAGCAGGGGCCACAGGGTTGTATACTGTGTGTAAGCAGGGGCCACAGGGTTGTATACTGTGTGTAAGCAGGGGCCACAGGGTTGTATACTGTGTGTAAGCAGGGGCCACAGGGTTGTATACTGTGTGTAAGCAGGGGCCACAGGGTTGTATACTGTGTGTAAGCAGGGGCCACAGGGTTGTATACTGTGTGTAGGCAGGGGCCACGGGGCGCATAGTGTGTGTAAGCAAGGGCCACGGGGCGCATAGTGTGTGTAAGCAAGGGCCACGGGGCGCATAGTGTGTGTAAGCAAGGGCCACGGGGCGCATAGTGTGTGTAAGCAAGGGCCACGGGGCGCATAGTGTGTGTAAGCAAGGGCCACGGGGCGCATAGTGTGTGTAAGCAAGGGCCACGGGGCGCATAGTGTGTGTAAGCAAGGGCCACGGGGCGCATAGTGTGTGTAAGCAAGGGCCACGGGGCGCATAGTGTGTGTAAGCAAGGGCCACAAGGTGCATAGTGTGTGTAAGCCGGGGCCAGGGGTTGTATACTGTGTGTAAGCCGGGGCCACGGGTTGTATACTGTGTGTAAGCCGGGGCCACGGGTTGTATACTGTGTGTAGGCAGGGGCCACGGGTTGTATACTGTGTGTAGGCAGGGGCCACGGGTTGTATACTGTGTGTAGGCAGGGGCCACGGGTTGTATACTGTGTGTAGGCAGGGGCCACGGGTTGTATACTGTGTGTAGGCAGAGGCCACGGGGCGCATGCTGTGTGTTAGCAGGTGCCACGGTGCGGCGGTAACTGTGGGCTGTAGTGACAGTTCGCACGGGCACTTTAGGAACATTAGGGTGATGTGGATTATTTTCTGCAAACCAATAAGTTTGAATGACTATCTGTTCCTGTCCAAATTAAAAATAATAAAGTTGCGTGCACACGGAAGTAAATTCACACTGAGACACAGGGTTCAGGTTAATGAAAGAACTTCGGAATGGTTTTAATCCAAAAATGAGTGCGCAGACCCTTTTAAAGGCATTATTACATCACTGAAGAATTCAAGATAACAACAAGTAAACATTATTAATCGGTTTAGGTGTTAAGTGTTTAGTCAAATGCCCTCCCATCAAGAGGTGGTGACATTCTTGACACGGGAGTGGACACAGGATGTAGGTGCCATCTTGTTAGCACGAGGTGTCCACTCGATGGGAGGGGTGCTTTGGCAGCAATTTTGAGTAGTTGTCATTATTAGTTTCAAAGCTTAATTTTCAAGGTTTTTTAGTAGATACACATTTTATTATTCAGCTGACGCATACTTTATTGAGATCAACATGTCGCTCAACGGCCACAATGTTTCATTCTTGATGAACACATTGTTCTGCTGACGCACATTTCTCCCTGATAAAGTATTCTCTTATGCTGATTTCATAAATTCTACAATTCTACAACAAGGGATTGTACTACAGGAGCAGGTGACCTAAACCGTGAAGGACTGTGGGTCAGAATGAAGGTGGGAGATCCATGAGGAAACCCCTTATGTCTCCAGAGAGACACAGGGACTGGGTAGGAATCCTTAGGGAGCTATACCTATGGAAACCAATGGACTATTTTTTACCATAGTGTTTATAAACTATATAGTGTACTTTTTATTTTATTTTTGGTTTCCATGGTGATTGCACCACACTTTATTTTTTTTTTTATTTTTTTTTTAATGTTTACACCACAATTGCTGCAATCTGTATTTGTAGTTTTCATATTGCTCTTGGTAAACATCTTGCATGCTTGCGCTAAAGACTAAAAAAACTAAACAAAAGTGGCAGCAAATCTGTGAAGACGCAATTTGGGCACAAAATGTTGTGATATGGCTTTTTTTTTTTTTTTTATCCGTCATTTGCAGTGGTTGTGCATATTTATTATTTGGCTGTCTTTTACATTACTGTACAATTGCAGGTCTCTAAAGATCCTGATTTTGACAGGACAGTCCCTATTTTGGATCCTGTCCAGTCTCTTCAGACTTGAAAGTGCTTGCGCTATGCTCAAGGCATTAATACTCTGCCAAGACTGTTGAAACAGCGCTCGCTGCATTGCTAGTCCTTAGTTGGACAGTCTGCTTAAAGGGACACTCCAGGCACCCAGACCACTTCTGCCCATTGGAGTGGTCTGGGTGCCAGCTCCCATCCCCCTTAATCCTGCAAGTGTAATTATTGCAGTTTTTATAAACTGCAATAATTACCTTGCAGGGTTAAGTCCTCCTCTAGTGGCTGTCTATCTATTGAATAATTCTTTCCTACGGCCTGACCCAGCACCGAGGGAAATTCAGGTAAGTCACTGACTGGGTTTTAACCGCTTCAGCAACATGGGATGGGGGGTGGGACGGAGGTGGGTACTGCAGGAACCTGCAGTGCCAGGAAAACGGATTTGTTTCCTGGTACTTGAGAGTCCCTTTAATTGGCAGGCAGCGGCTGTCCTACCAATTCTACAAGCAGGGCCGCTGCCTTTCCTGGTGTGTCTTTCCCACTTCCAAGGATGACGATCTTGTGGGTTATGTTGTTTGGCTTTCTATGACAATATATGTTCTGTAATTCCCCCCGTTGTGGTGTTTTGTATCAGTGAATGTGTGTCTGTGAGTGAGCGCTTGTGTTTCTGCCATTGTGTGCTTGTCAGTGTGTATGTCTGTCAGTCAAAGTGCGTGTTGGTCTTAAACAGGAAAAGATGCGGCCTTGACATGAAGAAGTGGGACAAATTTAGACAAGGGGGGAGCCCGAGTTTTGTCATGCCTAGGAAAGCACAAATCCAATGATTCGTGATTTGATTTTCCTCCTGTAGCATTAGAATTATTTATACTGCAGGGCAGCATTTTTCTTGTGCTGCACATAAATATGTATAAATGAGAAATGTTCAGAACAACATATGTGGCAAGCCTAGATATAACACAGCACCACCTGGGCTTTCTAAGAGTGTGGTGTACACTGCTGTAATGACAAATTCCATTCTAATCTGTGCTTTAATAGCGCTTATAATATTTCTAGTCTAAGCTTAAGCTTAGGACTTGTAAGAGCCAGTATATTTCATTGAGCTGTTCATTAAAATGCTTTTCCTTGCAGCATCACAATGGCTGCTATTAAAGGGGATGATGAACAGAGTCTAAACCTGTACATACAGGACTTCCGCACAAAATTCATCACGCTAAACGAAGAGTCCATGAATCAAGGAGTAAAGGACATGTACAAGGACTCCATGAGAAAATTAACAGGTAAGCCTTGAATTAATATGTTATAATTTAATTAGCCATTGCTGTACATACTATTACCTGCATTCCACATACCTGGATATCATCACTTTTACTACTGGAACATATTTAACAATATCCACAGTATTCAGAGTAGGAGGGAATAAATGCCATGTTGAGGATGTGAGGGGGAATTGCAGCCTTCTAAATATCTGATTCTGTGTTGGTTTAGGTCATTGAGTCCAAATAGCTTTTACATATTGTAATGCAATCTCTACATTATGTATTAAAAAGAATGGGAAAGCGCCAACATGGAGTGTACCTTTTTAAAGCAGCATTGTCACTCTAAAGCTTTCTTAAAGATTTAAGAGTATATGTGTGTTTGTCAGTGAGAATGTATCTGTTCTTGTCAGTGAGAGTGTATATGTTTGTGTGTGTTTGTCAGTGAGAGTGTATGTGTGTAGTCCTTCAAGAGACAAAGAGTAAGTCTAATTTTGGCAAAATCCAGCAAAGGTAACCTCAGAATTTTTTGCTATTTGCCACACTTGAAAGGAAGGGGTATTTTAAAATGTGCAGTTCTATATCAGTAATGCAGCTCCATGTAGCTTAATCTGCCAGGAGCTGAAAACTGCCTAGGTAAATCTTTCTTCTCTCCCTGAGTACTGAGGGTGTGGACAAGTTACCTTGGTGAGAACTTGGCAAAAAAAATAATAAACTTGTACCTAGATTCTGATATCTCTGTGTGTTGTACCACTAAAATGCTTTCTAAACAAATACAACATTGTGTGTGTGTATATGTATAGTTATTTGAAGTAAGACATTGTTTGCTTCAGTACATTCATGAAGGGTGTCTACTAATCTGCATATGTGCCATTAAATTGCAAGTTTCACAAGTAGCCAAAGTGGCAATTTATTTAATTGCTAAAAGAATATTGGCACATTTCGAGATACCTTCTGAATGTAAAAAATTGAATTTTACAAATGTATTTCCCAATTAGAAATTCCCTAATGGTGCATGGTATTAAAAATAAATAAATATATGAAATTGGAAGGTGGGTTGTTTTTTCAGATGTTGTATTGTCCCTAAATTTTTCATTTTGGTGGCAATATTGGAGACGCTTTTTAGCTGTTGACTGAAATAACTAAACACTCTATCCTGATGCTACACGCTGTCAGCAGGCAAACTGTTAATTGCCCCAGTGGCAATCGCTGGGACATCAGGGGCATACTACAGTGTTGTTTTCCCCCCTCCCCTGTCCCATAGTGTTCACCCCTCCCTCCCCTGTCCCATAGTGTTCACCCCTCCCTCCCCTGTCCCATAGTGTTCACCCCCCCTCCCCTGTCCCATAGTGTTCACCTCCCCTCCCCTGTCCCGTAGTGTTCACCCCCCCCTCCCCTGTCCCGTAGTGTTCACCCCCCCCTCCCCTGTCCCGTAGTGTTCACCCCCCCTCCCCTGTCCCGTAGTGTTCACCCCCCCTCCCCTGTCCCGTAGTGTTCACCCCCCCTCCCCTGTCCCGTAGTGTTCACCCCCCCTCCCCTGTCCCGTAGTGTTCACCCCCCCTCCCCTGTCCCGTAGTGTTCACCCCCCCTCCCCTGTCCCGTAGTGTTCACCCCCCCTCCCCTGTCCCGTAGTGTTCACCCCCCCTCCCCTGTCCCGTAGTGTTCACCCCCCCTCCCCTGTCCCGTAGTGTTCACCCCCCCTCCCCTGTCCCGTAGTGTTCACCCCCCCTCCCCTGTCCCGTAGTGTTCACCCCCCCTCCCCTGTCCCGTAGTGTTCACCCCCCCTCCCCTGTCCCGTAGTGTTCACCCCCCCTCCCCTGTCCCGTAGTGTTCACCCCCCCTCCCCTGTCCCGTAGTGTTCACCCCCCCTCCCCTGTCCCGTAGTGTTCACCCCCCCTCCCCTGTCCCGTAGTGTTCACCCCCCCCTCCCCTGTCCCGTAGTGTTCACCTCCCCTGTCCCGTAGTGTTCACCCCCCTCCCCTGTCCCGTAGTGTTCACCCGCCCTCCCCTGTCCCGTAGTGTTCACCCCCCCTCCCCTGTCCCATAGTGTTCACCCCCCCTCCCCTGTCCCATAGTGTTCACCCCCCCTCCCCTGTCCCATAGTGTTCACCCCCCCTCCCCTGTCCCATAGTGTTCACCCCCCCTCCCATAGTGTTCACCCCCCCTTCCCTGTCCCATAGTGTTTTTTTTCGCCCCCTTCCCTGTCCCATAGTGTTTTTTTTCGCCCCCTTCCCTGTCCCATTGTGTTTTTTTTCGCCCCCTTCCCTGTCCCATTGTGTTCTTTTACCCCCCTCCCCAGTCCCATAGTGTTCTTTTACCTCCCTCCCCAGTCCCATAGTGTTCTTTTACCCCCTCCCCAGTCCCATAGTGTTCTTTTACCCCCCTCCCCAGTCCCATAGTGTTCTTTTACTCCCCAGTCCCATAGTGTTCTTTTACCCCCCCAGTCCCATAGTGTTCTTTTACCCCCCCAGTCCCATAGTGTTCTTTTACCCCCCCAGTCCCATAGTGTTCTTTTACCCCCCCCAGTCCCATAGTGTTCTTTTACCCCCCCAGTCCCATAGTGTTCTTTTACCCCCTCCCCAGTCCCATAGTGTTCTTTTACCCCCCTCCCCAGTCCCATAGTGTTCTTTTACCCCCCCAGTCCCATAGTGTTCTTTTACCCCCCCCAGTCCCATAGTGTTCTTTTACCCCCCCAGTCCCATAGTGTTCTTTTACCCCCTCCCCAGTCCCATAGTGTTCTTTTACCCCCCTCCCCAGTCCCATAGTGTTCTTTTACCCCCCCAGTCCCATAGTGTTCTTTTACCCCCCCCAGTCCCATAGTGTTCTTTTACCCCCCCAGTCCCATAGTGTTCTTTTACCCCCTCCCCAGTCCCATAGTGTTCTTTTACCCCCCTCCCCAGTCCCATAGTGTTCTTTTACCCCCCTCCCCAGTCCCATAGTGTTCTTTTACCCCCCCAGTCCCATAGTGTTCTTTTACCCCCCCCAGTCCCATAGTGTTCTTTTACCCCCCTCCCCAGTCCCATAGTGTTCTTTTACCCCCCCAGTCCCATAGTGTTCTTTTACCCCCCCCAGTCCCATAGTGTTCTTTTACCCCCCCAGTCCCATAGTGTTCTTTTACCCCCCCCCCAGTCCCATAGTGTTCTTTTACCCCCCCAGTCCCATAGTGTTCTTTTACCCCCCCAGTCCCATAGTGTTCTTTTACCCCCCCAGTCCCATAGTGTTCTTTTACCCCCCCAGTCCCATAGTGTTCTTTTACCCCCCCAGTCCCATAGTGTTCTTTTACCCCCCCCAGTCCCATAGTGTTCTTTTACCCCCCTCCCCAGTCCCATAGTGTTCTTTTACCCCCCCTCCCCTGTCCCATAGTGTTCTTTTACCCCCCCTCCCCTGTCCCATAGTGTTCTTTTACCCCCCCTCCCCTGTCCCATAGTGTTCTTTTACCCCCCCTCCCCTGTCCCATAGTGTTCTTTTACCCCCCCTCCCCTGTCCCATAGTGTTCTTTTACCCCCCCTCCCCTGTCCCATAGTGTTCTTTTACCCCCCCCTCCCCTGTCCCATAGTGCAGTATTCTTGACTTTTCATTTTATCATTACTATCTTTCATTGTGATATAAAATCATCTGAATTGTCAGTGCAAGTATGTCTGTTAAACTATGCACTACAAAAATAAAAAAAATATATAAAATGTAAAAAAGGGTTGCGGCCGTAATGGAATAAGCCCATTTTCCGCCGAAATTTCGGTGCATCCCTAATAACAAGGTATAAAGAATACTTTGTAAATATGTAGGTACTTTTTTCCATTTTTAAAACATGTATTTTAATGAAGTATATCCCAGAATAAAAAGTAATACAATATATATATATATATATATATTATACTTAATTTGCTTTTTAAATGGCTACATGTACTCTGCAATCTCTAGTACCTGCTAAAACCCCAGCATTACATGTTCAGTTCCAGATATGGTCAACTCATCTTTCTGATGATGATTGACAATCATTGAGTTAGGTTAATAATAAAGTCTGTACTCGAGGACATACTCAAAACTAATGAAATCTAGAAATATCCTTCATGGTTAAATAACGTGATATCATTTGATCTTCCAGAAGTCTGGTCCAGGAAATATAGAGATGGAGAACAAATGATTGAAAAGGTGGAGGAATTGAGAAATGGTACGTTGGTGTCGTAGATTCTTTTCTGAAAACCAATAAGTTTGAATGACTATCTGTTCCTGTCCAAATTAAAGATAATAAGTTGCGTGCACGCAGAAGTAAATTCACACTGAGACACAGGGTTCAGGTTAATGAAAGAACTTCAGAAAATTTAATGGCAAGAGCTTAAAAAATGGGTGCGCAGACCCTTATAAAGCACAATTACATCATAAGCATTGTCAGAGATAACATTGATTTATGCATTAATAATTGGTTTAGGTGTTAGGTTAAATGCCCTCCCATCAAGAGGTGGTGACATCCTTGACACGGGAGTGGACACAAGACGTAGGTGTAATCCTGTTAGCACAAGGTGTCCACTCGATGGGAGTGGAGCTTTGGCAGCAATTTTGAGTAGTTAGCATTATTAGTTTCAAAGTTAGTTTTCAAGGTTCTTTTAGTAAATGCACATTTTATGATTCAGCTGACACATATTTTATTAAGACCAAAATGTAGCTCAGTTGGAACAATGTTTCATTAAACAGAAACTCATTGTTCTGCTGACGCACATTTCCTCCTGACAAAGCATTCTTTTAAGATAATCTTTTATGAAGTCTATAATTCTACAACATTGGTATAAGGTTTGTAGTTATTCAAAAACATTTCATAACAGTAGACTTTTTATAAGACCGTTCTGTATGTGCATTGTGCATGATGACTTTGTAGGTAAAATCCAGTGCAGTTTTTTTAGCACATGTTAGATCTACTTAACCTTGTTATCATTCTTCTACAAATCCTGAGAAATGCATGTATAGTAAAAGGGAGTATTTCTACCACGGGGCTCCAGGGAGGGAGGGCAAACCTCAAAGCCACACTAGAAAATTCAAAAAGAATCCCAGGCACACCAAGTAGTTTAGTCAGATAGGCAATCTTTTATTTAGGAACAGTGTACAACAATATTGTTGTACACTGTTCCTAAATAAGACTGCCTATCTGAGGAATCTACTGTGTGTGTCTGGGCTTGTTAACATTCTTGTGAATGACCCCTTTGTACACAATATTGTGCACTTAAATATTTATAAATGGCACATTTAATTGCACCATCTCTTATCCCAAGAGTATACGTATGGTTTTATTCTAAAAGAGTGTTTTAGGATATGGCCTGCATGCTCTGTGGGAAATCACAAAGATGGTAAGCCCATAAGGAACACCATAGTCACCAAAACAGCATTACCTTAATAAAGCAGTTATTGTGTTTAGATCATGCCTCTGCAATCTCACTTCAGAGACATGATCTAAATTCTCTCTCATTTAGGAGTTAAATCACCTTGTTTATACAGCCCTAGTCACACCTCCCTGCATGTTATTTGCACTACGTTCCTTAGCACTTCCTATATATTCTAAGTTTCTTTATTGTATAGGTTTTTTTAATCTAAAATGTCTTATCTCCTGCTGTTAATAGCCTCCTGGGTGTGATTTTAAGGTTTAATTTACAGAGCTGAAAATAAAAAGTTCTAAAGCTAGTTAACATCGGACTGAAAATAAAACCATTTTTTCATGCAGGTTGTGAGTCACAGCCAGTGGAGGTGTGGCTAGGGCTGCACAAATAGAAACAAAAGTAATATTACTCCTAAATGGCAGAGGGTTGAGCAGTGAGACTGCATGGCACGATCTGTACACTACAACTGCTTCATTAAGCAAAGTTATTTTGATGCCTACAGTATCCCTTTAATGGGGTAGTGTACACATTAGTTTCGTAGTGAAGTTGTTAATGATGCACGTTTGCTTTGTTTACTGGTCATGCCCTAGAAGTTTGCAGTAACCTTTATTTAATCTTTTGTTGTCCTACTTAGAAATCAGTTTGCAGAATAAACGCGTTGAAGAGAAGCAAGAGCAATTATTACAAGAAATTGCAAAAATAAAGGAGAATGAAAATGCAAATGTAGAACTGGCTAAACACCTCCAGGAGTTAAAGGAGGAATTAAATCGAAAAAGAGAGCGTAAGTGTTTGACACTGTCAGCTAAAAGGAACACTATAGCATCAGGAATACAAACCGGAAATGTCCAATCCTGTGCTCATAGAGGAGCATTGGGAACAAAAAACTCCTCCAATGAAGTGGTTAGCTGTGAGAGCCGGGTTTGACTTGGTTCTTACTGCAGAAGCACATCTATGGACTGTCAAGTAGATAGCCACTGAAGCTCCTCCAGACCTCAGATTAGACATGCAATTACAAACCTCTGATTGGTTATTTCCCATTGAAGAGACTGAAATTATATATATATATATAATTGTCCAATGCTTGCACTCCTGTAAGGATGTAGGTATAGCCCGGTGCTTGTCAGCAAATTATATAGAGATCGAAGGTAGGAAAAGCACTCCAAGGACTTCTTTCAATGTAGAAAATAAGTAAATTTTATTCGGCAACTGCCATTAGAACTCAACGTTTCAGTCCTGTGTCAGGACTTTCGTCAGGATATCCTGACGAAAGTCCTGACACAGGACTGAAACGTTGAGTTCTAATGGCAGTTGCCGAATAAAATTTACTTATTTTCTACATTGAAAGAAGTCCTTGGAGTGCTTTTCCTACCTTCGATCTCTATCTATCTATATATATATATATATATATATATATATATATATATATATATATATATATATATATATATATATATATATATATATATATATATATATATATATATATATATATTTGCAAGAAAAAGTATGTGAACCCTTTGGAATGATATGGATTTCTGCACAAATTGGTCTTAAAATGTGATCTGATCATCATCTAAGTCACAACAATAGACAATCACAGTCTGCTTAACCCCTTAAGACCGCAGGACGTACCATGCCGTCCTTATTTGGGCGGCTCTAAACGCCGCAGGACGGCATGGTACGTCCTGGGCGGTCTTACCCCCCACGTGGCCGGCGGAACATGGCCGCTGCAGAACGCGGTCGGGGGGCATGCCTGGCCCCCCAGGCAGGCCCCCTGTGCCTGGGGACCGCGGTCTGCAGCTTCCGATCGCAGTGACAGGCTGTCACTGCGATCGGTATTTACCATGTGTCAGCCGATTTTAAAATCGGCTGACACATGGAGCCGGCGGAATTCTCTGCAGCAGATCGCGGTCGGGGGACATGCCTGGCCCCCCAGGCAGTCCCCCTGCGGTCAGTGACCGCGATCTGCAGAGTCTGATCGCAGGGAGAGGCTGTCTCTGCGATCTGAATGCAGAGACAGCCTCTCCCTGCGATCTGATCGCAGTGACAGCCTGTCACTGCGATCAGAGTTACTATGTGTCAGCCTATTGGCTGACCCATAGTAACTTCAGGCAGGATCCCCCTGCAGATCGCGGTGGGGGGCATGCCTGGCCACCCAGGCACTCCCCCTGTGGCCAATTACCGCGATCTGCAGGAGGTGATCACAGTGACAGCCTGTCACTGTGATCACTGATCCTGTGTGTCAGCCAGTGATGTAAAATCACTGGCTGACACTGTCTCTGCCCCTCTCCTCCCCTATTAACCCCTTAATGTAAAAAATAAAATAAAAATTAAAGTTAAAAATAAAATACACTTACATCATTTATATATATATATTATATATATGATCTATATATAATATATATATATATATATATACGCACACATTTACACATACACTAAGTGTATTTTAATATTTATATATATATATAATTATATATATATATATATATATATATATATTAATATCAAAATACACGTAGAAGGATATTGATTAAATATATACATAATTATAATTATATATATATATTATAATAAAAAAATATGTAAATACGTAAAAAAAATTAAAATAAAAAAATAAATAATTAAAAATATATATGTGTGTAATTTCATTCTAACTGTATTTTGAATATATATATATATATATATATATATATATAGATATCAAAATACACGTAGAACGAAATAATATATATATGTATATACCCAAGTATATACGTATACATCACTATATGTATACCTATATATAAATAAAAATAATAGTAAAAAAATTATATACATATATATATATATATATATATATATATATATACACACACACGTGTATATATAATAATTTTACATATATATTTATGTAATAATTTTACATAATTAGGTATCCTAATTAATTACAATTAGCGGGACCTGCCTAACAACCCAGGCCGAAAGTATAGGGAATTTAATTTGCTAGCACTATATTTAACCCTATAACTTTCCAAGACACTATAAAACCTGTACATGGGGGGTACTGTTTTACTCGGGAGACATCGCTGAATACAAATATTTGTGTTTCAAAACCGTAAAATTTATTACAACAATGATATCGTCAGGGAAAGTGAAATTTATTGCCTTTTTCGCACACAAACGGCACTTACACTGACGATATTTTTGCTGTCATACTTTTTACTGTTTTGAAACACAAATATTTGTGTTCAGCAAAGTCTCCTGAGTATAACAGTACCCCTCATGTACAGGTTTTATGGTGTTTTCAAAAGTTACAGAGTCAAATATAAGGCTTGCGTTTCATTTTTTTCACAATGAAATTCGCCAGATTGGTTACGTTGGCTTTGAGACCGTATAGTAGCCCAGAAATAAGAATTACCTCCATAATGGCATACCATTTGCAAAAGTAGACAACCCAAGGTATTGCAAATGGAGTATGTTCAGTCTTTTTTAGTAGCCACTTAGTCACAAACACTGGCCAAAATTGGCTTTCAAATGAGTTTTTTGCATTTTTCACACACAAACAAATATTAACGTTAACTTTGGCTAGTGTTTGTGACCAAGTGGCTACTAAAAAAGACTGGACATACCCCATTTGCAATACCTTGGGTTGTCTACTTTTGCAAATGGTATGCCATCATGGGGGTAATTTTCATTCCTGGGCTACCATACAGTCTCAAAGGCAACATAACCAAACTGGCAAATTTCAATGTGAAAAAACTGAAAAGTGTAACATGCTATATTTGACCCTGTAACTTCCCAAAACACCATAAAACCTGTACATAGGGGGTACTGTTTTACACGTGAGACATCGCTGAATACAAATATGTGTATTTTATTGCAGTAAAAGCAAATAGTATTATGACATTCACAGTTAGAATGTCACATAGAACTAAGAAAATTTAAAAAAAATCATATTTTCTCTCATTTTTTTTATATTTTATTCATATTACGTTATGTTCCATACCTAAATATTTGATGTTAAATGAAAGCCCTGTTTCCCCTGAACAAAATGATATATAATAAGTGTGGGTGCATTTAATATGAAAGAGGTAAATTATTGTTGAACAGACATATAGTCAAAATCTGTGGTTTGTTTACATTTTTTTTGGTTCACAACTTGTACATTTGGCTGCGGTCTTAAGGGGTTAAACTAATAACACACAAAGAATGATATGTTGCCATGTTTTTATTGAACACACCATGTAAACATTCACAGTGCAGGTGGAAAAAGTATGTGAACCCTTGGATTTAATAACTGGTTGTACCTCCTTTGGCAGCAATAACTTCAACCAAACGGTTCCAGTAGTTGCAGATCAGACGTGCACAACGGTCAGGAGTAATTCTTGACCATTCCTCTTTACAGAACTGTTTCAGTTCAACAATATTCTTGGGATGTCTGGTGTAAATCACTTTCTTGAGGTCATGCCACAGCATCTCAATCGGGTTGAGGTCAGGACTCTGACTGGGCCACCTCAGAAGGCGTATTTTCTTCTGTTTAAGCCATTCTGTTGTTGATTTACTTCTATGCTTTGGGTCATTGTCCTGTTGCAACATCCATCTTCTGTTGAGCTTCAGCTGGTAGACAGCCTTAAGTTCTTAAGTACAGATGGCAATCCGTCCAGGCCCTGACGCAGCAAAGCAGTCCCAAACTATGATGCCCCCACCACCATACTTAACAGTTGGGATGAGGTTTTGATGTTGGTGTGCTGTGCCTTTTTTTCGCCACACATAGTGTTGTGTGTTTCTTCCAAACAACTCAACTTTGGTTTCATCTGTCCACAGAATATTTTGCCAGTACTGGTGTGGAACATCCAGGTGCTCTTGTGCACACTGTAAACGTGCAGCAATGTTTTGTTTGGACAGCAGTGGTATCCTCCCATGAAATCCATTCTTGTTTAGTGTTTTACGTATTGTAGATTCGCTAACAGGGATGTTAGCATTTGCCAGTGACTTTTGTAAGTCTTTAGCTGACACTCTTTTTCACCTCATTGAGCAGTATGCGCTGTGCTCTTGCAGTCATCTTTAAAGGACAGCCACTCCTAGGGAGAGTAGCAGCAATGCTGAACTTTCTCCATTTACACACAATTTGTCTTACTGTGGACTGATGAACAGCAAGGCTTTTGGAGATACTTTTATAACCCTTTCCAGCTTTATGCAAGTCAACAATTCTTAATCGTAGGTCTTCTGAGAGCTCTTTTGTGCGAGGCATCATTCACATCAGGCAAGGCTGCTTGGGAAAAGCAAACCCAGAACTGGTGTGTTTTTTATAGGGCAGGGCAGCTGTAACCAACACCTACAATCTCATCTCATTGATTGGACTCCAGTTGGCTGACATCTCACTCTATTTGCTTTTGGAGATGTCATTAGTCTAGGGGTTCACATACTTTTCCCACCTTCACTGTGAATGTTTACATGGTGTGCTCAATAAAAACATGGCAACATTTAATTATTTGTGTGTTATTAGTTTAAGCAGACTGTGATTGTCTATTGTTGTGACTTAGATGATGATCAGATCACATTTTATGACCAATTTGTGCAGAAAACTCATTTTCTTGGCACTATAGGGTTAATAGGTCATCCCCTCCCTCAGCCCCCCCCCCCCCCCCCCCCTCCTCCTCCACTGGGCTTGAGGAGTTAAAAACCCTTAAGCCAGTTACCTTAATCCAGTGCTGGGCTCCCTCGGCGATGGTGACCTCTCCTCCCCCTGCCGACGTCAGCTCAGAATGCGCATGCGCATTGAAACAGCCCATAGGAAAGCATTACTCAGTGCTTTCCTATGGACGACCATGAATTTCGCACTGAGAATCGCCCTCTAGTGGCTGTCAAGGAGACAGCAACCAGGGGCTGAATTAACCCTTGATCTAAACATAGCAGTTTGTTTGAAAATGCTATATTTACAGCTGCAGGATTAAAACTAGGGGGACCTGGCACCCAGACCACTTCATTGAAGTGGTCTAGGTGCCTATAGTGGTCCTTTATGATAAATTGGCCTTTTAGTGTAATTTATAATGTAATGTTACACACATAGTTAGTGTATTTCTTTTTCAGTTGCTTTAACGAACAAAAAGGCAAATAAGGACCGACTAAAGGAACTTCAGAAATCTGCAGCTTTATTTACAAACCGCCTTGGCCTGGAGATCCGTAAACTTAGAGGTAAATCAATTTTATTTTATTGCTGAGTGATTGTGAACGGCAAGCTGTGTAAAGCAAAACAAACAAACTGATTAGTTTCTTCATTTTAATGAATGTAGAAATATGTTAAAAAGTTATAGAAAAAAAGTGTAATATTATTTTGCCATACGAGCCTACATTTTTACAGCATGATGGGAGTCTACCAAAGGTCTGTTTCTCATAATCTGGATCACTTGTTTGGTGTGTTTTTTTGCCAATCAGAGTACATATTTTACTTACGATGGTTTGATCACTCCCTGTGCCCTTCTGTAAAATGTGTAACATACCAATTACATAACTTCTATCTAAACTTGTTTTGGCTTGATCCTTATATTGAGGAAAGACTTTTTTTCATCATTTACCGTATATCTACCCACCCACAACTAAATTCAAATGTAAATTTAATTAATTGTAAATATAGCCACATGCACAGTTATTCATGAATGTGTGAATTGTAGAAAGTGAATTTCAAATTCAGGTCAAAAAAGCCAAAGCTGGAAAAAATTCCCAGTTGACTGTGTTTTAGACATTTTTATGGTCTATAATGTTAAATTTACCTTGACTTTTTAGCAGATCACACGTTAGTTAATAACCCAGCTGCATTGTGGAGGTACATGGAAAAACAACTCCCTGCATGTGACTTAAACAGCCTTCCTAAACACTTCCTGTAAAGTGAGCTATAATGTTTATACTTCATTTATTCCACATTGTGTTTGTTTTAATTTCTTATCTCCTGTTATAGTGGTAGTCTGCTACAGTCTGCAGGGGTGTCCTGTGTGGGATTAAAGTTCAATTTGCAGAGCAAGAGATAAAAAAAAACTTTTAAAGTTACATCAGATTGAAAATGAAACCATTGTGTTTTGATGCTGGCTGTGTAGGTCACAGCCAGGGGAGGTGTGGCTAGGGCTGCATAAACAGACTCAAACGTGCCTTAACTAAATGGCAGAGAATTGAGCAGTGAGACTGCAGGGACATAATCTACATATCATGTTGTTTGGATGCCTATGGAGTCTCTTTAACTTTGTGGCCAATGTTATATTAAGTCAGTATTAAAAGATTTCTTTGTGTTTTTCTTTCTTTAGGGGATAAGTTACAGTTTGTATTCCGTTGCATTAACCCCAAAGACCTAGAACAGCCATATTCCTGCATCATTTCCTTTAATGAAGATGGGGAGTATGAAGGTATTCTTAGACTCCAGTATGCTTGAATAGAAGTGCAACTGTGTATTTGTTATAGTGCTGCATACTACAACATTTATGTATTCACAGTTGCAGGCTTTGATCCACCAGTGGAATGTGGAGCTGAACTTCAACAGAAAGTACGGGAAACTAAGAACTTCTCTGCTTTACTCGGCAACCTGCGAAAAGCCTTTGCTGCATTAGGTTCTCAAGCAAAATGAGTGGAAATGAACACTAGAATATAAACCAATTGTGTACCTGGATGTAAGCTTTATTTTTTTTTTTACTAAACCTTCTGTCACGGATATGGTTCCTAAACAAGGACTTGTTTTTAACCCCTTAGGTCGTTTTGTACTGGTAAGTCTAGTTTGGTGCACATGGCCTTGTTAGTTATGTTCACTAAAGACTGGAGACCACAGTGGTTATTCTCTGTTCACTCTGACCTGAGCCTTATTTTCCTGTTCTAGCCATGCTTTCTTTTTTTTTTCGTTCTTTAATACGTGTATAAAATAGTTTGGCAGTGATCTAGAAAGCTAGGTGAGGATTACGATTGGCTGGTTGAGTCATTCTCCTGGTAGTAAGAGCACCTTATAGAGAGTGTGGGGATTGCATGGAACACAAATTAATACGTTGACAAATCCTGGTTGCAGAAAGCTGTTACCTTTGCTTTTCATTGAATTGTGGTGGACATGTACTTCCAGGGTCACTCCATAAACTGCAAAACTGCAGCTAAAATAGCTGATCAGGGAAACTCTGTTACAGTCGCATGTTGAGCATTCCAGCATGTTTTGTAATTTTGCAGTTCAATAGATAACCTATTTTTTAATATGTATGAGAGAAGTAAGGAAGACATGGTGAACATTTGCTTATGTTGACTTTGTTTTGATGAATTTTGCAGTTTGACTCGGAACCCGTTGACTGTTTCTGTATTACATTACCATTATTAAAAGATATTAAAATAAACCACAGTGGAAGTTGTGCACCATTACCACGTGTTAAACCGTTAAAATTTACATCTTTCCAGTAATGACAATACAGCCAGGATAAAAATCAGATTTTTAGTCTCTTGCCATTTTACAAGCAGTGGTCTAATGACATCACATGGTTCTGCATTGCTTTAGTTTTCATTTATAAATCAGAACATTGAAACCGAGAAAACAGAATACTCAGAGTTACAAAGGACAGTAACATTTGTTCCAAAATGAACACATTGGATTTTGCACCTAAATGTAACTTTTCGTCCTCTATACCAGAGCTGTCCAATAGGTGGCCCACGGGCCGCATGTGTGATTTAATGCAGCCTGTTATAGGACAACCCAGCTGGCCACATAAAAGCACACAGGCAAACAGATCTCCCACACTGGCCCATCGGCACTTCGTTGCTGTGGACTGGAGAGGATGAGCTGGGAGGGTGAATGTTCCTCCCACGAGCTGGGCGGTTCAGAGTGTTGCGGCATGTTACCATGACACAGCTCAGAGGAGCTTGCGAGAGTACTAAACTCTGCCTGGAGCCGGAGGAGCTGCAAATAGTTACTGAATACCTGCAGACGACTAGGGCATGCAGTGTCGTCCCTCCCCTGAGAAGAAGGGAGAACAAACGTTGTTTATTAATTATATAAAATAATGATTTTGGCCCCTAACTTCCACACACAATATATAGGCACTATACCAGTGATGGCGAACAGATGGCATGCCGGGCTCTCTGAGCTGCAGGGCCTGTCCCTCTTACCACCAGGGATGGCTGTCTCCCCCCTCTCCACCAAAGGTAAGAAGGGAGGGGGTGGAGAGATACTGCTTTAATATACTTTTATTTATGTTTCTAAAGCACCCCTACCCTCCCCTCCCCTCCCCACCACGCACAGCACAGCACCCCTTATTATCTCCAAAGTGACCATTCCTCTTTACTAAATAGATTTTATCTTGTGTGGCTGCTACTCGACCTATATAAGCAGACTCAATAACTACTAAGGTATGACATAAGGTGTAATGTGAAGAATGTATAACTTTGCATGCAGCCCTTGGATTACCTAAGGTTGCACAGCCCTGCGCATTAATATGAGCTGCTGTCTAACCTTGTAATGATCTTTGAAAAAAGGCAGAAGGAATTTGCTGCCAAATAACTCTTCCCATAATCCTCTTGTACAATAAAATTGTGCCAATCTACATGCTTTGCTAGTCATCTTTTTGAAGAGGAGTCTTAATACGTTAAGGCAACATTAAAATCAGTAGACTTGTTAAATATAAATACACTCACAATCATTTAAACAGAACTAGTGATAACACCCAGCGTTATTCAAGTGACCTTGAGTCCGGGAAACTCCCCTAGTGGTTGTCTGGTAGAAAGCAGGAACATTGCACCCAGACCACTTCAATGAGATGAAATGGACTGGGTGCCTATAATGTCCCTTTGAAATACATAGTCTTTGAAAAGCATCAGGGCTTCATAAGAACCAAAATGGACTGTACTTGGAGTGTTCCTTTAACCCCTTAAGGACACATGACATGTCATGATTCCCTTTTATTCTAGAAGTTTGGTCCTTAAAGGGTTAAACTGATGGAAGCTGCGGTATGGCTGCTACACCCTAACACAAACTCCTTAAACCAAAATAGCTGCTGGACTGAAGTTTATGAAATACTATATCCCATGGAACAGAATGTAATGCTTCTGATTGGAAAGTTCTTCTTGGGTACACATGGGTCTGCTGTAGCTGCAGGGCACTTAAAGATAGAGTTTTTATGTTAGAATAAATTTTCCTTTGCTGCCAAACACTTACTTTTTAAGTAAAGTTGTAATCTAGTGAGCAATTCCAGGACACATTGCATCTACATTGCATCCAGTCACCATGGGAACCAAACAAGCTGCTGCAGTCCATTGCATTGAATCACATGCAACACTTTTAATATTTTTTATTGTAATGATATTCAAAGCTATAAAGAGAAATTGAAATCTAACAGATAAACAGGGTGGGGGAGGCAGTGTTTGGGAATTAACAAACTTTGTGGGCAAAACATCATCAGAATAGCTCTGGTCTATTTAAAAATGCTTATACAGCAATGGCCAAGCTGATACAGCCAGGCCAATAAAAAGCTGCAAACACTTTCCTATACAGAAAATTCACAAGCAGAATGTGAGCCCTATCTCTACAAGAGAGAACAGAAAGGATGCTGGGAAAATATAAAAACAATGAATTAAATGACAAAGTACAGATTGGTTTAAAGTGGACTTGCCCTAAAACATACAGAACAAAGTTTTGTTGCATTAAAAAGGGACACTATAGTTATCAGAACCACTACAACTTAATGGAGTGGTTCTGGTATCTATAGCATGTCCCTGCAGGTTGAGCACTGTAAACAATGCCTTTTCAAAGAAAAGCTAGTGTTTACATTGCTGCATAGGAACATCTCTCTAGGTGCAGTCACTCAGACGGCCACTAGAGGTGCTGCTTATCTCAGTGATGCACAGTCTGCAGCACCTACATTCAGTGTCTTCACGTTCTGCATGGAGACGCTGAACGGCGCAGCATAGGGTCTTGCCGTGCATGCGTAATAGTATCCCAATGATTTCTTATGGGAAGGCAAGGCCGGCACGGGAGAGAAGGCAAGTAAACTCACCTTACCCATGGATCTAAGGGGGGCTGGAGACCTAAATAGATAAGTTAATGCCAAAAAATACATGTTTGTTTCCTGACATATGTTCCTTTAAGCAGTAAAAGTACACTTATACCTTGTACTAGTTAACACCAATAGCAATTGTGTATAATAATTAAGCATGGAAAACTGGAAGCAAACTTCTCTACCACTTGGTGGGTGCAATCCCGCAATGCCTAGAGCTCATCTTGAGCTGTGTGTTTACAACGTAGGCTCACGCTCACTGTATTGTTATCATAGTATAGGTATGCTTCAAACTCCTACTACTCATACATTTTGCAGCATTTTGGTTAGCACAGTGTATAGATTATATTTTATGGTTACTTATCAACACCAGGTCTTATTTTCAGGACTAGTGGACAAAAATAAAATAAATACATTGTGGAAACCATGACAAAACAAAGGGGGGGGAACCTTGCATCAAAACAGACTCTGCTTGCCCCTTGGCAATCAGAGTTCGACGTGATTAATTTTACTAACTAAATGATTTGGGCAGGATAAAGCCCATTCGGTTTTAGTAAGCATTATTCTACTTAACAAAACGTTTCATATGAAGCACAAAAAAGAAAGCACAAAGACAGACAGGGAGTTACAGATGTCATGGGAGCTTCATAATTGTGAACCAAATGCAATCTTAAGCATTATCTAGCTACAGTAATACTGCATGCCATCCACACGCCTTCTCTTCCGTGAGCGCAGATCGTCAAAGAACTGCTGGATATCTTCCGCTTTGACAACCTGTCATGAGAAAGAAGTATAGGCAATCAAATATTTAAAATCCCAAATTATTGTATAATTAATCTATGCAATGTTACAGGTACGTTGTAGCAATATATATATACATACATACATACATATACACACACACACACACACACACAATGTAGGATGCTTTCATTTAAGATAAAAAGGGACTTTTTTATTGTATGCAAGGGCAATGTGCTATCACAGGATATTGCCAAGTGAGTTATCTTACACAAGGTTCTTGGCTTTGTTTTATCTGCCTTAGTTTTATTTAGAGTTCAACGTTCATTCAGTGTTTCATTTTCTATTAACACCACCTTCCCTTGTCTGGTCTTGGTTGGGGTCCCTCAAGGTTCTGCTTCTTGGTGTCTTTTCTCTTTATACTGCTCTCTGTAAAACTGAGCTTCTGATTTGTTCTACTCATAATACTGATCCTAGTCTTTTGCTCTCTCTGCAAGTTGATGGTACACGCATCATAAAATCCTTGCAAGCTCGCGGTCTTATCTTTGATTCTGTATTCACCTTTACACCTCATGTCCAGTGTGTTGTCAAATCCTGACCGTTCCACCTTAAAAAAACATTGCTGCGCCCACCCCTTTCTTACACAAAATGCTGATAAAGAATTTCTTCCTCTAGTAAATTTCCTGCACGGACCAATTCTCTCCTTATTGGTCTACCCAGAAACCATCCTGCTTTGCTACAGTTTGTATTGAATGCTGCGGCCAAGCTGATTTTTTCCCCTCTCCAATGGCTCCTCATACCGCGCCCCTCTGTCAATCCTTGCTTTGGCTTCTTGAACTATAAGAGTGAGTTTAAAATACTAACACTTACTTATAAAAACCTCTAGCCCCCGTTTCATTTTTGTAGTAGTTTGTAGATACGCCTACACTAGGTCTCTCTGCTCTGCTGGTAATCTTCTCCTGGCCACTTGCTCGTACCCTTGCTACTCACACTTGCAGGACTTTTCGCAGGCGGCACTGTTCATCTTGCAACTCCCTAGCAGAATCTCCCCTAGTCTTCAATTGTTTAAGACGCCCCTCAAAATACCTCTCTTCATATGCTGGAAGAGTTTAGAGTTGTCTTGGCTAGTTAAAAATTAACATTTTTTATTTAGGAACATCCCGCTGATGATAGATGCCCAGATGATACGCGGATTCCAAAGACAGATCTCTAATTATATTTGACAGGACAAGTAACCCAGAATACCCTTGGATATACTACAGAGAAGATGGAAGGAGGGTGGGGTGTTCTTCCTGGAAGTTCAAAAAAGTTATATCTAATTAATATGATGGGTCATTTGTGAGAATTTCTCCTCCTAGAGACCGATCTGGTTAGAACTTGAAAAAGCAGAACTTAAAAATATTAAACCTTTTTATCTTATATGGTGTGATAGCGAGTTTGTGAAAGGTTTAAGAACTGATTATCTGCTTATTAAAACATACATTTTTGTAGTACAATATTTAAAGAAAAAAATATGGCACTACCAATATGTCCCGTTGTGCTCTGATAGCATGTCTAAAATATTATATAAAAGGACATAAATATTCAAGAATGGCAAAAGTGCAGAATTGAGGACTTTTCAGAGATATTACTGGGGAACTTAATTTTACCATTTCCTCACCTGCAACTTAAATACAATCTCCCTTCCAGAGAGCTATTTAACTATGAGAAAAAAAATCCTTTATATTAAGTAAAATATTTACAGAGTTAACCCTGATTGACTACTTTCTGGCACACCACTACAGAAATAAAATGGCCTCTAGAGATTTGTGATAAATCAAAGGGAAATAGAAAAAGCACCGGCATTGATCAAATGGGAGCAAGAACTCCAATTTTCCATCCAGTTGAAGAATGGCTACAGGGCCTTCTTCTTGCAAAAAGGCATATACACGGGGTAAACATATTGGAAGTCCATATATGACTATGCAAAATCCAACCTCAGGTGTCCCCCAGACTGTTGGCAATGCAGCAGATCACTTGGTTCATTTCCACACATATGGTGGGAATATGAAGAGTTGGATCCTTTAAAAGAGACTATCAGGGCTGATACATTTTATACATAAAAGGAAAACTAACTAAACAGCACAAATGTTTTTGTTCCATATCGACATGCCTACAGGTAATACTAAAACTCTTTTGATTAATTTATTTATTGCTATTAAAATAGTTATGGCTAGGAACTGGAGAAACATAGGCCCGTTGAAATGGATAGATTCATTCACAATGGATTTCCAATATAGAATGGAAGCAGGGCTAGCTTCAGATAGGGTCTCCAAGGAGAAATATGAAGAAATCTGGGCCCCTCGGGTTGGTTATGTAAGATCTAGTGACTGAGAGCCGTTACCCCCACAAATATGAGAGGGAAGTAGTTTGAACGAGGTCAAATAAGTGACGAAAGATTAGAAAACTTATAAAAGGGAAAGGGCTTGGCCAGGGGAAGTTTTTTGTTTTAACCCCTAGGCCTGGTCAATAAATATCAATCTTTATTTTTTTCTTCTTTTATTATATCTGTTTTGAACGATTAAGATGTATAAATGTGGACCTAATGCTATATTTTATATTATGTATAAAAATCTGATTATTTGTGTGTATATATATATATATATATATATATATATATATATATATATATATAAATAAATAAATAACCCCTCTCTTCATAAAAGTTAATGGCCTCCCATAATAACTTCTATTTCACACACAGTTCGCTCTACTCGAAGCTACGACTAGCAAACCCTAGGTAAGTTGTCCAACAGGCCTTGTAACCAAAACTACTACAGTGCACGATAGTGGTTATGGTGTGATGCTTGCGTGTCGGCGTGCTTTTTAATCCATCTTAAGGAGTAGGAAAACGGTCTAATTTTCTACAAAGCCAAGTTATTTCTATTGTATGAAATCTGTGAAATATACACATACATTTAAAAATCCAATTTACCTTCCCCTCCTCTGCAAATTTCTTCAGATAGTCCGTCAGCTCTGACTTCATGTCATTGTACTCTAAAAAGAGAAAAATTTCCATAAGATTTTAACCATAAGCATGGATTAACTGGAGAAAAATGATCAAAAAACACCTTTTAAAAGAAACTAGTGACTCATTCATATGATAATGACATGCTTACCACAGATTAACTCCACTTGCTGCACTCTGTTCATGCTGCTGAGGGCAGTCATTAAGGGGTCTCGTCTCTCTTGTGCCTCTGCGGTTTTTCCTTTGTTTTCATAAGATTGTACTGTGTCATATTCATCCACCAAAAACAGCACTTCAAGCTCAGCATACATTTTCTGATAAGAGTGGTGCATCAGAAGAGAAAACATTAAATTCTCTTTTGGGGTTGTTCATTAAAAGAACATGTATAAATATGTATTCCTAACGCAATAGCACCCCCTAGACATAGTTTGGATGACCGGGCCAGCTCTGTCAAGTTTAAAAGGTGAATTTCCTCGCTCAAGCCAATTGATGATAACAACCAATCCATTGCTTTCCCATAAGAAAGCAATGGGAGGCTACTCTGTATGTGCAGCAAAACACTGCGACAACCACACGGTTTCTTGAGACAATATGACTAAAACAGCAGAGTTTGACTTATTTTATAGCAGCGCCTCTAGTGGCTGTCATATTGAATGGCAATGGTTACAACTGCAGTGTTAAAAGAGGGGACTTGAGGGAGGTTGGGTTGTCTGGCCGCATATGGCCCCCAGACCACTTCATTGAGATGAAGTAGCCTGAGTGTCTATAGTGCTCCTTTTTATTATTATTGCCATTTATATAGCACCAACACATGCCATAGCGCTTTACAATATTCCTTTCAGTTGCGATTGGTTGGGAACGAAATGATAAAGTTTTGCTGAACACAATTAAATTCCATTTACTATTGACGGTTCTTCATTCATATAAGGCTCAAACTAGCTTATATTGTTTTCATTCAATTATCACAGAATTTTATGGGATTTGTTTTATTGGCTTGAGACAGCATTCAATCCAGGTTTTCTTGCAGGTCCCTAGTGGTACATTTACTGGACATTTAACCTTTTGTATTGCTGGGGTTAGCTATATATAATTGGACTTTTTGTACTCTCTTCAAGTCACAAACTCTGAAAAAGCTGGTCAATGTATGCAGTTCTATTACAGAGAAACGGTCAACGGTAAGATTATTGAAATAATTTCTGCCACATCTATATCGAATAGAAATGGTCCCCCACTCAGATGTGACAGCACCTCTTTAACATACATCTGCAAGTTAGGCCATGCCCTCCTGTGCAATACATGCATTTTATGTAGAAAGTGTCTTGTAGCACAACTTTCAAATTTCTGTGTGTTCAAAGCAATGGCTCTGCTTACCATACAGTCTTTGCAAGTACAGAGCTTGCTGCGCCAGTTGTTCGGCCAGTAGGTGGCAGTCTTGGTCACAGCTCCCAGATGTGTTTTGTACTCTTGGAGTTTGCACTTGACTCCAGGTTTAGTTTCGGTTTTCACTGGGGAAGAATTCTCCTTTTTTACATTTTTCTGCCAAAAACAAACGTAAATCATAAAATAGTGTGTACAAAGTCAACTTGTATAGACTAGGATCCTCATGAATCGATTGTTCCCGTAACATTTTGTAACAGTCTCATTTATTGTTAAACTTTCCCAATTAATATTTTAAAGAGCTGGGAAATAAGTTGGTACTAAATAAATCTCTATAATAATAATTACAAAACCTCCAAGTCCAATCACACCACAATATCGAACTTGAAAATACAGCACTTCCCAGACTGCATTTCTCCATTCCCAGTTTCTGGAGATGTGCCCATATTGAATGTTCTATTTTCACATCTTCATGGTTCTGTTTTAGAATAGTCAAAGTAAACTCTATCAATGGATGTTGTTTTCTGAAAGAGGAACTGATACTTACAGATCTGTGCGTTTCTTGTTCCTTCACCCGTAGTATACACTTTTTTACGGCAATGGAACTGTGTAACCCCACCCCCGTGTGAGGGGTAACAGAACTGCTGTACACCCACATACACACTCAGTATTTTGCCCAGCACTGCAATTCAAAGGCACTGCAATTCTCTTGTCTGAAGCCTTTGCAAACCATCCCCTTCTAATCCGCCTAGACTTTCTGTGACTGTCCTATCACAGACTTCCCAATGTAACTCATTTACAAGTCATTGCAAAGCAAGTGTTCTGGGAAATTGCTGCCTCTTGAGTTTAGCTCCATTGAGATAACCAAACCAGGAAGTAACAGGGCATGTTGTCTGCTTTAAAACCAGGATGTGAAACCAAGTTAATTTATATGTAAATCTGCACTTTTTGTGGAGAGAACACAATATACAGACATAAAGCTTTTCAACAGGCTTAAATGACCACTATAGTGCCACGAAATCAAACTTGTTTTCCTGGCTCTATAGGATCTTTGGGTCCCCCCCCACCCTCTGGGCCCCCCTCCCACTGGGCTGAAGGGGGAGGAAGGAGTTAAATTCTTACCTTTGTCCAGCGCTGGGCTCCCTCGGCGCTGGGGACTCTCCTCCCTCTTCCGACGTCATCCGCCGAATGCGCACGCGCGGCAAGAGCCGCGCGCACAGTCAGTCCATTGGAAAGCATTTCTCAATGCTTTCCTATGGACGGCAGCATCTTCTCACTGTGAAAAATCAGGGTTAACCCTAGATGAACAATATTTACAAAAAGGTAAACCTAGGTAGAGAAGAGGAACCTCCTCATCCCCACACCTGGTCCACCCAATAGGAGACCCCTCCCTTCGGTAATGCTTCACGATAAAACGTTTATTGTAATTTATCAAAATAAAATATATATGTGTAAACACCAACAAAAATAAAAAGTGAAAAAAAGTGGGTAAGAAAAAAGTATAAAATAATAATGAGGAGAGCCACAAAAATAACTGTGGGTCTAGACCATAATCTGTAACATATATATTAGGTCCTCCAAAAAACACCCGAGATAAAATTCCAGCAAGTAGGCTCAATAGCCAGATAGGGTGAGATATAGAGAGAGGAGCTCAAAAATAGGTATAAAAACCTGGTGCACTTGGTAACAATATTAGAAACAAATTGTATCAAGTGCACATAGTTGCTCAATTGCTCTTAAATCCCTGTGTTGTGGGATCAAGTACACATTGTTGCTCAGTTGTTAAGTCCCTATGTTGTGGGATATTTAACTAAATCGTGCTACCACTGGAAAGCAATAGAGCTAAATGAGCTGACCCAGCTGAATGATCAAGCTGGAACATTAGAAGCCCCTTCTCTCAAAGGATTCCTCTCCCAGACCCCAGAATGCCTGTGGGTGTGGACCATAATCTATAATATATATAGTCCTCCCAGAAAAAACACCCCAGATAGGATTCCAGCAAATGGGCTCAATAGCCAAATAGGATGAGATATGGAGAGAAGAGCTCAGAATAGGTATAAAAACCTGGTGTACCTGGTAACAATATTGGAAACAAATTGTATCAAGTGCACATTATTGCTCCGTTACTCTTAAATCCCTGTGTGTGGGGATATTATATCGAGTGCACATTGTTGCCCCATAGCTTTAGAATCCCTGTGTTGTGGGATGTTAAATTTTAACTTATAACTTAAATTATAACGTTTTGTCACTAGAAAGCAGTGGAGCTAAATTGCAGACTTGTCACAGCTGAATGCTCGAACATTGGAAGCCCCTTCTCTCGAGGGATCCACCTCCCAAACCCCCAGATCACACGAAAAGAGCTGAGCATCCAAAGCTCCTCTCTATAGAATAAATTGATTAATTCGACATCCACAGCCCCCAGATTCATAAATCTATAGCTCGCTGGAATCTTAAATATGGGGCTTCTCCTGACTAACCTAACGCGCGTTTCAGCGCCTTGATGCGCCTTCGTCAGAGGTATAGGAATCCTTTGAGAGAAGGGGCTTCTAATGTTCCAGCTTGATCATTCAGCTGGGTCAGCTCATTTAGCTCTATTGCTTTCCAGTGGTAGCACGATTTAGTTAAATATCCCACAACATAGGGACTTAACAACTGAGCAACAATGTGTACTTGATCCCACAACACAGGGATTTAAGAGCAATTGAGCAACTATGTGCACTTGATACAATTTGTTTCTAATATTGTTACCAAGTGCACCAGGTTTTTATACCTATTTTTGAGCTCCTCTCTCTATATCTCACCCTATCTGGCTATTGAGCCTACTTGCTGGAATTTTATCTGGGGTGTTTTTGGGAGGACCTAATATATATATTACAGATTATGGTCTACACCCACAGTTATTTTTGTGGCTCTCCTCATTATTATTTTATACTTTTTTCTTACCCACTTTTTTTCACTTTTTATTTTTGTTGGTGTTTACACATATATATTTTATTTTGATAAATTACAATAAACGTTTTATCGTGAAGCATTACCGAAGGGAGGGGTCTCCTATTGGGTGGACCAGGTGTGGGGATGAGGAGGTTCCTCTTCTCTACCTAGGTTTACCTTTTTGTAAATATTGTTCTTTCACACGTATGTAAGGGTTACCCCCTTGTTTGGATCCCCCTGGCACACTCAGAGGCCGGTTGACTTAGTCACTGGCTTCTTTTCTTTTTCTTTTGACTTAACCCTAGATGAACCTGGCACCATCATTGAGCTGAAGTGGTCTGGGTGCCTATAGTGGTCGTTTAAGTGTTTTAGGAGTCTGGAGTGACCCTTTAACCAACACGCTTTAACTGTGGCATATATAATTGGATAAAGTTGGTTTGATGACTAAAGTATCTCTTTAATCAGGTGTCCATCTTATCTTTAGTAATACATTATAAGTGGAGTGCACCAAAAATAGACAAACGTAAAAAAAAAAAATGGTCTGACTTTCACGAGGCACTGAGTCTGAGTCTGATGTCTGAGTGTAATAATGTTAGATTACTCCAAGCGCACCGTGACCACTTCAGTGTTTTGAAGTGGTCACGGTGCCAGGAACCTGTTACGCACACCGTTTCAATATAAAACCGTGCACATAAGTAAATATTTTAAACTGCTGCTGGAGATGTAACTCCACCTCCGGCAGAGTCAGCCATCCTGGTACGAGAGTTCCAAGCAAGATAATAAAAATTGTGCGCATGTTCTTTGCAGATGTACATTTATTAACAGAGCTCTCACCTGGTGTTCCTAGCAAGTGAATTAATAATAGGATTGGCAGTAGCCAGATGCGAGTCACCCGGCAAAACCCTAGTTGGTCCCAGGTAAGATGAAAACCTTTGCAAAATGGCTTGCCCTATTACTGAGGAATGGTGTCAGGGTACTCCCGCATCATAACCACTACAGTGGGCTGAAGTGCTTATGATGCTTGGTGTAATCCTTTAAGTCGATGTATATCGATAACATGTACACAGACACTATTGGCTGGATCTATAAATAAAACTGAATACGGACTCCTCGTTTTTTCTCACAATTAAAAAGGAACAGAAATTAAAAACACGACTATTCCTTCAGTTACCTGCTCAGAAGTTGTGCTGGTGGAAGGGCTACTTGGCTCATTTTTTTCCTCCTTGATATTTGGGTGTTTAGGGATTTCCATTTTTTCTTTTTCAGTTTTGATATCAACACCATTCTGGAGTTTGTCCTCTCCTGGTTCATCATCCACCTCAATATCCTCAGCATCAGCCTCAGCAGGGGTGATCTTTGTAACACCAGGTACTGAAATACATATAGCAGCCAGTCATACAAACCTAAAAGGCAACTTTGCATCATGGGAAATGTAGTTCAGAAATATAAATGGTTTACTTTTTTTATTTGCTTTGTTATTATTGATCTTTTGCTCAGTACACTGAGCAAGATGTAGTTTGTAGGATTTCTATTTTTGGACGTTTTAGTGTGAGTCTAGACTCTAGACCAGGGGTAGGCAACCTTTTAGCAGCACTGTGCAGATATAGGATTGTGATGTCCCGTAGCGTGCCGATCCTATTTTTTTAAATTGAGGTGTGTTTGCTGCCGTATTCTGCTTGTGTTATTTTTACTGTAATTGCTTTGTATCGTTGTATTTGTGCGTATATGAGATATTATATTGTATATGTTCGGGAGTAGTTTGTGGTATCGTGTATGATACATATGAATGTGGGCTGTGTATGAGGGCTGCTTTTGGAATAGTGTGTGGATGGATATGTCACATTGTGTGTTGGTAGTGTGTGGGGGCTGTTTGGGGTATTGCATGTGAGAGGCTGCATGTGGATTGTTAGTGGTGTTGCGTTTGTGGGGATTGTGTGTTTGTTTGTGTGTGGGCTGTTCGTATTATTTGTATGAGTGGAGGGTTATTCTGCATTTCTGTGTATATCTAGCAGTGTGGGTAGCTTCCTTAGGTTCCAGTGGGGACCGGGCCGACCAGGTATAGCTCAAGTATAGGAGCTGCAACAGCAGCTGCAGGCTGCTCTGCTACAGTGTGGATTCCCATTTACAAGTGCTGGGAGGAAGTGATCTGAGATCACTTCCTCTACGTGCTGCAATGCATAAATTGAGGATTGTCCTTCACCACCTTTTCGTATTAGCAGATATCTGAAGTTTTACTGGGACTCGTGATAGGAAAGAGCCTGTTTGACTCTAGCAGCCTTGAGGGCCGTGCAAAGACACCTCGAGTGCCGTACATGGCACTAGTGCCGTAGGTTGCCTACCCCTGCTCTAGACTAACCTTGTTCAACCATCTATAGTTTGCATCTATTAATTTCCTGTGAGTGCAGGGTATTTTTTGTAATATCCCAAATCACACTGCATTATAGTACCAGCTATGATCACTCAGCTTTGGCACTGAATACAGAATAGACCTTACCAGCTAAGTACGATGTATAGGCCCAGAGAAACGAGCAGCGATCCATGCATGCTTGGCATACCATCTCTTGAAACTCAACGTGTTCTGGTGGTTGTGTCCCAAGGTGCTATAATAGAGAGCATTGTTTAAACGTCAATAGGATTGATTCAATTTTATATATTTTAAATACCAAATGAAAATAAATCCAAAATTAGTACAAGGATTAGGTGTTTATTTTGAGCTCAGATTGCGATCAATCAGAATTTCCATTATACTCAGTCTTTAGATTGTGTAGAGGTCCCATAGCTGTCAGTTAAGTCCTCAGTTCATTCAAGTATATGGAGTAGCTCATTTAAGCATTAGATTTATTTTAAGCAGAGCTTAAAGTATAGAGCAGTGTCAAGAATGCCACTGGCTGATAAGGCATTCCATATACACGCATGTCTGAACGTCTGCTCACTAAGTGTTTACTCCTCTTACACGGCTTTGTCTTATTTGAATTTGATAAGGGTCTCTCCAAGTCTAACGGGTAAAACAGATTTGGAACCTGTGCCTACGCGGATATCAGTTGAACCTCCAAGACGAGGCCTAAAGAATGCAAAAGCAATGATCTGGGGTTGCTGTGTGTCCCATGGAGAGTGAATTTGTCCAGCATTTAAACTATGGTCTGCCTCTGTGGGTTGGAACATGAATATGAAAACAGAATAGATTCCTCTCTGTTATGGGCCAAGTGAAGTAAAATATATTTGGGATCAGCGTAAATACTAATTAAAGGGCATTCTTCTTGTAAAAACTGTTTGAACAGTAACTTACCCTTCCATGATACCAATCTTCACAGACGATACACTGTATCATCTCATCTGGAACCTAAACATTATGGGTGGGGAGACAACAAAAATGTATATAGCAAAAATCAATATGGATTCAGCAAAGAAAATATAAATCCCTAATAAAGTCTTCCATGAAGGAATAGAGAAATAATTATATTTTTCTAAAGGATGTTAAAATGAAGACTGTATTTTTCTTTTATATGCAAAGATCGTTTCATCTATAATTAAATAAAAAAAAAAAAAAAAAAAAAAACCTTCACTTTAACAAGAGGACCAAGACAGGTTGTAGTATAAAGGTTACAAATCAGAGAGCCAAAAGGTGTTTCACTTCATCATTATACGGAACTAAGGCCTAAGATGGGGTCTCTAGAATCTGCACCCCTACTCATGCATCTACAAATGTATGCTGGCTGCTTCATCCCCAATAAACTGCACAGTGAGATTGTCCCGATACCATTATCTTTACTGTAAAATAAAAAAAATATATACTGGAATCTATATTTAGTTAGTTATAATACCAAATAAATTATACTGTTGCCCATTAAACTTCACATGTCAAACAAAGTTAAACAATCCCCTTACTGTTAAAATATTATCAGTATAATATTTCAATTAGTAATTACTATGCCGGTGAGGCATAACTGTGGCCTTGAAAATGCTCAATTTCTTTTCCTATTACACTCAACCAGCATTTAGAGAAATAAATGGAAATCTATCTGCAAATATTAACCATCGCTCACAAAGTGGGTACAATGTGACACTTCCTGTCTAATCTACTTAGAAGTAATTAGACGAGTCCGGTATAAGACTGCTGAAATCCAAGCACTTACCTCGTCTTCTGGGTCAGGATAGGGTCTTTTGCATATGCAGTACAGGCCAAAAAAGTTTGCATTATACGTATTTAAAATGTTAGATGTCTCCTTTTCCTAAGATAAAAGAAGATTATTATGAAATTTCCACTTGGTGTATTTGTTTTAACTCTGAAAACAGTTAAAGTATAAAAGTACAGTACATGAGTGTTTTACTAAATTGGATTTAGAATTTAAATTAAATGAAACGGAATAGTTAAAGAAACACTATAGGGACAGTAATACAACGTATTCCTGACCCTATAGTGTTAAAAAGACTATCTACCGGCCCTGGCCTCCCTAAATATAGTACAATCTTACCTTTATTCCAGTCTGCTGGCTCTGTCCCTGATCTGGCTGCTTGGCTGACATAATCAGAAGTGGTAATATGAGCCAATCAAAATGCTTTCTCAAAGGAAAGCATTGTAATGGCTGAGTGTGTCAATGAGGCAGATCAGGAACAGATCCAGCACAAGCCAAACACAGCCCTGGCCAATCAACATCTCCTCATAGAGATCCATTAATTCAATGCATCTCTACGAGGAATGTTCAGTATCTCCATACAGAGAGTGGAGACACTGTACAGCACTGCCCCAAGAAGCACTTCCAGTAGCTGAGGAGTGGCCAGTAGAGGTATCCCAAGGCTGTAATGTAAACACTGCATTTTCTCTGAAAAAACAGTAAAAAGCCTAGAATAAGCTGTAGTTGTACTGGTGACTATAGTGTCCCTAGACAATATAGCCTATATAGCCACTTAAAGGGACACTATAGTCACCAGTACAACTACAGCTTATTCTAGGCCCTAGAATAAGCTGTAGTTGTACTGGTGACTATAGTGTCCCTTTAAGTGTAATTGGTAGATACAGTTTAACCCCTTAAGGACCAAACTTCTGGAATAAAAGGGAATCATGACATGTCACACATGTCATGTGTCCTTAAGGGGTTAATGTGCCATTTGCTGCCAGAATTACTACTAACTGCAGGGTAATCTAACAATAACAAAAATAACACTATGAAAATATTAGTTGTGATTTTATATCAAATAATTATCTTCATTTTTTTTATTATGCATTAGATGCAAGACTAGTCTGGCACTGCCTGGTGTCTAATGTAAATTCCCAGCCCATAAAGTCTAACTCCTGGCCGCTAGGAGATCAGATTAAAGAACACAGGGTTTGGAAAAATCCTTTGAGACAGTGAGATCTTCTACAGGAGAACTCACACATGTACAATGAGATGGCTTACGGAAAATGGCAAGATGTTACAGTGGGTGGAGCATCCACTACTTTTGCCAAAAATACGACCTACACGAATTTAGAGAAGCCCATACTTTGTTTCTAGATTGATAGATTGATGAAAAACTCAAAAGTAACAGTACTGCTTTAAAGCAGCACTAATAAAATCTTTATGATATACTCATACTGACTGCGTTGGAATTTCATGAAATTCCAACCCAGTCAAAAGATATACTGAGACAAGTTCCTATGCCTGACACTTCTAGTCAGGGCCGGATTAAGAGCCCAGTGGGCCTGGTGCTGATAATTATGATGGGCCTAATTACAAAATCTTATTGACCAAAAACACTAAAACAGTCCTACCTCCTAAGCGTCATGTATCTGATGGAGATGATGCTGTAGGGAAACTCATAGGATGCAACTATGAGAAAACACATACCCTTTGCTAATCTCATGCTTTCATCTTTCAAGTAAACCCATACCCCCTAACAGCAGTGTCCAGTAAAGCAGAAAGTCTATGGATGCGGTAAAAGGGTGGGCTACTGACACAAATCACATAACCAGAACGGCCGAAAGGGCGAACATACACAAAAAGGGGGAATGTCTGTGTCCCTATGTCTCCCAGTCCCTTAGTGTTTGTGTCCTCATGTCTCCCAGTGTCCCCATTTCACTAGGGGACATTGAGAGACATTGGGACACTGGGAGACATGGGGACACAGATACTAGGGAACACTGGGAGACCTGGGAAATCTGAGACTCTTGGGGACACTGGGTGACAGACACGAGGGGACATGGGGAGACATGGGGCACTGAGACACTGTGATATATAGGGGACACTGGAGACTTGATAAAAACCTGGGTACAGGTCAAAATGTTGCGGTGTCCAATAAACCTGCTTAAAGCTATCACAGTGAGTGCCTGAGATTTTTTTCTTTTATACTAGGGGACACAGACACTACGGGCACAGAGACACTACGGGCACAGAGACACTACGGGCACAGAGACACTACAGGCACAGAGACACTACGGGCACAGAGACACTACGGGCACAGAGACACTACGGGCACAGAGACACTACAGGCACAGAGAGACATGGGGCACTGAGAGACATGGGGCACTGAGACACTGATACATAGGGGACACTGATACATAGGGGACATTGGAGACTTGATAAAGACCTGGGTACAGGTCGAAACGTTGCGGTGTCCAATAAACCTGCCTAAATCTATCACAGTGAGTGCCTGAGATTTTTTCTTTTATACTAGGGGACACTGAGACACTAGGAGACATGGGGACACAGAGACATTGGGAGACTAGGGGACTTTGGGAGTCTAGGGAACACTGAGACACTAGGGACACTGGCACACTACAGACACTGAGAGACACCAGGGACACATGGGGATACTGAGATACTAGGGACACTGGCTGGGAGACATGGGGACACTGCCATGTCTCCAATGTCTCAAAGTCACCCAGTGTCCCCATGTCTCCCTGTGTCTCCATGCCTCTGTGTCCCCATGTCGCCCAGTGTCCCCTAGTGTTTGTATCCCCATGTCTCCCAGTGTCCCTTAGAGTCTGTGTCCTCATGTCTCCCAGTGTCCTGATATCACTAGTAGCAGAAAGTATCAGAAAGGTAAAGGAGCAGAAGAAGCCTCAGAAGACAAAGAAGACTGTGTCAAATGAAGGAGAAGAAAATGAGATTGGAGCACTTCATTCTGGACACCACATCATAAGGCGTTGGTACCTGGGCCTGGCAGGGAAACATTGGACCTTCTCATCTCCCCAGGTAAAAACAAACAATATCAGTGTTAATGTAACTTTTATTTACTGAGTGTCAGCAAACACAGAGGGCCGCTTGGTATGGGTGCCGCTGATTGGCTAGATGGGTCAGCTAGCACTCTAAGCCAATCAGTAGCTCCCCATTCATAAAAACGTAAAACATTGTTATGAATCGGGAACTAGCGATTGGCTTAGAGTGTCAGCTGACCACTCTAGTCAATCAGCGGCACCCATGCCCAACGTCAATCTGCACTTCCTGACACTCTGTTTCAGAAGTCGAATACCACTGAGCGACCTGGAGATCTGGAGCTGAAGGAAGCCTTTGGGGGTAAACCATTTGAGAGCGGTTTCACTCCTTCAAAGAAAGAGCACCCAGGGGCCTCCTTGCATCACAGCATTTTCATTTAGATAAAGCTGTTATGGTGACCAGAATGTTCCTGTAATTTGATGAAAGGAACACTATAGTGTCAGGAATACAAACATATATTCCTGACACCATAGTTGTGAAAACGCTATTCATCCTTGCTTTATGTGAAAATGACTATGCTCCTTCCCTTTAATGACACTGTCAAAAAGGGGCCAAGCATGGATGTCATTACAATTATGTCGTCCCCCCCGCGGACGTCCATGCTCAGGGTCCCCATGTTCCCCAGTGTCCCAATGTCTCAGCGTCCCCATGTCTCGGAGCTGCTGTCTGGACTCTCTGTGCAGAGCTGCTCCCCCGCGGATCAGTGAGTAGAGAGAGGCAGGGAGGGAGATGCCGTAACTTCTTTTCACTGCCTCTCTCCACACAAACAGCGACCCCTACTGGCCGGCGCTGGTATTGCAGAATAATCTATGTTTATACTGAGACAGACATTTGTATTGCCGGTATTACTGCAATACCGGCACCGGCTAGGCAGCCTCAAATACCTGAGAAATACTTCTGAGAAATACCTGGCAACCCTAAGAAATACATGAGAAATACCTGGCAACCCTAAGAGTAGTGTGTAAAAAAAAAAAAAAAAAAAAATGTAAAAAAAATTTTTTTTTTTTTTTTTTTAAACCAATGGGCCTATTCCATGGGCCTGGGCCTGGAGCTGCAGCTCCATCAGCCCCTATGTTAATCCGGCCCTGCTTCTAGTCACAGAGCTGAGCAACTGCCGTCCAGAACTGTCATTCTCAAAGTAATCAAAACATTCTGTTTAACACAATGGATGAGGAGTGACTATACGTACAGGAAAAAACTTGCACTCGAGCTGTTTAAATTTCCTATTCCCGCAGTCACAGCGAAAATTCCTGAGAAGACAAAACACAGAAGCTGTTACGATTCACGATTATGTATCGTTCCAAACATAAGTTTTGTACAAAGCTGGTTGTTACCTTTTGGTATACAGTTCAAACAAGTCATGCCCTTCGTGACACTTGTATGTGCATGCCAGGCAGATTCCTGCTGGTTCTTCTTTATCAGGAGTGCAAGTATTACAAGCATACAAGGCCTGTCGCTTCACATAGCCCTGAAAATACACACACAAACAAAAATTGGCTAGTGAAATGCAGCAGGGTAACAGTGAAGTTCATCCCTAAAATCAAGATTACTTCTTAATGAGACAGGTATTGTCATTGAAGTTCTCTCTCCTAAGTTTGGCCCCTACTGCATAGATGGCCTATCTATGCTAGATCTCCAGGAGATACCCATTAGCCAGCTTTGAGGCTAATAGGTATCAAGAAACTAGCATTTCCTCAATAACTGGTGGTCCAGCTACCTTTCCCCATTGCTGCTCCCACTGTGTTTTTCTTGGTCTATTTTCGATTTAATTGGAAGATCTAAATAAATTCTTATTCTTAGTATACAGGGTGCATTGGGACAGAGGGCCCATAATTATAGATAGGACTATTAGATCCACAGAAGTTTTAATGCCTAAAGACATAAATATGACAAATAGTGGAGGATAATTAGTATTGATTGTAGATACTGTCACAGAGGGCAGGTTTCTTACAAAATGGACATTTAATTGGGTTCTAGGAGGTGTCTGACAGGGGAAGTAATCAGGAAATAAATGATTAGTGATGGAGACTGTCAGCAATATGGGTATTTGGATACAAGAAGCTATAATGCTCAGTGCCAGGATATGCCAGGCGAAGAGCTGGTTTGTGCAGTGATGATGGTACCTGTGGGTAGGAGCATTTCTCATGGTCGCTGCCTGCCAGCACCGCACAGGCCTCGTCCTGCAGCGCCTCGTCTTCCTCCAGCACCTCCTGCAGGGACAGCACCGCGTCCTCCCCGCACACATCCTCCTCCGCACTCCGTTTCTCACCCACACCGTTTGCCGCCATCTGCAGGTTCACAAGGAGGATGGAGAAGAAGAGAGTTCCGGTGTTGGCTGGCGGAAGCGGGCAGAGGTGGTACGGCGTGTAATAGGAGCAGGCCACAAGCTGGAGGGCGGAAGCCAGGCGCCTGTCAGACACGCACTTCCGGTAGTGGACTATGACCATCCTTCCGTTGCTAGGCAACTTCAAACGCACAACACGTGACACAGAGCATCATGTAAACGCACAACACGTGACACAGAGCATCATGTAAACATCACACTCCTCTCCTAATACACACCACATGATGTACTCGTTATAAAACTTGTTAATATTCTCATGTAGAAAGCACCAGCCTAGTCTGTAGTGGTGTACAATGGGTTGAGCATCAAGTAGCTGCAACAGGACAGCTTGGTCACCCAGTGATAGAAGAGACAGCTCAGTGACAGCTCAAATAAGATTATGTTATAAATAACAGTTTCATTTCTCCTGATTGCAATTTGGAGTTTAGTTATAAAATAATTCTGTATTGTACACAATATATGTTGGTATGAACTCTTGCGACCCTTTTTTGCTCTCCATAAGTTTAAAGGGTAATCCAGACGTGGACCCCTTGCTCACGGTGCCTAGAGAGATATCAGCTATGCCTCACTGACGATGCCTAACAAGGCTGAAACAATGGTCTTGGGTTGCTGTATCTCTCGTGCAGAGGGAACTTGCTGGCATTTCGGATCTGGACTGCCCGTATGGGTGGGATCAGTCTGATATGCTTCAGATTTGTTCTCTCTGCAATGGCACGAGATGAGCTAAAACCAGCTTGAGTTCTGAGCGGGGATTCACCGGAGGGCAGACTATTTCAGTTGCTGTCCGTTCTCAGAATACTCTTGCGACCCGCTTTTTGCTATCCCAGAGCTCCACCGCTGTAAAACTTACAACAACACACAGTATGTGTGAGTGTCTCACTCATCCCCACATCAATACATCAACAGCTGTCCTCTGTTCAAGTGCAGCCATATTGGTTTGACAGGGGGCCCTAGTCTTCATAAGTGCTCTGTAAGTGATATGCATGGAAAGGTGCTGTATTGAGTTGGAAAAGATCCCCAGCCAGCCAACTAGAGCTACACACGAGCAGAACAAAGCAGAACTGCTATCATCACATGAGAAATGCCCCGTACTGGGTCACTCACTTAGATGGTGGCATGACTGCCAACCAGACCTGGTACGGTGATAAATCCAGTAACCTGTAAAAAGCTGAATATGTTACAGTGATTGTATATCTCCAACACTGACTAAACTCGCATGGACACTCACATCACCAGAATTTGTGGGAGATATGCAATAAACCTGAAAAGCAAATTGAGGCCAGTTTGTTGAATACATAAATAATCAGAGAGTTTTATTGCTGCCTGTGTAGCTCTGGGATACACTGATATACAGAACAGGTTACTGAGGGATTTATTGCTGCCTGTGTAGCTCTGGGATACACTCATATACAGAACAGGCTACTGAGGGATTTATTGCTGCCTGTGTAGCTCTGGATACACTCATATAGAGAACAGGCTACTGAGGGATTTATTGCTGCCTGTGTAGCTCTGGATACACTCATATACAGAACAGGCTACTGGGGGATTTATTGCTGCCTGTGTAGCTCTGGATACACTCATATACAGAACAGGCTACTGAGGGATTTATTGCTGCCTGTGTAGCTCTGGATACACTCATATACAGAACAGGCTACTGAGGGATTTATTGCTGCCTGTGTAGCTCTGGATACACTCATATACAGAACAGGCTAATGGTGGATTTATTGCTGCCTGTGTAGCTCTGGATACACTCATATACAGAACAGGCTACTGGGGGATTTATTGCTGCCTGTGTAGCTCTGGATACACTCATATACAGAACAGGCTACTGAGGGATTTATTGCTGTCTGTGGAGCTCTGGGATACTCTCATATACAGAAGAGGCTACTGAGGGATTTATTGCTGTCTGTGGAGCTCTGGGATACACTTATATTCATAATAGGCTACTGAGGGATCTATTGTTGTCTGTTCGAAGCTGGAATAGTCCAATTAACATATAATATGTCCAATTAGGCTGTGCACAATACAATAACATTTATTTTTGAGCAGCTCTGGGATACACTCAAATACAGAACATGTTACTTAGTGCTGTGTTGCTCTGTGGAGCTCTTGATACACTTGTATACTGTGTACATTACTATTAGACATATTGCTGCATAGCTCTGGGATACACACGTTTACTGTGCATCTACGAGGTTTATTGCTGAGGAGCCCTAGGATACAGTCATATTATGTGTTCTAACTGTGAAGTTTATTGTTGTGGAGCTCTGGGTTATAATCGTATACTGTGTACATTACTATAAGGTTTATTGTTGTGGAGCTCTGGGTTACAGTGATATACTGTGTACATTACTATAAGGTTTATTGTTGTGGAGCTCAAGGTTATAATCTTATACTGTGTACATTACTATAAGGTTTATTGTTGTGGAGCTCTAGGTTATAATCTTATACTGTGTACATTACTATAAGGTGTATTGTTGTGAAGCTCTGGGTTACAATCCTATACTGTGTACATTACTATAAGGTTTATTGTTGTGGAGCTCTGGGTTACAGTCATATAGTGTGTACATTACTATGAGGTTTATTGTTGTGGAGCTCTGGGTTATAATCTTATACTGTGTACATTACTATAAGGTTTATTGTTGTGGAGCTCTGGGTTACAGTGATATACTGTGTACATTACTATTGTGATGTAATTCCAGTAAAATACAAGTTTAGCAGGCTAAGATTGCCACAAGGCATATGTATGTATATGTGTTTGTAGTATCAGTTAGTTAATAACACGTAGCTAAGATACTGTCATCACTGTACTGACCAGGTGCAGGAATGTAAGAACTGGAATTACGCGTCCCTCTCCTTTGTATCAGATGAGCCACGTGGTTAGACCGGATGGATGAGTTTAGACTCTATTCATTAAATAGGTTAAGGGTATGTGTGGGTGTAGTTAATTGTGGGAGGAGCTACAGTGCTATATAAGGAATGTACTCTATGTATTCAGTACTCAGACTTTGCTGTATTTTGGTGACGCTAGTCCCTCTGAGTCCCGATCGGTGATCCAATAAAGAATCTCTTCCTTCCTGAAGAAACCTGTGTCCATCTCTCTGTGCTTGGCTTCCGTCAGTTTCTCCGGTATCATTTGGTGCATTGGCCGGGAAGCTCATCGTTCAACGGTAGCTGAGAGGCAGAGGCGTGAGACGGTCTATCTTTGCCCACGTTCTCTACGGCTGCACCCCTGAACTTCTGCGTGGACCTCCCTTCGTCTCGGCGCCACTGGTCTGTTGTCCAGGAGATCATCGGCCTCTACGTGAGAAGTGCTGGGGTGTCCCCGTCGATGAGTGTGAACTCAGGTTCAGGAACGAGGAGGTAAGATAACTGCTGTTTTAGACGGCAGGACCCGCTAGGGGTATACCGATTGTGCGGTAGGCCCAAAGGGGTTTTTGAATCTGTATCTGCCCCCTCTGTCGGAGGGAAGGAGCGAAGGCGCACCGCTCGATCGAACGCTCTTTAGTCAGACCGTTTGATTTGGTTAGTCAGGCGGGGTCCTGGTGTAAGATAGCCCTAGCCGGACACCGGTGTCTTGTCTAGACTAGCGTTCTAGGGTGTATATTACGTTCGCTAGGTCGGAGGGACCGGGAGACTAAGCGGCGCCTGTGTAAATTCGGTTCGCTAGTTCTCATCCTATCTGGGCTAAGTGGGAAGGCGTGTAAATTTGGAACCCACTAGACTTTTGATAGTACGACTAAGAGGCGCCTGTGTAAATTCGGATCTCTAGCTCGTTGTATAGTGCGACTAAGAGGCGCCTGTGTAAATTCGGATCTCTAGCTCGCTATGTATATGTGGTGATTGGGCAGTGTGGCTAACCAAAACGGGTGTATATAGTTTTAGGTAGTCCATTCAAGGTACTGGCCAATAGTTTAGTTGGGAATTGTAAATGTGTTAACGATTGTTTAGTAAAGTGTATATCTTGTTAGATAGCGCGAGCTCAGCCGTCTAGCGAGAGTGTTAATAGTGTGTTGCTGTATTATAGTGCACGGTACCATAACCCTGTATATTTACTGACATTATATAATAAGTACTAATCATTGTCGTCCATTGCATGTTTAACACCATAACCACTAATAATTGTATTGTGACCTTAACTTGTGCTTTGACCTATGCTAACCGTACTGTAACCGCTATTTGTAAAAGACGATGTTACTGGGGTGTGTTATAGACGGGTAATTCGTATATAGAGAATTATAGCGTGGGTGACTGTATAGTTACGCCAAAGGGCATAATATTGATTATATAGTGACTGGTGTAACAGCTGTGTGTGTACGGGAATTCCCTGAGTGTTTATTGTTATTGTGTACGTTTCACTTGGTAACCGTACCACGTGGTGCTGTTGCCAGAGGAAACGGGTGTGACTGTTGAATAGTACGCGTGTATAGTATTCGTTGTCGACGACGTTCCATTGTTAAGTATGGGTGCGTCGCAGTCAACGATTCCGGATCCCTTAGGATGTATGGTTAAGAATTTTAAAAAGGGATTCAAAGTTTGTGATTTTGGGGTAAAGATGTCTCCTGTACGTTTGGTCACTTTGTGTACTAGGGAGTGGCCTACTTTGGTTGCGGCATGGCCGCCACGTGGCAGTTTGGATCCAACTCTGGTACAGCGCTTACACGTGGCTGTATCGGGTAGGCCTGAACTTTACGGCCAGTTTCCTTATATTGACTGTTGGAGACAGGCCGTAAATGACTCGCCAAAATGGCTCCAGACATGCCACGAGGAGCAGTGTCGCCTCATGGTAGCTAGGACTTGCTCGTCCACTAGGACTGGTGTTAGGCCCATTTTGGACACGCCCCCTGAGTCCGAGATCCCTTTGCCGCCCCCTTACTTTCCGTTAAGAAGAAGTGACGCAAACGCAGGAAGTCCTGCACCCCTCCCCTCATTACCCTCATCCACTTCCGCTTCCTCCTCCAGTACAGGATCCACCCCCCCTCGTACTAAATCTCCCCTTCCGGAACCAGAATCCACCCCCATTAGAAACGAATATCCTGATTTGGCGCCACTTCAGACTTCCGGTCAAGCTTCATCTAGCTCGGCTCGAAGTGTTTTATTTACGACCTTTTCCCAAAACCGACCTCCCACATCCCCATACCCTATCTCTCCCCGACCGGAACCCATGACTGACGCCTCTCTACGTAGCCCCATCCAAACCCGACAGTTGACTGGTGCCCAACAATTAAAGCACTATCAGATGCCTCTTCGTCTGAATCCCGGGTCAGCTTATATCGATGCCGCAGGTCAAATGGCACACGCTGACCCAGTCTTCGTATATGTCCCATTTACCACAACCGATCTTTTAAACTGGAAGACCCATAATTCCTCGTATACTGAGAAACCACAAGCTATGACTGATCTGTTCACCTCAATAGTACAGACGCATAATCCGACATGGGCTGATTGCCAGCAGTTACTAATGACTTTATTTAACAATGAGGAAAGGACAAGAATAAATCAAGCAGCCATTAAAGCATTAGAGGATAGAGCCCGTGCTTTGAACCAAGCCAATCCAGCAGCATGGGCCGCGACACACTATCCCAACACCGATCCCGATTGGAACGTAAATGGTGCTGATATGGTTCAACTCAGAGCCTATAGAGACGCTATAATTGCTGGCATGAAAGCCGGAGGAAAGAAAGCCATTAACATGTCGAAGACAGTTGAGGTGATCCAGAAAAGCGATGAAGCGCCCAGTGTCTTTTATGACCGATTATTGGAGGCGTACCGCTTGTACACCCCCTTTAATCCGGAAGACGCAGACAATTCCCGAATGGTGAACTCCGCCTTTGTCAGCCAAGCTTACGGAGATATTAAGCGCAAGCTACAAAAGTTAGAAGGGTTTGCAGGTATGTCCATCACCCAACTAATGGAGGTAGCAAATAAGGTCTATATGAACAGGGATACAGAAAGTAAGAAAGAGGAAGAGCGCAAGATGCGTAAAAAGGCTGATATGCTAGCGGTAGCGATCGCAGGCGTAGATAAACGGGGCCCAGATAGAGGCAATAATAGATGGAGTAGGGAGCCTTTGAGTAGGGATCAGTGTGCGTATTGCAAGGAAGAAGGGCATTGGAGGAACGAATGTCCGCAAAGAGAGCAGTACGAGAGGGTCCTACCCAGGGCAGGCTACGGAAACTTTAGAGGCAGAGCGAGAGGTAGAGGAGGCCCCGGAGGGAGTAATGGTTATAGAGGGAGTAATGGGAACAGAGGAAGTGTTAGGGAAGACAGATATATTCCAGCAGCGCAAAGGTCCCGCGATAGAGAAGGTAGGGACTTCGTAGGATTGGCTGACACGGTCATGGAGGACTATTGATACCGACCGGGCTCCATCCCCCTTGGTCGAGCGGAGCCTATGGTCGATGTATCAATAGGGGGGAAAAGGAGTGCGTTCATGATCGACACTGGTGCTGAACATTCAGTGGTGACTAATCTAGTTGCTCCTCCATCTGGAAGGACTATTACTGTGATAGGAGCAACTGGAAGAAGTGCTGAAAGACCGGTTCTTAAAAGTCGACTCTGTACATTGGGAGGCCACGTAGTAAAACACCAATTCCTTTATATGCCTGAATGTCCAGTCCAATTGCTGGGACGTGATATGCTATCCAAATTACAAGCGCAGATTACGTTCCTACCAGATGGAACAACATCTTTAAAGTTTAATGGACCTTCAGGTATTATGACTTTATCCGTACCAAAGGAAGAAGAGTGGCGACTTTATACAGTGTTGACTAGCCAAAACCCTAGGAGTGATGAGACATTGTTTAACATACCAGGAGTTTGGGCAGAGAACAACCCACCAGGACTGGCCCGCAATATTCCACCAATAAAAATTGAACTGAAACATGGGGTTTATCCAGTGAGCCTAAGACAATATCACATTCCGCAGAAGGCTAAGAAGAACATCCAATCCTATCTGGATAAGTTCATACGGTATGGTATCCTAAAATTCTGTACTTCCCCCTGGAACACCCCATTGCTGCCTGTTCAAAAGCCCGGTACAGATGAGTATCGACCTGTACAGGACTTAAGAGCAGTCAATGATGCGGTTGTTAGCATACATCCAGTTGTACCCAATCCATATAACCTGCTTGCTTTAATTCCGGGCGGGGCTACTTACTTCACAGTCTTAGATCTCAAAGATGCCTTCTTTTGCCTCCGAATTGCCGCAGAAAGCCAATGTATTTTCGCTTTCCAATGGGAGAACGCTGTAACGGGCTCAAAACGCCAAATGACTTGGACAAGACTGCCCCAAGGGTTTAAAAATTCACCTACCCTATTTGGTTCAGCTCTAAGTCAAGATCTACTGGATTTCGAGTCTATCCCAGGAGAATGTGTATTGTTACAATATGTAGATGACTTGTTGATAGCAGCAGTTACAAAAGAAAAATGTCAGCAAGCAACGCACGATCTACTACATATTCTCTGGAAGGCAGGATACAAGGTGTCCAGGAAGAGGGCTCAGTTGTGTTTGCCAACTGTCAAGTATCTGGGATTCCATATCTCTGAAGGTCAAAGGATTATGGGGCCAGAGAGAAAAGAAGCTGTCTGCCAAATACCAATACCCAAGAATAGAAGACAAGTGCGAGAATTCTTGGGGGCAGCAGGCTTCTGTAGGATATGGATTCCCAGCTATGCGATACTGGCAAAACCTCTGTACGCAGCTATCAAAGGTACAGAGCACGACCCCTTCTTATGGACCCAAGAACAGCAAACGGCATTTGAAGATGTGAAGAAGGCTTTGATGAGTGCCCCAGCATTAGGTCTACCTGATCACACACGACCATTCTACTTATATGTACACGAGCAAAGAAGAATGGCTGTGGGAGTATTGACACAGTACTTGGGATCATGGCAAAGACCTGTTGCCTACATGTCTAAGCAACTGGATGCAGTGGCCAGCGGACTTCCACCTTGTCTAAGAGCCATAGCTGCAGCCGCCCTGCTAGTAGCTGAAGCCGATAAACTCACTCTGGGTCAAGAACTTTATGTACGAGTCCCACATGCAGTACAGACGTTGTTGGATTACAAAGGAAATCATTGGTTTAGTAATAGCCGTATGACCAAGTATCAAGCAATGTTGTGTGAAAACCCAAGAGTGCATTTAGAGACTGTAAACACCTTAAATCCAGCTACCCTTTTGCCACAACCTACTGAAAGTCAACATGATTGTTTGGAAGTAATGGATGAAGTATTCTCAAGTAGACCAGATCTTCGTGATTTTCCCATCCAGAACCCCGATGTTCAATATTACACCGACGGCAGTAGTTATGTGAAAGAAGGGATCCGCTATGCAGGATATGCAGTAACAACCATAGACAAGGTGATAGAAGCTCGGCCACTGGCGAAAGGAACATCAGCACAAAAGGCAGAATTAATAGCACTAACACGAGCGTTACAATTGGCTGAAGGTTTAAGAGTAAATATCTATACGGACTCTAAGTATGCGTTTTTAACCACTCATGCCCACGGAGCTTTGTATAAAGAAAGAGGACTACTGAATTCAGAGGGCAAAGAAATCAAGTACGCAGCTGAAATCCTACAACTATTGGAAGCAGTGTGGGAGCCGAAAGAAGTCGGTATCATACATTGTCGAGCGCATCTGAGAGGAGATGGTGATGTAACCAAGGGAAATCGGATGGCAGATAGTGCAGCTAAGCGTGCTGCTGAATCAGGAAGACAGGAGTATGTGGGGCATATAGCTGCTCTTATACCAACTCCACTGTCCCAATGGACTCCAGTTTATACAGCTCAAGAAGAGGAGTGGTTAAAGACTGAACCGGGAAAGTATTTGGAGAACAAGTGGTATCAGCTAGAAGATGGAAGAATAGTCATACCAGCATCACTAGCGGTAGAAATTGTCCAAAATTATCACAACGGGACACATTCTGGGAGAGACAGTACTGAAGAATCTCTTAGAAAACATTTCTACATACCAAGATTGTCCAACTTGACTCAGGCCATTGTACGCAGATGTGTAACGTGTGCTAAGAATAATGCAAGACAAGGACCAGTAAAGCCACCAGGAGTCCAGTTTATGGGGGGACTCCCCATGTCCGATCTACAAATAGACTTTACAGTAATGCCTAAATCGGGTGGACATCGTTACCTGTTGGTAATTGTGTGCACCTATTCAGGCTGGGTAGAAGCATGTCCTACTCGTACAGAGAAAGCAGGAGAAGTTGTAAGATTCCTGCTACGAGAAATAATACCCCGATATGGACTACCCTGTTCTATAGGATCGGACAATGGTCCAGCTTTTGTTCATCAGTGCCTACAACAACTGACTCATATGCTTGGTATAAAGTGGAGGCTTCATACTGCATATAGACCCCAGAGTTCTGGTAAGGTAGAGAGAATGAATAGAACTATAAAGAACCAGTTGGCTAAAATGTGTCAGGAAACCCAACTTAAGTGGAACGTTCTCTTACCCATAGCTTTATTGCGAATCCGCAGTACCCCTACCAGAAGGATGGGCCTCTCTCCTTTTGAAATCATGTATGGGCGACCACCTCCCGTACTTGGTAACTTAAGGGGGGACTTGAGTCAGTTGGGAGAAGGAATTACCCGGCAGCAGGTTGTAGAGTTGGGTAAGACTATGGAGGAGGTACAGAAATGGGTACAAGATAGATTACCTGTGAATATTTATCCCCCTGTTCATAGTTATCATCCAGGAGATCAAGTGTGGATTAAAGAGTGGAATAATGTACCGTTAGGGCCCAAGTGGAGAGGTCCTTATGTTGTTCTTTTGTCTACCCCTACAGCAATAAAAGTAGCAGAAGTGACTCCGTGGATACATCACTCCAGGGTTAAACCAGCAGCAGTCGATTCTTGGCAAGTTACAGTAGATCCAGAGAATCCCTGCAAGATCCGGTTAAAACGCACTACTCAGTCGGAGTAACGAGGAATTATTGTGGATTACAAATTTTATTGTTACAGGTGTGAGTGAGAAGGCCATAATAAAGCCTGTCCGCTTACCATCACATAGTGTATAAGCCAGGAAAGTCTCGAAGGGACACCTGTGAAGACGAGCAGAACTCCATTCCCTGCAGCCCTCACATCCTGGAAGCTGAGGTTCCATCGCACGGACGAAGACTGAGGATGACGGCGAAAGATGTGCTTTTGATTGTGTTTATTTACATGTGTTTTTATATTCAGGAAGGTAGAGGTACCGACACTCCTAGCTGTGAGGTATGCATTAAGACTACGAGAACAGGTAACCATATTTCCCAAACCCTAATTTGGCATTCACAATACGAGTGTAAAGGAGATGTATCGAGATGTAGATACTTAAATATAGATTATAGTGTGTGCCATTTAGGAGTAGGAGAACCTAAGTGCTTCAGTCCGGAGTATCAACCTCGTACAATTTGGTTGACTCTCAGGAATGGAGATCCTCAGGGGACCCTAATTAATAAGACGGTGTTAGAATCCGTACATTCTTCGGGTGTTCTGCTATTTGATGCGTGTAAAGCGATATCGAGTGGTAGAAAGCCGTGGAATGTATGTGGGGATCTTAGATGGGAGAGGACGTATGGGTCTAATGATAAATATATTTGTCCCAGTAGTAAAAATAAATATGTGAGTCCTAGATGCCCAAATAAAGACTATAACTTTTGTCCATATTGGTCTTGTGTGGGGTGGGCGACTTGGGGACAGACAGTAGACAAAGACATGATAGTGACTAAGTTGCCGACTAGCCCTTATTGTAAGTCTATGGAATGCAACCCAGTCCATATACTTATTAATAACCCCGACAAGTTCCTAGATAAGTATGGAAATTTATTTGGGTTTCAGATATACGGGACGGGTTTAGATCCTGGGACATTATTGTTTATAGGAATAGAGACTGATACGGTATCCTCCCAGACTCATCAAGTATACCATTCCTTTTACGAAGAGATGAGTATAGATAATAAGATCCCCCATAATGCTAAAAACCTGTTCATCGATTTAGCTGAAAGTATTGCCGGTAGTCTTAATGTTACCAACTGCTATGTGTGTGGAGGTACTAACATGGGAGACCAATGGCCTTGGGAAGCAAAGGAGGTAATGTCCGGTTCTGAGGCAGTTGACCAATTAATATCTACACAAGCCGATTATCATATGAGTGTTAGAGGTAAATCTGAGTGGAGATTAAAGACCTCCATCATAGGTTATGTTTGCATAGCAAGGAAAGGAATAATGTATAATACTTCTGTAGGAGAATTAACTTGTCTAGGGCAAAAAGCTTATGATGATGATACAAAGAATACAACTTGGTGGTCGGCTTCAAATGTCTCAGAACCATCTAACCCGTTTGCTAGATATGCCAATTTAAAGGATGTGTGGTTTGATTTATCCATCACATCTACCTGGAGAGCCCCAGCAAATTTGTACTGGATCTGTGGTAAGAAAGCCTATTCGGAGTTGCCACAGGACTGGGAAGGGGCATGTGTGTTGGGTATGCTCAAACCATCCTTCTTCTTGTTACCGATTGAAACAGGTGAGACTTTAGGTGTTAAAGTGTATGATGTGAATCATAGGAAGAAAAGGGGACCCTTAGAGATAGGCACCTGGGAAGATAATGAATGGCCTCCCCAGCGTATCATAGATTATTATGGGCCAGCCACGTGGGCAGAAGATGGTACCTTTGGTTATAGAACCCCTATTTATATGCTCAACCGTATTATAAGATTACAGGCGGTGGTTGAGATTATTACTAATGAGACCTCACAAGCGCTCAATCTTCTAGCGAAGCATAACACCAGGATGAGGACAGCAGTCTACCAAAATAGATTAGCCTTGGATTACCTTTTGGCAGTAGAGGGAGGTGTATGTGGGAAGTTTAACCTGAGCAATTGCTGTCTTCAAATAGATGACGAAGGGCAAGCAATAGCTGAGCTTACTAGCCATATGGTTAAACTAGCGCATGTGCCTACTCAGGTATGGAAAGGGTACAATCCAAGTAGTTGGTTTGGTAGCTGGTATGAGTGGTTTGGAGGGCTTAAGGCAGTGGTAGGTGGAGTCCTACTGATTTTACTGTTGTGTCTACTCCTACCGTGTCTTATACCCTTAGTAGTTAGGTCTGTGCAAAGCCTGATAGGAAGTATAGCAGAGAGGAAGGCTGCTGCACAGATAATGGCGATATATAAGTATAAGGCTCTAGATCAAGGAGAACCAATGCAGGAAGATGAGTGTTAAAAGATTCACATCATAAGATAAGTCTGGTCTGGTTCATGGTAACCTGAGGTATATGCAAACCAAGGTTAAGTGATGCCTCAAGTAATTGTGAAATATCAGAGGCATCAAAGGGGGGAATGTGATGTAATTCCAGTAAAATACAAGTTTAGCAGGCTAAGATTGCCACAAGGCATATGTATGTATATGTGTTTGTAGTATCAGTTAGTTAATAACACGTAGCTAAGATACTGTCATCACTGTACTGACCAGGTGCAGGAATGTAAGAACTGGAATTACGCGTCCCTCTCCTTTGTATCAGATGAGCCACGTGGTTAGACCGGATGGATGAGTTTAGACTCTATTCATTAAATAGGTTAAGGGTATGTGTGGGTGTAGTTAATTGTGGGAGGAGCTACAGTGCTATATAAGGAATGTACTCTATGTATTCAGTACTCAGACTTTGCTGTATTTTGGTGACGCTAGTCCCTCTGAGTCCCGATCGGTGATCCAATAAAGAATCTCTTCCTTCCTGAAGAAACCTGTGTCCATCTCTCTGTGCTTGGCTTCCGTCAGTTTCTCCGGTATCACTATGAGGTTTATTGTTGTGGAGCTCTGGGTTATAATATTATACTGTGTACATTACTATAAGGTTTATTGTTGTGGAGCTCTGGGTTACAGTGATATACTGTGTACATTGCTATAAGGTTTATTGTTGTGGAGCTCTGGGTTATAATCTTATACTGTGTACATTACTATAAGGTTTATTGATGTGGAGCTCTGGGTTATAATCTTATACTGTGTACATTACTATAAGGTTTATTGATGTGGAGCTCTGGGTTATAATCTTATACTGTGCACATTACTATAAGGTTTATTGTTGGGGAGTTTACATATAACTGGGTTTAATGTTGAAACACAGCCAGACATAGTCTAATACAGGTGAAGCTGTAAGAGTATCATGCTATATAGAATAATAGTTTGCCCGGCTCCAATATGGCGTCCGATCATTAGTGCCCATGGTGGCGCGGATTTATGACGTACACCAGCCCAGAGGTGCTGCAGCATGGAGCTGTTCGCTGAGCTGACTGCTCGAGATGACACCAGGCGCCCATTCCGGGTTAGCTGTGAGCGAAGCCTGCCCGGGTTAGTGAGGGGCCTGGAGCAGCTGAAGGAGGCCGTGTCTGCCGAGCTGTCAGAGCTGGTCCTGCTGGAGAAGGGAGACAAAACATCGGCCAACTGCGAGCAGGAGTCTGCAGGTCAGACACGGCAAATACAGGGACAGTAAACCCGCTTTATACTGAGCTGGGACAGTAAACCCGCTTTATACTGGGCTGGGACAGTAAACCCGCTTTATGCTGGTCTGGGACAGTAAACCCGCTTTATGCTGAGCTGGGACAGTAAACCCGCTTTATGCTGGTCTGGGACAGTAAACCCGCTTTATGCTGGGCTGGGACAGTAAACCCGCTTTATGCTCGGCTGGGACAGTAAACCCGCTTTATACTGGGCTGGGACAGTAAACCCGCTTTATACTGAGCTGGGACAGTAAACCCGCTTTATGCTGGTCTGGGACAGTAAACCCGCTTTATACTGGGCTGGGACAGTAAACCCGCTTTATACTGGGCTGGGACAGTAAACCCGCTGTATACTGGGCTGGGACAGTAAACCCGCTGTATACTGGGCTGGGACAGTAAACCCGCTGTATACTGGGCTGGGACAGTAAACCCGCTTTATACTGGGCTGGGACAGTAAACCCGCTTTATACTGGGCTGGGACAGTAAACCCGCTTTATACTGGGCTGGGACAGTAAACCCGCCTTATACTGGGCTGGGACAGTAAACCCGCCTTATACTGGGCTGGGACAGTAAACCCGCCTTATACTGGGCTGGGACAGTAAACCCGCCTTATACTGGGCTGGGACAGTAAACCCGCCTTATACTGGGCTGGGACAGTAAACCCGCCTTATACTGGGCTGGGACAGTAAACCCGCCTTATACTGGGCTGGGACAGTAAACCCGCCTTATACTGGGCTGGGACAGTAAACCCGCCTTATACTGGGCTGGGACAGTAAACCCGCCGTATACTGGGCTGGGACAGTAAACCCGCCGTATACTGGGCTGGGACAGTAAACCCGCCGTATACTGGGCTGGGACAGTAAACCCGCCGTATACTGGGCTGGGACAGTAAACCCGCCGTATACTGGGCTGGGACAGTAAACCCGCTTTATACTGGGCTGGGACAGTAAACCCGCCTTATACTGGGCTGGGACAGTAAACCCGCCTTATACTGGGCTGGGACAGTAAACCCGCCTTATACTGGGCTGGGACAGTAAGCCCGCCGTATACTGGGCTGGGACAGTAAACCCGCCGTATACTGGGCTGGGACAGTAAACCCGCCGTATACTGGGCTGGGACAGTAAACCCGCCGTATACTGGGCTGGGACAGTAAACCCGCCGTATACTGGGCTGGGACAGTAAACCCGCCGTATACTGGGCTGGGACAGTAAACCCGCCGTATACTGGGCTGGGACAGTAAACCCGCCGTATACTGGGCTGGGACAGTAAACCCGCCGTATACTGGGCTGGGACAGTAAACCCGCCGTATACTGGGCTGGGACAGTAAACCCGCCGTATACTGGGCTGGGACAGTAAACCCGCCGTATACTGGGCTGGGACAGTAAACCCGCCGTATACTGGGCTGGGACAGTAAACCCGCCGTATACTGGGCTGGGACAGTAAACCCGCCGTATACTGGGCTGGGACAGTAAACCCGCCGTATACTGGGCTGGGACAGTAAACCCGCCGTATACTGGGCTGGGACAGTAAACCCGCCGTATACTGGGCTGGGACAGTAAACCCGCCGTATACTGGGCTGGGACAGTAAACCCGCCGTATACTGGGCTGGGACAGTAAACCCGCCGTATACTGGGCTGGGACAGTAAACCCGCCGTATACTGGGCTGGGACAGTAAACCCGCCGTATACTGGGCTGGGACAGTAAACCCGCCGGATACTGGGCTGGGACAGTAAACCCGCCGGATACTGGGCTGGGTAATACTGGAGTATGAGTACTCTGTGAGATTGGGGGAGGTGGAGGGTAAGAGGTCAGTGTGAGATGGGCAGGGGTTGGCAACCTTCGGCACTCCAGTTGTTGTGGACTACATCACCCATATTTCTCTTACAGTCATAATGCATCAGGGGATATGTAGTCCGCAACATCTGGAGTGTCGAAAGTTGGCTACCCATTTGAGTTGGGCAGGGGTAATACCTGGGACAGGAATAGGCAACCTTTGGCAATAATGTTGTGGACTACATCTCTCCTTATGCTTTGCCAACATCTTGGCTTTAAGAGCATTATGGGAGATGTAGTCTACAACATCTGGAGTGCCCCTGACTTAGTTGGTAGGAAGTCATAGTTAGTTGGTAGTCTTTTTCTCATCTGGTCATTTCTTTACCCACTTCTTATATTTTTTTTTTACTTTTTCCATTTAACATTTTACACTTTTAATTTATTTCTCACTTGTCCCTTCCTTTGTCTTAGAGCTGTACATCTGCTCCTAGTGATCAGCACTGCTCATGTAACATCAGTACATTGCATTACTACCGGAGCTGGACACAGCCTCAGAACTATGCTGAAGCCTAGGAGCACAGGCATGGCTACATAAGGATGTGAGCTGGTCTCTGGCTTAGGAACCAGAAAGTGTATATTGTAAAAAGGCCATCCCACCGGGTTGGAGACAGCAGAGGATATAAAATTGGACCCAGAACATTATTTTCTAGATGGGAAAGCTTGATGTGAAGATTTTTAACCCCTTAAGGACACATGACGTGTCTGACACGTCATGATTCCCTTTTATTCCAGAAGTTTGGTCCTTAAGGGGTTAAGAAGGATTGTAGATGGGAAATTGAATAAGCACATCATATTTAGAAATGTTAAAATGTTGAGGATGAGTAAAAGTCTATTTTTCTTGATGGCCTTTCAGCAGAAATAGTTTCAATACGCTCTGTAAACAGGGAGCGCAAACTCTGTTTCCCCCGTAGTCATTGACAGCCTTCAACTCCCAGGATTATTTAAATGCAGTAGAGAATCATGGGAGTTATAGTTCAGCCACATTGGAGGTGGGTTGAGATCCCTGTTCAAAAGGAATTTAAATTGTATACACTATAAATAGTGTTCATAAGGTTTCTGAAGAGTTTAAATATTTGAGCTCTTAAGCCAGTGGAATTATTCCTATTTGTTCTCAAAATCCATTTTTATTTTTATTTAGTAGATGATGATGATGATGATGATGATGATGATGATGATGATGAAATAGAGAATAAAACCTCACCTAATGGTCCACCAGCAAAACGGACAAAGACTCGGCAACCATGAAATTCTGTATGCTATTGTGATAGGAAAATAAACTAAACATCCTTTTTATACAAATAAATCTCAGGATTAGTAATTGGATTTTATACCCAGGTGGTGGACAGAATCTTAACAATGTCTCTCAATATCTTAATATCAAGGACCTGAGAATCAGAACCGTTTCAGCAACTCTTCAAATAATGCCATGTAAGTCCTCAACTTTTTTGTAGTCCAATACTGCATCGTTCTTCGAGAAGAAGTGTCTTCAAGTTCTTGAAGGGATGAGGGGTGACAATTTGCATTTCAGGTCTCCTACAAGGTCTGTTTTGTTGACACCTGGTAATTGGGAAGGCTCAATGTTCATGGAACCACTGTAAAATTTGTTTAGCAGTGCGTATGGATATATGCTCAGCGTGGAATATGGGAACATCTTGAAGGAACAATGTGTGCATCATAGGGTACACAAGGTTTTATTAAAGGAAAATTATGGCATTAGGAATTAAAACCTGTATCTGTAATCCTATAGTGTGCCCTGACCCTACCTTTTTAGGCTCCCCTCCCCACTACCTCTCTTGAATGGGTTTAATACCGTTTTCTCTTTCACTTAACTCTTTTTAGCAAAGAAGCCCCTTGGTATTAGCTAGATCTTCTCATCCTGTGCACACATTAGTGATTTTGAATCTGCAATGTTTTACTTTGCAGGGTTAAGTGGATCGGGGCATTGCACCAGACAAGTTCAGTGAGATGAAATGGTGTTGGGTGCCTGTAGTCCCTCTGTAAGTGGTCTCTATATCACTATATAGTGCAATTATCAGACCCAATTGCTTCGTTGAGATGGCCACTTGTTATATTAAATGAACACTGTAGGCACTGTCACACCTTAATCTCATTTAAGTTGAGTGCCTTAAATATTTTCAGCCGTCTCTTATTTTTCAAATCATTTTCTTTATGAAGGCTTTGAGCCGGCCGATTCTGAGAGCCGGAAATGTACGTAACTTCCCTGCTCTCATACCCATTCATGCTCTGACGTTCGCACGCATAACTGACATTGGGTATCATTTTGCCACCTAATGCGCGCTCCCGCGATATCAGAAATTCGCCTATTTATTAATTTGTCAGAAAGACTAATGAATGGATAGAAATTTCACACTTTGCTCCCCACCACTTTCTAGCCCCCCACATGTCCTCCCTCACTCTATGGGGGTCAATATGACCCCTATATTAGCATAAGGGAGATTAAAATCTCCCGAATGCCCCTACTCGCTATGCTGCGAGTAGGGGCATATCTACTTAACAGTGAGCACTGTGGTGAACTCCTCCCCGCCCCCCATCTCCATCTATTAACTAGTGGGGGGGGGGGGGAACATTGATAACTGGACCTTGAGTTTTGTTATATCACTCTTACAGCCACAAGAAGCATGGTTTCAGACTATTACATTGTCCAAAAAAGTGACACTGTCTACATGCTAAAACCACTATTAAGAGTGATAAGATGAAATGGTTTTGGTGCTCAGTGTCTCCTTAAAGGTGTAGTCCCTTCTCTCACTCTCTACTGATTCAGAACCACTGTCGGCTAAGCCAGCATGACTGTGAGATGGGTGAACTATGGCTATGCCCTTCTTGGGGAACTGCTCCCAGACAGTGCTAGTCAGTAGAAAATGCAGGATGTAGTCAGAAGCGAATGTGCTCTGTGTCATAGCATCACTGTGCGCAAACGATAAGCGGTAAATAATACATTATAATTATACTTAAAGGGTAACCCCAACCACCATGACCACTTCTGCTTTTAGTGGTCATGGTGGTAAGAAACAGTGTGTGCAGTGTTTCAGCTTGAAACACTACACATAATGAGATCTTGCTAATTGTGTGCTGTGGGCTCACTTTGGCAATAATTATGTCCACCATGAGTGCACTCTGGCAATGTAGTGAGCTTCCTGCAAGGGGAAGCCTGGATACCCATCTCCCTTTGTTCATGTTTTTTTTTCTTTAAATACATTTATGAGAAGCCTTTGATTGAACCTTGCACGGCTACCATTACATCGTGAGGGGCGCAAAAAGCTGGGACCAACGCCCGGCACCGGATTTCAGATAAGTTAATGCGCGAGACACCAGTGACGTCAGGTCATGGCAGCTGAAGCGCCAAGAGGAGAAAGAAGAGAATGGCAGCGCCCGTGAGGGATGGGTCCAGGTAAGTAGAACCCACCTAGGCCTGCTGCCACTGGAACCCCAGCATTGATGTCACTGTCAAGCATCTTTGCAAATTATGGTGAGACCCAAGACGGTGACAGGCCCATTTTAACCTTGTTACACTTCCCATTGGGAAAGATAAGTTAGAAATTGCATAATCATTTAATAATTATTCCTCTCTTCAGTGCGGTATTGGCTGCTGTGATCCTGCTTTAGGGTAGTACGTGTGTACACCCACCTATTTCCTTTCATAGCCTATTTGATTGACCCTGCCTGCGCAGTACGGCAGTGTTTACCAGAGGAGCTAACCGTTTGTTGGCAGCGTATCTGTGGACACAGTGATTTGGATAGAAATGATATTTCTGATGGAATAGTGTCACTTGTGCATTAACCATCTTGACAGTTGTGGACTGGAATGCTGGTACCTAGGGGACTCTTGATTTATGTAAATCAGCTCCAGTATAGGAGTAGAAAGCCAAAGGCTCCATTGAAAGGGTTTACTCTCACTTTTCAGCTCTAAGCTTGTTTTGCACAGGTAGCCTCATTGGTGTGTTTTCATGAATGAAGCTGCTCAACGGTAGTATGTAATTTTATTTTTTAGAAAATTTGGTTTTGCAGTTGAGGGTGTGGATCATGCTGCATGACTTTCTGTGGCTTGATTATGCACCAAAAAGATTGTGGGAAGAGAAAACCTAAACAAACAAAAAATTCAATTAGAAATATTACTGATATGCATCACCTGCATATCTCCAGTTGGACTTTAAGAAGTCCTCATTGGGCACAGAAACCTAACAAATCATGATTCCAAATTGATCCCAGAGTTCCAAGCTTGACATGCAAATGAGCACAGCCCGGCATTGTTTTAGATAAGAAGACAAACTACTTACAGTGGGGGGTTCAGTGGAGATGGGGGGCGACCCCCTGATAAAAAGACAAAGCGTAAAATAATTTGACTTACAAGAGTAAGGAAGAGTGCCACAGCATTTCTGATCAACCGATATTGATTTTTTTTTTTTTTTTGATCAGATACCGATAATCTGAACTTTCAGGCAGCTGATAATGTACTGATATTGTGTACATTTACTGTTTTGAAAATGTTAACTGAACATGTTTATATATTTTTTTTTTTGTTATGGTAAATGCACAAAATATACATGCCAGTCATTTAGAGATCGACCTTTTATCGGTCTGGCCGATATTCAGAATTTTCAGCAATAATCGGTATCGGCCAATATCGATATTGCTGAAAATACTGAATATCGGCCAGACCGATAATCGGTTGATCCCTATACCATAACAACTACAACACTGTTGTGCTTATGATGTTTGGAGTGTTGCTTTAAATCAGCACGTACATTAGTGATAATTAGTGACATTTTCTTTATCAGCAATAAGTGTCATGATTTACACCTTCTCTTCCCCATAACCTGCATGTAAACCTGAACATCACCCATTTATTCCATTAATAAATTGTAATATTCCAAACTATTTGACATTCTGTAGTCAAGCTTACGTACTTCTCATTCATTGTCAAAGAATAATGTATTGACATTGCAAACGCCAAATCTGGTAGAACAGGTAAGGCTTGTTCTACTAAACTCTCTTTCCAAGAAAGTGTGTGTACTTATCAAGGACTAGATATGACTACTAGTAGATTAAACAGAGTAAAATCAATAAAAAGGCTAAAATTGGATTTTGATATGCTATCTGCATTATTAGAAAAACCAGATGATACGACGATATCTGTAAATGTTCATCTATTTAATAGCAAAATGACATATTAGTCAGATTTGTAAATAAAGTAATTAACAGTGAAACAGTTGTCCTTTGACCCAAGGAATGAGAACGATCAATTACATGAAACAATTATTGCTTTAGCTCGACTAATCTGTCTTTTGAACTCACAGGGTCATTCACTAAATTAAGTCAGTGTATTTCAAGTTTAAAGGCCAAAGTAGTTGATACTGAAAATATAGCAGAGTTTGATTATTTTTATAGTTTGATTATTCTCTCCCCCCCCCCCCCCCCCCCCAAAAAAAAAAATTTAAATTCACTTTGAATTCTCACTCTAGTGAAAAACCATGTCCGTGTGAGTAGTTTGTGTTAGCCAGACAGAGTTATTTAGTAAAAGGAGAGTTGCCTGGAATTCAATGTGAATTTTAAAATTTGCTGAACTGGAGCTATACATGAACTTGGAGAATGTTTCCAATTCAGCTATTTTGGCCTCAAAGTGTAAATTTGCTTTAAATTCCAGACAGCCCTCCCTTTAGTAAATAAACCTAAAAAAAAAAAAACGATTTCTGACCTGTCTCTTACTTGATGCCTTTTGGTTTGCATAGCAAGATGGTGGATGTAGTAGTTCTGCAGGTAAAAGGTTACCATTATTTGGTAGCAAAGTGATTGCCATATATGCTTTACCTAGAAAACTGTTTTTAAGTGGGTGAGGTCATCTGTGCTCATCAAAAAGAAACACTTCAAGCACCATAACAACAACAGCCTGCTGTAGTAGTTATGGTGGCAGAATGTTCCTAAAATCATCCCAAAGTAGCTAGTTACATTTATACGGTTTGATAACTTACTGGTGGTCCACTTGGCAGCCTTTGCCGTCTCTCCAGGAGTAGGAAGCTTCTACAGGGCCAGCTTATTGGCTGAGAGTGTTGGGTAAACAGATCTAAAAATATTTTCTCCTCCTTACTCCGAGTGTGACATGGCAGGTGTTTACTAATAAAGCCATTACTTCTCTGGAGTAATATGTAAATACTGACTCAGAATGAGCGGATATTCCAGTTACCAAATTCCTGTAAAAAACAAAAGTGGTTCCCTTGTATATTACACAAGGTTACTATTAACCAGTCTGAGTTCAAATGACTGATTCACTAGGTATAGCCCAAAGTAATATTTAAACTTCAGTTAGTGTAATTTCCTTTTTTTTACCGCTCTATTAGGATGCTGATTGTACTTCCTGATGTATAACTTTTTTTTATTTGTTCAGCACAGATTGCAATTATTTGATCCTAGTACTTATCCTCACTTAGTGAATATGTCTATACTGATATGGTTATTGACTAAACTGTGGATTGGTAAGTACAATTGTGGTGGAAACAATTTTTTTTTTTTTAATATTTTTCCTTTCCCCAATTTGGATATTTGGGCTAGATTTTAAATTAATTTGTAATCCCCACCCCCTTAAAAGAGAGGGGGAGGGGAGGTCTGGCCCCCTTAAACCTCTGCTCCTTTAGCTACACTCAGACAATGCCATGGGTAAGAAAGTTCTAAAGGACACAAACAAGTTGTTCCCACTGGTTACTTTTATTACTTGCCAAGCTGCTGTGGTTAGTTACAGTGATTAATTCTATAGGTACCCAAGAATTGTGGAAAACCAACACACAAAGTCCATCATTCAAACACCATATTCCATTTACTGGCAGTAGTCTGTGAGACCTAGAACTAAACAGGATGTGACTAGTGAGTCAGAACATGGGACACATACAAAGACCAGACGCATGATTCAATTTGAATAAAACGTTTGAAAATCTGGCACTTATTTACTGTAACATTACAATACGTTTAAAAGTGCAAAAACATGTTTTCCCATAATTAGTTTTTTTTTTTCTAGAGACACAATTATTTTACCATATTCAGTGCAGTAAGATATACAATCTCGCCCCCCTGTCAACCACTACATAAATTATACTAAAACGCTTGTTACAGTGGCCACAAGTAGGACAAAAACTGATTATTTTTGGTAGATTTTCAACCGTCCATAACCCACTAACTGCTGGGATGAAATATTCTTTTGTGGCAATTTCTCCAGTAAGCAAGAGGATTAAGTTAGTCACTTTGAGAACAATTTTTTAGATATTAAAATATTGCCAAAATACAATGAAGATGACAGCTGCAGGGTGTTACGGAGATATAAAACAGATTGTCTAAATTAAGTCTTGCTTAATCCATATGTAACCCTTTAATGTCCAGGGGCTCTTACACCAGGGGGGGTAGAGAATTGTAAATATGAAAAAAAGGTTGCTTTAATCCAAAATTTTGGGATTTTCTTTCTGCAAACTGCTTAGGAGTGATTAATATTGAACTAGCCCTTCAAAAAAAGCCAGTGGCAGATTGAATTTATTATATAAGAAACCAAATCAGTTATTACCGAGCCCCTCTCAATTATTCTGGTTTTGAAAAGTTTTAGTTAATATGTAATTAATCAGTTAAGGCTTGCAGATATACATAGCAAACGGAGTTTAACCGTAGAGTTCCCAAAGCGCCGTAGGGAGATCAGAATTCCTGGGATAACAGGAGAGATGGGATCGGACACGCTGCGGTCTTCACTGACAAAATATGGTGATGACAGACAGCTATGCGTTGCATTAGACTCCAGCAGCAAAAGAGCTAAGGGGGAAAAAAAAATGTGTTGGTGTACAACAAGCAGTTATGTGCTGTTAGGTATCTATCAATTGCAATCTGCTGATCTGATTTGAGGCTTTGACCAGGGACTGGTGTCGGTTGCAGATCACAGTCACACATATGGGAATGATGCAATATCCAACGGTCTTTGGGTCAGCCCTTGTGCAGGAGTATAGAAACAGGAAGACCTGAAGGTAGGGGATTAGGAAAAGGGTGGCCCACAGCCAGAAAGGTAAAGAAAGCAGGCGTGCTTTCAGGGACTGAGTCCAAGACATCCTGTTTACAGTCTCTTCTGGCTGGACCTGAACATGCTCCAAGGCAAGTCTATTGTAAGTGTCATTCATTTCGAAGACATAGTAAAACACAGCAGCGCTCACAAACAGGTAGAGGCCAACACCGATCCAGCCCATCCTCTGGCGGAAATTCATCATTCTCCATGCTCTGTCCCTGTGCAAGTGCAGCGTGAAGAAAAAAAAAGGTTACTGGTTTCAAATGCTTAGAAAGGTCTCACACATACACACAAATAATGTCTTGTCACGTGTGGGAAAGAATAGGCAAGCAGTGACTTCCAGAAGATCACATGAGCTATGGGGACATATGTATAACACCACGACCACAGCAATCTACAGCTAACCACACGGATCAACTCAAACAGCAACTGTCTTGTGATTAGTTAAGTCATGTGATGGAAAAATAAACCAAACACTTATCTAGATTTTATAAGATAGGAACAAGGAAAGTCTATACGGAACTCTACTGTCCTAGGCCAAATCGCAGTAACAGATTCTCTGCTGTCTGAGCCAGTGCAATATGTCGCTGATATTCATTTCAAGCACTATATGTTAAAACACCAATACCAACTTCTAAATACAGAAACAAACATCCCTTCAAGAAAAAAACAACAAAACTAAGCATGGCCTGTACTTAGTACTTAAAGGGCTAACAAATGGCTACAGTACCAACCTGTCCTGTGAAATCACCTATTTATATTTACAAAAAGAACAACCAATGATTGAAAGAACACTGGGCACTGCCAACAACAACCATCAATAAGGAGACATTTTCTTTGCAAACAAACTTGAAGCCATTCTTATGTGTTCCTTTACTCCTTATCCATTTATCCCCCGTCTTTTGTTCCTTTACCCCCAGCCAATTATGCAGTGTTCCTTTGATTTCAGCCATAGGATTGGTAGAAGTCTCAGGTTTTCCTCCACTGTCTCCTTATTAACCCACCTCCTATTCTGTGTTCCAGCAATATTCTGCATTCCCTCCATCACCTACTGTGTATTGTCTCTTCACTGTTGCTTTATTTCCCCATTGTCTTAATAACAATAGGGGTCACTCTCCCCTGCTTTCTAGGGTTTCTCTCTCATTCTTCTCTCTCCAACAGTCACAGGGCAGGGCAGGGGTGCCCAAAAGGTAAATCCCCGGATGTTGTAGAACTACAACTCCCATGGTGCTTTGCATGACAACGCACAATGGAATCTGTAGTTTTAAAACATCTGGGAATCTAACTTTTGGGCACCTCTGGTCTAGGGTCTCTCTCTCTCCTATAGTTACAGTAGCAGGCATAGGCAACCTTTGGCACTCCAAATGTTTTGGACTACACCTCCCATGATGCTTTGCCAGGATTATGGGTGTAAGAGTATTATGGAGGATGTAGTCCACAACATCTGGAGTGACGAAGGTTGCCTATCCCTGGATAGGGTGTGTCTCTCTCCCCTATAGTTACAGTATAGGGCAGGTATAGGCAACCTTCGGCACTCCATATGTTGTGGACTACATCCCCCATAATGCTCTAACACCCATAATGCTGGTAAAGCATCATGGGAGGTGTAGTCCAAAACATCTGTAGTGCCAAAGGTTGCCTATGCCTGGTATAGGGTGTCTCTCTCCTATAGTTATAGTATAGGGGGTCTCTCTCTCCTATAGTTACAGCATAGGGTCTCTCTCTCTCTCTCCTATAGTTACAGTATAGGGTGTCTCCTATAGTTACAGTATAGGGTGTTTCCTATAGTTACAGTATAGGGTGTCTCTCCCCTTCTCCCACAATGTAAGCTCGCTCTCTCTCCCCATAGTCACTGTCTAGGGTTCTCTTTCGTGTACTCCTTCATTCTCTTTCCCTCAACCATCGGCTTGGAGTTCCTTTCCCCTGTGTTTCAAGATTCTTTCTCCCCCGGTCACAATATAGGGGGGGTCTCTCTCTCTCTCTCAAGCTGGGGCCGCTCTTCTCTGTGTTACTTCTTTCTCTTTCCCAAGGAACAATCTAATGCCCCTCTCCAGTCTCCCTCCCCTTGTCTGGCTGTCTCTGGCCCTCCTTACCTATATCAGTGGAGCTCTGATGTGTCTCTCCAGGGCTTCTCCAGGTTCCCTTTCATCAAGCTGCAGCCCTGTGACGCCTCTATCCAGCATCCATGCCTAAAGCAGGAAGTAAGCCCTGGGCGGCCATAATGGGTGTGGGCGGAAGTAGTCTGTTACCCGGAAGAAAATAAATAAAATACACTATAAACAACCACCCCTTGCCCACACACTGCCCAAATAGCCCCCATTATACCTCCCTTTATAAGTCACACCACAGTATCTTATATGAGACTATCCAAGTATCCCAGAACAGCCCAGCGTGGGCTTCTAATAAGTCACCCAGCTGCGTTGCTCTATTTACCCACTGCATGTTGAACCTGTCACCAAGTTTGCCCTTATTCAATATGGCTTCCAATGCCTCTTCAACTGACGTCATCCTACAGGAACCCTAAGGCGGTTGGTTAGTGTGACCAGCGAGTTGGACTCTTGGATAGAAGGTCCCTGGGGGATCATTGTTGCCATCACAGGTAGAAGAGAGAACTACAACCCAACATTTGGTTTATCTCTGTGAGAAACTCCCAGCCAGTCTCAGTATACTGCCACTCTCTCTAGAGGAAGCTGTAAGTAGAGTCTGTTTTATAATAAAGCACCCACAGGGAAAACACTCAAAGGACAGGTGTCTTAAATGTCCATTACTTTCTTTCTTTCCTTTTTTTATTTTTTGTAAATCTGTGTTTATTCACAAGGGGGGGGGGGGGGGGGGAGAGAGATAACATTACTTTAATAACTATAATATATATATGTTTTTAAATGACTTTTAAATGATATTCTTGAGTAAATGACACTTTAATTGGCGGCAGCCATATTGGGTCAGGCCAACCAACTGCTTGGCCAGATACAAAGTGAAATATTCCACAAAAAAACAAAATACATCGTTGTGCATCACTTAAAAAAAAAAAATGTCACGGAGCTTCATTAAACCCACAAAAGAGGGACAAAACAGGCATGATGCTATAAAAGGTCACTTCACTGAACTACTTCCATTGCCCGGTGTATTTATAAAATTGGGTTAACTCTTTGCTGTCAGTCACTGGACGGGCTTCCGCCCCAATAGACAAGTTATTATTATTATTATTATTATTATTGCCATTTATATAGCGCCAACAGATTCCGTAGCGCTTTACAATATTATGAGAGGGGATTTAACTATAAATAGGACAATTACAAATAGTAATGGAACACTATAATTGTATCCCTGTCCGTGATAGTATTAGGTCCCCCTCGTTTGGCATTGAAAGAGTAAAAAACAAAAAAAAACGTTTTACTTGCTTTCATAAGGGAGCCAATGCTCGCTGGTGGCTGCTCACATCTCCTCTCCAGGCGAGGTAGTGGAGGAGGCATGGCCTCCTCTGCAATGGTTTAACCCCTTAAGGTCCAAACTTCTGTAATAAAAGGGAAGCAAGACATGTCACACATGTCATGTGTCCTTAAGGGGTTAATCTAATGCTATAGAGGAATATTAGGGATGTAATGCACATGCGCGGTGAGTGTCGCATGCGTATTCAATATTCCCTATAGCATAGCATTGAGTCAATGCTCTTCTATAAAGCTTCCGCGTCATGCGGCTGAGTTTAACTGCCAGTATGATTGTTACTAATGGAGGATTTAACCCTGCAATGTAAATATTGCAGTTTCTTAATAAATGCAATGGATTACTTTGCAGGTTTAAGGAGACAGAAACACTGTACCCAGACCACTTCACGGAGTTACTTTAAACTCGGCTATTTAAGACGCTCGCATAGAGACCATTTGATTGGCGCAGTGCAACGTTTTGCCGTGCATGCACTATAGCCTCCCAATGTTTACCTATAGGGAAACATTGAATTGCCTGAGATCATCAACATTAACGATCTCGGTCAACGAGGCCGAGCGGTGTCATGGAGACTGATGCAGTTAAGCCTGGAAGGTAAATAAATCTTACCTCACATAACGATGTGGGTGGGGAACAACGACACCAGAATAGGTAGATTAAAACTACAGCATTCGGAATACATGTTTGTAATCCTAACGCTATAATGTTCCTTTAAAAGGTTTTTATCTAATGCTGGACACCGAGCAGCAATTTAAAGAATAATTAACAGTGGGAATATGGTAGTTACTCTCCCAGCACCTAAAGCCTGCTGTGATAGTTTCAGCTTTGCATTATCTATGAAAAATGTCCAAGTTGTAGGCATCTTATTGTTATGCTTTTGGTGGTACAGTTCCTAATTTAGCGTCCTGTTCCACTGTTGTGATTTGGGACCTATCCCCGCAGCATAGTGCAAGTGCACTAGGACAGCATTTGGCAAATTTGCTTGGAATCTAGGAGCCAGTTAAAAAAGTTAGGAACCAGTTAAAAAAGAGAATTACAAAGCATTATTTTCAGTGACAAAAATACAAATATAAAATACAGTTTAATGTAGTGGTTCTGGTGTCTGTAGCCTGTAAACACTGCACTTTCAGAGAAAAGGCAGTTTTTACATTGCTGCTTTGTAACACCTCTAGTGATGGCCATTAGAGATGCTTCTGAGTCCAGTGCTGCACAGTGTGCAGCACCTACATTCTGTTTCTCCACGTAATGCATGTTCTCCATAGTGATGCATTGACTCAGAGCATCTCTATGAAGAGATGTTGATTGGTTCAGCATGGCGTTTTGCTGCGCATGTGCAGTAACCTCTAAATGCTTTCTTATGGAAAAGTATTGTTTTGGTTGAAATCCCATGCGAGCCCCGCACAGCATGGGAAAAAAGTGAGTAAAAACACCTTTCCCATGTGATCCAAGGGGAACCATTCACCTGAACACACACAGACACATACTGACAGATAGACAGACACACATCTTACACACTCACAAATGATACATTTTTAGAAATAAAACCATTGTTATTATCAGGGTCGTCTTTAATGCGGGGCAAACGGGGCAGGTGCCCCAGGCCTAATTACTCCTGGGGGCCCCAGAGCAGCTGCCCCGTGGGCCCCAGAGCAGCTGCCCCGTGGGCCCCAGAGCAGCTGCCCCATGGGCCCCACTGCCCTCCATCAAGCGCCTGTACTCTAAGGAGGCCCACCGGATGGCCCATGCACTACCCAGTGGGCATATGTAATCAGGGGCCCCTTGCTTTTCGGCATTCTGGGAGGAAGTGACGGACGCGAGTCACTTGCTCCCACAAAGGAAAAGAGGAGGGGAGTTGGGCCGAGAGAGAGAAACCCCAACACCCAGCAGCAGTGAGGAAACTACCCTTCAAGGTAGGAAACTGGGTTTAAAAGTGCACGTTTGTGTCAGTATGTCTGTGTGTGTGTGTGTGTGTGTCAGTATGTCTGTGGGTTAGTATGTCTGTCAGTGTATGTGTCTGTGGGTTAGTATGTCTGTCAGTGCACGTGTCTGTGTGTGTCAGTATGTCTGCCAGTGTATGTGTTTGTCTGTGTTAGTATGTCTGTCAGTGTATGTGTCTGTGGTGGGTTAGTATGTCTGTCAGTGTGTGTGTGTCACAATGTCTGTCAGTGTGTGTGTGTCACTATGCCTGTGTGTGTCAGTATGTCTGTCAGTGTATGTCTCTGTGTGTCAGTATGTCTGCATGTGTATGCGTCTGCCTGTGTCAGTATGTCTGCCAGTGTATGTGTATGTGTCTGTGTGTATGTCAATATGTCTGTCAGTTTATGTGTCTGTGTGTATGTCAGTATGTCTGTCAGTGTATGTTCATGTGTGCGTCAGTATGTCTGTCAGTGTGCCTGTGTCACTATGTCTTCCAGTGTATGTCTTTCTGTGTTAGTATGTCTGTCAGTGTATGTCTGACAGTATATGTGTCTGTGTATCTGTATATGTGTGAATCTGTATGTTGACATTGTGTGTGTCTGTGTATCTGTATGTTGTCAGTATGTGTGTCTGACTAACTGCATGTGTGTCAGTGTTTGTATCTGCATGTGTCAGATTGTGTATCTGTTTGTCTGTATATGTATTAGTGTGTCTGTATCTGCATGTGTCAGTGTGTATATCTGTGTATCTGCAATTGTTTCAGTGTATATCTGTGTACGGGTATCAGTGTGTGTGTATGTTGCTGGGTATGTGCATATATCTCAACATTCAAACGCCAACACTACACACAAATACACTCCTGCATTCAAACTTCAGCACTACATACAATCACAATTCTGTATTTTACACCAAAATTAAATATCAATATCAATACACCCCTGCATTCGAAAACCAACACTGCACCTAAATGCATACTTACATTCAAACGCCAGCACCACATACAAACACACCCCTACATTCACACAAACATACTCCATACAAAAACATGCTTACATTCAAAGGCACAAACACTGCTCAGTTCTAAACACAACCCTCCAAGCATGGAAAATGGTAGAGCTGTCAAAGCATTGTTAGAGTTGCACGACAGATAGGGATCTACCTTTTGGCCATTCTTGCGGTAGGGGGGCGGGGGAGGGGGCCAAAACAAAATCTTGCATTAGGGCGCTTTCTACTTTAGTACTTCCACGACATTCGGGTGGATGGCGTGACTGCATGCCACGGAGTGGGAGGGTGCAGGGTCCAGGGGACCCGAGAAAATGGTTGCTATTAAAGAAAGAGAAAATGGTTAATATTAAAGACAACCCTGGTTATTATTGGTATATTAAAACATATTTGATACATAAAAATCGTTGGTGCTTTTTATGTATCAAATATCTTTTTACTATATTAATAATATAAGTGAAGTTTTATTTCTGGTTTTGTTTGTTAGTTCTTTAGATAGGGGTTATCCCCCCCATTTTTGCATCCAGTAACTTTGATCTATCTCCACCTTCCTACTCCTAGTCTCTATATATCCTACTGCTTTGGACTTCTCCCCACGTCATGCACAGACTGCATTAAAATGCTAATAGTTGGCAGTCAGCAGACATGAATCAAAATGCTAATAGCTGTCAGTCAGCGGTCTGAGCTAGGTGCTGCCGAATCTGTGTTGGAATGTTGGAAGGAATGAGTTTGGACTGTTATAATAGACTGTATTCGCTGGCAGCAGCATGTTCCAATACTTGCAGCCTCTTACTGCATTCCATATACATATAGATTTGGAAAGATCGTGCAGATAATGGCCTTGGGTGCCAGGAGAGTCAAACCACTCAAAAACTGTTTGACCAAAGCCAAAAACTCTTTTTTACATTTTAATTTCTACAATAAGTGGTGGTGGTTGTAGAACTTAGACTGTCCATTTAATATTCCTCCCCTGATCTTGCTGGTTGAAAATAGGCACTAGTTTTCATTTGGGACGAGCACGATATGCACATGTTTAGCATTCTGTTAAACTAAAACCGTTTATTTTGTTAAATTAATGCAGGTATGCTCCTGCAAAGAGTGTATGAAAAGCACTTTGTGCAAATGGGACCCTTAAAGGGAACCTGAAGATCAGTGCATGGATAATTCTACTGTTTGAAGCCCCAAGCAAGAGAGGTGAGCTACAAAACACCATGACTAGAACTTGACATTAAATTTGTGTTTAAATATTGTGAGCACGTGTTGCATTTTAATTTATAGTTAATTCATCACAAAGCATTACTGTCTTTTCATTTTTACATTGTATTTTACATATTGAATCCCAGAGGGAAGCGCAAAGCATTGCAGTCATGATTTTTTTGGTCCCATAAAATACCAGTTGAATTGTCTAGTTTTCTATAAGTACTCCATCAGAATATGCCCAATTCTTCTTTCAGACAGTGGGGGGCAGTTCAAGCCCATAATGTAACAGCCTTTGCCTTTTCACTGTGTAAAAGGTTGTAGGAGATAGGAGAGCTAGAGTGACAGTTTTCTGGAATTCAAAGCAAAGTTCAAATTTAAGACCAAAGCAGTTGAACTGGAAGCATGGATTAATGGACTTGGATTATTCTTCCATTTCAGTTATGTTGGCCTTAAATTTCAAATTAACTTTGAATTCCTGACAATTCTAACTTTGCTGATTGACCGTTGGAAAGCATGCAAACAAGACCATATTTAGAGTGAGATTACAATAGCCACAGCTATGCCATGTCCTCACAAAATTATTTGGGGGTTCCTCACACATGGGCTTGGTCGTAGGCACTATTTGTTGAGTTTTCATTTCCAGACTGAAATAGTGAGCTACGTTCTTGCATTAATGTATTCATAGTTGCCTGTTTTTTTTTTTTGTTTTGATTTTTCAGGAAAGATTACTATTTTGTTAAAGGAACACTCCAGGCACCTAGACCACTTCTGCTCATTGGAGTGGTCTGGGTGCGAACTCCCATCACCCTTAACCCTGCAAGTGTAATTATTGCAGTTTTTATAAACTGCAATAATTACCTTGCAGGGTTAAAGGACCACTATAGGCACCCAGACCACTTCAGCTTAATGTGCCATCAAGGGTTAACCCTGCCTGCTGTAAACATAGCAGTTTCAGAGAAAATTCTATGTTTTCATTAGGGTTAATACAGCCTCTAGTGGCTGTCTCATTGACAGCCACTAGAGGCGCTTCCGCGCTTCTCACTGTGATTTTCACAGTGAGAAGACGCCAGCGTCCATAGGACCGTGGTCTGCCTACTGTAATTTCGCTGTGCGACCCATGGGCCCGTGCGCACTAGATGGCCAGGCACTGGCCCACCGGGAAATTTCCCAGTATCCCGGTGGGCCATTCCGGCCCTGGCAGTGTGTGCTGATGACAGATGTAATTTTTGCACAGATTGGATATTAGGCAGCCTGTAATGCCTAAGTCACGTGTGCTGGGATTCAACTTCCCCCAACACACAATTATAAAATATCTCTAAATGTGCAATGTTTCAAGCTAAAAACAAGGCACATGCAGGCTCCTACCACCATGACAAAAACAGACGTGGTCATGGTGGTTGGAGTAACCCTTTACTGCCTTTGTAACAGGTGAGATCGATGGTACATCACAGTTACTGTCATGTTAATGGACAATCCTTATACATTCTTGCAAACTATCCTGAATTTGGTATTACAGTCACAATTTTGTTTTCTATGTGTGTTTATTTTCTGACATCCCACTTCTGGAGACACTGGGAAAAAGCCTACCTACTGTAAGATGCAAATAAACTGCATTATTAAATGCACTCAAGCTGCGCAAGGCTAAGGAGTTCTTAAATTGTGCTGTGTGTATAGGAAGTCCTGATTATCTTCCTGGCATCCAGGATGACTTGTCCTTCTATATTTGTGTGTGTTACCAGTGCAGTGTGAGATAGTGTAGTCACGATGTGAGAGTAGAGGCATAGACCTAGTGTGTTCAATGTGTGACAGCAGAGACATAGAAGAGTCATAGAAAGCATGCATACAATGTGACAGAGCATGGCAGCGAAACCACAGAGATCCATTTCCTCTAGCAGCACACTATGTATTAACCCAGTGAAATAAATATTTGCCCAGAATAATATAAAACAAACAAACAAAAACATAGATTTGTAAAAGTGGAAAAATCGCCGGGAAAAGAGGATTCATGCTATGCTAGCAGTATAACATGCCGTAAAAGGACACAAGTGTCACAGACTGTCTCTGTATGGGGCAGCAGCGGAAGTCACTCTGACATCATTTTCACTGATTCTTCTGTTCAAAACCTTTTACTACTGTGTGGTCGTGTCGTATCATTGCAGCCTCCAGAGTGTCACAACCATCACACCATATTTCTCACACACTTTTTGGCGCACAGGAATACTGCGAGCCAATAGAATCCATCCTTACAGTAGGAAAGCCTCTCTCACCGATAGCCAAGTGCCCATCTGCGGTTTTCCTTGACCTTCCTTTGTCTTGTCGTTTATCCTTTCCTCTGAACTCATTGACCATGGCTTGTTATCAGACTATTCTGTCTTTAATCCCAGCAACTCCACTGACCAGTAATATGGACAGTCCTGCTAATCTCTGGTTATTTCGTTCTTGAGTTTTGGTTTTGCCATTACAACAAGAAGCTGAAATAAGAAAACCCATTGGCTTGCACAGCAGTAACAGTCAGCCTTCACAACCTATTATCCCAGCCATTTGTCATGGTACATGTATGTGAACTACATTACTTTGACAAATAGAACAGGCAGTTGTGCACCAGTATTTCAGCTTTTTTTTTTTTTATGTATCAGGTTTGTAGGATTTTGCTGTTGACAGGTCTGCAATGCCTTCAAGCAGCAAAAACAACACTGGCAATTAGATCTATGGCTTCTCTCTCTATGGGGACAGGACTAGTAATCAGTCAGAATACCGATGCATATCTGACAACTCTCCCAAGTTTGCAGACGTAATCCTTATTTTTAACTCCAGCTACAGTCAAGGTTATTCATAAAAAGAGATTTTTGTTGGGAGTTCAAAGTGAATTCTAAGTTAAATTCCAGTTTTAACCACAGTAGATGAATTGGGACATTATCCAAGTAATCCAAGCTTTCAGTCTGATTGTTTTGGCTTAAAGGGACACTCCATTGCATAAATACAAAAAAAATGAAAACACTATTTAGTAGATAAAACATGCATGCATTTATTGCTGCATTTTTTCACTTGGGGTATATCTAAACACAGCTTGCAAAAGTTGCAGGTCTGGTCTACAGGCTTCCCAATGCAGCTCAGTGAGAAGTCTTTGCAAGGCAGGTGCTCTGGGCAATTTCCTGCCTCTTGAGTAACAGGAAATAATAGGACTGGTTGTCAGATTGACAGCCTGGATGGTGTAACACATTCTTATTTATAGGGAGATCCAAAAACAGTGTGCAAGAGAATACTGAGAATGGACAACAACTCAAATAGCTTTCCCTTCGATGGGTCCTTGCTGCGTTCTCAAGCGGGTTTCGACTCATCTTGTGCCATTACAAAGAGAACCTAAACCATGTGCATATCAGACTGATTCTACTAACAAGGGTGGTATAAATCCAAAAAACAGGATGGCTTTCTCTGCACAAGATATATAGCAACCAAAGACAATATGCAGACTTTATTGGACTATAGCAGGCCTGCTTTACTCTAATAAGGTCTGCATATTGAATAGATCCCATGTGTGCCCAGACATCTATTTATTTTGGATTGTTGTGAGGGATTGGTAATCTCCCTAGTTTGTATAGCACCATAGTGTTGATCCTTTTTGTTTGGCGAGTGCCGTTCCTGTTTTGCATTTTGGAAATATATATAATCAGTGAGGTATAGCTGATACAGTATAAAAGTGCTTTAGGTGTTTAGTGCTTTCCTTTAAAATGTCAAATTCACTTTGAATTGTCACCTATTCATCTGAAACTAAAGCGTGGATTAGCGGTAAAATTCAATGTGAATTCAAAGTAGGGATCGATCAATATAATTTTTAAAGATCTGATGCAGATTATCGGTCGGCTTTCAGGCCGATTGCTATAATGGGTACAGGTATTCTGTTCATTTACAGTTTTTTTTGTTGTTGTTGTAAATCTTTCTTTTATCGCGTGGTAAATGTGCAAAATATACATACCAGACAGATTTGTATTGTTTTCAAGAATATTTACGTGTGTGAGTATAATGGATGCAGTGTCTGTGTGTGAGTATAGTGGATGCAGTGTCTGTGTGTGAGTATAGTGGATGCAGTGTCTGTGTGTGAGTATAGTGGATGCAGTGTCTGTGTGTGAGTATAGTGGATGCAGTGTCTGTGTGTGAGTATAGTGGATGCAGTGTCTGTGTGTGAGTATAGTGGATGCAGTGTCTGTGTGTGAGTATAGTGGATGCAGTGTCTGTGTGTGAGTATAGTGGATGCAGTGTCTGTGTGTGAGTATAGTGGATGCAGTGTCTGTGAGTGAGTATAATGGATGCAGTGTCTGTGTGTGAGTATAGTGGATGCAGTGTCTGTGTGTGAGTATAGTGGATGCAGTGTCTGTGAGTGAGTATAATGGATGCAGTGTCTGTGTGTGAGTATAGTGGATGCAGTGTCTGTGTGTGAGTATAGTGGATGCAGTGTCTGTGAGTGAGTATAGTGGATGCAGTGTCTGTGTGTGAGTATAGTGGATGCAGTGTCTGTGTGTGAGTATAGTGGATGCAGTGTCTGTGTGTGAGTATAGTGGATGCAGTGTCTGTGTGTGAGTATAGTGGATGCAGTGTCTGTGTGTGAGTATAGTGGATGCAGTGTCTGTGTGTGAGTATAGTAGTGTGTGTGTGTAAATATGTGGGGTAGGATTCTATTGTGGTGGAATCTCGGTAAAAATAAATTTAGTAGGCCGAGATTACCACGTGGCATGTGTACGTGCATATGCTGACGTATCGATCAGTTGGTTGCACGAGGCAAGATACGATCAGTAGTGTACGGAGCATGTGCAAGAATACAGGATGTAGTATTCCCCCTCCTCCATTGTGCTGGACAAGCCATGCGGTCAAACAGGAAGTTAATTCTTATTTGTGTTGATTGGTTAAGAGAATGTGCGGGTGGAGCTTAATATGGGAGGAGTTATGTGCCTATATAAGGAGCCTGCACTATTGTCCGGGGCTCAGAATTTGCTGTATTTTGGTGACGCTAGTCCCTCTGAGTCCCGATCGGTGAACCAATAAAGAATCTCTTCCTTCCTGAAGAAACCTGTGTCCATCTCTCTGTGCTTGGCTTCCGTCAGTTTCTCCGGTATCATTTGGTGCATTGGCCGGGAAGCTCATCGTTCAACGGTAGCTGAGAGGCAGAGGCGTGAGACGGTCTATCTTTGCCCACGTTCTCTACGGCTGCACCCCTGAACTTCTGCGTGGACCTCCCTTCGTCTCGGCGCCACTGGTCTGTTGTCCAGGAGATCATCGGCCTCTACGTGAGAAGTGCTGGGGTATCCCCGTCGATGAGTGTGAACTCAGGTTCAGGAACGAGGAGGTAAGACAACTGCTGTTTTAGACGGCAGGACCCACTAGGGGTATACCGATTGTGCGGTAGGCCCAAAGGGGTTTGAATCTGTGTATCTGCCCCCTCTGTCGGAGGGAAGGAGCGAAGGCGCACCGCTCGATCGAACGCTCTTTAGTCAGACCGTTTGATTTTGTTAGTCAGGCGGGGTCCTGGTGTAAATAGCCCTAGCCGGACACCGGTGTCTTGTCTAGACTAGCGTTCTAGGGTGTATATTACGTTCGCTAGGTCGGAGGGACCGGGAGACTAAGCGGCGCCTGTGTAAATTCGGTTCGCTAGCTCTCAACCTATCTGGGCTAAGTGGGAAGGCGTGTAAATTTGGAACCCACTAGACTTTTGATAGTGCGACTAAGAGGCGCCTGTGTAAATTCGGTTCTCTAGCTCGCTATATGTGGTGATTGGGCAGTGTGGCTAACCAAAACGGGTGTATATAGTTTTAGGTAGTCCATTCAAGGTACTGGCCAATAGTTTAGTTGGGAATTGTAAATGTGTTAACGATTGTTTAGTAAAGTGTATATCTTGTTAGATAGCGCGAGCTCAGCCGTCTAGCGAGAGTGTTAATAGTGTGTTGCTGTATTATAGTGCACGGTACCATAACCCTGTATATTTACTGACACTGTATATAAGTACTAATCATTGTCGTCCATTGCATGTTGTGACCTTAACTTGTGCTTTGACCTATGCTAACCGTACTGTAACCGCTATTTGTAAAAGACGATGTTACTGGGGTGTGTTATAGACGGGTAATTCGTATATAGAGAATTATAGCGTGGGTGACTGTATAGTTACGCCAAAGGGCATAATATTGATTATATAGTGACTGGTGTAGCAGCTGTGTGTGTACGGGAATTCCCTGAGTGTTTATTGTTATTGTGTACGTTTCACTTGGTAACCGTACCACGTGGTGCTGTTGCCAGAGGAAACGGGTGTGACTGTTGAATAGTACGCGTGTATAGTATTCGTTGTCGACGACGTTCCATTGTTAAGTATGGGTGCGTCGCAGTCAACGATTCCGGATCCCTTAGGTTGTATGGTGAAGAATTTTAAAAAGGGATTCAAAACTTGTGATTTTGGGGTTAAAATGTCTCCTGTACGTTTGGTCACTTTGTGTACTAGGGAGTGGCCTACTTTGGTTGCGGCATGGCCGCCACGTGGCAGTTTGGATCCAACTCTGGTACAGCGCTTACACGTGGCTGTATCGGGTAGGCCTGAACTTTACGGCCAGTTTCCTTATATTGATTGTTGGAGACAGGCCGTAAATGACTCGCCAAAATGGCTCCGGACATGCCACGAGGAGCAGTGTCGCCTCATGGTAGCTAGGACTTGTTCGTCCACTAGGACTGGTGCTAGGCCCATTTTGGACACGCCCCCTGAGTCCGAGATCCCTTTGCCGCCCCCTTACTTTCCGTTAAGAGGAAGTGACGCGAATGCAGGAAGTCCTGCAACCCTCCCCTCATTACCCCCATCCACTTCCGCTTCCTCCTCCAGTACAGGATCCACCCCCCCTCGTACTAAATCTCCCCTTCCGGAATCAGAACCAACCCCCATTAAAAACGAATATCCTGATTTGGCGCCACTTCAGACTTCCGGTCAAGCTTCATCTAGCTCGGCTCGAAGTGTTTTATTTACAACCTTTTCCCAAAACCAAGCTCCCATAGCCCCATACCCTATTTCTCCCCGACTGGAACCTATGACTGACGCCCCTCTACGTAGCCCCATACAGACCCGACAGTTGACCGGTGCCCAACAATTAAGACACTATCAGATGCCTCTTCGTCTGAATCCTGGGTCAGCCTATATCGATGCCGCAGGCCAAATGGCACATGCTGACCCAGTCTTTGTATATGTCCCATTCACGACAACCGATCTTTTAAACTGGAAGACCCACAATTCCTCGTATACTGAGAAACCACAAGCTATGACTGATCTGTTCACCTCAATAGTACAGACACATAACCCGACATGGGCTGATTGCCAGCAGTTATTAATGACTTTGTTTAACAATGAGGAAAGGACAAGAATAAATCAAGCAGCCATTAAGGCACTAGAGGATAAAGCCCGTACTTTGAACCAAGCTAATCCAGCAGCATGGGCCGCAACACATTATCCCAACACCGATCCCGATTGGAATGTAAATGGTGCTGATATGGTTCAACTCAGAGCCTATAGAGACGCTATAATTGCTGGCATGAAAGCCGGAGGAAAGAAAGCTATTAACATGTCGAAGACAGTTGAGGTGATTCAGAAAAGCGATGAAGCGCCCAGTGTCTTTTATGACCGATTATTGGAGGCATACCGCTTGTATACCCCCTTTAATCCGGAAGACGCAGACAATTCCCGAATGGTGAACTCCGCCTTTGTCAGCCAAGCTTACGGAGATATTAAGCGCAAGCTACAAAAGTTAGAAGGGTTTGCAGGGACCCCGACACGCATCAACCGTCAGAAGACGAAATAGTCAGTTTCCTGAACAAAGCTCCCCTAGTTAATTTGACACAGACACAATGCACTCAACTGGAGAGACCCTTCACAGAGGACGAAGTGGAGACTGCAATAAAATCCCTACCCAAACACAAAGCCCCAGGGCCAGACGGTATGTCCAACTACTACTATATCAAGTTGACCAAACAACTCATCACACCTCTCACCAAGCTATTTAATCACATAAAAGAGGCAGGAACCATGCCCTCAGAAATGCTAGAAGCACATATAGTGACTCTGCCCAAACCAAACAAACCCCCTACACACTGCGCAAACCTGCGACCGATTTCACTTCTGAACGCAGACACTAAATTATATGCCAAACTCATTGCTTCCAGACTCAAGCCTATCCTCCCAGACCTCGTATCAGAGGAGCAAGCGGGGTTTGTCCAAGGTCGGCAGGTAGGGGACAACACCAGGCATTTCCTGAACTTGATAGACTGGGCAAACACCTCCCACCAAGCAGGCCTCTTATTAGCACTCGATGCCGAGAAGGCTTTCGACCGACTTCACTGGGGGTATATGCTGCTTACTCTAACCAAAATGGGATTCCCTCAGGCCTTCAGGTCAAGTATAATGGCACTATACCAAAACCCTTCGGCAAAAGTATTTAGCACAGGTTTCATTTCTGACAAATTTGCCATAAGAAATGGCACTAGACAGGGCTGCCCCTTATCCCCTCTCATATTTATTCTCTGTTTAGAACCGCTCATACGGATAATAAAACAAGACCTTACCATACAAGGTTTAAACACACCGGGGGGCACCAAAAAGTTAGCTCTGTTTGCAGATGATATACTCCTATTCATAACGAATCCAGAGTCCTCCTTGCCCTCACTTATGAGAATGTTGGTAGGCTATGGACAAATCTCATACTATAAAAATAATATCACCAAAACGCAAGCCCTGCCGATTAATTTACCTAAAATTGTGTTGGAAAAACTGAAACCGCAACAACCTTTTGACTGGCGCACCAGATCTATACAATACCTGGGTGTCAAGCTGGCTAAATCCCTCCAGACAGTGACCAAAGAAAACCACTACCCCCTGATAAATAAGGTTAAAAACACCCTTGCAAAATGGGACAGCTTAGATACCTCCTGGCTAGGCCGAATCAACCTGGTCAAAATGATGACACTACCACACATCCTGTACCTGTTCAGAACCTTGCCCATATCCCTCCCAACCTCTCTGCTCAAACTTTTCCAAAGCACTGTAAATGCACACATCTGGAAGAGAAAACCTCCAAGGGTAGCTAAAGGATGCCTGGGACTTTCTCATGGAAAAGGTGGGCTGGGTATGCCTGACATTTATGCATACTACAAAGCATCCTTCTTGGCACAGGGAATGAGACTCCTCAGAAATCATGACCCCTCCCATAACCCACTTTGGCTGTCATTAGAAAATGCATGCCTTGAAACGCATGATGTCACCCACTATCTGTGGACATGTTCCATGCCTCTGACGTCTCCAAGTCCGACCATACGATGCTCAATCAACATGCTTAAAGCATGGAGAGCCTGGAGCCCACTAGTGCTAGATCCAACACAACTCTTTAGGAAAGCGCCAATCATGGCATTAGCAGCCTACTCCCCGGGTTTACAAATGGGTAACTGGTTGAACAAAGGTGCAAAACTAGTGAGGGATTTAATGTCAGGTGATGATGTAAAGCAATTCGCTGACTTGCAGAGGGAGTTTGGATTAGACTCTAGAGATCTATTTCTATACCTAAGGGTTAAAAATATATTGCTAACTCGTGGCAGGCTCACGGAAGCTGGGGACAAACCACCTATACTTCAACCGCACCAATTATCCTTGAAAAAATTAGCGAAACCGCTCTCCATTTGTTATAATGCAATCATCACACGTAATACACCAGATAAACTGCAATACATGACTAAATGGGAAGCGGACAAAAGTCACCAAATCTCTCAAGAGGAATGGCAATTAGCACTGAAGCACACTAAACAGGCTTCGAGTAGTCTCTCGCTATGGGAGGCCTACAATAAAATTATTATGAGGTGGTATCTGATACCACAGAGGTTAGCGATTATGTATCCAGGAGTCGTGAACCACTGCTGGAGATGTGAGTTAGATACGGGCACCATGCTCCATATGTTTTGGGCATGCCCCCAGCTTAATGGATTTTGGAAACAAATCCAAAACTTGATCTCAAGTAGGACTGGCACGAACATCCCTCTGCAACCAGACAGTTACCTGCTGCACGTTATATCTAACATAGACGTACATCCTCACAGAAAAGTAATCTTGAATATCTTAACGGTAGCCAAAGTAGCTATAGCGGGTAATTGGAAGAGCAAGCAAATTCCTCCGATAGACACTATCATTGCTAAAATGGACGTCATTAGTGCACATGAAAGGATGTCCAGCAAGATGAGAGGTGGCCTGGAAAAATATGACCAGGAATGGGCATGCTGGGCAGCTACTTAGTAATAAATGGAACTAAAATCTTATGGGACCAAGACGTTAGGCTGATGAGAAGTTACTGATGCTAGACTGTAGAGTGAATCCAGGGAATTCCCCCCCCCCCCATCCCCTTTCTTTTCTGTACCCTTCCCCCCAACTAGTTAGAAAATTTAACAAAAAAATGTTTCCAATTATATGCACCACATCCGATGTCAACTGTTAACGCTCTATCATAATGTTTGACAGCAGAGGAAAAATCGTTGTTACTCATAAATGATGCTTGTGCAGATGTATTGTAAACCGTTCACCATGTTATGTGTTGCATTAATTATTCAACAATATTCAATAAAAATGATAAATGAGAAGAAGGGTTTGCAGGTATGTCAATCACCCAACTAATGGAGGTAGCGAATAAGGTTTATATGAATAGGGAAACAGAAAGTAAGAAAGAGGAAGAGCGCAAGATGCGTAAAAAGGCTGATATGCTAGCGGTAGCGATCGCAGGCGTAGATAGACGGGGCCCAGATAGAGGCAATAATAGATGGAGTAGGGAGCCTTTGAGTAGGAATCAGTGCGCGTATTGCAAGGAAGAAGGGCATTGGAGGAACGAATGTCCGCAAAGAGAGCAGTACGAGAGAGACCTACCCAGGGCAGGCTACGGAAACTTTAGAGGCAGAGCGAGAGGTAGAGGAGGCCCCGGAGGGAGTAATGGTAATAGAGGGAGTAATGGGAACAGAGGAAGTGTTAGGGAAGACAGGTATATTCCAGCAGCGCAAAGGTCCCGCGATAGAGAAGGTAGGGACTTTGTAGGATTGGCTGACACGGTCATGGAGGACTATTGATACCGACCGGGCTCCATCCCCCTTGGTCGAGCGGAGCCTATGGTCGATGTATCAATAGGGGGAAAAAGGAGTGCGTTCATGATCGACACTGGTGCTGAACATTCAGTGGTGACTAATCTAGTTGCTCCTCCATCTGGAAGGACTATTACTGTGATAGGAGCAACTGGAAGAAGTGCTGAAAAACCGGTTCTTAAAAGTCGACTCTGTACATTGGGAGGCCACGTAGTAAAACATCAATTCCTTTATATGCCTGAATGTCCAGTCCAATTGCTGGGACGTGATATGCTATCAAAATTACAAGCGCAGATTACGTTCCTACCAAATGGAACAACATCCTTAAAGTTTAATGGACCTTCAGGTATCATGACATTATCCGTACCAAAGGAAGAAGAGTGGCGACTTTATACAGTGTTGACTAGCCAAAACCCTAGGAGTGATGAGACATTATTTAACATACCAGGAGTTTGGGCAGAGAACAACCCACCAGGACTGGCCCGCAATATTCCACCTATAAAAATTGAACTAAAACTTGGGGTTTATCCAGTGAGCCTAAGACAATACCACATCCCGCAGAAGGCTAAGAAGAACATCCAATCCTATCTGGATAAGTTCATACGGTATGGTATCCTAAAATTCTGTACTTCCCCCTGGAACACCCCATTGCTGCCTGTTCAAAAGCCCGGTACAGATGAGTATCGACCTGTGCAGGACTTGAGAGCAGTCAATGATGCGGTTGTTAGTATACATCCAGTTGTACCCAATCCATATAACCTGCTTGCTTTAATTCCGGGCGGGGCTACTTACTTCACAGTCTTAGATCTCAAAGATGCCTTCTTTTGCCTCCGAATTGCCGCAGAAAGTCAATGTATTTTCGCTTTCCAATGGGAGAACGCTGTAACGGGCTCAAAACGCCAGATGACTTGGACAAGACTGCCCCAAGGGTTTAAAAATTCACCTACCCTATTTGGTTCAGCCCTAAGTCAAGATCTACTGGATTTCGAGTCCATCCCAGGAGAGTGTGTATTGTTACAATATGTAGATGACTTGTTGATAGCAGCAGTTACAAAAGAGATCTGTCAGCAAGCAACGCACGATCTACTACACATTCTCTGGAAGGCAGGATACAAGGTGTCTAGAAAGAAGGCTCAGTTGTGTTTGCCAACTGTCAAATATCTGGGATTCCATATCTCTGAAGGTCAAAGAATTATGGGGCCAGAGAGAAAAGAAGCTGTCTGCCAAATACCAATACCCAAGAATAGAAGACAAGTGCGAGAATTCTTGGGGGCAGCAGGCTTCTGTAGGATATGGATTCCCAGCTATGCGATACTGGCAAAACCTCTGTACGCAGCTATCAAAGGTACAGAGCACGACCCCTTCTTATGGACCCAAGAACAGCAAACGGCATTTGAAGATGTGAAGAAGGCTTTGATGAGTGCCCCAGCATTAGGTCTACCTGATCACACACGACCATTCTACTTATATGTACATGAGCAAAGAAGAATGGCTGTGGGAGTATTGACACAGTACTTGGGATCATGGCAAAGACCTGTTGCCTATATGTCTAAGCAATTGGATGCAGTGGCCAGCGGACTTCCACCTTGTCTAAGAGCCGTAGCTGCAGCCGCCCTGCTAGTAGCTGAAGCCGATAAACTCACTCTGGGTCAAGAACTTTATGTACGAGTCCCACATGCAGTACAGACGTTGTTGGATTACAAAGGAAATCATTGGTTTAGTAACAGCCGTATGACCAAGTATCAGGCAATGTTGTGTGAAAACCCAAGAGTGCATTTAGAGACTGTAAACACCTTAAATCCAGCTACCCTTTTGCCACAACCTACTGAGAGTCAACATGATTGTTTGGAAGTAATGGATGAAGTATTCTCAAGTAGACCAGATCTTCGTGATTTTCCCATCCAGAACCCCGATGTTCAATATTATACCGACGGCAGTAGTTATGTGAAAGAAGGGATCCGCTATGCAGGATATGCAGTAATAACAATAGACAAGGTGATAGAAGCTCGGCCACTGGCGAAAGGAACATCAGCACAAAAGGCAGAATTAATAGCACTAACACGAGCGTTACAATTGGCTGAAGGTTTAAGAGTGAACATCTATACGGACTCCAAATATGCGTTTTTAACCACTCATGCCCACGGAGCTTTGTATAAAGAAAGAGGACTACTGAATTCAGAAGGCAAAGAAATCAAATACGCAGCTGAAATCCTACAACTATTGGAAGCAGTGTGGGAGCCGAAAGAAGTCGGTATCATACATTGTCGAGCGCATCTGAGAGGAGATGGTGATGTAACCAAGGGAAATCGGATGGCAGATAGTGCAGCTAAGCGTGCTGCTGAATCAGGAAGACAGGAGTATGTGGGGCATATAGCTGCTCTTATACCAACTCCACTGTCCCAATGGACTCCAGTTTATACAGCTCAAGAAGAGGAGTGGTTAAAGACTGAACCAGGAAAGTATTTGGAGAACAAGTGGTATCAGCTAGAAGATGGAAGAATAGTCATACCAGCATCACTAGCGGTAGAAATTGTCCAAAATTATCATAACGGGACACATTCTGGGAGAGATAGTACTGAAGAATCTCTTAGAAAACATTTCTACATACCAAGATTGTCCAACTTGACTCAGGCCATTGTACGAAGATGTGTAACGTGTGCTAAAAATAATGCAAGACAAGGACCAGTAAAGCCACCAGGAGTCCAGTTTATGGGGGGACTCCCCATGTCCGATCTACAAATAGACTTTACAGTGATGCCTAAATCGGGTGGACATCGTTACCTGTTGGTAATTGTGTGCACCTATTCAGGCTGGGTAGAAGCATGTCCTACTCGTACAGAGAAAGCAGGAGAAGTTGTAAGATTCCTGCTACGAGAAATAATACCCCGATATGGACTACCCTGTTCTATAGGATCGGACAATGGTCCAGCTTTTGTTCATCAGTGCCTACAACAACTGACTCATATGCTTGGTATAAAGTGGAGGCTTCATACTGCATATAGACCCCAGAGTTCTGGTAAGGTAGAGAGAATGAATAGAACTATTAAGAACCAGTTGGCTAAAATGTGTCAGGAAACCCAACTTAAGTGGAACGTTCTCTTACCCATAGCTCTATTGCGAATCCGCAGTACCCCTACCAGAAGGATGGGCCTCTCTTCTTTTGAAATCATGTATGGGCGACCACCTCCCGTACTTGGTAACTTAAGGGGGGACTTGAGTCAGTTGGGAGAAGGAATTACCCGGCAGCAGGTTGTAGAGTTGGGTAAGACTATGGAGGAGGTACAGAAATGGGTACAAGATAGATTACCTGTGAATATTTATCCCCCTGTTCATAGTTATCATCCAGGAGATCAAGTGTGGATTAAAGAGTGGAATAATGTACCGTTAGGGCCCAAGTGGAGAGGTCCTTATGTTGTTCTTTTGTCTACCCCTACAGCGATAAAAGTAGCCGAAGTGACTCCGTGGATACATCACTCCAGGGTTAAACCAGCAGCAGTCGATTCTTGGCAAGTTACAGCAGATCCAGAGAATCCCTGCAAGATCCGGTTAAAACGCACTACTCAGTCGGAGTAACGAGGAATCGTGTGGATTACAAATTTTATTGTTACAGGGATTTGGTGCGTGAGTGAGAAGGCCATAATAAAGCCTGTCCGCTTACCAACACATAGTATATAAGCCAGGAAAGTCTCGAAGGGACACCTGTGAAGACGAGCAGAACTCCATTCCCTGCAGCCCTCACATCCTGGAAGCTGAGGCGCCTTCGCACGGACGAAGACTGAGGATGACGGCGAAAGATGTGCTTTTGATAGTGTTTATTTATATGTGTTTTTATATTCAGGAAGGTAGAGGTACCGACACTCCTAGCTGTGAGGTATGCATTAAGACTACGAGAACAGGTAACCATATTTCCCAAACCCTAATTTGGCATTCACAATACGAGTGTAAAGGAGATGTATCGAGATGTAGATACTTAAATATAGACTATAGTGTGTGCCATTTAGGAGTAGGAGAACCTAAGTGCTTCAGTCCAGAGTATCAACCTCGTACAATCTGGTTGACTCTCAGGAATGGAGATCCTCAGGGGACCCTAATTAATAAGACGGTGTTAGAATCCGTACATTCTTCGGGTGTTCTGCTATTTGATGCGTGTAAAGCGATATCGAGTGGTAGAAAGCCGTGGAATGTATGTGGGGATCTTAGATGGGAGAGGACGTATGGGTCTAATGATAAATATATTTGTCCCAGTAGTAAAAATAAATATGTAAGTCCTAGATGCCCAAATAAAGACTATAACTTTTGCCCATATTGGTCTTGTGTGGGGTGGGCGACTTGGGGACAGACAGTAGACAAAGACATGATAGTGACTAAGTTGCCGACTAGCCCATATTGTAAGTCTATGGAATGTAATCCCATCCATATACTTATAAATAACCCCGATAAGTTCTTAGACAAATATGGCAATTTATTTGGGTTTCAGATATACGGGACGGGTTTAGATCCTGGGACATTATTGTTTATAGGGATAGAGACTGATACGGTATCCTCCCAAACTCATCAAGTATACCATTCCTTTTATGAAGAGATGAGTATAGATAATAAGATCCCCCATAATGCTAAAAACCTGTTTATTGATTTAGCCGAAAGTATTGCCGGTAGTCTTAATGTTACCAACTGCTATGTGTGTGGAGGTACTAACATGGGAGACCAATGGCCTTGGGAAGCAAAGGAGGTAATGTCCGGTTCTGAGGCAGTTGACCAATTAATATCTACACAAGCCGATTATCATATGAGTGTTAGAGGTAAATCTGAGTGGAGATTAAAGACCTCCATCATAGGTTATGTTTGCATAGCAAGGAAAGGAATAATGTATAACACTTCTGTAGGAGAATTAACTTGTCTAGGGCAAAAAGCTTATGATGATGATACAAAGAATACAACTTGGTGGTCGGCTTCAAATGTCTCAGAACCATCTAACCCGTTTGCTAGATACGCCAATTTAAAGGATGTGTGGTTTGATTTATCCATCACATCTACCTGGAGAGCCCCAGCAAATTTGTACTGGATCTGTGGTAAGAAAGCCTATTCGGAGTTGCCACAGGACTGGGAAGGGGCATGTGTGTTGGGTATGCTCAAACCATCCTTCTTCTTGTTACCAATTGAAACAGGTGAGACTTTAGGTGTTAAAGTGTATGATGTGAATCATAGGAAGAAAAGGGGACCCATAGAGATAGGCGCCTGGGAAGATGATGAATGGCCTCCCCAGCGTATCATAGATTATTATGGGCCAGCCACGTGGGCTGAGGACGGTACCTTTGGTTACAGAACCCCTATTTATATGCTCAACCGTATTATAAGATTACAGGCGGTGGTTGAGATTATCACCAACGAGACGTCACAAGCGCTCAATCTTCTAGCGAAGCATAACACCAGGATGAGGACGGCAGTCTACCAAAATAGATTAGCCTTGGATTACCTTTTGGCAGTAGAGGGAGGTGTATGTGGGAAGTTTAACCTGAGCAATTGCTGTCTTCAAATAGATGACGAAGGGCAAGCAATAGCTGAGCTTACTAGCCATATGGTTAAACTAGCGCATGTGCCTACTCAGGTATGGAAAGGGTATAATCCAAGTAGTTGGTTTGGTAGCTGGTATGAGTGGTTTGGAGGGCTTAAGGCAGTGGTAGGTGGAGTCCTACTGATTTTAATGTTGTGTCTACTCCTGCCGTGTCTTATACCCTTAGTAGTTAGGTCTGTGCAAAGCCTGATAGAAAATATAGCAGAGAGGAAGGCTGCTGCACAGATAATGGCGATTTATAAGTATAAGGCTCTAAATCAGGGAGAACCAATGCAAGAAGATGAGTGTTGAAGATTCACATCATAAGATAAGTCTGGTCTGGTTCAAGGTAACTTGCGGTGTATGCAAACCAAGGTTAAGTGATGCCTCAAGTAATTGTGAAATATCAAGAGGCATCAAAGGGGGGAATGTGGTGGAATCTCGGTAAAAATAAATTTAGTAGGCCGAGATTACCACGTGGCATGTGTACGTGCATATGCTGACGTATCGATCAGTTGGTTGCACGAGGCAAGATACGATCAGTAGTGTACGGAGCATGTGCAAGAATACAGGATGTAGTATTCCCCCTCCTCCATTGTGCTGGACAAGCCATGCGGTCAAACAGGAAGTTAATTCTTATTTGTGTTGATTGGTTAAGAGAATGTGCGGGTGGAGCTTAATATGGGAGGAGTTATGTGCCTATATAAGGAGCCTGCACTATTGTCCGGGGCTCAGAATTTGCTGTATTTTGGTGACGCTAGTCCCTCTGAGTCCCGATCGGTGATCCAATAAAGAATCTCTTCCTTCCTGAAGAAACATCTCTCTGTGCTTGGCTTCCGTCAGTTTCTCCGGTATCACTATGACTAATCCATTCCATGGGCTCAAAGCTTTTTTTTTTTTTAATGTAATAGTATGATATAATTATTATATTGTTTAATAAATACTTATAAAAAAAATAATTTACATTTTTTTATTCCCCCCCATCTGCCTTTTACCTGTGGCCCCTGGCAGATGGGACATTACACTCCCTGTTGGTTCAGTGACTTTGTGCTGGAGCTTTCAAATTGAAGAGGGGGTGGCTGGGGCCCAGCACATGCTGTCTTCAGTTTCCAGCAGCTCCTCTCTCCAACTCTCCCTTTAACTGCTGGGGACTCGTGAGAGTTGGAGAGAAGAACTGCCGGAAACAGAAGATAGCGTGTGCTGGTACCCAGCCGCTCCCTCTTCAATGTGAGTTTCACTTCGGGCTAACCCCCACTGCCCCCCTCCCCCCACCCCCCCGCAACTGGTATTGGCAATATTGGTATCATATAAACCAATACCGATTATTGCCGAATTGTCAAATATTTTATCGTCCCAACCGATAATCCGTCAATCCATAATTCAAAGTGAATTTCACATTTTAGGCCAAAATTGCCGAACAGAAAAAAAATATCCAAAATCTGTAGTTATTCACTATAGTTAATGGTATAAAATAAACAAGTAACATTTGAATTTTTTTTATATTCTTTATGCATCTTTTGTTGTTTTTGAATTTTTTTCTTTTTTATTTTGTTGTCCATCAGAATTCTGTCCTTTAAAGGCAACGTTGCTTTCTTTGGGACAATGAGATATGGTGAAATGACCAGAGCTTGACCTCAACTGATTTTAGAGTCAATAGCTGAAGCCGAATTCCGGACATATAATGTATTTAGGCTGTAATACCTTTTGAGCAGGAATTCCAGTTCTAGCAGTTCCTCTATTGATTATTCAGGAATCGCCCAGATAATGTTTGTTTTACCCTGTACAGGACAGTGTCAGGCTCCATCCGCAGCTAAACTATGTGCTACACACACACAACCATGGTGGGAAATATCAATTTGTTCCTAAAAATATGTCCATGATTTAGGAATATGGTTAACTCAGTTAGTGCATCAACTGTAGCACTAGCACCATTTCATAATCCATTGTCGTTCAGTTCGAGGTAGAATCACCTTTTATCCCTTTAAATGGATTGGATAAAATAGAGATGTCATACAGAAAAGGAGTTTAAATTTAAAGTAATTAAATATTACTTACAAATGCTGCTGCAAAGGATTACTGTTAAGGGACACTAAATATAGCCTCAAAGTTAGTAGGAAATTACCAATGAAATATAACACAATGGAATCCACCCAACTGTGTTTCGAACACAGTGATGATTGACAGGTAGGAAATCGCTTATGGACCCTGGGCCAAGGAGGGAGAAGTAATGTAGCCAGGTGAATCATCTTTCATCCTCTTATCTGCGTTATAATGTGATTTTTTTATTATTTTTTTTTTTTATTTTATTTTATTTTTTCATTTTTTTTTTTTAGATTGGAAAAGCCTCAATATGACTTAAGCCCCAGTTGTTAAACAGGTGGTCAGTTCTTGGAGATGTGAATAGCTACAGTGTGGCATAGTTGAGACCTTTTTACAGAACATGTTACATGTTACAGCCCACAGTTCCAACAATATTAACACTTGATGATTCCATGTACGTGCTAATACCCAGAATGCTAGAGTGAGTTGAACTCAAACTTCTTCATGGCCTCCTAATCTTCAGATCTAAACATCATTGAGCCTTTATAATACCTTTATGAATGATACAATATTTGATGACACATTTTATGATGTGTATGGGAGCATTTCAAGGACTAAGGCTCTTCTAGAGAAATAGTGCGGCCATACACCTGTTAAAACACGCTCATTATGACTGTTATCTCCATTAACACAGCTTTAGGATTTATATAATATATCTATAATCATTCCTTGTAGATAAGGATTTTAAATGTTCTGTTTATTGACTATTCTAGAAAATGCAAGCGGAAAGATGAGTTTTCCCTTATGAACTGTATCCGAAAAAAAACTATAAAATTATTTAATGTATTTTTTTTTTTTTTTTCCAATCTTTCTTTTATTGAGGCATAAAATTTACGGGTACAGAATAGAAAAGGGAGACAATAAAAAGTCTCTATATGTGAATGTGTTGAGCCTGGGACCTTAGGTGAGCTCAGGTAGGTGTGTATGTCGTAGCTGGGTGTGGTTGACTAAGTTGCTAGCGGGAGTGCGGCAGGTAGTGAGCGGTAAGTTTCAAGCTGTGTTACGCACTCTGGGTGTAGTGGGGGGGGGGTGACATTGGCTTAATACGTAGTATTCGAAGGCTTACGGAGCCAAAAAATGAAAATAAAAACACAAACCAACAGCAACAGCTTTGGAAATTACAAACGTGGAATGGGTCAGGTATGTCTCTTGTTATGTGCAACAGGTAAAGGGCGTGTGGGCCCAGCTTTGCTGCTGCTTCAGGTTGGTAGGGCTGTGGATTTCGGAGCCTTTCTTCTAGACACGAAAGGGGTGATCTCCGCTACAGTCCATGTTGGACAGGTCTGTTGCTGTGTTGTTAGCGTTGGAAGGCCGAGTGCCTGCAGGAAGGCTGGTATATCAGATGCGTGGGATAGCTTATATGTTTCGCCCGCCTTTTCTGCCTGTAGTCGTGTGGGCCCCATTTGTAGGGGATAGCTTGGTCCCGAAGTAGCTGGGTGACCGGGCGAAAGGACTTCCTCCACATCATGGTGTGCCTGGAGAACGTCAGTTGTGCCCCTTCAAACTCCACCGTGGGGGAGCCTCTTATAGCCCCCATAATCATGCCCCTGTCAGAGTCCCGTATAAATTTAATCAGTACGTCACCGGCTCCTTCGCATGGTGTGGAGGCCGCCCTGGTGAGTCTGAAACAAGAGTCTATTGTTATCAACTTTGCTTGTCGTGGTGTAAGCAATGTGGCTATAAGCCGTCGGCAAAAGTGCGGCAATTCCGTGCTGGTGAGTGTCTCCGGCACTCCGCGGACCCGCAGGTTTCTTGCTTTGTACCGGTCCTACATTCCAGCCAGTTGGGCTTGTTGGTCAGCGTATTGCTTGCGGAGTAAGCTCACCGCCGCGTCCGTGGCACTTTGCGCTAGCTTAGTGTCCCCCAGGCCCACCTCCACGTCTGCCACTTTATTGGTGAGTGTGGCTACTTCTGCCCTTACCAGCGCCATGTCCGCTTGGAACATGGCCTGAATGTCCTTCACCAGTGCTTTGATATCAGCCTTGGTGGCTGGAGCAGCGTCCCCCATGTCCATGGCTCTCTGTGGCAGTTGTGGCGCGCGGGTCAGCGGTGCAGGCTCTGCAAGGTAGCTATCCTCGTCCGAGGATTGTGAGGCATAGTTCTCGGATGCCATCTTGGACTCTGCAGGTCGCGACGCGGCTCGGAGAAATGCCCCTATATGGGTGCGGGGATTATGGCTCCGGGCAAGTTAATAGAGCGTGCCGCATGGAGCTGTCTGAGAATGCGGCCGGTTAGCTTGGGTGCTGGCTCCGCCTAATGTATTTATTTTTAATTGGAGTGCTCTATTTAAAAATGTTGATGGGACAAGCACATACTGAAGAGGTTGATTAGGGCAGAAACTGGACAGGGAAGGAGATGGGGCAGATAAAATCTGGGAAACATGGAAAATTAAGGTAGATACAAACTAGAGAGGGAGAGAGACTATGACAGATACAAATTGAGGGAAAGGGTGACTCTATCATATATAAACTGGGGGAGAAGGGGACTGTGTCAGATACAAACCGGGGAGGACTGTGCCAGATACAAACGGGACAGGGAAGGAGATTGGGGCAGATAAAAACTTGGAAATGAGAAAAATTAAGTTGGATACAAACTGGGAGAGAGAGAGAGTTTGATACAAAATACAAAATGAGGGAAAGGAGACTGGGGGAGAAGGGGACTGTGTCATATACAAACTGGGGGAGAGGGGGACTGTGCCATATACAACATGGGGGGAGAGGGGCTATGTCATATACAAAGTGGGGCAGAGGAGAACTGTGTCATATACAAACAGGGGGACTGTGCCATATACAAACTGGGTGAGAGAAGGGCTGTGTCATATACAAAGTGGGGCAGAGGGGGACTGTGTCGTATAAAAACAGGGGGAGAGGGGGACTGTGTCATATACAAACAGGGGGAGAGGGGGACTGTGTCATATACAAACTGGAGGAGAGGGGGGCTGTGTCCTATACAAACTAGGGGAGAAGGGGACTGTGCCATATACAAACGGGGGAGAAGGGGACTGTGCCATATACAAACGGGGGAGAAGGGGACTGTGCCATATACAAACAGGGGGAGAGGGGGACTGTGCCATATAAAAACAGGGGGAGAGGGGGACTGTGCCATATAAAAACAGGGGGAGAGGGGGACTGTGCCATATACAAACTGGAGGAGAGGGGGACTGTGACATATACAAACTGGAGGAGAGGGGGACTGTGCCATATACAAACTGGAGGAGAGGGGGGCTGTGTCATATACAAACTGGAGGAGAGGGGGGCTGTGTCCTATACAAACTAGGGGAGATGGGGACTGTGCCATATACAAACGGGGGAGAAGGGGACTGTGCCATATACAAACGGGGGAGAAGGGGACTGTGCCATATACAAACGGGGGAGAAGGGGACTGTGCCATATACAAACGGGGGAGAAGGGGACTGTGCCATATACAAACAGGGGGAGAGGGGGACTGTGCCATATAAAAACAGGGGGAGAGGGGGACTGTGCCATATAAAAACAGGGGGAGAGGGGGACTGTGCCATATACAAACTGGAGGAGAGGGGGACTGTGACATATACAAACTGGAGGAGAGGGGGACTGTGCCATATACAAACTGGAGGAGAGGGGGGCTGTGTCATATACAAACTGGAGGAGAGGGGGGCTGTGTCCTATACAAACTAGGGGAGATGGGGACTGTGCCATATACAAACGGGGGAGAAGGGGACTGTGCCATATACAAACGGGGGAGAAGGGGACTGTGCCATATACAAACAGGGGGAGAGGGGGACTGTGCCATATACAAACTGGAGGAGAGGGGGGCTGTGTCATATACAAAGTGGGGCAGAGGTGGACTGTGTCATACACAAACAGGGGCAGAGGGGGACTGTGTCATACACAAACAGGGGCAGAGGGGGACTGTGTCATACACAAACAGGGGCAGAGGGGGACTGTGTCATACACAAACAGGGGCAGAGGGGGACTGTGTCATACACAAACAGGGGCAGAGGGGGACTGTGTCATACACAAACAGGGGCAGAGGGGGACTGTGTCATACACAAACAGGGGCAGAGGGGGACTGTGTCATACACAAACAGGGGCAGAGGGGGACTGTGTCATACACAAACAGGGGCAGAGGGGGACTGTGTCATACACAAACAGGGGCAGAGGGGGACTGTGTCATACACAAACAGGGGCAGAGGGGGACTGTGTCATACACAAACAGGAGCAGAGGGGGACTGTGTCATACACAAACAGGGGCAGAGGGGGACTGTGTCATACACAAACAGGGGCAGAGGGGGACTGTGTCATACACAAACAGGGGCAGAGGGGGACTGTGTCATACACAAACAGGGGCAGAGGGGGACTGTGTCATACACAAACAGGGGCAGAGGGGGACTGTGTCATACGCAAACAGGGGCAGAGGGGGACTGTGTCATACGCAAACGGGCAGAGGGGGACTGTGTCATACACAAACGGGCAGAGGGGGACTGTGTCATACACAAACGGGCAGAGGGGGACTGTGTCATACACAAACAGGGGCAGAGGGGGACTGTGTCATACGCAAACAGGGGCAGAGGGGGACTGTGTCATACGCAAACAGGGGCAGAGGGGGACTGTGTCATACACAAACAGGGGCAGAGGGGGACTGTGTCATACACAAACAGGGGCAGAGGGGGACTGTGTCATACACAAACAGGGGCAGAGGGGGACTGTGTCATACACAAACAGGGGCAGAGGGGGACTGTGTCATACGCAAACAGGGGCAGAGGGGGACTGTGTCATACGCAAACAGGGGCAGAGGGGGACTGTGTCATACGCAAACAGGGGCAGAGGGGGACTGTGTCATACGCAAACAGGGGCAGAGGGGGACTGTGTCATACGCAAACAGGGGCAGAGGGGGACTGTGTCATACGCAAACAGGGGCAGAGGGGGACTGTGTCATACGCAAACAGGGGCAGAGGGGGACTGTGTCATACGCAAACAGGGGCAGAGGGGGACTGTGTCATACGCAAACAGGGGCAGAGGGGGACTGTGTCATACGCAAACAGGGGCAGAGGGGGACTGTGTCATACGCAAACAGGGGCAGAGGGGGACTGTGTCATACGCAAACAGGGGCAGAGGGGGACTGTGTCATACGCAAACAGGGGCAGAGGGGGACTGTGTCATACGCAAACAGGGGCAGAGGGGGACTGTGTCATACGCAAACAGGGGCAGAGGGGGACTGTGTCATACGCAAACAGGGGCAGAGGGGGACTGTGTCATACGCAAACAGGGGCAGAGGGGGACTGTGTCATACGCAAACAGGGGCAGAGGGGGACTGTGTCATACGCAAACAGGGGCAGAGGGGGACTGTGTCATACGCAAACAGGGGCAGAGGGGGACTGTGTCATACGCAAACAGGGGCAGAGGGGGACTGTGTCATACGCAAACAGGGGCAGAGGGGGACTGTGTCATACGCAAACAGGGGCAGAGGGGGACTGTGTCATACGCAAACAGGGGCAGAGGGGGACTGTGTCATACGCAAACAGGGGCAGAGGGGGACTGTGTCATACGCAAACAGGGGCAGAGGGGGACTGTGTCATACGCAAACAGGGGCAGAGGGGGACTGTGTCATACGCAAACAGGGGCAGAGGGGGACTGTGTCATACGCAAACAGGGGCAGAGGGGGACTGTGTCATACGCAAACAGGGGCAGAGGGGGACTGTGTCATACGCAAACAGGGGCAGAGGGGGACTGTGTCATACACAAACAGGGGCAGAGGGGGACTGTGTCATACGCAAACAGGGGCAGAGGGGGACTGTGTCATACGCAAACAGGGGCAGAGGGGGACTGTGTCATACGCAAACAGGGGCAGAGGGGGACGGTGTCATACGCAAACAGGGGCAGAGGGGGACGGTGTCATACGCAAACAGGGGCAGAGGGGGACGGTGTCATACGCAAACAGGGGCAGAGGGGGACGGTGTCATACGCAAACAGGGGCAGAGGGGGACGGTGTCATACGCAAACAGGGGCAGAGGGGGACGGTGTCATACGCAAACAGGGGCAGAGGGGGACGGTGTCATACGCAAACAGGGGCAGAGGGGGACGGTGTCATACGCAAACAGGGGCAGAGGGGGACGGTGTCATACGCAAACAGGGGCAGAGGGGGACGGTGTCATACGCAAACAGGGGCAGAGGGGGACGGTGTCATACGCAAACAGGGGCAGAGGGGGACGGTGTCATACGCAAACAGGGGCAGAGGGGGACGGTGTCATACGCAAACAGGGGCAGAGGGGGACGGTGTCATACGCAAACAGGGGCAGAGGGGGACGGTGTCATACGCAAACAGGGGCAGAGGGGGACGGTGTCATACGCAAACAGGGGCAGAGGGGGACGGTGTCATACGCAAACAGGGGCAGAGGGGGACGGTGTCATACGCAAACAGGGGCAGAGGGGGACGGTGTCATACGCAAACAGGGGCAGAGGGGGACGGTGTCATACGCAAACAGGGGCAGAGGGGGACGGTGTCATACGCAAACAGGGGCAGAGGGGGACGGTGTCATACGCAAACAGGGGCAGAGGGGGACGGTGTCATACGCAAACAGGGGCAGAGGGGGACGGTGTCATACGCAAACAGGGGCAGAGGGGGACGGTGTCATACGCAAACAGGGGCAGAGGGGGACGGTGTCATACGCAAACAGGGGCAGAGGGGGACTGTGTCATACGCAAACAGGGGCAGAGGGGGACTGTGTCATACGCAAACAGGGGCAGAGGGGGACTGTGTCATACGCAAACAGGGGCAGAGGGGGACTGTGTCATACGCAAACAGGGGCAGAGGGGGACTGTGTCATACGCAAACAGGGGCAGAGGGGGACTGTGTCATACGCAAACAGGGGCAGAGGGGGACTGTGTCATACGCAAACAGGGGCAGAGGGGGACTGTGTCATACGCAAACAGGGGCAGAGGGGGACTGTGTCATACGCAAACAGGGGCAGAGGGGGACTGTGTCATACGCAAACAGGGGCAGAGGGGGACTGTGTCATACGCAAACAGGGGCAGAGGGGGACTGTGTCATACGCAAACAGGGGCAGAGGGGGACTGTGTCATACGCAAACAGGGGCAGAGGGGGACTGTGTCATACGCAAACAGGGGCAGAGGGGGACTGTGTCATACGCAAACAGGGGCAGAGGGGGACTGTGTCATACGCAAACAGGGGCAGAGGGGGACTGTGTCATACGCAAACAGGGGCAGAGGGGGACTGTGTCATACGCAAACAGGGGCAGAGGGGGACTGTGTCATACGCAAACAGGGGCAGAGGGGGACTGTGTCATACGCAAACAGGGGCAGAGGGGGACTGTGTCATACGCAAACAGGGGCAGAGGGGGACTGTGTCATACGCAAACAGGGGCAGAGGGGGACTGTGTCATACGCAAACAGGGGCAGAGGGGGACTGTGTCATACGCAAACAGGGGCAGAGGGGGACTGTGTCATACGCAAACAGGGGCAGAGGGGGACTGTGTCATACGCAAACAGGGGCAGAGGGGGACTGTGTCATACGCAAACAGGGGCAGAGGGGGACTGTGTCATACGCAAACAGGGGCAGAGGGGGACTGTGTCATACGCAAACAGGGGCAGAGGGGGACTGTGTCATACGCAAACAGGGGCAGAGGGGGACTGTGTCATACGCAAACAGGGGCAGAGGGGGACTGTGTCATACGCAAACAGGGGCAGAGGGGGACTGTGTCATACGCAAACAGGGGCAGAGGGGGACTGTGTCATACGCAAACAGGGGCAGAGGGGGACTGTGTCATACGCAAACAGGGGCAGAGGGGGACGGTGTCATACGCAAACAGGGGCAGAGGGGGACGGTGTCATACGCAAACAGGGGCAGAGGGGGACGGTGTCATACGCAAACAGGGGCAGAGGGGGACGGTGTCATACGCAAACAGGGGCAGAGGGGGACGGTGTCATACGCAAACAGGGGCAGAGGGGGACGGTGTCATACGCAAACAGGGGCAGAGGGGGACGGTGTCATACGCAAACAGGGGCAGAGGGGGACGGTGTCATACGCAAACAGGGGCAGAGGGGGACGGTGTCATACGCAAACAGGGGCAGAGGGGGACGGTGTCATACGCAAACAGGGGCAGAGGGGGACGGTGTCATACGCAAACAGGGGCAGAGGGGGACGGTGTCATACGCAAACAGGGGCAGAGGGGGACGGTGTCATACGCAAACAGGGGCAGAGGGGGACGGTGTCATACGCAAACAGGGGCAGAGGGGGACGGTGTCATACGCAAACAGGGGCAGAGGGGGACGGTGTCATACGCAAACAGGGGCAGAGGGGGACGGTGTCATACGCAAACAGGGGCAGAGGGGGACGGTGTCATACGCAAACAGGGGCAGAGGGGGACGGTGTCATACGCAAACAGGGGCAGAGGGGGACGGTGTCATACGCAAACAGGGGCAGAGGGGGACGGTGTCATACGCAAACAGGGGCAGAGGGGGACGGTGTCATACGCAAACAGGGGCAGAGGGGGACGGTGTCATACGCAAACAGGGGCAGAGGGGGACGGTGTCATACGCAAACAGGGGCAGAGGGGGACGGTGTCATACGCAAACAGGGGCAGAGGGGGACGGTGTCATACGCAAACAGGGGCAGAGGGGGACGGTGTCATACGCAAACAGGGGCAGAGGGGGACGGTGTCATACGCAAACAGGGGCAGAGGGGGACGGTGTCATACGCAAACAGGGGCAGAGGGGGACGGTGTCATACGCAAACAGGGGCAGAGGGGGACGGTGTCATACGCAAACAGGGGCAGAGGGGGACGGTGTCATACGCAAACAGGGGCAGAGGGGGACGGTGTCATACGCAAACAGGGGCAGAGGGGGACGGTGTCATACGCAAACAGGGGCAGAGGGGGACGGTGTCATACGCAAACAGGGGCAGAGGGGGACGGTGTCATACGCAAACAGGGGCAGAGGGGGACGGTGTCATACGCAAACAGGGGCAGAGGGGGACGGTGTCATACGCAAACAGGGGCAGAGGGGGACGGTGCCATACGCAAACAGGGGCAGAGGGGGACGGTGCCATACGCAAACAGGGGCAGAGGGGGACGGTGCCATACGCAAACAGGGGCAGAGGGGGACGGTGCCATACGCAAACAGGGGCAGAGGGGGACGGTGCCATACGCAAACAGGGGCAGAGGGGGACGGTGCCATACGCAAACAGGGGCAGAGGGGGACGGTGCCATACGCAAACAGGGGCAGAGGGGGACGGTGCCATACGCAAACAGGGGCAGAGGGGGACGGTGCCATACGCAAACAGGGGCAGAGGGGGACGGTGCCATACGCAAACAGGGGCAGAGGGGGACGGTGCCATACGCAAACAGGGGCAGAGGGGGACGGTGCCATACGCAAACAGGGGCAGAGGGGGACGGTGCCATACGCAAACAGGGGCAGAGGGGGACGGTGCCATACGCAAACAGGGGCAGAGGGGGACTGTGCCATACGCAAACAGGGGCAGAGGGGGACTGTGCCATACGCAAACAGGGGCAGAGGGGGACTGTGCCATACGCAAACAGGGGCAGAGGGGGACTGTGCCATACGCAAACAGGGGCAGAGGGGGACTGTGCCATACGCAAACAGGGGCAGAGGGGGACTGTGCCATACGCAAACAGGGGCAGAGGGGACTGTGCCATACGCAAACAGGGGCAGAGGGGGACTGTGCCATACGCAAACAGGGGCAGAGGGGGACTGTGCCATACGCAAACAGGGGCAGAGGGGGACTGTGCCATATACAAACAAGGGGAGAGGGGGACTGTGCCATATACAAACAAGGGGAGAGGGGGACTGTGCCATATACAAACTGGAGGAGAGGGGGGCTGTATCATATACAAACTGGAGGAGAGGGGGGCTGTATCATATGCAAACTAGGGGAGAGGGGGACTGTGCCAAATACAAACAGGGGGAGAGGGGGACTGTGCCATATACAAACAGGGGGAGAGGGGGACTATGCCATATACAAACAGGGGGAGAAGGGGATTGTGCCATATACAAACTGGGGGATAGGGGAGCTGTGTCTTATAGAAACAATAGTTGTATATTTGTAAGGGAAAAGTTAATTTGTACTTTTCCTATGTTAAAGGAACTGTAGCCCAAACCTTAATTGTATATGGTCATTTAATGTAATAGAAAAATAACGCTTTGCCTTCTGATTCTATTCCGATGTCTCCACAACCCCTTCATGGATGTATATTTTCACAATACACGCTTTCTCTATCATCCATGGCGTGTTCTATTATTATGTATCGCGTGCCCTGGATCTAGTAAAGAACTTAACTCTTAATATCCTTTCTTTCACCACATCTTGCTCTGCTTCTTAGAGATATGATATAGCTCACAGGAAGTATTTCTAAATCCCCATTGTACTGTCATGGCTGATTTCTCAGCAATGAATGATGGAGTTTCCTAGAATATTATCCTCAATATGGGCTTTTTTAAAAGCGATAATTGATGGGAATAGCAAACTATATGACTGCTGTGTCTACTCAACCACCATAGCCTGTAACGTGTTAAAGGGATACTATAGGTACTATAACCATTAAATACATTGTTTGTAGTAACTAAAATATACATACACTGCATGCCGGCAGCACATACTGTAACTCCTCGCTATTGGAATGTGTTCTATGTAAATAAAATATACATACCTCCCATGCTGCTCTAATAGGCCACAATAGAAAGTGAGGTAAGTGGCCTGCCACCTACTCCATGTTTAGTCAATAAACACCTTTGTTTGCTTTTGTGAAAAATAACCAATTTTAAATATAATGCTGGACTCACTGTGGCAGTGGAAACGATCCAGCACAGACTGAGGCCACTTTGGACAGGATCCATTTTGTTTGTTTGTTGTAACCTGAGGTTGATACAAGGTTGGCTTAAACCTACATGGTGGAGTTTGGAGCACCTGGCGATGTCTCCAAGACTGAATGACAGCGTCACGAAATCACTGTCGTGTTATGATTTCCAAATATCTAAACAAAAGGAGGAATTCCTCACTCCTATCAGAAACCGGGTGGGGTTGGCTGCCCTTAATGTGATAGTTTAACAAAATTGTGGTCCAGACACTCAAGGCTCCGTTAAACAGCAGGTTTATTTGGAAAAGTGCAACATTTCGATCACCAAGGGTTCTTTCTCAAGCTGAGCTTGAGAAAGATCCTTAGGGGATCAAAACGTTGCACTTTTCCTAATAAACTTGCTGTTTAAGTGATCCTTGAGTGCCTCGACCGTCATTATGTTATGATTTCCAGTCCCTTGCTAACCACCACACAGAATATCTGGTAGAACAATATACTACAGTGGACAAAACAAAAACAGAGAATTTCCATCTATCTGTCTCATTTAATCAGCTTAAAGGGACACTCTAAGCAACATGACCAATGCAGTTTGCTATATTAGTTATTTCTCCTAGAATGCCTAGGCGTTGTCCCTTGGTTTAAGAAAGAATTTTATGTAAACCTTGGCTTTTCGTAGCATAAAGAGTCCACTCACTCATTTACCACATTATTTGATATATAGTAGATATAGAAATAATGCCCACATTATACAATATATGATATAAACCTGTTTTTTTGTTGTTGTTGTTGTTTTTTTCACCTTCCAGAGACGGCTCCCTCCTCTGCAACACTGATTATGCAGAATTAACACTATTGCAATATCATTGTGAACTTCCTCTAGCCTAGAGGGCCAGGAATTAGGAACACACATTTGGATCCCTAACATAATGTTATCAGAATCAAATAACATGCATCTGTCTTATCCAATATATCTGGGTGGCTAGATAGACCTTCTCTACCTGGACATTTTTTGTTTGTTTGTTTTTATAAAGATTTTTTGGGGTGCTTATTTAAATTTTCCCCAGATACTATCACATACCAACAGCCTAAAGTAAACACATTTTACAAAAAAAAAAAATTAAAAAAAATTAAACATGCCTTTGCAGAGCAACGGAATCTAATCTTTATAAGGAATCTTTGTATTTTTTCCCTTACTGAATGTAACTACTATCTGGGTTTATTACCGTATTTCAATAAACAAGCTGTTCCACCTGCTTTCTGGCACTGTAGTTAAGATATAGAGTCAGTTCCTCAATTTAAGATTATATCAATGCTTCTGTTGTCTGGAAACATCACCTGGAGATTTGGGTTCCCAGACCTACCATCCCATCTGGAGAAGAATTACACATGTGCAGACAAGCATTAGAAGCTAGCCGTTGATATGAACACCTACAGAAAACATAAACTTCTCGCTGTTTTTTAAATAATTCGAAGAATAGATTTTTTACAGGTGTTTAACGGGTGTTTGTAAAGAAGAATGTGGAAGCCCAGGATAAGAGTGTGTAGTTTGTAACTTTTAGGTGACATTTACATTTGTGTCTGTGATTTCTGTAAATATGGAGAGCTAATCTCACTGATAATCAGATTCCAAGAATGAGCTAGAGACTTTTGTCATGCCCAAAACACTCATTTTACTCATAAATCTTATCCTGGAATTTACTGGTTGGAAATACCTTCGGCTCTATTTACTAAACTGTGAGAGGACAACCATGTTACAGAATGTAAAAATACCAAAACAAGGATAAAATACTAATGGTAAAATGAAATGTAAGGCCAGTCCTTTGAATTATCTTCGATTTTATTTTCTGTAAAAGTCATTTTTATTCCCAATAAAAATATGAAAGAGTTTTTCCAAGCACCGTGACCACTTCAGTGCCTTGAAGTTGTCATGGTGCAATGGATCTGTATGTACAGCGGTTTCACTATGGAAATACCACACATACTGAGATATTTCATGATGCTCCTGTATGTTTAACTCCACTTCTGGCAACATTCATTAGTCAGCCTAGAACAAAATGTACTGGATGGCTAGTGTTAATTATGTGCACAGAGGTTCATTCATTGGTTAAAAGGTTACTATAACCCTTATGCTTCCTTTTTAAAATGCCTAACTGGGCCCCCTCAATTTGGGAAAAAAAACAAACCGGTTTTACTTGAAGCCAGCACCTGGCGAAACTCCTGGAACTGATCTTCCTCACGCCCTCCTACATCACAGGGGTCACGCACGGTGTAATCACAATCTTCTCATAGAGAAGCCTGTGATTGGACAATTTTGCTGGCTCAGAGAGGATGTGCGTGCTCCGGGTCGGTGACGGGAAGGAGGGTTTAAAATAGAAAAAGTGCAACAGAAGAAGGCAGTAGGGAGCACAATGTGGGAGGGAGGGGATAGCAGTGTGCGCTAATGACACTTATTTTATGCACAGAATTGACATTGGCAGCCCAGAATAGAATTCTGGGCTGCCGATGTCCCGTGTGCTGGGGGTGCAATTGGCCCACAGCACAAAAATAAAAATATCTCTTGTATGTGCAGTGCTTATGGATGTCTATCACCATGCCAACTTCAAATCACTTAAGTGGTCATGGTGGTTGGAGTACACTTTAAGAGCACCCAGCAGAGACTCTTAGTCGCTGAATTAAAGGCAAGATCTTCATTAGGTGTAATATCTTGATTTATGTGTTCCAGGGTGTTTGTCTTTTATGTATATAACGTCTCGTATTAATGGCTCGTCATGTTAATATACATCTATATCTATATCAAAAATACTAATACTCAACCTGACGTTCTTTTTAAAAAAATATGAATTTATTCTACTCCAAAGGCAAACAATAATAATACACTTAACAGATGGTATTTCTTAACGATGTTACAGAGAGATTTTGATCTAGTCGTCATTGTATCAGGGACACACCCAGAGAGAAAAGAACGTGGTCCTTTGCCTACTGTTCTTTTATAGGCCAAATTACATCCTAACTTTTAAATTAAACACTACACATATAAGGTCACAACCCTCAATCTCCCTATACAGCACATTACAGGCCCTCATGGAACAGAATAGCAAACTACCATCTGTTCTTTTTAACCTATTGTACATACATAGATGTATATGAATAGGAACATAGAATATGTAATATTCTACATTAGGCTTCTACGGGTCCAGTTGTTTTGTTGACTATAGTCTCCCTTTAAACGAACACTGTACTCACTTTAACAATTTCATCTAATTGAGATTGTTATAGTGCCTACAGTAGTTTCCCCCCACCCCCTGAGTGTTAGGGTCCAGATTCCTATACTTTAATCATCTAAAGGTTTGAAAGTGTGGCATTAAGCCTTGCCTCCAAGCCCTCTGGATAGGAGAGTTGGGACTGTTACTTCTTGGCATTCATATCCATGCACACTCTGATTTCACACACACATGCGCAGTGCAGTCATGGCTTGTCATAGAGAATAATTGCATCTAACGATTCTATATGACAAGAGAATCATTGGCGGACCACTAAGACAGCCACAAGAGGTGCTTCCCAGGAAATAGCAGGGCATGCAAATTGGCCTCCAAAAACATAACTTTAGGACAATTGGGTTGCAGAGAAACTGCTATGTTTACTTTAGGGTTAATCCAGCCTCTAGTGGCTGTCTCATTGACAGCCGCTAGAGGCGCTTCCGCGCTTCTCACTGTGATTTTCACAGTGAGAAGATGCCAGCGTCCATAGGAAAGCATTGAGAATGCTTTCCTGTGGACTGGCTGAATGCGCCCGCGGCTCATGCCGCGCATGCACATTCAGCAGATGACGGGAAAGGAGGAGGAGAGTCCCGAGCGCCGAGGGAACCCGGTGCTGGAAAAAAGGTAAGGGAATAACATCTTCCTCACCCTAGAGCCCGGCGGGAGGGGGGCCCTGAGGATGAGGGGGAACCAAGGACCCTATAGAGCCAGGAAAACGAGTAAGTTTTCCTGGCACTATAGTGGTCCTTTAAGAATACACATTTGGATTCCAAACACTATAGTATTCCTTTAATAATATAATGTTATCAGAATCAAATACCATGCATCTGTCTTCTGCAATATATATTGGTTGCCAGATCGACCTTCTTTTCATGGACACACTATCACTTATTCATGCAGATGGGCAGGGCATGAAAACTGTGTAGAATTTATAAGATTCCGGACGCGAATCAAGCAACCTCAAAAGGATCCCAAGAGGAACAGTTTGATTGCTTTCCTTCTTGCAGCTTATTAATTATATATAGTGCAGGAGAAGAGCAGAGTTCATGCCTTGACAGTCAGCATGGATAGGTGTCCACAGGAACATGATAGATTAGAAGATGTCACACATACCCTATAATTACTTAGGCCATAATTAATGTTTAATTTAATTACTTCACTTAGATCTACCACTCCATGTAGAAAGCCACCCTTACTGGTAAATGTTAAAAAGAAAAAAATGTTTTTATTGTACGTGGTTTTTTTTTGAGTAACTACCGTATATACTCGAGTATAAGCCGACCCGAATATAAGCCGAGGCCCCTAATTTTACCCTAAACAACTGGGAACTTATTGACTCGAGTATAAGACTAGGGTGGGAAATGTAGCAGCTACTGGTAAATTTCTAAATAAAATTAGATCCTAAAAAAATTATATTAATTGAATATTTATTTACAGTGTGTGTATATAATGAGTGCAGTGTGAGTGTGTGTGATGCAGTGTGTGTTTGTGTATGTGTTGCAGAGCCTTGGTGGCGGGGTGGGCATTTTTATTATTATTATTTTAATACATTTTTTTGTTAAATTATTATTTTATTATTATTTATATATTTATTTATTTTTCGTCCACCTCCCTGCTTGATACATGGCAGGGAGGGGGGCTCTCACTCCCTGGTGGTTCAGTGGCATTGGCAGTTCAGTGGAGGGGGACTGGCAGAGAGCGTTTACTTACCTCTCCTGCAGCTTCTGTCAGCTCCCTTCTCCTCCGCGCCGTCTGGTCAGCTCCCCTGTCAGCTTCCATTAAGTCTCGCGGCTCTCGCGAGACTTACAGTGGAGCTGACAGGAGAGCTGACCGGACCAGCGCGGAGGAGAAGGGAGCTGACAGGAGCTGCAGGAGAGGAAAGTAAACGCTCTCTGCCAGTCCCCCTCCTACACAGCCCCTTGTCTGTATTATGGCAATGTAAATTGCCATAATACAGACATTGACTCGAGTTTAAGTCGAGTTGGGGGTTTTTCAGCACAAAAAAAGTGCCGAAAAATTCGACTTATACTCGAGTATATACCGTAAATTAATTTTAATATTAAAAGATGACCGATTCTCTTGTAGACACATTAGAAGACTTGCACAAAGATCAGAGACATACTGAAACATACAGACACATACAAATAGTCTAAGAGACGCACTCACTGACAGACTTGTTACAAACACAGACACACTAAGAAGCTCATGCAAACATTCTCAGGGACACTCACTCAAACAGAGACACTCGCAGGTACTCAAGGCTCAGTGACATACAAACAAAAGTATATATGTGTCCAATTAATTTTTTTTATATTATCTGAGCCCCCATCCCTCTTGCTTGGAGATGATGGTGCTGGTCCCTTGGGGTCTAGGGGAGGGAGCTAGATAAGTTAGCATAGCGTGGCTCAGCCGAGTCCCTGCTATCTTGCAACATATGGAGCTCCTTTAGAGGCTCCAACATTGAGAGCAACAGCGACACTAGACCGGTAGCAGACCTGCTCAGATTCCAGTCACCCTCACAGACCTAGGAGAGACAATTTTCACTGGTATCCCCGCCTAGCTGAGCTGACCACTTGTACAGAGCTGACCACTTGGCGGTGACTGTCAGGGAGCTAGAGGTGGTCTAGCAGGGCAGTACGACACTTACTGCTAACCACGAGTTGCTTCTTAAAGCAATGAATGCTGTATATTTCTGGGAAACACCTTTCCTGTATTGCTGACAGTATGATGAAGTCCATATGATGTCTCCAGGCAACAATATTTGGTTTGGCTGTCCTTATCACAGGTAATCAATGTTATTAAAAATAAAATCACTTAACCAAATGTAAGGTAGAATATAATTACAGGGTTTGGCTGGTTAAACATTGTTCATGCCTGTCACAAAGTACAGATTAAAAGGGTGTAAATGCCCTGTACGTGATGTATTCCATGTGGCATATCCTGTTTTACAATTATGGTACACTGTAAAATCTTTTATAATAAATGCATCCAATATATTTAAACCAGGCACTTCTGGGCACCTTATAATACCTATTGGCTCTTTGTAGCTGAGATAGAAATCTAATGGTTTTACTATGTGGAGCAACACCCCGTGTCTCAAATCCCAGAATTGAGTCCACATGTTGTATCAGGAGCTCCCCATTGCTTGGGAGAGGCACATTCTATTCACCAGGCCCCATGCAAATAACTGCCACAATGAATTGTTTTGTAGGAGCAGCAATGCCATGCCCAGTGTCGTGGAAACACCATTGACACCAGAGAGACTCTAATGAAAGTGTTTCACAAAATGTATTTGTAGCGGAACGCAGTAAGCCTGTCCTGCAATATGCCTGTGTGACTATATTCGTTATAATTTTGCCTGTGTTGAATTGCTATTCGTCTATTTAAAGTGTGAATTGTATGTTATTCGGTAGTTTCCATCCGTACTATATGCTTATGGAAACTACCGAACGGAGGGACCACCCCGGAGAGAAGTGTGCCAGCAATTAAGGTTCACATTCTTTCCAAAACCGCAAGTTAACCGGCTCATTAACATTGTATCTGGGTGGCCGCCATTCGGCATGCGTACACGTGGCGGCGGCCATCTTACGCATGAAAATCTCAGCGGTGTTTGGTCGTCGAGTGTCTGGAACTCAAATCGGACACTCAAACAACCAAACACCGCTGAGACCTCCAGAGCTCCGTAACTGCCGAACGAAGAGACCTAACGAATCCCCATTCGGTAGTAACAAAGTACCGAATGAGGGAATCACTATCTAGGTGAATTAAAGTATGGATGGCAATTATAAATGTCTGTTTTAACTGCCGAACGGAGACCGACCGCAGGGCCCATTCTCATGGAACCCTTTTCGGATACCAACTCGTGTGCGGTCGGTCAAACTTCCCCTGCCTGTAACTACCGAACCCCTGGTCCGATCTGGGTGAATTTTGGATATTATATTCACCCAGATCAGGGCTACCTAGCGGTACCCTGATATTAAGGATATGTGATGGTTTAGGGGTACATCCAGGTTTGGGGTAAAGTACCGTACAACTTAAGGGGATTATGACTCACTCTGAGGGGAGGAGATGTGTGGGAGGTAACAAGAATGGTATTGGTTACTGTCATAATTACTGTAGTTCCCTCCCTTGCATGGGAGCAGGCTTTATAAGAAACCTTGGAATAAACGATTGTCAGTTCTACTCCTGAAACTGTGTGTCGTCCAGTTATTGGGAGTGCTGTGGGGATATTGCTGTACCTTTTTACCTGCTGGAAACTCTGCTGTGGATTTACTAATGACTTGTTCCTGAGCCTTCCTTGGATCTAAAGTGGAGAATAGCTGTGAGAAATCAGCTCTCCGCTACAGTATTGTTATATATTTATATTTCAGTTGAAGAATGCATTGGGAACTTCATGACGTGCACAATTTGTGTCTGTGTCCAAAAAATGCAATAATCACTGAAATAAAACATTTCCTAGGCATTACACCGTTCTTCAGTTGTTGTAATAGAACAGCTTTTCTCAACAAGTAGGTTATAAGTATTGTAGAATTGCAATTCCCAAGATTCTTTGGAAGCATGAGACTCACGTCAGGAGCTCGAGTGCTGCCCCTAAATACCCCTTGGGAGTATTTAGGAGCTCGAGTGCTGCCCCTAAATACCCCTTGGGAGTACCAATATTCACTCGCTAAAATGTGGTCTGTAAATGCTCAATGGAAAATCAATTATTTTGCTTTGGAATAAGCAATAAAATAAAAGTAATGTATTGAACACATCACATTCCTGTGCCATACTTTGTACGTCAGTGATAAACAGACTTATAATACTTATCTTCCAGACTCTCTATCTATGGAAAAAATATAGATCTTACTCATAAAAAGAGCCAATGCTGGTTTATATCTCAGCCGAGAAAGGTAATAACAGGAACTCGCTAACTTTAAAACAAATTCTCACTATCAGACCTGTTAACTGCAATAAACCCGTGATTTATCTCCTTGACTTCCATATACAACAAGAGCTGATATAAAAAAAATCCTTTAAAACATAGCTATTTTAAAGGACCGCTATAGCGTTAGTAATACAAACCTGAGTTGTGTGCCTCCAATTGACTATTTTCACACCAGTAATCCGCAAGGCTATAAGTGGTCGGATGGGTGGCCGCCGTTCGTATGACCACACAGCGGTGTTTGGTCGTCGAGTGCATGGAACTATAATCGGACACTTGACCACACGAACACCGCTGAACTTCCATCCTGTTTCGTCTATAAGGAGCGGCATTCGTCTGAATAGAACAAATGAACACCAGGCACACGACTACCCAATTCATGAACATTTGCATTTATTAGTTTAATGGTAAAAACTCCCGAAAGAAGACTGGTCAAAGCATACAACCACATGGAACTGTTTAGGGGCTTTGCCTCGTGGTTGACCGGTCTAAACTTCACTCGAATGGCGTTCCTGTTCTACCGAATGGATCTTAGCGGTATTTCAACATTTTTTTTTTCTTGTAGTTCTGACTAATATTAGAGGAGTTACGATGGTTTAAAATATTAAAATATTGTTTCATAATCTAATTAAAGAATTGTCCTTACGCAATTATCTTCCAAGTACAAAAAAGGAGTCTGGGAAATGTGTCTTTGTTCCCTAACCCCACCAGGGGAAAACCCCTGGAATGTAATTAAGGGAACCCCTTGCATTGGGAATTGTATAAAAGCCAGCTGTGGCTCAATAAAAAACAGTTGACTCCCAAAGCTGTGTATCGTCCAGTTGTTGTAGAATTTGGATGGGATTGCCGAGCTACACTTTTCTACATTTACACCATTTCTGGGGCATCCTCAAACGGAAGGTGGGGTAGTGCAAGGTCTCTAACATCCACTAGCTCCGTGATGTTGTCATGGAGAAGTGGAAGAGGACTCCAGTGGCAATCTGTGAAGCTCTGGTGAACTCCATGCCCATGAGGGTTAAGGCAGTGCTGGAAAATAATGGTGGCCACACAAAATATTGCCACTTTGGGCCCCTTAGGGGTGTACTCAATTTTGTTGCCAACGGTTTAGACATTAATGGCTGTGTGTTGAGTTATTTTGAGGGGACAGCAAATTTACACTGTTATACTACTTACTACTTTACATTGTAGAGAGAGTGTCATTTCTTCAGTGTTGTCACATGAAAAGATATAATACAATATTTACAAAAATGTGAGGGGTGTGATACTGTGTGTGTGTGAATATATATATATATATATATATATATATATATATATATATATATATATATATATTTAATACTTTCATACCACCTAGTGGTCCTGAATGTTGCAGGACAGTCTTGAGTTTGAGCTTTCAACTCCACCCATTTTTATTTATATATATTTTTTTAACGAACCTGTCCTTTGGCTTATCACTGGCACAGCTCTTGTGACCTGCCCTGCCCTGACCCTGTCCTGCATTCATACCTCTCAGTGGTTGGAGATATGTGCATTTACCTTCACTACAAGTGTACATAAATGCACTCTCAGTGCAATCCCTCTGTTCTCTTGATTCACCGTTGAATTCACAGTTGGTGCATCTGTCTTTGCTGAATGGAATGGACGAGTGTTAAGGTTTCTTTACCCTTGTCAAAGAGGAGGAAAAGTCTTATAGTGTTTAATATGTAGCAACAGTAAATTTGTATTAACATGCTTGCGCTGTGTTTGTTTGCGACTTGTCTCTGGTGTCTCCATAAGTGGGATACCAGAGGACAAATGGCCTGAAAAGGGTATTGTGCATGTGTTTTGGAGCCTGCTTGTGGGATTGCGTGTGTGTAGAGTGAGCCGATCGTGGTGTGTGTTTTGTGTAAATAGGTCGTTTTTTGTTGTGTTAATATGTGTGGCTAGGTACTGTAGAGCGTGAATAAAAGTGTGTATGTATAGGGTGCATAGTGGATGTTGCGAATGTGTGCATTGGGGCTATAGTACGTGTAGGGGTTATAAAGAGTGGTATTTAGGTAATGTAGTGTGTTTGACAAAAAAACGTCCGGAACTACTTCCTGATACTATAAAGATTAGGCTGGCACACCCCTGCCGGATGGGAGTAGCAGTCCACATAGACTAATACTCAAGAAGCTCTTTACCATATGGATGCTATTTATAATCATCCACTCCCTGGACTTATATCACTGCTACTTATATCACTGCTATCATGGTATCGTTTGCGTTCCACACGTGGAACGCAATACATTACCACTGCCCTATACGCCGCGTCACTTCCGGTGTGACGCGTGCGTTCCACCATTGGATACAGGAAACCGGAAGGAACCTTACACCACACCAGGAGATTGTTATTCATTACAGACTACCTATATAAACGGACGGAATTAGGACTTCACCCACACTTCTTAGGAAGCCTTTCAAGGTGAAATGCGTCAAGTGGGACTTTTTAGCGATTGTACATGTTATTTTTATTATTATTTTCTTGTTAATAAAAGGTATATATTTTTTTATATCGCTTTTATTCGTTTTGGCTCTTCTATTCCATCCAACTCCTGGTTACCATCATATTCCCTGGTGGGGATGATACCACCCATGCCATACTGACTAGAGCAAGTTGTGCTCTAGCAAATGTGAGTACGTTTTTATTCTTTTATCTCTTCCTTCATTGTGACAGTACATGAGAGGGGGGACTTTGCTGCCAGCCCTGGTGGTCTGGTGGGAAATCCATGGTGGCCATAGTGGTGAGTGAGTCATGCCAACGCTCTGACCTTGCGAGAGGAACCCGGCAGAGCTGTGAGCTAATAACTCCTGGGTCCTTCCTCCCGCCCTGGCTGTCCTGTCAAGTGCCTATGGGCCGGTGATGGAGATCTTTGTTCTCCCCACCGGCACATGAAGGCACACAGCAGGGCCGGCACTCCAATAGCGTGGGCTCTATATGGGCCGGCAGGGGAGATCTCTTGATTTCCCTTGTCGGCCTCGGCCCATCGCCATCGTGGCCCACCAGGCATTTGCCCGGTGTGCCTAATGGCCAGTCCGGGCCTGACCACTACAGACCAAGGTTGGATTGCTTTGGAAGAAGAGCCTTGAAGTGACTCTTATACATTGTCCAAGCAACTGCTTTAGTTGTTGGAAATATTATTGTTGGTATTTATATAGTGCCAACTTATTCCGCAGCGCTTTAGAATATTATGTATTGAGGAAATTTAACAATAAGAGGGACAATTACAAAATGAAACAATATGTAGATGAGGCCCCTGCTCAGAGAAGCTTACAGTTTAGTCTACACTTCTTGTCTCAGTGCTCAAATATTATTTATCAGTTGGAAATTGCTTGAACATTATGTGAAGAAAACCGAAAAATCTCATAGCACCATAATCACTACAATAAGCTATAGTGATTATGGTGTATAGAGTATTGCCTTAACGAACTTAGTCACCATATACACTGATCAGCCACAACATTAAAACCACCATCGTGTAGGTCCCCCTCGTGTTGCCAAAACAGCTCTGATGCATCTAGGTATGCATTCACAAGACCTCTGAACGTGTCCTTTAGTATCTGGCAACGAGATGTTCGTAGTAGATCCTTTAAGTCCTGCAAGTGTGGACCTCCACAGATCGGCTTTGTTGTTCCAGCATATCCCCCAGATACTCAATCGGATTGAGGTCTGGGGAATATGGAAGCTAAGGCAACGCTTTGAACTCTTTGCCATGTTCCTTCAACCGTTCCTGAACAATTTTTGCAGTGTGGCAGGATGCATTATCCTGCTGAAAGAGGACACTGCCATCGCCTAGGGAACACGATTGCTATGAAGAGGTGAATGTGGTCTGCAACAGTCTCTAGGTTGGTGGTATGTGCCAAAGTAACATCCACATAAATGCCAACACCCAAGATTTCTCAGTAGAACATTGCCCAAAGCTGAACACTATTTCCATTGTTTTACCGTCTTCCCATAGTTAATTCTGCTACCATCTCTTTCCCAGGTTAACGCACACGCACCCAGCCATTCACCTGATCTAAAAGAAAACATGATTCGTCAAACCAAGCAATCTTCTTCCACTGCTCCACAGTCCAGTCCTGTTGCTCACACCCCACTGATGCAGTAGTGTACACACAATACATGGGGCCCCAGTGCAAAATAGATCCATGGGCCCCCCAACCCTCTCCCCCCCCTCCTCTTCCCCCTACAGACACACACACACACACATAGACACATACAGACAGACAGATACATACACACAGACGGACACACATACATACAAACACAGGCATACAAACAGACCGACACACACGCAGACAGGCACACACACATACAAAGATACATACATACAGACAGGCATACATACAGACACAGACAGGCACACATACATGCAAAGATACATACATTCATTCATTCATTAATTCATTCATTCAGACAGGCATACATACAGACACTCACACACAAGACACACATATAGACACACACAGACAGACGCACACACACAAAACACATACATACATACAAACAGACAGGCACACATGCATACAGACACGCACACACACACACACACAAAACACATACAAACAAGGACACATACAGACACACACACACACACACACACAAAGACACACACACTATTTAAGTCACCCTCCTGTTTCCTACCTTTTAGGTGCAGGAGGGTGACTTTCCCTGGGGTCCAGTGGTGGCTCAGGTTGATGGGAGTCAGACTCTGACTCTGACTCCCTCTGCCACCATCCGCACGGGCTCTCAGTGATAGCTGGGAGGAGTGACGTGCAGTCACTTCCTCCCAGCATGTGATGTCACCACAGGGTGCCCGGGCTCCCCGACAATCCATCTCCATCGGGTGGCCCTGACAGCATGGGGTCTTGGACGGCGGCCCCAGTGGTTTGCCGCGCGGGCCGGGGCCCCAAAAGATTGCGGCGGGACCCGCAGTTGTAGGGCGGTCGGGCCCCCTCGAGTGACGGAGCCGGTTGCAGCTGCGACCCCTGCGACCATGGTATGTACGCTAGTGCACTCACTTTCTGCAGTTGACAGGAATAATCATGGCCAATCCATCTGTGGCTGCACAGTTCCATACACAGCAAACTATGATGCACTCTGTGTTCTGACACACAGGGCCATTATTATTATTATTATTATTATTATTATGGTATTTATGTAGCGCCATCAAATTACGCAGCGCTTTACAAGGGGTGGACAAACAGACATGTAGTTGTAACCAGACAAGTTGGACACACAGGAACAGAGGGGTTGAGGGCCCTGCTCAATGAGCTTACATGCTAGAGGGAGTGGGGTAAAATGACACAAAAAGGTAAGGATAGTATTAGACTAGTGACAGTTGCAGAAGAGGAATCAGTCAGGAGTTATTAACAGTTTAATTGATACACTTTTATGAAGAAGTGAGTTTTTAACGATTTTTTTAAAGAATGGAGACTGGGTGAGCATCTAACGGAGGAGGGAAGCGAGTTCCACAGGAATGGTGCAGCCCTCGAGAAATCTTGAAGGCGAGCATCAGAGGTGGGAGTACGGACAGAAGATAGACGTAAGTCTTCAGCAGATCGTAAGGGCCTAGACGGGACATACGTCTGTATAAGGGAGGATAGATAGGTGGGAGCAGCATTATGTAGCGATTTGAAAGCAAGAACCAGAATTTTAAATTTAGCTCTATATTTTATAGGAAGCCAATGTAGGGACTAACAGAAGGGTGAGGCATGGGAGGTGCGGGCGGACAGGAAGATGGGCCTCGCCGCAGCATTCATTATGGACTGTAACGGCGCAAGTTGGGAGCACGTAAAACCAGAGAAGTGGATTACCGTAGTCAAGGCGTTAGTCACAACTGGCGTTAAGTAGGGGCGGATGCGTGCAATGTTTTTGAAATGGAAATGACAGGATTTGGCAATAGATTGAACATGAGGCTTGAAGGAGAGATCGGAGTCAAAGAGAACACCTAGGCAGCGAGCCTGCATGGTGGAGCTGATGGTGGCACCGTTGACTTGGAGGGAGACAGACACAGGAGTAACAACACTTGAGGGAGGAAAGACCAGAATTTCAGTTTTGGTCAAGTTTAGTTTAAGGAAGTGGGCAGCCATCCAGTTAGAAACAGCAGAGAGGCAGTCAGATACACTAGTCAAGAGGGACGGGGAGAAATCAGGAGAGGACAGGTAAATTTACGTGTCATCTGCATAGAAATGATATTGGAAGCCAAAGGAGCTAATGAGTTTACCAAGGGAGGCAGTATAAATTGAGAACAGTAGGGGACCAAGGACTGAACCTTGGGGGACAGCAACAGAGAGGAGTTGGGGAGAAGAAGCAGAGCCAGAGAAAGAAACACTGAAAGAGTGTTAGGAGAGGTAGGAGGAGCACCAGGAGAGAGCAGTATCTTGTAGACCGATATTGCGGAGGATGAGAAGAAGCTGTTGATGATCAACAGTGTCAAAAGCCGCAGACAGGTCAAGGAGAATTAGGATAATGTAGTGACCATTAGATTTTGCAGCGAGTAGATCATTGGATCATTGGATACTTTGGTCAATGCTGTTTCCACAGAGTGCTTAGCGCGGAAACCAGACTGAAGCGGGTCTAGCAGAGAGTTGGACTCGAGGAAGTCTGTCAATCTCGCATCCACAATTCTTTCAAGGATCTTGGATGCAAAAGGCAGTAGTGAGATAGGACGATAGTTGGATGGGGAGGATTGGGCTTCTTTAGTATTGGGGTTACAGTTGCATGTCTGAAGGGCAATGGAAATATACCAGAGGAGAGAGAGAGATTAAGAATTTTAATGAGAGGTGGAGAAAGAGAAGAAGACATAGTACGGATGAGATGCGAGGGAATTGGATCTAGGCCATCTTTAATGCAGGAAAAATGGGGCAGCTGCCCTGGGCCCAGTTACTCAAGGGGGCCCAAAGCAGCTGCCCCGTGGGCCCTCTACTATTTATTATTTTCCCTCATGGGCTCCCAATGCAGCCAGGGGGCCCGCACACTAAGAAGGCCCACTGGGTGGCCCATGCACTAATGGCCACCTGATGGGCCTTTGTAAGCAGGAGCCTGTGCTGCTCTGTGTTTTCACTGGGAGGAAGTGACGAGCGGCTGTCACTTCCACCCAGCGCTGTCGAAAAGCATGGGTTCGGTTCCGCTGTTAAAGGGTTACAGCGTGACTGGACCCATGCTTTTCGGCATTGCTGGGAGGAAGTGACGGCCGCGCGTTACTTCCTCCCAGTGAAAACACAGAGCCTACGCGGAAGAGTTTAAGGAGGCAGTGAGGAGGGGGGCTCGGCCGGGAGAGCAAGCCCTTAACTCACAACAGCCTCAGCCACCACTCTGGACACCAGGGAAGGCACCCTTTAAGGTTGGAAACAGGAGGTAGGTTAAAAGTGTAAATTGTGCGTGAGTGAATGTGTGTCAGTATGTCTGTCAGTGTGTGTGTGTGTGTGTGCTAGTATTTCTGTCAGTGTGTGCGTGTGTATCAGTATGGCAGTTATGTGTCTGTTTGTCAGTATGTCTGTCAGCGTGTGTGTATGTCTGTCACTAAGTCAGTCAGTGGATGTTTCTGTGTGTGTCAGTGTGTGTGTGTGTAAGTGTAAGTATGTCTGTATGTGTGTGTGTGACAGTATATGTGGCCATGTGTCATCATTTCTGTCAGTATATATATGTGTGTGTGTGTGTGTCAGTATGTTTGTGTGTGTCAATATATCTGTCAGTGAATATATGTATGTCAGTATGTTTGTGTGTATGTATCAGTATGTCTATCAGTGTATATGTTTGTGTAATCACACATATGTCTTACACCTTTCTACTTTAGTTACCCCACTGCGTCATGGTAAAATGTGTGATTGCATGCCAGGGAGTGGGGGTTGGTGGGGGGGCAGGGTAAAGGTGGCCCAAGAAAATGCTTTGTCCAGAGTCCTATTAATATTATAGACGGCTCTGCTGACACCCCTCTATATTGGCCAGCCATTATGTTTTTCAGCTACAGTTACAGTAGCTTTTTTGTGTGATCCGACCAGACGGGCTAGTCTTCGCTCCCCATGTGCATCAACGAGCCTTGGGCACCCATGACCCTGATGCCACTTAACCTGTTGTCCTTATTTTTTCTATTGTTAGTAGGTATTAACCACTGCATACCATGCTCTGACCCAGTCGATTAGCTATCACACTTTTGCTCTTGTCACGGTCACGCAGACAATTTTGTTTGCCCATTTTTCCTGCTTTTAACAAATGAAATTCAAGAACTGAACGTTCACTTGCTGCCTAATATATCCCACCCTCTTACTGGTGCCATATAACTATATAATAAATATCAGAAAACCTGTCCATGGTTTTAATGTTGTTGATCAGTGTACAAGGTGTGTCAGATTAATCTACCTGTCTGGATGAGATAACAGCAGTTTGTAAACATACTGTTTGGTGTTTTTCACTTTGTCATAGGTTACCCGCTTTTCATGCTTGCAGGCTGTTTTCACAGGAAGCAGATTAGCCAAGTTATTTTCTATACAATGACTTGTTGAGAATTCTCAATAGAGTTGCACATTTTAGACCAGCGTAGCTAAATAGGAAAAATGATAAACTGGGGTTATTCACGAAGCAGCAAATAATAATTAATTGAAAGACGAATTGCATTATCTAGGCAGACAAACTATAAGTATAGTAGCTGAGCTGGAAAATGATTTAGATATTGTCCTGTAAAATTTGCTGTTCCCTGGTGAATTCCCTGACAATTCACACTTCATTGAATATTTCTGGCAGTATGCATAGATGTATTAAATTCCTTGAGCAAATTAAAGCAAGTTGGGTGTTGGGTTTCCTCAGTGTGCATTAAAGTTAAAGTGCATTAAGTTAAAGGGACATGCTTCATTTGACAATCACTTTTTTAAAACCACAAATAGAACACTTTTAAACAACTTGAAAAGTATGTAATAAACATTTATAAACTTACTATAAACTTGGCTAGATTGCATTATTGGGTAAACCTCTCAGTTAGGGGAATTTTTCAGCCTATGTTACCCTTACCAGTCTATACTGGTTTCAGATCCGACCAGAAACAGGGTGTCGTTGTGCAGCAGCAGGAGAGAGAAACCAGACAATGGAGCCTACTCTGCATGATCACACTGACCAGACTGGATTTTTGGGCAGGAAGGCAGGCGGGCGGTCAGTTGAGGTCCAGACGGGCGATGAGGGAGCGCTGATTTGTGACCTCTCCCTGCTCAGCTCCCTCGCGCGCCCCAAGTCCTGCAGGACTACTAACGGGAATGGCGTTCCTGCTGTAGAAAAATCTATCTGTAAGGTGAAGAGATCTTCTAACTGTAATTCTCTCAGGCATGCCCACTTTTCCAGCATTCCTAGGGATAGGGATTGGTTAGATGAGAGTCCACCCTGGAGTGGGTGTGGAAAGCGTAAACATTTAAGAAACAAAACTCACATTAACTTTTTTTCAGCCTGCAGATTGAGGCTACTGTCTCATTCAAAGCTAAAACTTTTGAATGAGACCGTTGTCTCAAAGTGATGCATGTCCCTTTAACACTATCATCTCCTCAGCCCTCTCAAATTTTATAGGCAGGATTATTCAGTAAAGTGTGAAATCAGAATTGTAGAATGTAATCTAAAATAGGCAAACTGTGACAATAGGCAAGCTGGAGAATGTTTCCAGATCACCTATTTTTTACCTATGTTTTTCTTCTTTAGTTTTGCTCTGCAAAAGAATTTCAGACAGGCCTGTAAAGCCACAATAGCAATAACCGGCAATTCTAAGCTTACAATATTATGACATGGAGTAGCGTTGCACAATTTTTAAATGGTAAACATGCTCATGCAAGATATGTCAGATGAATGGTAAGTATGTATGAGTAGTAATGAAGTTACAGTAAATAGTAACAAGCTATGAAGACTGACAAGGTGATTAATATTAGAACGATAAAGACCACCAGGTAGACAGCAGTAATGCTTGTTCACTGGTATATGAGCTGTCAGCAAAAATCAAAAGGGTGGTGCATTTAGAGGCAATGCATCCTAAGATTTGTTAAGGGCAATGCGCATCTTACTCTGTATACAAAAAAACTAAACATCTAAAATGAAATAGGGAAACAAAGGCTATACAAGATAGATTTGAAAAGAGTCAGTGTCCATGCTTCAGCCAATACCACAGACTTGCATTGGTAGGGATCAGAGTCTGCTTCCAGAAAAGAAATGTTGACAGGCTCTCAACCGCCTCTTGGCCACATGTAGAGATCCCACGTATCACAAGAGAAACATGGCGGTTCCCCAGATTCTCCGCTCCCCAAGCTCAGGACGGTGTATAAGCAGACGCCTGTTCTCCACTAAGCTCTCCATCTGCCATTATAGGACCATGGTCATGCGAGACTCCCGCTCCACAAACCGTCCCACTGGATTGTGAATGGCTGATGGGCTTGTCGTTCATCTTGGCTCTTGGCCCAGAAGGGGAGCAGTGCCTTAAACCGCCACCGGAGGCCTCAGCGTTTGCAGACAGAATGAGGGTATGCCGCTGCTAGCACAATGTATAGATAATGATTTGTAGATTAAATAAACACTCAAATGTTTTCAACAGTTATTTAGTTTTAATGTTTGGGGTGTTCCAGTTATCCTATCAGTGCTAGAAAGCAACTAAAACTGAAAAATAAAGATGACTTTTTATCCAGTGGTGAGTCTCTTATTGATTCTGCTCTGCTTTGCACTGGTGAGACATTGGTGATGACAATCTCCATTTCCTATCTGGAGAAAATTGGCATATGCGTGGTGATTGCCCAGGAGAATTTTTCCATAGGGAAGCATTGATTATCTAATGCTTTCCTATGGATTGAATAATCGTTCAAGCATAGTGAACCTGAAAGCCTTCCTGCTATCAGCTTGATTTCCAGGAGTGTTTCCTAACTAATTCATAAAATGAATTCATAAAAGTTCTGAATTCTCTTAAAATGGGACAAGGAGGGCAGGTAATCAACCTCTTAAGCATTTCATCAACCTAGCCAGGATTTGTTATCCATTATTACAGAGTCCACTAAGGTGGTGATGTCTTCCTGGAGTAGTCTGTTAGTATGCCCATGACCCATTACAGAGCATCTTATTTGAAATCTTTCAAGATGATTTATGTCCCTTAAAGCCATAGACCATGACACAGATCAGCTAAACTTTATTAAGGCTGGAAGAGGATTTTCATTAGACAATTGTACTCCTAGTATGTATAGATGTGTCCTTCATCGTTTCTCTCCTTCCTTTATGATTTCCTACTTGGGCGTCTTTCACTTGATTTCTAGGAAGTGATTGTGCATATATTGTATCTGTTACTATGCTTTGAAATAACAGAACTCAAAATCTCATGTACTTAATGGGGAAGCTCATATCGAAGAAATCATTCTTGGGTAACTTTTTCAACTTTAACCCCTTAAGGACCAAACTTATGGAATAAAAGGGAATCATGACATGTCACACATGTCATGTGTCCTTAAGGGGTTAAAGGGAAGCTGTAGGGTTTTCTCCATTTCTGTCTTTCTGTTTCGTAAACAAATATGCCTTCATAATAATAATAATAATAATAATAATAATAAAAAACCTTCTAAGTGGGAGTATCTTGTACGGAAAATCCATTGACTCTTTCCTTCCTACAGTCACATACTCGTCCACCAGGAATGGTGTTACTTTTTTGACATGGCAGGAGGCATGGCTAAGCCACAAGGAGTGACACATCAGGACATGGATTTCTGGGCAACCATCTAGCTTTAATTGGGCACATTGCAAGGCATTGTGGATAGGGCACATAGCTTGGATTGTATTCTAGAGCTAATTCAGTCTGCTAATTAACAAACATGGCAGAATTAACAAACATGGCATAACAGAAGCACTCTGTTTTCTTCTTAGCTATTCTTAGGCATATAGTGATCTGTAGTGGTTATGGTGCTTGCATTGTTACTTTAATAATGTGCTTAAGCAGCTCAGAAAATGTAATTTACTGATTTGGTCTATTAAATTACTAGCAAGTACAGATAAAACAATACTTATAATATATATATATAAATAAGTCAATGCATAGTAGTTAAAAAAAGGAAACAATTGATGCCCGTGCAACTACGAGCAGGAGTTAATTGGGTAAACTCATCTCCCTTTGAAAAAAAAAAAAAAGGAAATACTAAGATTGGCTGATTGATGTGAGCTACGTCCTGGTTTGGGACCTTAAACCTTTTAAGTATAATGAAACAAACCATGTTTTTAAACACTACTCTGAACACTGGAAGAAAGTCATCAAATATATATAAGATTTTACGTGTTTATTCATACATTGCACAATGGTTAATGTATATTCATACATTTCACAACATGGTTAAAGGAAAACAGACTAGGTGATGAAAACACCAAGTGTAACCATGTTGTGTAACGTAAGAATAGACCCGAACAATCAATGATCATTGTACAACACTGTTTTTTTCTTACCTTTTTTGGACTTACATTTCCAATTCTATTACCAAATCTGCACAATTCACAGTTTAGTTAGTGCATAGGTTCTCAAAGCATGTTTGCTTTTAGACCGGGCGAGTGGCCTTTATGAATATTATTCCTGGATACTATAATGGGCAAACTGGGGTTTACATAAAATCAGGATTGCGATTGTCAGGATAAAATACACTTTCTGTAAGCCAGAGATATGAAATATGATTTCTTGATAATCTAACTACCCTGATTACCTCCATTTCCTGCATTTCAGAATCTCCGATTTACTGGAATCAGGGGTTGGGTCCAGAGTCTAAACCTGGGAAGGGCACAGTCAGGCTTTTGGGTGTTACAATATCTAGAAAACAAATTATATTTATAGGTCTCCTACAAACACTTTACATATTGCTGTTTTTTAAATCAAAAATATTGTATTAATTAATTTTATGGAATACAAAGACGTACATATACATTAGATAAAAATAATAGCAACAAAAACATCAACATTGCAAGACATTAATTATTCAATTAATACACATTTCTCGTTCACCAAATAAAAATATCTTTCCATTTTCCCTTGGTAAGAGATTTAACTAATAATTTTTGCCCACGAAGGACATTTAGATTTTTGCCATTCTCTTGCAATATATAATTTAATAGCGAGCAATATTTTAGTTGGCAAAATAAGAGCATTTTCTATTTCCTTTAGGGAGCTCCAAATGTAAAATCCAGATACTAGAATTTAAGGGAAATTCTTTTTAAAAATAAAATTTTATATTTCAGTTGTTTCATATTTGATTCCCTGTGATTTTGTGCAATCCCAGTAATAATAACTATTAAAAACAAAAACAAAATACATGGAACCCTTTCTAAGTTTATCTCTAAATGGGGGTGCATGGAGATATGTTGAGTACTCCAGAGTATGAATACAGAACTGACTAGTGCAGTAAGGAAGGTCTAGGCCTAGGGGATCGGCCAAAGAAGACCCACAGCTGTGAACTGGGCGGTAAATACCCTGGGTTAGCTCCGTTGGTGGGGAGGTTATCCCAGGGCAGCTCCCCTCCCCATGGAATGAAGCCAAGGGGATAATGCAGTACAAAACAATATTTACCACAGAAATAAAAAAAATTCAAGAAAATAAATAAATTGTTGTTGCAGTCCCAGTCAGTAGGGGTTTAAAATTAACTAGGATGTAAGCCACAGATCCAAAAGGAAAAGGCAAAATGAAAACAAAAAGAAAAATCATCATCAGCTCAGCCATTGGAGCCAGTCTCAGCCGACAGTGATCTGTTGTGTGCAGGAAGGAAGGGTGGCACCATCTCAACATCCCAACGTGAATGGCCTGGTGATGCACGGCTTTGTGAATTCACTGCAGAGAGGCTCCGTGCCTGCCGAAATAACGCAGTCTCTGCATCTGAAAGCCTATGGAGGGTGCCATCTCTTGTAACTTGTATGGTGCGTGGATACGCCATCTGTAAGGGACTCTGTGTCCCTGGAGTAAGCAGGAGGATACGTCTCCGATGTAGTGTAATTTGGGACACATCAGTGTAGAAAGTAAGGGTATGAGATTCAAATTTACATGTGAAGGTGCCACGTACTGCAGAGAGGACCATCATCCTCTCAAGTGAGGATACGAACTGTACAATGAGGTCTAGCGATAATAGCCATCCAGGATTATAGCTTTGGATTTCTTAAGCGGCTGTAGGTTTGGGAACAGGCGGTATAGGTAATCAGATACTTCCTCTGGGATGCCTATGATTTTGACGTTGTTGTGTCGACTTCTGTCATCCTGCTCTGCCAATTTTGCTTCTATTCCCTCATGAGTCCGCTTTATCTTTGCATGGGACTCCTACATTGCGACCTGTTTGGTCTTAATCTCAACGGCCTGCTCCTCCGTCACCCTGATCCTGTCTGTTAGGGAGTGGATGTCCTCCTGAATTATTGATAAGTCGGCGTGGAACAGACAGGGTATATCCTTCAGTAGGCACTTGATAACCCGCTTGGTGGCTGAGGTATCGGCCTCTTTTTCCAAGGATGAGTGGTGCAAGCCTTCTGTTCGGGTAAGTTTTCCAGAGCATCTAAGGGAGATTTGTCTTCCGAAGAAGACTCCGTGGCCGAGACAGCCATCTTGGGCGCACCACTCAGTACTCTTTTGCGCAGGAAATCCCCTATATCTCGGGAACCATGCTCCGGGTGGGTATTGCGCTTTGCGTACATTTCCCCATGTTGAGACAGAGCAGTAGGTATTTTTTCTGCCGGTTTTGCCAGGTGATGAGCAGTAAAAAGCTTGAGTGAATGCTTATTTGTACAGAGTTCTTGCTGAAAATGTCTGCTCAGGCAGCCTATAGTTCCGCCCACCCATGAAGTAATTTATAATAGGTTTCGTGTAGCATAAAAGAGTGAACACTTTTCCTGACCATGGTCCACCTATCATATCAACTCTGGATTGGAGTAGTGATCTTTAAATCATCTTCCCATTTTGAAATTTAATAAGTTGCAACAAAATCTTGATGACTAACAATTAACTTTTTAACACGAGTGATCAGATTAAAGGCATATTTTTTTTACAAATAGAATCAGGTTTCTTATGCAATAACAATTTTTTTTTAAGTTTTTAATTATAAGATAAGAGAAATCTCTCTATTTGAGAGCGAAAATTTAGACAAAATTTCATTAAATGTAAGCAAATTACAATTACATCTTGTATCTGCTAAAGTAAAAAAAAAATCTGTATTGGTCAACCCAGATATATCACTGTACTGTCAATAATATTTAAGGACCATAATAGGAGTAGCAGATGAGAAGTCAATGGGTTAATAAATATAAAATAATTAACTTAAGTAGATTTGACCCAAAATAAATTAAACGGTTTTGCATAGCCAATCAGAGTAGCCTCATGTCTAAATCAGCTTATGTTTTAATACCCGTAAACCCGTAAAGGAATCATTCTAAAAACGTAGTATTTTAAGGAGCAAATAAATAAGATGTTATCATATTGATCCTGACCATCCAGGAAACCTCAATCTATTTCCTTTTATTAATCTGGGTATGAAATTCTTTAAATAAAACAGTATAATTATAAGAAAGTAATTTATCTAACTCAAACATCAATCTAATACCTAAGTATTCTATTCAATCCTGGTCCCAGGTAACGTAAAAATCTTGTTGTAATATAACTTTCTTATCCCTAGTCAAACCATACACTATGGATTGTGTCTTAGGTAGGTTTTACTCATAGTCAGAATAAACATTATATATCATTCATCTATCTTTCCTTTTAGTCCCCTATCTTTATCTCCCCCCAGCCCATATGTCTCTTTCCTCTCAGCCCCATTTTTCTCTCCCACTCCCAGTAATCCATTCCCCAAACTCCCACTAATACCGAAATCTCAAAATGCCCCATGGCTCTAATGAAGTGCCCCCATTCCAGGATCTGCCACCAACAGGTAATTGGATTTTCAGGGTTTGATGTATTTGTTTTGTTACAGGTTTTCAGATCATTTCCAAGGAAAAATTAAGAATATAGTACATAAATCAGGCGTGCCTGCCATCTGTACAAGTAAATGATAACAGTACAATAAAATAATAAAGCAACTAACCTCAAGTAACATTGCTATGGCAAATCCACTGGATAACATTAATTTCCCATTATATCTAAAGAAACAGTGGCATAAAGGATTCATGCAACTGGTAGCAAAAAATCTTGAAAACCACAAAGAAACTGGGTTACCAATTGCCACAGAAATAAATATATCCTAATGTTGGGGGGGGGGGGGGAGGGAGAATCAGGGAAGGAGAGGGGTAGAGAGGGGCAAGTCACTGATAGAATGCACATTGTTGAAAGGAGCACGTGAGCCAAGGAAACAAGCCTCCCATTCCGATTAAGTTAAATACAATACATAATGGGTTATTAAATATGAAATAATTAACTTAAGTAGGTTTGACCCAAAATAAATGAAACCGGTTTGCATCCCCAATCAGAGAAGCCTCACATCTAAATCATTGCATATATGAGGTCTGTTTTCTTTTAGCGATTTTGCCCTGATGAATTTGTCTGGATTTACTGATAGTGCGGTCTTTTAAAAAAATGTTTGCAAACTTAAACCTTAACATGTAGATGTGGTGTTTTTAATTGTGTAAGGTGATCTTCTGATTACGTTGTACTAAATGTTAGTAAGTCTTATCCCCTCTGAAGTTACAAACATATATGAAAATTTGGCTGATATTAAGGGCCACTACAATCACCTGAACAACTTCAGCGTGATGTGGTTGTTCTGGTGAGTATAGTTAGCTCCCTGCATGCTTTTGAGTGAAAACACTGCCTTTTAAGAGAAAAGACTGTGTTTAAATTGCTCTCTAGGGACACGTCCAGTGGCAGTCACTCAGCCGGCCTCTAGAGGTGCTTCCTGGGTCAGTACTGCACAACGTGCAGCACTGATGTTCAGTGTCTCCATGCTCTGCTCTGAATCAATGCATCTCTATGAGGAGAGGCTGATTGGCCAGCACAGCGTTTTTTGCCACGCATGTGCCATAGCCTTCCAATCCTATATTTGATTGGCTGAAATCATCAATTCTGATGATCTAGGCCAAGGAAGAGGGCAGGGGCAGGGCCAGTGCCGGAGGGCCCATGCGGCCTGTTAGAAAGGTAAGTTTTCTACTTATTTTTTTTTTTAATAAACTAGTAAGGTTAAGGCTAAGCAAGTTATAAGAGATTCCAAATCAGTAAAAAAAAAAAAAAGGGACAAAACATTTTTTAGATACATAAATGAGAAAAGAAAAGTAAAACAAGGATTAGATACAACATAGTATTTGATCCGCTGCTGATTTTGAACGTTTGCCCACTGACAAAGAAATGATCAGTCTATCATTTTAATGGTAGGTGTATTTTAACACTGAGAGACAGAATAACAAAAAAAAAAAAAAAAATATCCAGAAAAACGCATGTCAAAAAAATGATAAATTGATTTGCATGTCAATTAGTGAAATAAGTATTTCATCCCTTCGACATAGTACTTGGTGGCAAAACCCTTGTTGGCAATCACAGAGGTCAGATGTTTCTTTTAGTTGGCCACCAGGTTTACACACATCTCAGGAGGGATTTTGTCCCACTCCTCTTTGCAGATCCTCTCCAAGTCATTAAGGTTTTGAGGCTGACGTTTAACCCCTTCAGCCCCCTTCATCCTGGCCCTGTGTTAAAGATGGCCCTGGGTGCAGTAGACATTGCTTACCTAGATTTCAGTAAGGCTTTTGACACTGTTGCACGTAGAAGGCTTATCAATAAACTGCAATATTTAAGTTTGGATTCCAATATTGTTGAATTGGTAAGGCAGTTGCTGAGTGACAGGCAACAGAGGGTTGTAGTCAATGGAGTATATTCGAAGCTTGGGCTTGTCACCAGTGGGGTGCCTCAGGCATCTGTACTTGGACCCATTCTCTTTAATGTTTTCATTAGTGATATTGCAGAAGGTCTTGATGGTAAGGTATTTCTTTTTGCTGATGATACTAAGATATGTAACAGGGTTGATGTTCCAGGAGGGATAAGCCAAATGGCAAATGATTTAGGTAAGCTAGAAAAATGGTTGTGGCAGCTGATAATGTGGATAAGTGCAAGATAATGCATCTTGGGCGTAAAAACCCAAGGGCAGGGGGCGGAGCCAACACTCGAGCAGAGCGGACGCCATCTCACCGAGCTCCGCAAGAAACGCACCAAAATCGCCCTAAAAACGAGCAATTTTAAACAAACCAACAACGGTACACGGTGCCAGCACAACAGGGTCACCCGCTACAATGCCCGATGCCCTTTTTCCACACCCCACGGACAAAGGTACCGAAGCGCAGGTCTGCGGCCTACCACGCGCCCTCCATCCCCAGACTCGAGTACATCCTCGGCGGCAGGGGCGGACTGACCGGTCGGGCACTTCGGACGTGGTCCGAGGGCCCGGCCGGGAAGGGGGCCCGCCGCAGCCGTGCACATAATGTGCACGGCTGCAAAGTTTTTCAGTGTGGAGATCGGGGAGATCGGGGCCCGGGCCCGGCGCTGTATCAGGAGGAGGAGGAGGAGGAGGAGGAGGGGCCCGGTCATGTGCGCGGAGGCGCGTCGACATCACTACGTGATGCAATGACGTCGATGGGCGCCGCCTGCACGGGACCGGAATCCACACTACAAAAAAGAGGGGTCGGCCATCTTCTTCACATCCCAGCAACCAGCCAGGTCAGCCACAGACCCCCCGGCCCCAGCCACAGAGCCCCCGGCCCCAGCCACAGGGCCCCCGGCCAGCCACAGGGCCCCAGGCCACAGGGCCCCAGCCACAGGGCCCCCGGCCAGCCACAGGGCCCCAGCCACAGGGCCCCAGCCACAGGGCCCCAGGCCCCAGCCACAGGGCCCCAGGCCAGCCAGCAAGCCACAGGGCCCCAGGCCAGCCAGCAAGCCACAGGCCCCAGGCCAGCCAGCAAGCCACAGGCCCCAGGCCAGCCAGCAAGCCACAGGCCCCAGGCCAGCCAGCAAGCCACAGGCCCCAGGCCAGCCAGCAAGCCACAGGCCCCAGGCCCCAGCCAGCAAGCCACAGGCCCCAGGCCCCAGCCAGCAAGCCACAGGCCCCAGCCAGCAAGCCCCAGGCCCCAGCCAGCAAGCCCCAGGCCCCAGCCAGCAAGCCCCAGGCCCCAGCCAGCAAGCCGCAGGCCCCAGCCAGCAGGCCCCAGCCAGCAAGCCCCAGCAGGCCCCAGCCAGCAAGCCGCCAGCCCCAGACCCCAGGCCAACTAGCCGGCCAGCCAGCCACAGGCCCCAGGCCAACTAGCCGGCCAGCCAGCCACAGGCCCCAGGCCAACTAGCCGGCCAGCCAGCCACAGGCCCCAGGCCAGCCAGCCACAGGCCCCAGGCCAACTAGCCAGCCAGCCACAGGCCCCAGGTCAACTACCCAGCCACCGACAGGCCAGCAGCCGGTGACAGGTCGGCCACAGCAGCCAGCCACAACCCAGCAGCCGGTCACAGGCACCCACAGCCCTGCAGCCGGCCACCACAGCCCTGCAGCCGGCCACCACAGCCCTGCAGCCGGCCACCACAGCCCTGCAGCCGGCCACCACAGGCCGCCAGCCGGCCACCACAGGCCAGCAGCCGCCCATAGGTCAGCAGCCCAGCCGCCCACAGGTCAGCAGCCCAGCCGCCCACAGGTCAGCAGCCCAGCCGCCCACAGGTCAGCAGCCCAGCCGCCCACAGGTCAGCAGCCCAGCCGCCCACAGGTCAGCAGCCCAGCCGCCCACAGGTCAGCAGCCCAGCCGCCCACAGGTCAGCAGCCCAGCCGCCCACAGGTCAGCAGCCCAGCCGCCCACAGGTCAGCAGCCCAGCCGCCCACAGGTCAGCAGCCCAGCCGCCCACAGGTCAGCAGCCCAGCCGCCCACAGGTCAGCAGCCCAGCCGCCCACAGGTCAGCAGCCCAGCCGCCCACAGGTCAGCAGCCCAGCCGCCCACAGGTCAGCAGCCCAGCCGCCCACAGGTCAGCAGCCCAGCCGCCCACAGGTCAGCAGCCGCCCACAGGCCAGCAGCCGGCCACAGCCCAGCAGCCGGCCACAGGCACCCACAGCCCAGCAGCCGGCCACTACAGGCTGCCAGCCAGCCTGCCTATAGCAAGCCCACAACCTGCCAGCAAGCCACAGGCCTACAGCCAGCAACAACACAGCCTGCCAGCCAAAGCCAGTAGGCACACAGCCTGCCAGGTGCAGCCTGCCAGCCGGAGCCAGCAAGCCCACAGCCTGCCAGCCGGAGCCAGCAAGCCCACAGCCTGCCAGCCGGAGCCAGCAAGCCCACAGCCTGCCAGCCGGAGCCAGCAAGCCCACAGCCTGCCAGCCGGAGCCAGCAAGCCCACAGCCTGCCAGCCGGAGCCAGCAAGCCCACAGCCCGCCAGCCGCAGCCACCAAGCCCACAGCCTGCCAGCCGCAGCCACCAAGCCCACACCCTGCCAACCAGCAACCGTAATTGAGGTAAGAGGAGCCAACTTGGCCTAGGTATCAGCGAGCTATGTTGTGTTGCTATATTGTGAATAGGAACCAGAGTGTTGGAGAGACCCCCCCTCCAGGCTCCATTAGACTCCATTGTAGTCTCTAATGGGGCCTGGAGGGGATTCTTTCGAACACACTCTCTGAAGGACACTGAGAGCATCTGCTAGAAAGACCCCCTTCCAAGCCTATTAGACTCCATTGTAGTCTCTAATGGGGCCTGGAGGAGATTCTTTCTAACACACTCTCTAAAGGACACTGAGAGGGTCTCTGTTAGATATACCCCTCTCCAGGTCCCTGTAGATCAGTCTACTTCACTTCCTGCTGTTTGTCCATTGTTGTGGGATCAAGGAATTTCAGGGATAAGAATCTCCTTAGGGGAGCTTCTCTGTGCTTCAGTGCATTTATACACTTAATGTATTTTCTATTAGAGCAGGGCTCGACAAATCCCAGGTCGCCATGTGTTTTTACTCACCTTTTTTCTTACGCGTTGCCTGTTTTGCCGCAGCTGGTCCCGACCCTATGGCTGGTCCTTCCTCCATGGCGGATATCATCAATCTTTAAGTCAATGCTTTCCCATAGGCTTTAGGAGGATATTGCGCATGTGCAGAAAAGGCTGTTCTGCGCCAATCAGCATCAATGCATCTCTATTGGGAACATTCAGCGCCTCCATGCAGAGGCTGAAACTAAGCGTGAGTGACTGCCACAAGAGGCGTCGCAAGACAGCAATGTAAACACGGTCTTTTCTCTGAAAAGGTAGTCTTTACATTAAAAATCCTGCAAGGACATGCTACAGATACCAGAACAACTACATTAAGTTGCAGTGGTTCTGATGACTATAGCGTCCCCTTAAGAATTGTGTTTTTCATGTTCAAAATGAAGCTTTCTTCGTTTAAAAAAGACTGGCTCCCAACTTTTTAGTTGACTCCTAGATTCCAAACAAATTTATGAAGCCATGCATTACACTTACTTTTGTTAGAAAAATATAAAATAAAAAAAATATAAAATCACCTATAACATTCACGGAGCACATATATATGAAACCTGGAATCTGCAGTCTCTTAAATGAGCTTACATTATGGGACACATAGACTTTGTGACAAGCTGATGCAGATGATCGTATACTGTAGCTACTGTAGCTAAAACAATTATATTTTTAAAAACTTTTAAGCTTCTGGGTGAGTGTACTGGATTTTGTATAGTTTATAGCAGGGGTGCCCAAAAGGTAGATACCCAGATGTTGTAGAACTATGCAATTGTCTTTGTTTGTGCATTTGTTATTTATTTTGCACAGTTTGGTTTTTGCATTCGTTAATTAAATGACACTTGTTTAGAACATATTGCACTTTTGTTCCTTCTGTCTAAAGATTGTGTGGCTGGAGGCGGGGCAAGGGTGGGGCTTGCGGCAACATGGGTGGGGCATGTAAGGGGGCCCTTGATTTATTTTGCCCGGGGGCCCTGAGGGTTCTCAGTCCGCCCCTGCTCGGCGGATATCAGGAAAGCGACCTCCTCTGGCCAAACAAACCACCGTCACCCACCTCACAGGCAGAGAGCACAACAATGGGACGCCGATCCCAGAGACCTGCACCGGCCACAGTGTCCGACACGAGAGACATCAGCACTCTCCTGCAGCAACAACCGCAACACAAGATGGCGGCCGCAAAGAACCAGGTCCTCTCTCCTGCACCCAGCCCTGCAGAACCAGCAGCATCAACACTAATACCCACAATGGGGGCAGAGCTCACAGAAACTGCAGCACCAGCACCTCTGCCCATGACTGGAGCAGAGCTTACAACACCTGCAGCGCCTCTGACAGCTCAGGGGGGGCCTGAGCTAGCTACCAAGCAAGACATACAAACCTTCATGCGAGATCCGATAGTGGCTAGAAACGGACAACGCAGTCATAAAGGAGGAGGTACGGGCGGTGACAGACAGGGTCCGGGCCTCCGAGGAGGACATTCTGGATATACACAAGGGCATGTCTGCGATGCACGACACCATAAGGCAAGTCCAGACCTCCCAACAGGCCCTCAGCACACAATTAACAACCATGGAAGAGCGTTATAGACGACAACACATTAAGATTCGGGGAATACCTGATAACATCCCCCTGGAAGAATTACCACACTATCTAAGGCGGCTGCTGGCGACCATACTATCTCAGCAGCAGGCAAGAAAGATAACCCTTGATGGGGCATATCGCCTCCCGAAATCTCCCAATGCACCCCCCTATGTGACAAGGGACGTAGTGGTGCGCTGCTCCTCCCTACAAGACAAGGGACACATTATGTCGGCAATCCTAGACAAGACCCCCTACTCCTTCGAGAACTCCCCTCTCACGTTTTACCACGACCTCACTAGATCCACGCTCCAGTGGCGCAGGTCCCTCAAGCCAGTGACCAGCCACTTGAAAGACTCTGGAGTGACATACAACTGGGGCCCCCCAAGGTCCCTCATAGTGACTCGCCAAGGAACTGTTCACCGGCTCTCCAATATTACAGAGGCTCCCGCTTTCTTACAAGCCCTGGGGCTGCCGGCACTACACACAGAGGCAACTCGCACGACCCCAACCTGGGACCCAAGCCATGTGGTTCCCTTCATCCCACGAGACCGAAGAGAGGTTCACCCGGATACCTGACCCCAAGCAAGCCCGAAAACGCCGTCAACACCCCAACTATTAAACTGTTATAATGCGTACACATGAGTACAATAGCGCTCACCATGCATATACTAAGTTACTAAGTTAATACTTCCTTTTTTTTACGTTCAACACACACCACACCGTAGATTTACCTCAACCCACCAAGGGCACACCATAAGTGGAGCTCCCTCCTATCGCCCCCCTGCCCCCCTCTGCGGGGGTAAATTAAACAGCAATAACAACACTGTACCCACATTGCCTATAGCTCCCAATACCCTGAATCCAGGCCCACTAAGGCTCAGCGTTCAGGCACTACCCACCCTCGCTGGGTCAAGTCGCCTAAGCCTGTCATGCAACCTTAAAATACCCAGCATGACACTGTGAAGGAATGCCCGAACTGGCCAATACCCTTAACACCTACACAACAATTAGACACACACCAGTAAGGAGACTCTAGGGTACAAATTAATCGTGTACTTTACATCCTATAATGCCTGTAGATGATGTGACAATCTAACCTGTTACAGAACAAGACGTGTGACAATTGTGTTGCTTATACATAAACATAGCTAATCTCACTTGACTTACCTAACAACTCGACCGAACTCTATTTCTAAGCTACAAGTGAAATACAGACCTGCCTGTTTTATTTTTGGTTTTTTTTTAAATGTGCACGTTTAACTTTTATAAATACTATTAATCCCATTACTAATATACAAGCATGCATACGTAGACTAATTACGCTATTATTGTCACGATACCTTACCTGTCATCCTCGGACCCACGCAGTACAGCATCCTCCTTCACTGAGCGGCACGGCACCTCTGACGCCGGCCGCTCACTCAGAGCGGAATTTCTAACTTCGGCGCATGCGCGCCACTGCCGTCGGCTGGAAGCCGACAGGATCATGACGCAACCACGCACCCGGACCTTTTGGGGGCGTGGTTTTAAAGCAAAACACACCACACTATAAAAGGGCTGTCTTGACAGCAGTAAGACGCCCTAGTGTGGTTCTTGCTGGTTCCCATAGTGCTCTTTATGTTTATTGGTATTCTCTCCTGGTATTTGACTTCTGGCTACTCTATTTGACTATTCTACTCTCTGGTTCCCTGTACTTTGGCTTGTTATTCGTTATTCCGTCTTCTGTTATCCCTTGACCTCTGGCTATCCCATTTGACTACTCTAACGTGAGCCCGGCCATTCTAAGGTCCGGTATACGTTCTATAGTTAGGTTGCACTCTGCGTGAAGGGGTCACTGTCGTGACATTACACTAGGGCCATGGACCCTGCAGGTGTTAACCCTCTTGGGCTTGGTGCGGACAATAGGTTTGAGGAGCTGGACCATCGTATGGACCAGATCGCCCTCGCCGTACAGACCTTAATTAACCGCACTGCTTATCTCCAGCCGGAGGAGCAGACTCCTAGTCTGAGACCCCAAGAACATCCCATGGAAGTGCTACCTACAGGCACTTCCAATCAGGCTACAGCACCTCTCAGGTATGGGGGTGATCCTAACGGATGCAGGGGGTTCCTAAATCAGATAAGCATATATTTTGAACTCCATCCTAGAGCTTACCCTACCGATAGAGCTAAGATTGGGTATATTATAACCCTGTTAGTAGATAAGGCTTTAACCTGGGCTAATCCCTTGTGGGAGAATGACAACCCCATAGTCTTTAATTACACTAACTTTGTTGCAGCTTTCAGGAGAACTTTTGATACCCCAGGCAGAAAGACTAACGCTGCCAAATCCTTATTGCGTTTAAGACAAAATACCCGTTCTCTAGTAGATTATGCCTTGGAATTCCGTACTTTAGCTGCAGAAGTCAGATGGAACGAACAAGCATTTGTAGATGTGTTCCTGAATGGAGTATCTGATAGAATCCTAGATGAAGTGGCCACAAGAGATTTACCAGATACTCTAGAGGAGCTAATAACATATTTAGCTCATATTGATGAACGTCTTAGGTACAGGCAGAACACCAGAGAGAGACCTAGGAGAGTACCGGAACGTCTTGCTCTAACCTATCCCTCGTCCGAAACCCCTCCAGAACCCATGCAATTAGGGGCTACAAGATTGTCTGAGACAGAGAGACAATACCGTAGGAGGGAAGGTTTATGTTTGTATTGTGGCAGGAAGGGACATACACGAGTGAATTGTCCTAACCGGCCGGAAAACTCTCGCACCTAAGTTCACAAGGGGGACAGGCCTTGGGTGTTATGTGTATGTCCTCCTTCAATGATAAAAAAGATCTCCGGCTTCTTCTACCTATTACTTTAGAATGGGAGGGAAAGAAAATATCCACCCTTGCTTTAATTGATTCTGGGGCTGCTGAGAATTTTGTAGATCTCTCATTCGGGCAGAAAAATACCCTTCCATTCCAAAAAAGATCGGCACCCTTGGCCGTTGAGGCCATAGATGGTAGACCATTATCGATACCTCTTATTACCCAGGAGACCATTCCTCTAGTATTATCTACAGGTCTTCTTCATAGGGAGGTTATCATTCTGCAACAGATAACATCTCCTATTTTTCCTGTAATACTTGGGTTTCCTTGGTTAGTCCAGCATAATCCGTCGATTGACTGGGAAAAGAAGGAGATCATTAAGTGGGGAGATTCTTGTCACAGTAAATGCATTACTCCGATTAAACCATTAGGCTTAATCAATATACCTACTATGGAACCATTGACTACCCAAATACCCAACCAATATATTGACCTTAAAGATGTCTTTGAACCTAAAGAGGCAGAAAAATTACCTCCTCATCGTCCCTATGATTGTCCTATTGAATTGTTGCCTGGTACTATGCCTCCAAGAGGTACGGTTTATCCCCTGTCGATGGCCGAGAATAAAGTGTCAGAGGAGTACATTGCCGAGAATTTAAAGAAAGGGTTTATCACTAAATCCTCATCGCCCGCGGGTTTTTGTTCCTCAAGGAAAACTATATGTGCCATTAACCTATCGGAATAAAGTATTATCCCTCATGCATGACTCCAAAATGGCAGGGCATCAAGGGATACATAAAACCACATCATTGCTGGCGGAACGGTTCTGGTGGCCTTCCTACAAAAAGGATGTGCGTGAGTTTGTCCTTGCTTGTAATATTTGTTCCACTACAAAATCGCCTAAGGGTCGTCCTATAGGACTCCTCATGCCCTTACCTATTCCAGAGACTCCATGGTCAAGTATTGCTATGGATTTCGTAGTAGACCTACCCCCTTCTAAGAACTACACTGTCGTATTAACGATAATTGACAGATTCTCCAAGATGTCTCATTTGGTTCCTCTTTATAAATTACCTACATCATCTGAACTGGCGTATATATTTATAAAGGAAGTGGTCCGTTTACATGGGGTACCCCATGATATTGTCTCTGATAGAGGGCCTCAATTTATTTCTCGTTTCTGGAAATCATTTTGTGGACAGTTAGGTATCAACCTTAACCTTTCCTCTTCTTATCATCCCCAATCTAATGGGGTTACAGAAAGGATGAACCAATGCCTGGAACAATACATCCGTTGTTTCACTTCGGTTCATCAAGATGACTGGGCGGACCTGTTACCATGGGCAGAATTTGCTCACAATCATCATATCCATGAATCCACTTTACACAGCCCGTTTTTTTATTAATTATGGGTTTAATCCTACAACTTTACCGAGTTCCATTCATTCTACCGGAGTGCCGAGTGTAGATGACACCGTTAGGAACATGAGGGAGACTTGGTTAGGGGTTAAACAAATATTGACTCAAAGGGCTAGTGTGTACAAAGCCAATGCGGATAGGCATCGGAAACCTGCTCCCACGTTCATGATCGGGGATAAAGTGTGGTTAAGTACCCGTAACATTAGACTTAAGGTCCCATCTATGAAATTCGCTCCCAGATTCATTGGTCCATTTCAGGTTCTCAAGCGTATCAACCCTGTTTGTTACAGTCTTCGTTTGCCCTCTAATATGAAAATACCGAATTCGTTCCATGTCTCACTTCTCAAACCATTAATTTGTAATCGGTTTACTCGTAATACCCCTCCTCCTCTTCCTGAAGTTGTGGAGGGACAAAACGAATATGAGGTGAGGTCTATTTTGGATTCTCGTTTTTCTAGGGGTAGACTTCAATACCTTTTAGACTGGAAGGGTTATGGACCTGAGGATCGTTCGTGGGTGGACGCTTCTGATGTGCACGCCCCCCGCCTGATTCGTTTATTTGAAAGGAGGCGTTCTAACCGCCCTGGGGGCGGTCCTTGTGGGGGGGGTACTGTCACGATACCTTACTGTCGTGACAATTATAATCCTATTCAAGTAGTCCTAGTCTGTTAAATCTCATAAATATGAAAATCACAGTGAGAAGCACGGAACCGCCTCTAGCGGCTGTCAATGAGACAGCCACTAGAGGCTGGATTAACCCTAATGTAAACATAGCAGTTTCTCTGAAACTGCTATGTTTACAGCAGAAAGGGTTAATCCTAGATTATTATTATTTTATTATTATTGCCATTTATATAGCGCCAACAGATTCCGTAGCGCTTTACAATATTATGAGAGGGGGATTTAACTATAAATAGGACAGTTACAAATAAACTTACAGGAAGAATAGGTTGAAGAGGACCCTGCTCAAACGAGCTTACATTCTATAGGAGGTGGGGTGTAAAACACATTAGGACAGGAATTTACAATCAAATAAGGTGGGCTGCCCTTTCGGAGAGGGCAAGAGACAGGTATGTGAGGTAAGGGTTAGTCTTGGAGGCCATAAGCTTTCCTAAAGAGATGGGTTTTAAGGCACTTCTTAAAAGATGCAAGACTAGGGGAGAGTCTGATGGCGGTAGGCAGGCTATTCCATAGGAAGGGAGCCGCCCGCGAGAAGTCCTGCAAGCGCGAGTTGGCCGTACGAGTGCGGACAACGGACAGGAGGTGGTCACGGGCAGAACGGAGAGACCGAGAAGGGACATACCTATGGATCTGTGAGGAGATATAAGAGGGGCTAGAGTTGTTCAGTGCTTTATAGGTGTGAGTTAGTACCTTGAATTGACTCCTATAGCATACAGGAAGCCAATGTAAGGACTGGCAGAGGGGTGAGGTGTGAGAGAAACGACTAGAGAGGAAAATCAATCTAGCAGCAGCATTCATTACGGACTGTAAGGGTGCAGTACGGCTATTGGGGAGACCAATCAGGAGAGGGTTACAATAATCCATGCGGGAAATTACTAGAGCATGGACAAGCTCCTTGGTAGTATCTGGTGCAAGAGAGGGGCGGATGCGGGCTATGTTTTTAAGATGGAATCTACAGGATTTGGCAACATGCTGGATGTGAGGCTCAAAGGTGAGATTCTGCTTGTATCCTGAATCTGGACTCTGACTGTTATTTTGGAATTCGTATGCTGTAACAAGGGAATTATCTTATGCAGCTGTTATATTCCGTAGGGATTTCGTTCCTGGGACTACCGAACCGGACTCTCGCTACCTTAGGCTCTGACCGTCCGGGAGGAAACTACCGAACTCGGTTTGGTTAAACTTGGTTTCCTTACAACTGGAGAAATGACTATATTATTCGATATTTTGTTGCATAGTTCTTGTTTTTTTGTGTACTTTTCATTCGGCAGATGGGACTGCCGAACCGAGACCACCCCTGGCTCACTTAACTTCAAAGCCGGCATCACTTTCACCCTCTATGTGTGCGGTCAGCGTTCGTACTGTCGAACGCCACGTGGCAGAGAAAACCGCGGCCATCTTGTTTTCGCCAAACAAAGGCAGCGGGACTTGGTCGTCGAGTGTCTGGAACTAAAATCGGACACTCGACTTCCCAAACACCGGTCTCCATCATGCGAACGCTGGAACTAGTGATACCGATTAGCTAGGAGAGCGCTATTTGGTACAAATATGCACACGAATGAGGGGAACAATCGCTGCTAGGAGCCAGGGGAATTCATTCGGTACTTTTATGCATTTCTTCCCTTTTTCTGAAGTGACCGGCAAAACCACACGAACCTCTGGAACTATTTTGGGCAGTCCGCCCCCAGTGGACCGGTCACAAAGGACTTCCATACTTTTTGCGAACCCCTGAACCGATCCGGGTGAAATTTGGATATGTTGGTCACCCGGATCGGGGCTATCAGGGGATATAGTATTTGTGGGGATACCCCAGGTATAAAGGGGTGTTCCAGAAGTTGGGGAAAATGGTGAATTTTCAGCCTGGAGATAATTAGGTTGGCACTATATCAGACCTGATTATCTCCAGGACTAGGGGAGGGAACTGCCTGTTTGTATTAGGTGTGTTTTCTATTTTTACTGTCCAGGATTGGATAAACATTACTCCTCCCTGTGGGATGTCCCCTTGCATGGGGACCTGCATAAAAAGCCATGTGTGTGAATAAACGTTAGTTCTGCTTGTATCCTGAATCTGGACTCTGACTGTTATTTTGGAATTCGTATGCTGTAACAAGGGAATTATCTTATGCAGCTGTTATATTCCGTAGGGATTTCGTTCCTGGGACTACCGAACCGGACTCTCGCTACCTTAGGCTCTGACCGTCCGGGAGGAAACTACCGAACTCGGTTTGGTTAAACTTGGTTTCCTTACAACTGGTGGCAGCGGTGGGATTCGAATCCCGAATGGACATTGCAAACCAAGCAAGGGAATGAATGGCTCAGCAGTACCAGCTACTTAAAAGAACCACACTAAAGGATTTACTGGAAGCTCGAGGCAGAGTGGCAAGTAACAAGACAAAAGCCACGTTAATTGCAGAATTAATGCAGAGCGATAATACCAGCAACACAGAAATGGATCAAGAGGAAGAAAATGCGATGCAAAAGGACATCCGATGGATGCTCAGTCTGTTGGGACCCAACCCAGCTACAGAGGCGGTTCTGCAGGTCATGGCACAAGCCAGACAATCGCAAAAAGAGCGAGAGGACCGGGACAGACCGTCACAGGGGGATTTACTACACTCCCCGGGAAGTACTGGGGAAATCCCAAAGAAGGTAAACTATGCAGCCTTTAAATCTTTCAATGACAATGAGATGGAAATTGACAGTTACTTGCAAGACTTTGAACGCCAATGTGCACTGGAGGGATTAGACTCCACGAAATGGGCTGCAGTCATTAGCTGTAAATTGTCAGGTAGAGCAGCCGAGGCGCTGCGAGCAGTACCTGAGGGGGACATACATAATTATGAAAAAATAAAAGACATTTTGTTGGCCAGATATGCTGTAACTCCGGAGGCATACCGGAAAAAGTTTAGAGATCTGAGAAAGACTGGGAGAGATTCCCATACGGAATGGGCGTTTCGGCTACAACGGGCGGCCCGCAATTGGATGAAGGGCTGCCAAGCAACCACCCTGGAGGATGCTTTGCAACTTATGTTACTGGAGCAATTTTTTAATCACGCTGCAGAGGACATAAAAGACTGGGTTAAAGATAGAAAACCAAAAACTGTGGAGGAAGCCGCCAGGTTAGCGGATGAGTATCAGGATAATAGGAGGAAGGAGCAAGGGGTGAGCAGACCACCTTTTAAGCCTAACTACCAGGCTCCAACAACCCCTACCCCTCCTAGACCCGCCATGAGTAACCCTTCACCGAACCCAGCAAACACACCACGTCCCCCTGCAGTGTGTCATTATTGCAAACAACCAGGGCATTACAAGAATCAGTGCCCTCGCTTAAACCGGGGAAGCTGGGAAAGGCAACCCCCACACCAACCCAGGGCAGCTGCTCATTGTGTGCAACAGGAAGGCACAACCGGTGTTCCTAACCAAGAAGAACAGTGGAGTGTATTGCACGAGGTCAACCCAGTTCAAGCTGGGGGTGACAACCGGGACCACCACCGCCAATGGATTACCGTAGATGGCGTGGGGGCCCGGGCTCTGAGAGACTCTGGGGCTACTTTGACTGTGGTGCAACCTCACACGATCAGAGCGCAAGCTCGCACCGGACGCACAGTCGCTGTGAGGGTGGCTGGGGGCGCTATTCACAAACTGCCCACCGCTAATATCCTTGTTGATTGGGGTTCCGGGTCGAAACAGCTAGAGGTGGGGATTATGCAAGAACTACCCGCCGAGGTTTTGTTGGGGAATGATGTAGGATGCTTGACCTCCCAACTGGCCCGAGACCCCCCTGCTGAGGCATACCCAGTGACCACCCGAGCTCAAGCCAGACTGGAAGCTCCGCTGCACTCTGAGGAAAACCAGGTAAGAGTCGAAATACCCCCCTTACCCGATCCTACCTTCCCTTTCTGGGATACCCCCCAGGGGTTTGAACAAGAGCAGCGTACCGACCCCACATTAGAGGGTTATAGGAAGGCAGCGGCCGTTACCCCAGGGAACAACCCGCACGAAAAGTTTGAGTGGTATAAGGGGTTACTATATAGAGTGACCGAGGGGGTGGGACAGGGGGCCACCCAGGTCATCAAAAGACAATTAATTGTACCCCGTAAATTCCGGGCTGAGTTGTTAAAACTCAGTCATGACATTCCCCTAGCAGGACATTTAGGGGTTAAAAAGACAAGAGACAGGTTAACCCAAACCTTCTTCTGGCCCAGGGTCACCCAGGACCTCAAGTATTATTGCAGGACGTGCGACGTCTGCCAAAGGGTGGGAAAAAGGGGAGATCTTCGGAAGGCCAAACTTCACCCATTGCCCATTATAGAACAGCCCTTTCACCGAGTAGCGGTAGATTTAATAGGACCCCTCAGCCGACCCAGCCAGTCGGGCAAAAAGTTCATACTAACCGTGGTCGACTACGCCACTAGGTACCCGGAGGCAGTCGCCCTCACTAATATAGAGGCCGAGACCGTGGCCGAAGCCCTTATTCAGATTTTCACCCGAGTAGGTTTCCCACAAGAGATCCTATCCGATCGGGGAACTCAGTTCACGGCTACCCTGACACAACAATTGTGGCAGAGCTGTGGAGTGAAACCCCTGTTCAGCGCCCCGTACCATCCCCAGACTAACGGGCTCTGTGAACGTTTCAATGGCACTCTAAAACAGATGCTAAAAACCTTTACGGAGTCCCACAAGAACTGGGAAAAATTCCTCCCCCACCTTCTGTTTGCCTACCGTGAGGTGCCCCAGGCCTCCACTGGGTTTTCCCCCTTCGAACTCCTGTATGGGAGAAAAGTTCGGGGCCCACTGGAGCTCGTACGGGAGCACTGGGAGGGCAATACAGACGAGGGGGGAGTCCCTATCGTCCAGTATGTTCTGGAGTTCCGGGACCGTCTGCGGGCGCTCACCGCATCGGTTCGGGAGAACCTGCAGACGGCCCAGGAGGACCAGAGGAAATGGTACGATAGGGGAGCCCAAGATAGAGTACTAGAATTGGGGCAGAAGGTGTTAGCTTTGAGGCCAGTTAAAAAGGATAAGCTACAAGCCGCATGGCAGGGACCATTTAAGGTAGTAGAACGGGTTAGCGAGACCACCTACATCGTGAGCAAATGCTCAGATGAAAGGCTGACCAAAGCCTTCCATGTGAATATGCTCAAACCATACTTTGAGAGAACAGAGGATGTGGGCGCCGTGTGTGCGCCCGCCACAGAAGATAGTGAGGGACTACCCCTTCCCGATTTACTAGACACCGCTCCCTGTACCATTGACCAAGTAAGCTTGGGTCAAAATTTAAACCCCCTGGAGAAAGGTGAGGCCACGCAACTGCTGCAAAGATATCAAGAGATGTTTTCAGCCACCCCAGGCTATACCTCCGCTGCGGTACACCGCGTGGAAACCCAGGGAGAGACGCCACTGCGGCAACAACCCTATCGGATCCCGGAAGCAGTGCGTGAGAGTATGCTCACCGAGTTAAGGGATATGTTACAGTTAGGGGTAATAGAACCCTCGCAAAGTCCTTGGGCCTCCCCGGTAGTCCTAGTACCGAAGCGCGACGGTACCACGCGCTTCTGTGTAGACTATCGGAGGCTTAACGATCGTACCATAACAGACGCCTACCCCATGCCCAGAATAGATGAGCTCTTAGACCGTATGGCGGGGGGGAACTACTTGACTACCCTGGACCTGTGCAAAGGTTATTGGCAGATCCCCTTGGAGCCTGCGGCCATCCCCAAGTCGGCATTCGTCACCCCTTTCGGGCTATACCAATTCAAGGTTATGCCCTTTGGGATGAAGAATGCCCCGGCTACCTTTCAGAGGATGGCCGATAGGCTCCTGGAGGGATTTCAGGACTTCGCATGCGCGTATCTAGACGATATTGCCGTCTACAGCCGCACATGGGGAGACCATCTGGGCCATGTGTCCAGGGTACTCCAACGAATCCACCTCGCCGGGCTCACGTTAAAACCCGACAAATGTCACGTAGGTCTGGCCGAGGTACAGTATCTCGGCCACAGGGTGGGCTCCGGTAGACAGCGTCCAGAGCCAGCGAAGGTAGAGGCCATAGCGAACTGGCCCCAACCTAGGACCAAAACCCAGGTACTAGCTTTCTTAGGGACGGCCGGTTATTATAGAAAGTTTGTCCCAGAGTACAGCGCCCTGGCCAAACCCCTCACCGACCTTACCAAAAAGGCCCTCCCCAAACAGGTTTCCTGGACCCCAGAGTGCACGGACGCTTTCCAGAAGCTTAAAGCGGCATTGAGTGAGGCTCCTGTGTTGGCAGCACCTGACTACACTAAACAATTTCTTGTACACACAGATGCCTCCATGTTCGGACTGGGAGCCGTGCTAAGCCAAGTGGGCACAGACGGCATGGACCACCCGGTGGCATACCTCAGCCGTAAACTGTTACCCCGAGAGGTCAGCTATGCCACCGTAGAAAAAGAATGCTTGGCCCTCGTGTGGGCACTCAAGAAGCTCCAGCCCTATTTGTATGGGCGGGCATTTACCCTTATGACGGACCACAACCCCCTGGTATGGCTTAACCGGGTAGCTGGAGACAATCCCAGGCTATTACGGTGGAGCCTAGCCCTTCAACCTTATAATTTTACTATGCAGTACCGGCCTGGAAAACAAAATGGTAATGCGGATGGCCTGTCACGCCAGACCGAACTGGACTCCTAAACCGCTACTTTTCTCGGACATCCCCAAGCCAACCCGACAGGGTCTAGGCGGGTATGCCGACCTATGGACTTATAGGGGAGCAGTGTGAAGAAATGACTATATTATTCGATATTTTGTTGCATAGTTCTTGTTTTTTTGTGTACTTTTCATTCGGCAGATGGGACTGCCGAACCGAGACCACCCCTGGCTCACTTAACTTCAAAGCCGGCATCACTTTCACCCTCTATGTGTGCGGTCAGCGTTCGTACTGTCGAACGCCACGTGGCAGAGAAAACCGCGGCCATCTTGTTTTCGCCAAACAAAGGCAGCGGGACTTGGTCGTCGAGTGTCTGGAACTAAAATCGGACACTCGACTTCCCAAACACCGGTCTCCATCATGCGAACGCTGGAACTAGTGATACCGATTAGCTAGGAGAGCGCTATTCGGTACAAATATGCACACGAATGAGGGGAACAATCGCTGCTAGGAGCCAGGGGAATTCATTCGGTACTTTTATGCATTTCTTCCCTTTTTCTGAAGTGACCGGCAAAACCACACGAACCTCTGGAACTATTTTGGGCAGTCCGCCCCCAGTGGACCGGTCACAAAGGACTTCCATACTTTTTGCGAACCCCTGAACCGATCCGGGTGAAATTTGGATATGTTGGTCACCCGGATCGGGGCTATCAGGGGATATAGTATTTGTGGGGATACCCCAGGTATAAAGGGGTGTTCCAGAAGTTGGGGAAAATGGTGAATTTTCAGCCTGGAGATAATTAGGTTGGCACTATATCAGACCTGATTATCTCCAGGACTAGGGGAGGGAACTGCCTGTTTGTATTAGGTGTGTTTTCTATTTTTACTGTCCAGGATTGGATAAACATTACTCCTCCCTGTGGGATGTCCCCTTGCATGGGGACCTGCATAAAAAGCCATGTATGTGAATAAACGTTAGTTCTGCTTGTATCCTGAATCTGGACTCTGACTGTTATTTTGGAATTCGTATGCTGTAACAAGGGAATTATCTTATGCAGCTGTTATATTCCGTAGGGATTTCGTTCCTGGGACTACCGAACCGGACTCTCGCTACCTTAGGCTCTGACCGTCCGGGAGGAAACTACCGAACTCGGTTTGGTTAAACTTGGTTTCCTTACAACGTTCCGGGACCGTCTGCGGGCGCTCACCGCATCGGTTCGGGAGAACCTGCAGACAGCCCAGGAGGACCAGAGGAAATGGTACGATAGGGGAGCCCAAGATAGAGTACTAGAATTGGGGCAGAAGGTGTTAGCTTTGAGGCCAGTTAAAAAGGATAAGCTACAAGCCGCATGGCAGGGACCATTTAAGGTAGTAGAACGGGTTAGCGAGACCACCTACATCGTGAGCAAATGCTCAGATGAAAGGCTGACCAAAGCCTTCCATGTGAATATGCTCAAACCATACTTTGAGAGAACAGAGGATGTGGGCGAGAGGAAAAGTAGGACTGTTTGGCGAGGGCAAGGGCTGCGCTGTACGAAAGCAACATGAATCTATAATGAAGATAGTCTGCCTGGGTGCGAGACTTCCTCCAGGAGCGTTCAGCACAGCGGGAGCAACTCTGCAGATAGCGTGTCCTCTTCAACCTATTGTTCCTGTAAGTTTATTTGTAACTGTCCTATTTATAGTTAAATCCCCCTCTCATAATATTGTAAAGCGCTACGGAATCTGTTGGCGCTATATAAATGGCAATAATAATAATAATAATAATTGTGAGTGTACTGGCCCTGTGTGATAGTCCATCAGCCCACTCCAACCTCTGGCACATCTAGTAATACTAGAAGCAAAATCTCAGTGCACCGTTAAGTCTAGCCAGCCCAGGGGCGCTGCACAAGCCTGCATCCTATGCCTTCGGATCCAGTATTTCAGTGAGCCGAAATCAGTATCCATCAGAGAGGCCCTTTTGGCGTTCCCATCATGGACCTGGCACCCAGACCACTTCATTGAGCTGAAGTGGTCTGGGTGCCTATAGTGGTCCTTTAACCCCTTAAGGACCAAACTTCTGGAATAAAAGGGAATCATAACATGTCACACATGTCATGTGTCCTTAAGGGGTTAAAGGTAGGCAGACAATGTAATAGAGCAGCAGGACATGTTAGCAGAATGCTTGGTTGTATAGGGAGAGGTATTAGCAGTAGAAAGAAGTGCTCATGCCATTGTACAGAACACTGTTGAGACCTCACTTGGAGTATTGTACGCAGTACTGGAGACCGTAACTCCAGAAGGATATTGATACCTTAGAGAGAGTTCAAAGAAGGGCTACTAAACTGGTTCATGGATTGCAGGATAAAACTTACCAGGAAAGGTTAAAGGATCTTAACATGTATAGCTTGGAGGAAAGACGAGACAAGGGGGGATATGATAGAAACATTTAAATACATAAATGGAATCAAAGCAGTAAAGGAGGAGACTACATTTAAAAGAAGAAAAAATACCACAACAAGAGGACATAGTCTTAAATTAGAGGGACAAAGGTTTAAAAATAATTTCAGGAAGTATTACTTTACTGAGAGGGTAGTGGATGCATAGAATAGCCATCCACCTGAAGTGGTAGAGGTTAACACAGTGAGGGAGTTTAAGCATGTGTGGGATAGGTATAAGGCTATCCTAACTATAAGATAAGGCCAGGGACTAATGAAAGTATTTAGAAAATAGGGCAGACTAGGTTATCTGCCATCACATTCTATGTTTAGGTGCTGCTAACGTAACTTTTTTCCCCAGTAGTTTGCAAAATTAACCTATTTAGCGCCGCTTATAGCTTTTTTTTATCTTGGGGGGGGGGGGGGGGGGGGGTGTTTGTTTTTTTATATTTAAAAATGCTATTGTATATTTCACTTTTGCAGCCCTGGTACTGCCGATATGGGTAAACTTACTTCTTGGCCCTGCGCGGGTTGTTGGAATGAGACCAGGAGGCTCAATACTCTCAGCCTTGCCTAATCACCTTGGTAGAGAGTGGGTGATGAAGGGTGCAAGTTGCTTCTACCCTAGACCCCCGATTAGTTTTCCTGCCTGGGGAGCAGCCCTGGACGGTTTCTGCGATAGGAGGCACAGACACCTCCTTCCATATTGCAATGACCAAGGTTTTTTTTTACTTTGGTCCCAACTGGGGAAGGTTTCTTGGAGGGAAAGAGCTATAATAATAATAATAATATTTCTGCATGGCGTTCTGCGTTTACTACTTGAGTTTTGTGTTAATACCGGTTTTCTTTTTGTTTTGAAAGTAAACAATGATGCCTAACTACTGTTACTTACCTACTGTCACTGTATGTAACTTGCCGTTGTCTGTTTTAAATAAAGAATAAAAAAATAAAAAAAACTGATGGAAATTTTAGTTGGGGGAAAAGGGCTTACTCTTTTACCATTTTTTTTTTTTTTTATGTACATCAGGAGCAACACATTTGTGGAAAAAAAGGACCAAAATGGAACAGAAAAAAAATAAAATAAAGGAATACTTTTAATTGAACCAAATTTAACCCCTTCCCGCCGGGTGATGGACCAAGTCCGTCATGGCGGGGAAGCTGTCAGAGCAAGCACATGTGCTGCAGGGACTCATGACCAGCCTCCCGGCTCTTCCGCGGTCTGTGTGAAGTGCAGGGAGACAGATCAGTTAGTTTAAAATCCCGACCCCCTTTACCCATTTTAACCCCTTAAGGACCAAACTTCTGGAATAAAAGGGAATCACGACGTGTCTCACACGTCATGTGTCCTTAAGGGGTTAAATATAAATTTAACCCCTTCCCTGCCAATTGATCACTGACTACAGTGCTCAATTGGCAGGGACTACATTTTACTGTGATCTGATAATTTTTTTTGTCAACTTTTATTTTTTGTAACCTTCAGGGGTTAATTTTATTTTATTAATGAATTTAAATATATTAAAATGTTGTATTTAGCTAGCTGGGGTGGGTGGAAGCTATTGGGGAATTTGGTGTTAGGCTAGCTAGGGGTTAACGTTAAAAAAAAAAATGTTTCAATAACGTTTTTAAAAAAAGTTAAAAAATCCCACCCCCCTTCACCCAGTCCTAACAAAAAGTTAACCCCTTCCCTGCCAGTTGATCACTACCTACAGTGATCAAAATACAGATCACAGTATTAAACTGTGAACCGATTTTTTTTTAACCCCTTAGGGTTAACGTTAATTTTTTTTTAACCTTCAGGGGTTCAATTTATTTAATTAAAATATTTAAAAATTATATATTTTGCTAGCTGGGGTGGGTGGGAGTTGGGGAATTTACTGTTGATGCTGCTTACTGCTATTAAGGGGTTAACGGTAAAAAAAAGTTTATAAAAATGTTAAATATGTAAAAAAAAAAAGTTTTTTTTTTGTTTGTTTTTTTTTTGTTGTGCAGGTCACAACAGTGTGATTCAAGGTTTACAGAAGTTAGGCAGTGGCATGAAATTTCGCACATTTTTATATATTTATAACAAGCTTGGTTAAACAAGATACTGTGCATATTTTTGTGTGTTAGCATGAATAATAGTCGATTGGGTGTTTATCTAATTATGTTGCTATCAGTTAGATTGAGGTTGTGTGCACATTTTAAGATGTAAGAATGTTAACCCTGTTTACACATAAAGATTGGTGTCTGGTTTTGCATGACAATTGGTTGTGTTCAGGGTGATGCGTAATATATGGGGATATGCCCAGTGGGTTACAGGTCGATGGGATTGCACCTTATTGGGCGGCCAGCCAAATATCCATGTATAGTTAACAAGATTTTGCATGTCCCAGGGGCGAGCTAAATTTCTAATTAAGGGAGGCAATGGTACATATGTGGTTAGGAAGGTAGCCCCACCATATACTGCTTGGTATTCTTTAAGCTAGGCTAGGTAAAAAAATTATGCTCACAGACATTTATAACTCGTTATAATGCGTTGGTTTACAAGTTCTGCTTGTTGCCCCGGTTGGTATGTTGAGGCAGGCGGGGAACATTATTATCCCGTGGAGCCTAGCATCATGGTACTCTGTTGTCGCTGTCATCTGTGCCTTGGTAAAAAAGTCCATCATTTTCGGGTACCACGCTGATGAGGTAATACCAGGGTAGTGGAGTGAAACGGGTTCTCGGTTCTCCGTTGTGTTGAAGCTGTGTTGCTTTGCGGCGTCTTCCATGCTGGTTAATGTGTGGTCTTCCATGAGTGGTGTGCGGCTCATTGCGTGGGAGACCTGCTCCCCGGCTTGTCTGGGATGGAGGTGTTCGCTTGTGTGCCTTCAGTGTGATCCCTTGCGGTGCGGGTACTGGTTTGCTGTGCCCCCATCTTTTCCGCATGTTTTGCTTGTTTTGGGCCCGCCTTGGAGCTGGGGTCGGATCCCCGGATCGTGTCCCAGAGGGTATGTGTCTTGTTGGGGCGCTTTGCTGTGAGTTTCCCTCTGTTGTTGTGGGTATCTGGCTGGCTTGAGCTTGTGAGTGCTTTGCATAGTGGGCACTGGATTGTTGAAGGCCCTCTCTGTGTCTTTGGCGCGTGTGGCGTCTGCCATTTTAGTTGAGGTGCTAAGGCCCCAGCTCACGGTGGTGAGGCTGCTGCTGCGTCTTGGTTGCCCTGTTGTTGTCGTGGCCACTGGGTTAGGACCGGGATCAGAGGGGAGGAACAGGGCCAGGTCTGCGCTGATCCGAGCCCCCGGCCGGGTGCTGCTGGGCGGGATAGCGGGGCAGCGGCCGTCTGCTCACTGCCTGAGAAGGCCCCATCGTGGGGAACGAGGTCCTCTCCCCCAGGGGACTGTAGCTCGAAGAATCCAGTGCCCCTTTTGCTCTGAGGACCCTTGCTGTCGGTCTGTAATCTCATGGAGAGACATGGTTTTTGAGGGTAAAGAATGTTAGTTTGCAGGAGCTGCTCGTGTTTGCGACCGTCCAGCTTCTGCAAACTAATATTCTTTACCCTCAAAAACGTCCACCACAAACATTGACAAAAATTGGTAAAAAAAAAAAAACGGTGACAAGTTAAGGCACAATATATACCATATAAGATACCCTGCTTTATCAAATGAAAGCCCTTTGTGGGCTATTTAAACAGTCACACTGCTATAATACCCTAAAATGAATCAAAGACCCATCAAATCGATCTACGAAAATCCGAACTATAGAAACTAAAATAGCCTTGTCTCTTATATGGCATGGATTCACAGTATAGTGCCAAAGGCATACAATGGGGGTACCGTTATACTCAGCAGATGTAGCTGAACACAATATGGGGTTCTGTGCAGGAATAGCACACACCAACTTTACGAAATACACATTACAAAATCCTTGTTATATGTGTCTATCCCAAAATAACACCGCCGTACCTGCTTTATGTTTTAGAGTAATGTAGATATGTTTGTTCACAAATGATGGAAATGCAAATTAAGGCATGTCTGATTTCATAAACATGACCTGTCACAAAAAAACATTTTACTTTAGAACATGAAAAAACAGATATATTTTTTTATAGCACAGTAGGCTGTTTCTTCCATTTTTATACATTCTGTACTGTATTTGCGTGACTGACATTACTATATCAGCACATATTCACAGTGAATACTTGCCTTTGGCGAGTAAATTCAAGAATGTATGTATCGTACACCGTACATGCTGATAACAGCGTGTTCCAAGTATAATAAACGAAGCTTAGATCTAATTATCACTGGTAATAGATAATTCATAGACAGAGCCAATTCACAGCAATTTTAGGATTGTTTGACTTCTTACCTAGGGTCTGCTCACTGCCTTCACTCCAGCCAACAGAAATCCAAAACCTGATTCTCTGGAGAGCTAACAGAAGTAAGAGCTTCCGTGTCTCTGTTGAATGTAGTGTAGGCAGTAAATAAAATATTTAAATAGACCATCTCAATGAGGATGCTGACCCTGCTGCCTTGCAAATAAAAACAATGCCTTTACTGAGAAAAAGCACTGTTTACATTTTGCAATCCCCCCCACTTATTAGTGGCTGTAACGGACCGTTTTGCACACAAGAGGTTAAAAACCGTTTAGGCGATATTCCCCTTTTCAGATGCACAGACAGCTACTGCAATCACCAATCTCCCAAACTGCAAACACATGAATTCACCAATATCCGGAACTGCAAACACATGAATTTACCAATCTCTCCAACTGCAAACACATGAATTCACCAATCTCCCGAACTGGAACCAGGGCAATGCTCCAAACTCCCGAACAGGAAACACACGAATGTTGTAAACAGCCGAACAGGAAAAAACATACGAACAGTTTACACTCCTGGCAGTCGCACTGTAACAGCATACAATCCAATTCCCCCCAAGAACGAGACGACACTTCATTTGAGGGTCAAGCAGAACTGATTTACTGGGGCTACCTGCCCGGCTTTTATGCAGGTCTCCCACCTGGTGGACACTCCCCTAGGGGACCAGATGGAAGACTGTGAAACATATTGAACATTGACCAATCACAAGCTTCCAATCCCACAATGCATCACAATTCCTCCTCTTTGTCCTTGAGATAATTGGGAAGTAATCCAATTATCTCCAAGGACAGAGGCAAAACTCCATTAACCACATGGCAGACAAAGGACAATAAAAGACATAAAATTACATACTGTTACATTTATCACATAGAACATACACATTCTACCTATCCCCAGATAGCTTAGATCTGAGCGCACATTATTACCGGATGGCGCTCAGATCACACATACAGTTCAATCGCCATGGAGTCAAAGTCTTTCATACAGTCTTTCAGTATACGGCTGGGCTCCATGGCATAGCTATCTGGGGTAGCATGGCTTTAACAGTCTGCAGAAAGGCACGAACCAGCCTTTCTGCAGTGAAAAAGAACAGTGTTAAACATGGGGCCATAGTCCAGCGGCAGGAGGCAGGCGACCAGGCTCCTCCAGTGGCCAGTGGCGAGGTTGGTTCCGCCACATTTCTCCCCTTTACCAATCAGACTAACAGGGTATCTGACCTCCTGTCGGTCAGTGCCCTGGTTAGTCCAGCAACCCTCCCACAACACATAATCCACAGAGTGGCCCACCCACAAAGTTTGGTTACTGCACCAGGGGTAGTGGGTAGCTTGTCCATGTCCAGGGGCTCTACCACGGCTCTGGGGTTTACTAGCCCTCCGGATCGGTGGTTTCTGAGTGGGCAGAGACCAGCGGTACTCTGCACTGGTGCCAGCGCTACCACGGGAGTAGCCTGGTTGGAGCCCAACTGAGGAGAAGGGATAGTAAGCTCCTCGCTCTGGACCTGGTTGTTGTATAATCCTTCTCTCACCACCAATACTTCCAATTGGTATCCTTTTGAGAGAAATCCACTCTGCAATGTGTATTAATAGTGAATGTAATATCCCCGTGTCACCTCTTCCAAGAACTAACATATATCTTTATCCCCTTGTCCAGATAAATATATGACTAGCACTACTAAGGTATTCTACCCGATATTACAAATAAACAGCCAACACCATAGTCCTTACTAGAGAGAAATCTTTACTTAGAATCTGCCCAATTAAATATTACAGAAGAATGTTACAGAATTATAGTATTACAGAGTTACAATACATTCATAACACTCATACATTCCATCTATCTAATAATATCTGCTACATTGTGTATGTGCTGTGAGATGTTGTGTGCAGCATATGTGTCTTACCAAAAACCTAATCTAATGTGATATCAGTATCTTCTATTTTTAAAGGAATTGGTTCCCATGTTGTAAATAGCAAATTCCTCAGCTCAATTGATATGTAAATGTGATTTACTTTCCCAAGGCCCAAAGTGTTGTCTATCCTGTTATTTTTTTTTAAGTGTTAACTCTCCCAGCCATCCCTTTGCCTCTAACCTAAGGTGTGTTTTCCTAGATAGAGACTCCTTTGAAGACCAGTTGGTATGTAAATGTGATTGGTGCCTTTCAGGTGCTGTATCTTTCCAACTATCTAAACAGAAACTCCCATTGAAGATAATTCCTGACCTCCCATACACACAGACTTAATCAAGCACATATTAAACAGATATATATATAATATTTTCCCCAACACTGGTGTTGCTGCTGGAGGGAAAGACAGGCTGTCTCCCCTTTGGATAAACAGCCCTGCTGCTGGGGGACAGGACCGACCGTCCCAAACCCCGGTGGTTTGGGCACAGAGACCACGGTCCCATCTGCACCGGTGTGGGGCTTATCTCCCCTTGGTGGGCTAGCTGGCCGCTGGGGAGGGGGAACGAGGCTCTCCCCTCCCGGTAGAATACTCTGCCGCTGGGGAGCAGGACCGACTGTCCGTACTCCCTGTAGGTTGGGCGCAGAGACCACGGTCCCATCTGCGCCGGTGGGGAGCTTAATGTCTCCCCATGGTGGGCTACGCTGCCGCTGGGGAGAGGGGGTAACAAGCTCCTCTCCCTTACCCTCTCTCTGCTGGTAGAGAAGGGGACTGACTGTCTCCCCTTTCAATATATTGTCCTGCTGCTGGGGAGCGAGACCGAATGTCTCTGCTCCCTGCCGGACACACTGCTGCTGGGGAGGAAGGACGGCACCTTCAGCTCCCTGGGACTCGCACTGCCACTGGGGTGGAAGGACGGCACTTTCAGCTCCCTGGGATACATACTGCTGCTGGGGAGGAAGGACGGCACCTTCGACTCCCTGTATCTCACTTGACTGCTGGGGAGAGGGACCACCTGTCTCCTCTCCTAAGAACACACACTGCCGCTGGGGAGGAAGGACGACACCTTCAGCTCCCTGGGATACATACTGCTGCTGGGGAGGAAGGACGGCACCTTCGACTCCCTGTATCTCACTTGACTGCTGGGGAGAGGGACCACCTGTCTCCTCTCCTAAGAACACACACTGCCGCTGGGGAGGAAGGATGGCACCTTCAGCTCCCTGGGATACATACTGCCGCTGGGGAGAAAGGACGACAGGCATCTCTACCTGTAACTTGCTCGGCCACTGGGGTCTCTCCCAACCTGCCAACTCATGTGCCCGCTCTGCTTTGACCTGCAGGTACTCTTCCACGTGTCTCCTCACGAGCAGCATGGATCTCTCCGGGGGGTTGGGTCCATAGAAAGCCATCCGCGATCTCAGCTCTCTGTCAAACTCCTCCTGAGTGTAGCTGTCGCACTGCCGCTGGGGAGAAAGGACGACATTTATCTCTCCCTGTAACTTGCTCGGCCGCTGGGGTCTCTCCCAACCTGCCAACACACGTGCCCGCTCTGCTTTGACCTGCAGGTACTCTTCCACGTGTCTCCTCACGAGCTGCACGGATCTTTCCGGGGGGGTTGGGTCCGTAGAAAGCCAGCCGCGATGTAAACTCTCTGGCAAACTCCTCCTGAGTGTAGCTGGGTGCCATGCTTGCTCTGCTGAAGTTGCTTCTTTTGTAGATAGGGGCGCTGTACTGGTACTAGCGTTGCCCTCAATTTGTGAATCCACGAACTGGTGTTGTCTTGTAGCTGTCCTTCTGGGCTGTTGGAATGATCCCACCGCTTGCCACCAATTTTAACGGCCTGTTTTGCACACAAGAGGTTAAAAAACGTTTAGGCGATATTCCCCTTTTCAGATGCACAGACAGCTACTGCAATCACCAATCTCCCGAACTGCAAACACATGAATTCACCAATCTCCCGAACTGCAAACACATGAATTCACCAATCTCCCGAACTGCAAACACATGAATTCACCAATCTCCCGAACTGCAAACACATGAATTCACCAATCTCCCGAACTGCAAACACATGAATTCACCAATCTCCCGAACTGGAACCAGGGGAATGCTCCAAACTCCCGAACAGGAAACGAATGTGGCTACCTGCCCAGCTTTTATGCAGGTCTCCCACCTGGTGGACACTCTCCTAGGGCAGGGATAGGCAACCTTCGGCTCTCCAGATGTTGTGGACTACATCCCCATAATGCTCTTACACACATAATGCTGGCAAAGCATCATGGGAGGTGTAGTCCAAATCATCTGGAGAGCCGAAGGTTACCCACCCCTGCCCTAGGGGACCAGATGGAAGACTGGGAAACATATTGGACATCGACCAATCACAAGCTTCCAATCCCACAATGCATCACAATCCCTCCTCTCTGTCCTGGAGATAATTTGGAAGTAATCTAATTATCTCCAAGGACAGAGACAAAACTCTGTTAGCCACATGGCAGACAAAGGACAATAAAAGACCTAAAATTACATACTGTTACATTTATCACATAGAACATACACATTCTACCTATCCCCAGATAGCTTAGATCTGAGTGCACATTATTACCGGATGGCGCTCAGATCACATACATACAGTTCAATCGCCATGGAGCCAAAGTCTTTCATACAGTCTTTCAGTATACGGCTGAGCTCCATGGCATAGCTATCTGGGGTAGCATGGCTTTAACAGTCCGCAGAAAGGCACGAACCAGCCTTTCTGCAGGGAAAAAGAACAGTGTTAAACATGGGGCCATAGTCCAGTGGCAGGAGGCGGGCGACCAGGCTCCTCCAGTGGCGAGGTTGGTTCCGCCACAGTGGCTTTGAAACAGACAGCCACTAGGGACATTCGACGCAAATAGATTCAGTAATCGAATATATTTGTTTCCAGTGGCAGCATGTAAAAGTATTCTGACATGGGACACTGTGTATCGTGGGTCGTAGTGAAACGCTCTATATGTCTTAATGCTTCTCTGTAAGAAGCAACTAATTAAAGATTAAAAAGAAGAATTTGGCATCCACCGTAGGATTGGGCTGCAGTGAGAATTCTGTGCCAGTGCTGAAACACAGGTATGTTTAGAGGCTTTTTTTAAAGGGGAAGAGAGACCTGGAATATAAACAAATATGTATATTACATACATTTGTTAAAGGAACACTCTAGTCACCTAAATGACTTTAGCTAAATTAAGCAGTTTTAGTGTATAGATCATTCCCCTGCAATTTCACTGCTCAATTCACTGTCATTTAGGAGTTAAATCACTTTGTTTCTGTTTATGCAGCCCTAGCCACACCTCCCCTGGCCATGATTGACAGAGCCTGCATGAAAAAAAACTGGTTTCACTTTCAAACAGATGTAATTTACCTTAAATAATTGTATCTCAATCTCTAAATTGAACTTTAATCACATATAGGAGGCTCTTGCAGGGTCTAGCAAGCTATTAACATAGCAGGGGATAAGAAAATCTTAATTAAACAGAACTTGCAATAAAGAAAGCCTAAATAGGGCTCTCTTTAAAGGAAGTGTTTATGGAAGGCTGTGCAAGTCACATTCACGGAGGTGTGACTAGGGTTCATAAACAAAGGGATTTAACTCCTAAATGGCAGAGGATTGAGCAGTGAGGCTGCAGGGGCATGTTCTATACACCAAAACTGCTTCATTAAGCTAAAGTTGTTGAGGTGACTATAGTGTCCCTTTAATTAAACAGAACTTGCCATAAAGAAAGCCTAAATAGGGCTCTCTTTACAGGAAGTGTTTATGGAAGGCTGTGCAAGTCACATGCAGGGAGGTGTGACTAGGGTTCATAAACAAAGGGATTTAACTCCTAAATGGCAGAGGATTGAGCAGTGAGGCTGCAGGGGCATGTTCTATACACCAAAACTGCTTCATTAAGCTAAAGTTGTTGAGGTGACTATAGTGTCCCTTTAATTAAACAGAACTTGCCATAAAGAAAGCCTAAATAGGGCTCTCTTTACAGGAAGTGTTTATGGAAGGCTGTGCAAGTCACATGCAGGGAGGTGTGACTAGGGTTCATAAACAAAGGGATTTAACTCCTAAATGGCAGAGGATTGAGCAGTGAGGCTGCAGGGGCATGTTCTATACACCAAAACTGCTTCATTAAGCTAAAGTTGTTCAGGTGACTATAGTGTCCCTTTAATTAGGGAATTTTTATAAACTTTGTGTGCAATTACTGTGCCTTGGGAGCCTAAAAAATGTAATTTCTGCTTCGTACTTTATATATTGTATACACAAAACATGCTGAATCTAATTTGCTACTTGGGTACTTTATATCTTTTATCCTCACCCCAACCGCAAGTCCCAGATTTGGCTGTCATTGAGTGATTTTGGATACCCCTTACCTTCATTTTGGGTTTTGCAATATCATAGAGCATATCCAAAACACTTTGTTAAACATATTTCTGCGCATGGGAGTGTGCATATATCTTGTCTGCCATGTCTATTTTCCAGACATACTATTTGTCAATGACACTATGTACGTCAGTGCTATGCCCCTTCTACTGCCACACATAACCCCCTGTAACATTATATACTTTCATTAATAAACCTAATGACAGTACAGTTACCTTCTACAAATTACATGATTCCATTAAGCTGTGCTTTAACGATATTGTGCCAGTGTAAATGTCTTGCTTGTTTTTGCAAGTTTTTTCAACTTTTAGTAACCCATTTCTAAAAAGTTAAAATGTTTAAGCCGCAAGGTGAGTTCCCATTGAATATAACACTGACAATATAATTAATGGTAACAAAAAAGAATTCTAAACAAAATGTACCCTCATTACAGTCCCTCCATACGGAAACACAGTGATGCTATTATAAATCACTTACTGTACGGGACACCTGAGCCAAGTGTTAAGAAACATTGTCTTGGAGCCTTGTCATGTTTTTACAAGTACGTGAGATAGTGAGGTTCCTAGCGCTTGTTAGATCCAGGTATGGCAACTGATATTTCACCGTCTCTTCTCTCTGGCCATAACTAGGTATAGGTCAGGAAAGGGAACAGAGAATGACATAAAAGCACTAACGCGTTTCACCCAAAGGAACTTTTTCAAAGTGTTTGAAACACTTATACACTACATTATATTCTGTTTTCTGTCTTCATATTTTTCATATTGACTCACCATCATACGAGTTTGAGGACACCCAGAAGGCTAGTGCTTTTCTGGGTGTCCTCAAACTCGCATGATGGTGAGTCAATATGAAAAATATGAAGACAGAAAACAGAATATAGTGTAGTGTATAAGTGTTTCAAACACTTTGAAAAAGTTCCTTTGGGTGAAACGCGTTGGTGCTTTTATGTCATTGGTTTTATTATTTTTGTTTTATATAAAGCTATTTTTTTACCTTACGTGGACCTTCCTGATTTTATCCCTGAAGAATGTATCTAGAGGAGCCACACTTTTTACCTCCTTGGTAGGGAGGACACCACCTGCGCTACACACAATTTAGGAAAAACCTTGTTTTTTGCTCTCCTTATGCGAGTATACGTATTTTATTTTGCTTTTACAACAACAAAAGAGAGAGCACTATTTTTCGGATTTTATTCTCATTTTATGTAATTGGTGAATATCTGTGACACCACAATTTGGAGGGAAATACCTGTGAACGCTTGACACTTAAACTGGCCCTTGAATCTGACCTACCATCTATAAGGAACTAAGCTGAGCGACATATCCATAGGTGGGGATCAGAAAATTGTAATTGGCATTTCTCTTATTTTACCTCACCACCTATAGAGTATACCACACTATTTTCTGTTTTCGGTCTTCATATTCTCCATGTTGACGCACAACCAAATGAGTTTGAGGACACCCAAAAGGCGCTGTTTCCTTGTACCAGTTCCTGACCTAAACCTATGTTTTTACAAATGTTCCAGCCAAACAAATCTTTCTTTTCCAGGTATTTTATTCTACTCTGGATTTACCAATAAGGTTTCAGGAAGAGCTAATATGGTGGTGGGATTACATAGATATATTTTGTGTTCGGATTTTTTTTTACAAAGCAGAATTATAAAGAATTATCCCTAAAAATGTTTAGCTATCTGTGCTACTGGATGAGTGGACCAGGATAGTAGCAAGAGTTATGTCAGCAGATAAGCTTATTGTTTATTGTATTTGTTATTATTTATAAAGCACAAACACATTCAGTAGCGTTGTACTATTTTGCTCAGCATAAATATTAGTGTTTCTTTTTAATGTTCCATGAATTAATCTAGCGCAAACCCACAAATCATGTGGCACGACTCCTACAAATAACTATCTGGCTACTTCATTTAAATTGGCTAAATTCCATTAGCATTTGTAAATTCCTGTGTAAATAAAGTACAAGAAAATAAAACACAAATACTTTCCCCCCCTTTTCATTCCCTTTATTCCTTCAAGCAAGCTGCTCATGATAATTCAGCAGGTAGTCCTACTTTGTGCTAGTGGTCGCCAATTGCCCAGTTTCTAATGGCTGTGCCCCAATAATGCCAGCCACATGCAGAATACATGTGTTCCTATTTGTCTGACTCGCATGTGCCCTCTGGTGGCTTGGCACTGGAACCTCCTCTTTCCATTTCCTACCAATACAGAGCAGCAGGCTGTATGTTGCTGACTGTGCTCCCTCCAACTTGCTCATTTCTCTCCCCCCATCCACGAATGACGCTTGGGATCAGGATCAGCTCAGAAGACCTGGAGCTATAACGAGGGTGTGTCCTTATCTTTTAAAAATCCAGAACTCACTGTGTGTATCTCGCAGCCTGCAAGAGATTGAAAGCAACCAGGGAGGGACCCAGTTTAGCAAATGGAGATCTGAGAGAGGGGGAGGGAAAACAGTCACCGAGTGAGAGAAGGAGACAGTCAGAGACAGATCACCAAGAGGAGGGAGACTGAGAGCTGTCTCCTTGCCCAGAGCAGCCCTCCAGACTGTGCATCTGCTAATCAGGTCAGTAGTGAGGACAGGCCATGTGCATCTCACCTACATAATTATTTCCTTCCTGCAAAGGAGCTGCTTACACCTCCCCTCTCAAACCAGACCCCCCACCCTCCAATCCACCAGCCTTCCTGCTTGCCTTGCAGCCCCCTTGACACTGTCAGGGTTAATGTACAAGAATGCATTTTGTTTTATTATTTATTAATTGCACCCCCATCAAGCTGTGCCAGTGTTGAAATGTGTGTCTATCTGTGTATGCTGTAAATAGAGCTTGCTGCTGTAGGGAACTGGCAGAGAACAGTTTTGCCAGGGTATGTTCCCTTGACAGTGGTTACAATGCCCATTGCCCACTCATCTCACCTGCTAGAGTGCCAGATCCAAGTCCGTATGCTTTTCCAAGTTACATTTATTTATTTGGGCTGATTCTGTTAACATTGATGTTCTTTTTAAAATTATTAGACACAGAAGAGTTAATTTAAATGTAATTTAATTTTTTTAAATTTTTATTAATAAATTGATCCGTAAACACAGCACATTTGTCACAAGTCACCTGTGGCCGATATGTTGTTTTATTTATTTTTTTTAAATAGGAATAACCGGCATTTATGTAGTTCTGTCTCTGCCTAGTGACTCCGTGGCTGAGTGGCTTACTCTCCAGGTAACGCTACACAGTCATTTTGGCCTTTTTTATATGCATGTTGGGATTGGGTGGCAAAGGGGGTTACTCTGCAGTTCTCCCACAAAAATTTTATATTAAGAGAATATTCCATAAAGTACCGCAAAGGTCTTTTTTGTATCCAAGCTCATTTGCACTCGTACTCCTGAATCACTTAATTGCCAACTGCATAATTTATATGCTTAAGCCTTTTGCTCTTCCCATCCACTGCCATTGTATCTTGTCGTATTTCTGTTTGTTTGTGTTTTAAAGAAACGCTTTAATGAACAGGTAAGAGGTGTCTGTGACTTTTGCCTTTCAACAATTTTGCTTAGTTCTGTTGTTTTTAAGTTTTTTTTTTTTTTCTCTTACCAGCAGAAACACAGAGGATTTGTTTGTCTTGGGGAGTCGAACATCTGTCTAGCCTGCTCTTGACAACAGATTGCTGCTTCGAGAAAGACCTGAAAAAATGCAAACTTTTCTGAAGGGGAAGAGGGTAGGATATTGGCTGAGTGAAAAAAAGATAAAGAAGCTCAATTTCCAGGCCTTCGCTGACCTGTGCAGGTATGTTCGAGCATATAGAAAATCCGACACTAGAAAATCAGCTGAGCCATATTTTTCGTGGGATATTTTTGACCTTCTGTTCTGACATATATCAATCACATGGAGATTCTTGCCAAAGTCAATAGCATTATTCTAAAGTAAGCGTAGACATTCTCCTTCCATTGCAAGCAGGATGGACTATAGGTCTTAGAATTAGAACAGCTGTCTGAGCGTTGTGGGAAAACATTTACTGTTTTGATAGTGTGGACAAGTTGTGGTATTTGAGGATCATCTGCTGTGTGGGTTATTCATCTAGTTCGAATTTGGAGTGTTGGGAAAAATCTGTGAATATTGCTTACTGTCGCTGTATTTATTCTTCATGTATGAAATGTTCTAGGGATCTTACTGCCATCCCAACATGCACCATTGGTATCTGAATGTAACTAAGATAGTGACAGAGGTAGGTAGCTCAGTTGGACACAATCTAAAATAAGCATTCACAAAATGTATATGTAAACTTGATGCCCCTCTTTACTTAGTGACAAGTCCACATAGGTATAAACGAGGGGAGGCAGCCTTCAGCACTCAGATGTTTTGGACCTCATCTCCCCTGATACTTTACCAGTATTATGACTGTATTCGATTATGGGTGATGTAGTCCACAAGATATGGAGTGCCAAAGGTTGCCTACCCCTGAACTAGAAATAGACTAATTATCAGTTCTGCAGATTACGAGAGCCGATATTCAGCATAATTGTGATTATCCCTATCGGCCATGTAATTTACTGATGTTACCGATAAGTTGCTCACCTAAGTATCTGCATGCCGTCTTCTGCATCTGGAAGGTCCAGCTGCCAGCCCGTGAGGCGCCATGTCACAACGTCACGTCGCCCTCCCTGTGAGTCCCTGCACGCTGAGCTCAGCTGAAGGGAGACAGTGAATTATCTACTGTAATGAACTATAAGATCTCAGTGATCCCAGCGTGTAGTGGCTGCCTGACAGTGATATGAGTGTGATTGCTGATAGCATGTTCAGTTGATGCTTGGTTTGTGTGGAAATCGTGTTTCTCTTAAAGTTTTCACTTTAAATGCATTGGCACAGTTTATCAGAAATAGGCCACGAATGTAACCGATAATATGCATAGGCATGAAAAAAATTATATCGGTCGAGCCCTAGTATAAACAGTGTAACACGAATGTAACATTGCTTCATTATGCAGTAGATTGAATTTGAGGAAACACCAGGGCAGAGGGCAAATAAGGCTGTTACGCAATGTCCAGATATATTTCTCAAGCAGAATGTTCCTTTAGAACGACCCACTTGTTAAGTAAGTATGCAGTGGTAATTGTCTGATTGGACAGTTTTCATGCTGTTAGTTATGGTTCGTTGACGACATTTTGAACCTTTGTCCAGCTACTTGTAAATACAACTGGCTTGCTCTGTGTAACATTCTTCTGAGAAACTCTGAGAACACCTGAACCTGAACCTACCTTCTGACAAAATCCACAAATACTGTTAAGCAATTGTTAGAACGCTCGAGGGAGATAATCTATGACATCATGCATATTTAGCCAAGAATGATGCTGCTCCACATGTCACAGATTCTGGGTCATGAATCGGCCTCTGGCAGGCGATTCTCGGTAGCTCCTGAGCCCTGCTGTTTGGTCTGTTCCGAATTTGGTTGGATGAGAAGTAGCCTGGAGGGATGCATTTCATCAACAATTAGAGATCTAACATTGGTTGCTTCTGGTGTAAATGGTTTTGCTCATCTCTAATATGTATCTGGGTTGTGTTTTATTCATACCGAACGTGCAGATCATGTTACTCTGGTATTGATCTGTATCAGGTTTCCATTATTTTCTCCCTTTCCACCCAGGCACCAAAATAACAGGTTTTGAGATCTACTCATGTCCTGGAAGAGAAGGGAGGGGAATGTCCTGTTACATTAACCTTAATTCAGTTTATTATACTTTTAATATTTGTAATTATTTTTAATGTCTGGCAGCTAATTTTCTTCGTTTATATTTGAACAGACAAAATAAAATAAAAAGTGAAACTGCATAAAACTTATATGGCATAATTGATAAGAAGATGCAATCAATAAATGATCCTTACCCTTATTTTCCTCCCTATGGGAAAAGGCTTGAGTGGCGCTGTACCACTCGACACCTGTGAGTTTGTTTTGGAGGGGGTGTGGGATTACTGTGATTTATTATTTATTTAGAAAATATTGTACCAGGATGGATACATTGATATTTCTCTCATTTTCAAGTATGTCCTGGGTCCATAACACATTGCATTGGTACAATAGGATACAAATTACAAAAATACAATATACAAACTATATATGTATATACACACATATATAAATTTAATACATAACAGGTAATGCATATATTCAACCATGACAGGTACATTCTCTGCTGAGGTATATTGCCATAGATCTCTTAAAAGACTTTAGCTTGAATGAAGATTTGACTGTGTCCCTGAGGTTATTCCATAATTGCGGTACTCTGTAGGAAAAGGAGGGTCGAGACACTTTATTTTTGTATTGTGGTATGCTAAATATCGTGCTAGTACTGGATCGGAGGTTATAGGAGGTGGGAACAGCCGGGGAGAGCATTCTACTCAGGTAGGGTGGGAGCTTCACATAAATGCCCTTATGCTCAAGGCTGGAAAGATGAAGAGTGCGTCAGGATTCCAGCGACAGCCAGTTAAGCTCTTTTAACATGTCACAGTGATGGGTAAAGTAATTACATTATAGTACAAAGTGGCAGAACGAATTATATAACGTATTAAGTTTATTAAGGTGGGTTTGCGGTGCAGGTGCATACACTACATCCCCATAATCAATAATAGTGTTGCACAATGAATATTGTTTCTTTATACTAGATTCTCATAAAGAAGAAATTAATTCAATCATTTATAAACAGGAACACCTATATATTCATCAACAGACATTCTAAGCACCTTGAACTACTACTTATTGTACTGGTTATGGTGCTGACAGGCCATGAGCACACTGCTTACATTTTCTGTGAAACATATTTTCAAGCAGTTTTAAATTATCCAGTTGAAATCCATCTGCCTAATTTTGCTTCCTCATTATTTGTACTCTTATTTGGGCAGCATGAGACTGGGTTAAATGCTCAGCCCATACAATGTTCACTTGTGCCAAATCACTGCATTCCTTTCGGTGCAATATAAAACACTATTGACCAAAGCTGTAATAATATGTAAGCAGGACTCATTATTACATTCACCCAATAGACATGGAAATGTGTGCCGTGACCCAACTCCCTGTGAGGGCCCCCAGTGCTGTTTGAAGACAGCAGATTAATTCAAGTGGCTAAACTGTTGTTTTTTGCCACCATAAAGAGTGCCATTAAACAAGTGATCAGTTTAAAACTGTGTAGAGTACAAATCGTAGGCACTTTGAAGACAGGATGACAAATTTATAGGTGGAAGAGATCACACGCAAGTTCCCCTCTCTTCATTACTCATATAAATGCTGCGGGACACTTAAAGGGACACACTAAGCACCAAATCAACTTTAGATAAACAAAGCAGTTTTGGTGATCTCTCTGCTCCGTTCTCTGCCATTTAGGGGTTAAATTGGTTGTTTATGCAACCCTAGCTACACCTTCCCTTGCTGTCACTCACACAATCTCCATAAGAAAGAGATTTCATTTTTACAGCACAGTGTGTTTATTGTAAAATTTCATATCGCCTGGTCTGTTGGATGAACTTACAGCACACACAGGAGGGCTATGTAGTCTGTAGCAGGCAGTTTACAGAGTAGCCGAAAATTCTAAAATTACATTCTAAAGTAAACACAATATTTGTAATCTCTTTCAGGAAATGTATAGGGAGGTTGTGTGAGTCTCAGCCTGGTGAGCTGTGGTTAAGGCTTCATACACAAAAATGGTTATGGTACTTAGAATATGCCTACCAAGTGTTCCTATTTTGGGCTAAAATCCTTCTGTTCTCTGTGTTTTTTTTTTATTCTTTATTTTTGTAGTGCATAGGCTGATAACAAACAGTTGTTAGGTACCCCAAAGGCACTCCTCCAACGCAGAATTAACAGGTGTATATAGAGGTACATGTGGGTTCGAGCACAATTTTTATATTTAATGGTAGGTTGGTCATTAAATAGCCAAGGGCCCTATCGCTAGATCCGTCACATAACTGGAGTTAACATAGCTGAATTATCTACACATGTAAGGTCTAGGCCTTGCAGGGTTTAGCTAGATCTGTCTCATAACTGAAAATAACATTGTTGTGTTATCTCGACATGCTAGGTTTATGCTTTGTGAGGTATAGCTAGGTTTGTTACAGGACAGAAATTAATAACATTACTGTGTGAGGTTCATGCTTTGTAAGGTATAGCTAGGTTTGCACATAATAGAAATGAACATTGCTGTGTTATCTAGACACGCTAGGTTTATGATTTGTAATGTATAGCTAGGTGTGTCGCGTAACAGAACATAACATTGCTGTGTTATCTAGACATGCTAGGTTTATGCTTTGTAAGGTATAGTTAGGTTCGTCACAGAACAGTAAAGATCATTGCTGTGTAAGGTTTATGCTAACAGTAATACATGGCCATGGGCATTATAAGCATGCTTAGTGAAAACTGAACTCCAGGTTAATAGGAGCTTCACTGGTCAGTGACCTGATCACAGTCAGCCGATTCCATCGTTAGAAAAAACAGGCTGTGTATCGCTAGCATTTTGGGTTAAACAAACTAAATAGCCAGCTAGTAACATGTAAGTTGGTGTGAGAATTTATGTACACTTGGTGGGCAGGGTTGTAAGAGCATTGGTAGATTGCTTAATGTGTACTGAGGACATGCTTATGGGATCATCTTCTAGACAACCGGTGAGTACCTGGCGTGTAAGGTGTTGGTGCACTCGCTGGGGTATTACTACGCTGTTCCATGGGGAGGCAGGTTAGGTAATGTAATGTGTGTAGTGTACTTCCCCGCTGATGTCGGTAGTGTGCTTGTGAGGCTTGAAAGGTATCCGGTTGCGGGGGTGGGGTGGGGGAGGGGGAGGGGGAGTGAGAGAGTGTGCCTCTGTCTTATGTCTGGCCTAAGTATATGTGTTTTGTGTGCGATTCACTGGCCTCACTCCACACGCTCCCCCAGTGAGGAACTCAGTGATGAGCATTGATCAGCAAAACAGGTAAAACCAGTCGAACGGTTAAAGTAACTGATAAAACATATAAAGGTTTCTCTGTGATAGTTGGGTCTAACAGTCCTGGCCAGAGTCTTAACGTAAGTTCCGTGTCCCTTGGTTCTTCACGTTGGGTCATCAGTAGGGGGTCCTTGTCTGGGCTGTCGCGGGATAAAGGTGTTCACTTTGTCTGGATTCCATCTATGCCGTGTCGTGGTGGTCCCGGTGGGTGTCGTGGCGTGCATGGCATCCTGAGGCAGTCCCAATGTGGTCAGCAGGTCTTGCGCTCCCTGGAGGTCGTAAACCTCATGTGTGTTCTCGCCTTGGTGTATCAATAGGGAGCGGTTGAGGCGCCACTGGTATGCTGTGCCCTTTTGTTGGAGTAGCAAAGTGAACGGTCTGAGCGACCTCATCCACGCCAGTGTGCTGCCGGTCAAGTCTGTGAAAAAGGTGAGTGACATAGACTCAAAGGAATACTGGGCGTGATTTTTTGCCGCCGCCATCAGTGCCGCTCTATCATCCCTGCGTTGAAAGCGGATTATAGTGTCTCTTGAGGCCGCTGTTGGGGCCTTGGCAGGTTTAGGGATCCTGTGGATGCCGTCTAAGCTGATGGCTTTTGCTTGCCGTGTTGGTATTAGTGCCGCTATGAGTCTACGTGCAAAGTGCGGCAATTCCTCCTCTGGCATGTTGTCTGGTATGCCCCGTATCTTTATGTTAGCCGCCCTGCGGGCGTCCTCCAGTGCGGCAAACCGCAGTTCGAAAGCCTCCGTTTTAGTTTGCAGGCCCCGTATCTCTTGTTGCATAGAGGTAATTTGGGTCGCTGTGGTAGTGGAGGCTTCTTCCAGGGTAGTCAGTCTCCCAGTTATTCCCTGGAGGTCTGTGCGGAGGCCCGCCATTTCCACCTGGAGTGTAGTCTGCAGACCCGCCAATAGTGCTTTAAGCACCGCCGTAGTGACAGGTGCATTATCGGGATCCGGGGGTTTGGGTGTAGTCGCTGGTAAGTTAGGAGGGATGAGTGTGTCCTCCCCCTGGGAGAAATCGTCCGACAGGTCTGAGTAAGTTTCTGGGTATTCGGCCATCTTGGGCCCGGCAGCTCCATGAGCCTGTCTCCACATGGCTCCGATGTCGAGGCCCTGTCTTGGCTGGTCGGATTTTTGTTTTTTACTCTTCCGTCCCATATCGGTTCCCCCTCTATGGCCTGGGGTTTTTAGCTGTTTTGGTCGGTATTTTCCAGAGAAATAGGCTTATTTTGTAGTTGAGTCACAGGAGCTTCTGTGCCATGCGACTTGTCTGCTCTGCTGCTTGGCTCCGCCCCCTGTTTTCTTTCACAGTCATCCTCTTTAAAGGATCACTATATGGTCAGGAACACAAACATGTATTCTCGACCCTATAGTGTTAAAACCACCACCTACCCTCCCTGGGCCCCTCATGTCTCCCTTAAATGTAGCAACATCTTACTGTATTCAAGCCAGAAGCTGTAACTCTGCATGCTGTTTGCCTCAAAAAACAAAACAAAAACTAGCAGTCTGATGACATCATCAGAAGTGGTAGCCTGATCCAATCACAATGCTTCCCCATAGGATTGGCTGAGACTGACAAACACAGCCCTGGACAATCAGCATCTCCTCGTAGAGATGAATTGAATCAATTAATCTCTTCGAGGAAAGTTCAGTGTCTGCATGCAGAGGGTGGAGACACTGAATGTTTGGATGCATTTTAGGCAGCCATGACTCAGGAAGGATTTCTAACAGCCATCTGAGGAGTGGCCAGTGAAGTTATCACTAGGCTGTAATGTAAACACTGCATTTTCTCTGACAAGACAGTGTTCACAGCAAAAAGCCTGAAGGTAAAGATTCTACTCACCAGAACACATTCAATAAGCTGTAGTTGTTCTGGTGACTATAGTGTCCCTTTAATTGGAGCTCCTAGTTGTTGGTGTGTCTGAGTGCATAATAAAACTCCATTGTAATTTGTATTTAGACTGCAATAAACATGTTTAGAAATTAGTCTGAGTAGATAGGATACATTGTCCTAAATAACATAATAGTGGCAAAAATGTTATTAAGTCTCCCGCTTTTTTTCAAATTGGCACTGTACCTGGACATACCCCCAGTCACACCCCTCTTGGTCCAGTCGACATGTTGGGAAGTATGCTAGACTCCCCCTTGGCTAGTAATAGAAAAGGTAACAATATATTGGTATCATAACCTCTCTGCATCGGAGGACATATATGTTCTGGTTGCCCTGTCCATCCCCAGAGGGCACATGAACTAGGGTTTACGTTGGTGAGTGACTTATAGGCAAAGCAAAAATACTTGGATGGTAATCCCAAGAGTCGGGCAGCCAGCTCCTAAAATTTAATTTCTTGGAATTGCTCTTCAGCGTTATATACTGGGGTGTATCCACTACTGGTTGTGATGTCTTGATAAAATGATATGCGCAATAAGGGGGCTAAATTGTAAAGCTGATCAATTCTACAACTTGAGTATTGTTCCACGTCTGTGCTATTCAGTTGTCAAATCACCACGATTTACAGTTAGTGAATAAACACATGCAGGCTTATAGTTACAACTGAGAATTGTCTGCAATTCAAAGCGAATTTAAAATGCGCAACCAAAGTAATCGTAGTGGACAAATTAGCCGAGATTCACTTTGGGTTCCCAACAATTCTCTTTTATTGAATAACCCTAATTAAAATAAAAGCTATGCCCACTAGGAGGCTTATGCCGTCATTGAGCTTAGCATAAAGCTAAAGGTGCTTTATCGGGATTCCTGTGTCTCGAGTAGTTGGACGGCAATTAAATTTGTATTAAGTACTTTATGATGCCACCATGTATCCCATATTAGATACAGAGCATTGCAATCTAATAAAACCCTCTGTAGAAGACCTTTTCTGTCACTGCTTTGCATGCATTGCCATGAAGGGGATGTTGTATTTTTGCCTTAGTAGGGTTAATTACGATTGCTCTGAGGTTGTATTTTGCGGCTCTTAGTGGTAGCGTATTAAAGCCCCATTGGAACAAGCTTCTTGGGATTGTCTCTTTAAACTAAGACTGCTTAGACGTAGGCATAAACAAGGTGATCGGTTAATCCTGCATCCAATGTATATTCAGTCATACGTAATGAACCGTTTACTGAGCCCCTGTGCGTCTAATGCGGGATAACATTACTATATCTTCTGCCAGATCTTTATTACATAATCTTCTGCAACTGTCTGGAGTCGCTTAACTCTATATCCGTTATGGAACATGTACCTTTGTATGTATTTGATATGTTTATTATAAAAAATAAAAATAAAAAAAATTCTGTCAATAGTGAAAAAATAGCCTACTTGGCAATCAAAATGGCTAAATTTAAGAATGTTTTTTTCTGATTTAAAAAATCCATCCTGGTGGGGGAAGAGGTCTGTCAGCTGCAGTAGAACGTTCTAAGAAGTTCTCTGATGGGACGTTCAAAAGAACGTAACTTTATTATAATTTTTTTATTTTTTTTATTACATTTGCCCCCAAATATTTTGTTTTAAAACATCATGGCACAACAATAGCAGGAGGTGGGATAAACCACCAACTTTAATATATTTTCAATATTTTTCCATCTGTGTTTCCTGTAAGTGAAATTCTGAAGCCGGATGCAGCCAAACATGGACATTGCTGCTGGAGGCAACTTAGGGCTTAACCCGTTCGAGCCATTTAGGTAAGATTGCCTCCGGGGGCCTTGTGGCACCATAACAGCTTAATTTAGATTAAGTTGTTTTGGTGTCTGGATTGTCCCTTTAATGTTATAAATGTAATTTATTAGTATCTTACAACAATAAATAAAGTGAATTTGAGTGTACTGTTGGAGTTTTGGATGCAGTTCTGTGGCCTAAATGTAATTCCTCTTAGCAGGCCATGGGGCAAAACTAACGCTATGACAGGGCCGCTGATCTAAGAGCCCTTCTGAGTCCAACAACCACCCGATGGGCCTTTACCACTGCCCTCATAGCCGCACTGCCTCCACCAAATTGCGCACAAGTGCTGTATGCAGCCCGCAGGCCTTTTATTTGACAACCCTGATTTAATGCATTAGAAAAAAATGTTGGGTCAAATTGATGGATGCACAGAAAAATGCTGTAATGACAAGAGCATTTGTTACCAATGTCACTAACTAAACAACACATTTTGGTAACTTGAGAACGAATTTGAAGAAACTCTCCTATTCTGCTGAGCAGAAGATTTTTTTTGTCGATTCCCATTCTGGCCTTTAGTGAATAGAACTCATGAGTTTACCTTTCATAATTAGCTGCAAACCTCAGCAAAACAAGTCTGGTAAGGAACTGTAAGGCAGGACAGATGAGATAAGAATTCAAACCGAATCACAAGAAGAACTGAGTTCCAGAAATATACTGCACACATGAGCCTTTATGAAATTAGAATTAACCTGATGCTATTAAAGGATGTGTGTTTAATGTTAGCGTGTCCATTTGTTTTTCTAGGCTCCTTGTAAATATGACAAATGTTAGATCAAAAGAGCAGCTTCACTTTCATAGTAATTAGTTTTTGTATTTTTTTTAATTTTTTTTCAATGGACTAATTTGGCAGAGCGATTAACCATCTCCTTGTCATGTGCATGTATTGAGAAGTGTTAGAAGCATCTAAGTATGTTTTGGGGTATAGATGGGGTTGACAGGTCCAATGTATATTTGTAGCTACATATCAATCATGTGTTTGTTAATGGGCAGCACATGCAGAAACCTTCATTGGTTAATGACTTGTTTAGCTACATCCTGCCTAACATACACAGGGCAGCACCTTTTCTGTGCTGTCATCAGTGTGTAAATTGTATATGTCCTGGAAACCGAATAGATCTGGTATATATATATATATATATTAGGGATCGACCGATATTGATTTTTTTAGAGCCAATACTGATAATCTGTGAACCTTCAGGCGGGACTCGCGAGAGTTAGACAGGGGAGCTGAAGGGAGCTGCTGGAAAGGTAAGTAAGAGTGTGCTGGGCCCCCCAGGACCCTGATAGAGGCCCTGGTATGTATTATCGGCAATATTGGTATCTTTATTGGGCGATACCGATATTGCCGAAAATAGGCACCCAGACCACTTCAGCTCATTGAAGTGGTCTGGGTGCAGTGCCCCTGTCCGTTTAACCCTGAAATGGTAATTATTGCAGTTATTGATAAACTGCAATAATTATCTCGCAGGTTTAACTCCACCTCTAATGCATGTCTACTAGACAGCCATTAGAGGCGCTTCTTCGTCGGTGTGGGTGGAGCCTTACCCAGCGCATTCAGGTAAGTGGCTGAAGGGAGGGAAGCACTGCAGGATCCTGCAGTGCCAGGAAAACGGGTTTGTTTTCATGGCACTGGAGAGTCCCTTTAAATGAACACTACATTGGTATGAATAGAAACCTGAATTCCTAATGCTATTCTGTCCCTGTCCCTAACTTACTAGGCGCCCCAACCATCCTTCTGAGGAAAGGGTTGAAAACCTTTTTTTTTTTTTTTCCACTTAACTCTTTTCAGCGCTAAGGCACAGCATGAGAACGACCAATGACTTCTATAAAGTAAAACCAGGCTAGGGAGCAGGAAGTCTGGGCAGCCACTAGAAGTGGACTTAACCCTGCAATGTTCATGTTTTACAATGCAGGGTTAAACAGACAGGGGCACTGCACCCAGACCACTTCAGTGAGATGAAGTGGATTGGGTGCCTATAGTGTCCCTTTAAGTACAAAACTGGCAAACTTTGGGGGCGGAGCCTGACCGCGAGACGGGCTAGACGCCATTTCTGAGAGCTCCTTCCCGGCAAACGAAATCCGCTGTAAATCACCCACAAGCAGACCCCATCCAGACTCGAAAACAGCAGGTACAGATCGGGGACATCCCGCGGCACCGACAGATGCCTTTTCAATACACCCCGCGGCAGACCAAACAGAAAAAGAAGACTGGGGCCTACTACACGCGGACATTTGCAGACCTAGAGGCACTATTTGGCAGAGCGGGCGCACATCAAGCAGCCGAGACCCCTGCTTACCAGGCAACATATCACCACAGCCCTACGCCAGCGATGGGGCGACGCTCACAGAGACCTCAAACTTCCCTGGCAACGGACCAGCAGGACATAGGGACTCTCCTACAAAGGCAGGTACCACCCAAAATGGCGGCCGCTAACGGCCCTGATCCCCATGCAACCCCTGACACGCCAAGCCAGACACACATCCCAGCAATACAGGGGGACCCACACTCCATACCTGGGGACATCCCTGGAGGCACAGCCCCTGCCACTAAGCAGGATCTCCACAATATGCAAAATACCTTACTGGAAATACAGAGGCTCTTAACTGCAGACATGACCTCCCTAAAATCTAACATGCAGCAGCTCAGTGACAGAACAACTCACACTGAAGGGGACATTGGGAAACTTCACAACGAAATAGCTGAACTGAAAACCGCAATGGTCCACTTACAAACTACACAACAGGCTATGTCACTTCAAATGACGGCACAGGAAGATAGACATCGCCGTAATAACCTAAAAATCCGTGGGATACCCCCTGAGATCGATGCAGAGGAACTGCCTCACTACACGAGAAGACTGATTGCTTCATTGTTACCGCCAACGCTGGCCAAGAAATTCACTATCAACGGACTGTACAGACTGCCCACTATCACTAAGACGGCAGCCCCAATCACTGGTGACGTCATCCTCAGATGCAATACACCACAAGATAAGGGCCAGATCATGGCAGCAGTGAGGGGTAAAACCCCATTACCATTTGAAGGATCGCACCTAACCCTCTACCAGGACCTCACTAAAACTACACTTCAATGGCGTAAATCACTGCAGTCACTCACCAGCCGCCTGCGCTCCGCGGGGGTAACATACAGATGGGGCACGCCAAGATCCCTACTAATAACACACAACGGAACGACCCACAAGCTCACGAATGACTCGGAGGCACCTGCAATACTCTACGCACTGGGCCTCACCGAAAGACCAGCCGCAACCTCTGCTTCCCAAGTCGAACATACCTGGGACCCCGAATCAACGATCCCATTCGTACCGAGAACCAAGCCTACTACCTGACTGATCAAGAAACTTTAAGGAACGAACTTTAACAGACCTTCAAGAATATTAGTTTATATTATGCGTTATACTAACCTCTGTTCAGACTTCTCTTAATTTAATGGTTACCCCACTTATACCAGTTCTACATACTAACAGGCCCAGAAAGGGGCAGTATCAGAAGCACCTCGCATACGCATACAATATACACGCTACCACTACCTGGTATACGTACTAAACTGACACGGGGAAAGGCAGCCTCAGACCCGTCTTGCATACCTACACACACTAGATACACCCATAAGAGGTGTACAACTCCCCCCCCGATGCCCCCTTGGTTAGGGGTACTTATCTGCTAGGGTACCGAAACAAGCCTCAGGTCATCACCACTAATACCTTGGTTACCCACACGCTTACCTCACCCACGCACTCATGACTTAACACAATGCTACAACGAAACCCACTAGTACTCTCATGTAAAAACAAAATGTGCGACTGTTTACTAAGATGTCTCGTTCACTAACTCATTACCAAACCTTGTTACCCTGCACGACAGTTACTGTGCCCGTCCTGGTTGTTGGGGCCGGACGTGGTTGTGTAAAAATGAAAACGCACCAAAAATAAAGAATTAAAAAAAAAAAAAAAAAAAAAAAAACTGGCAAACTTTAATAAGCAGTAATAGGCTGAAAGCTTTGGGCTAATCTGCTCCTAGTTCTAGAGGCCTATCGCAACCTGCATAGTGAATGGATAGGAAAATAACAAACATATTTTAGGGTTCATTGCAGATCATGGTTGCTCCCCCCTTTCTAAGTCACCCGTTTATGTGCCAGTTGAAATAAACAAATGTAGCCATTTGTCAGACTGTTTTTAGTTTTTTTTTTTTGTTTTTTTTTCTTTTACAAGTTGGTTGTCAGCGAATCATTCCTGTAATAAGGTCCTGAGCTATTAATTTCTGATAGTTTCAGAGTCTGATTTTCTCAATCGATAGTAATGTAGTCTGCAATTCATTCTAATTTGATGTAACACACATTTAGGAATTGGATTTACATATTTAAGGGGACGCATGCTCCAAAAATGTATGTTATGAAATTGTGTTTCTTATAATAAACCTACAATTTTTGATTCACATTGATGTGCTAGTGTGCAGCAGTACTAAAACTGTGTTTTTTAACAAAGGGGTTGGACTTGGTACCCGAAAGTGACCATCAGTTGACAATCTGTTTTGTTTGAGTCTCTACTGAACCAGACACATCATGTTCATCAGCCAAATGCCTTGTGTATATATGGTTTACTGTAGCAGCAGTGCCTAGCTTTGTATTGGACCCCGAGAAGAAAAAAGTGTTTTCCATATTGTGCGGTTTATATAATTCTATTGATACATGTGTCAATAATTTGATTGTATAATGGATGAATTGGTTGTCAAGCACTGTGATTTGGGGGTAGTAGGTAACTTTTTTAATGTAACATTTTTTTTTTTTTTATGTATGTTGTAGTTGTATTCTGTACGTCATGCTGTCATCCATGACTGATGGATGTTAAACATTGTTTTGTTTATAAATTATACTTTTACATAGTTTTTATTGTAGGTCTGTTTTTAGTCACATTATCACATTTTTCATTATAGCTTTTTCCTAGTTAGCATTTGGGACATTGCGTTCCTCACATTCAGCTGTGTAGATCATTTGTAATGTATCATCTTTTTGTTCATGTGTGATTAAGGTGACCTTGATTGTATGCATCATTCAGAGCTCATTGGAGATCACTGTTTCTCCCCCTTTCTAATGTGATTTCTCAACAGATTGGGTGTCCCATCTGAATTTAAACCTCCATATTGCTCCAATTTGTATTTATTTATATTAACTGCTTCTGCAGATATGGCTTTGGGTACATTTTGTTTGGGTCTTTGTGGGCACATGCGCATTCTGTATTAAAAAAAAAAAAGTGTAGATAGACGAGGGGGAGCTTAGAGCAGTGTGACTACTGTAAATCACACTTTAAATAAGTTGTACTTTGCAATCTAATACTGGAAATATTACTTGAGATAGCTGAACAGAATATTCACACATTTTAATTTAATTAGACATAAAAAGAAAAATAGAAAATACATTTTAGCATAACACCATTAAACATATTAACAAATAAAGTCTGGAGGCTGTTTCCAGTAAAGATATTGCAGCAATCCAGTGTCACATTGATGGTCAGGACCCCTCTGAGTTAAAGAACGAGGTGAGCTTGTTCTTCCAGTTTCCGACTGTCCACATATCACCCGAGCGATGTCCCAGTAGATATCCAACTGGTTTCACCACGTGGACCTCCTCAGGGAATGCAAAGCGTCCTGTAGTCATGTTCACCAAGCGGAGTCTTGTAACCTGATATTCTGTATATATATTTTTTAATTATTTGGGTTCGTAGAAGATAGCTCTTAGCGTTGCTGTGGGGATAATTCTGTAATGAGTATCTTTTACTCTAGAAATGAAATGACGTGTGTACATATTTTTTCCACCTGATTGCAGAGACAGAAGTGGTGTTTATCGGGGATAGTTGAATTTAAAGGAAAACTGGGATACAATGCTTATAGTTTACTTATACTACTTATGTGACAAAATAGAAATTATGTAAACAATATTTGCTGTAATGCAGATGGCCATCGGCGCCAAAAAAAATCCCTCTGAATTTACTCTTTGTAAGGCTGTAGCGATGCTTCTGCTTGTTTTGTATCTAAGATCTGAAGTCTCCTGTGCATGCTCATTTGCGTTTGCTTATTATCCTCCCCTCTCACTGCAAGAAAGAACATCATAAAACAAACAAAGTAAACAAACAAACAGAATGAACAGACATCACATGCTGTCTTCTAGCTTGTATGGAAAGAATTCAGTGGGAGAAGTCGGGTCCTCTCTATGTTAGATATCTTTAAAAAAACAAAACAAAAAAAAAACATTTTTTTATATACATGTGCTGTATATATATTTAGTCATATCAGGATTATGTTAAAGGAAAATGTTTAGACTCTATTTTCAGTTATGTATGTGAACCTTCTGCTTGAGCACCAGAGATAAGATGAACTTTAATCTATTCACACTAAATCTGTATCAGTGACATTGTTTGGGTTAGAAAGACAGACGTATGCTTTGTTTGTATGACTGATTTGTCCCTATTGCAGTATTTCTTGCTATATCTGCAGCTGTTAGTGAAACATTTCTAGTAACACCGTCTATGTCATTGCAGCTAGGTATATCTTCTACAATAGCCTTTGAGCAGACTTTTTGTCTACCATTTCTTCCATACCTGCAAGGGATTCTACTTTTACGCTGATCAGCCCCAACATTAAAACCACCTGCCTAATATCATGTAGGGCACCCTCATGCTGCCAGTACAGCTCTGATGCATCATGGCATGGATTCCACAAGACTACTGAACGTGTCCTGTGGTATCTGGCACCAAGACATTAGCAGCAGATCTATTAAGTCCTGCAACTTGCTAGGTTGGGCCTCCAAGGATTGAATTTATTGTTCCAGCACATCCCACTTATGTTAAATTGGATTGCGATCTGGGGAAGCTGGGGGGTCAAGGGGCGGGCCACCTGAATAGTGTTTTGAACAACTGGGAGACTGCATTTACCGTCTCTTTGCACCAAAACCACGACATTAAGCTGTCCATTTAAGCAAATTAATTTGTGTTGGAAATCTAGTCCGCTATGCCAGTACACTTACATTAGATTTAATTTGTACAATTGCACTTTTCAGCTGCTGTAAACTGCACACTCTCTCCTGTACAGCAATGTGCATCGTGGCCAATGCAAATCGTTTGTTATTAGATGATGCACCATTTGATTTATTTTTTTGTGAAATCCTAAACAAAGATTGCCTCCCTCTGGTACCACAAAACCAGGATGTAGAACCAAGGAAGGCTTACAGCAGTTCTAATATCAATTTGTTTTAGTTTTTTTTTTTTTTAAATGAACATTTCATAAGTCTTACCGTATCAAGTTTAACTTCCTTCTTTAAGTCTAAATTTGCATGAAATTCTGTATCTTTTACCTTGCGAGTCCTGGAAATAATCTCCCCATGTTACCACAAATACAATTCTTATCTGCCCAGCCCTCAACACACACCTTTCATCCATATAATTTCATTGTGTTGGATAACTGTAGTGGCAAGTTGTGAGAAATTCTATTGGTAATCAATAACGTGGACAATGCCTTATTCTTTTAGTTGTGGCCTCAATTGATCTGCAGGATCAGCTCCTTACACAGAACTGGTGGAAGAATTAGGTTCTCAATTTCAGGATCGATAAAACTTTTTAAAAGAACCTGATTCATACTCTATGAAACTGAATTACATGACACTATTGTGTGTTTGAACTTAGAATAATCATAGGTATTTTACGTGGTTAATTTCTGCATTTTTACATTTACGCAATGGAATGTGTAACGTGAGAATACAAACTTTTTTCAAAGGCAATATGTGGGCTTTACGCACTAAACTGCGACGTGTGGAGGATTGACAAAGTTTAAAATTTTACACCAAAATAGATTTTGAAGCTTTAACCAAATTAGCTGTGTTTACAGTTTGAATGTTTGGGCTTAAGGGATTACTACTCCAAGCAGCGGGCTGTTGTGGTTGTCATGCCAGGACTACTCTGGTGCGGTTTCCCGGTAACGTGGAAAACTGTTTTGTGCCTCTATAACACACGGGGAGGGAGTAACCTATTAGCCTCCCTAAACTTGGCTATTCTTGATTAGAATGATTTCCTTTTAGGATCTATGACATCTTAGTATAGCGGGGGATCTGCATAGCTCTGGACCTGAAAAGGTTAAATGTATCAGTATTGAACGTATTTGAGTGATTAACTAATCCTATACTAAAAGTGTTAACAATGGGTTCCATATAAAACAGAGGCACGGCCTGTGATAACGCCTCTGTAAACCTTTTATGATAAATCTTAGCGCAGCGTGGACTCTGGCCCTGGGCGGGAATCGCCAATGTACCTACACAGTCAGGATACGCACAGGGATTAGCTGTCAATGTCACATCTGCTGTAGGTGGGGCTGGAAATATCACTTAGCCTTTGAAACTGAAAGAGCTGTATTATTTTATTTATGAGGAAACCTCACCGGACAACCATGGTTGAATTGCATTCCATTTATAATCTTATTATACACATTCTAACTTGTCCTTGGAACAACTGCGCCCGTTCGTTAGCTTGTTTTTTGTAATCTCTTACACTTTTCCAATGCAGGAAAGCCTTTGAAACAAGCAGTCCTCCCACTTGTATGTATGGACTTCTGGTCCCAAATAGCATCCTATATTGCAATTGGTTGGATGACCAATGCTGGTATTATAATTATTGACACCTATAAAGCCCCAATAAATTCCGCAGAGCTGTACAATTGGAGAAAAAGACAGTTCAATGTACCCAGACCAACAAAACAAATAAAGAGGACCCTGCTCGTGAGCAGAGGTCTGGCAGTTAACACTCCATGCACTTTAACCACACCATGGTGTGCTGTAGTGCTTATGGTGCGAAGAGTAGTCTGGATTTTTTATTTTATTTTTTATTGGTAATTTCAGATCAAATGTAAGTGTGTTGGGGGAACTGTGTGCTAAATATCAAACTATTTAATTTCTATTTATTTATTTATTTAATTTTTAACACAAGTAGCAGTGGTTTTACTTACTCCTGACAACACCATGGCACTTTAACCCCTTAAGGACCAAACTTCTGGAATAAAAGGGAATCATGACATGTCACACATGTCATGTGTCCTTAAGGGGTTAAAGGACCACTATAAGCACCCAGACCACTTCAGCTCAATGGGTCTGGGTGCCTGATCCCCCTACTTTTAACTCTGCAGCTAAAAACATAGTTTTAGAGGACCTTACAGATCCCCATAGGAAATCATTGAGTAATGCTTTCTCCTGTGACTAGGGAGCCCGGCGCTGGATTAAGGTAAGCAAATCAATGGTTAATTAACCATTTATTCGTTGCGGAAGAGGCCCTAGTCACACCTAGTCATATTTGTATTCCTAACGCTATAGTGTTCCTTTCAAGAAATTTAGACCCCTTTTCTACTAGGTCAGAAGCCAGCAAACCTGGTGCCAATTCTCAGATTATGGGCTACTGACATATTAAGTATTTCTTTTAGCCCTTGCAGAATTGGAAACCAAGCTCTCATCATAATTTATGTGTTGCGTGAAATCATGGTTTCATGTTGTCTTTGAATGCCTGTTTACTCTGGTGGATAATCGAATCCCCACAATTATGCATTGACCATTTCACCTGAAGGGGTCATTTAGACCCTGCAGTTAGATCTACTTAAAAAAAAAAAAAAAAAAATCCCCAAAATGCCTTGCATGTTTTTTCTTTTTGTGTTTAAAATAAAAAAATTAAAATTGTTTCAACTGAATATTGACATTATGACAAAGTTATTTATGTTTTGACATCAAGAATGCTGGATATAAAATATTAAATAAATGGGGAAAACCGCTTTTACATATTTGGTGGCACTACAAAATGGTTAAACCATTATGGACTTGGGAGTAAATTTGTTTAAATCTTTAGTAAATCTAGACTTTAACTTGAAACCAGAAGTGGCTTTATTACATCTCAAGTGGGATTTAGCACCAACTCCTTTAAGGTGTTTAGCTATGCAATTATTTGGTACATTTCCTCAAAATAAATGTTTTCTTAATGAGAGAGAGGGAGAGAGAGAGAGAGAGAGAGACTTTTTATAATGGGAAAAGAGAGGAAAAAGGAAAGAGAATTATTCCCTAATGACAAACTAGATAAGCATGATATGCTTGGTCTGATCATGTTTCTTTATTTGTTTTTCTGTGCTACATGTGTGTGATGATTTTAAAAAACACTGTATAGTTGTGTTCGGGGCATTCTCATATGATATGGAATACTCTGGTGAAGAGAAATAAATAACAAGGAAATAGTCGGTTGAGGTGTGCCGAAACCGATGTGTGCTGTAGGCCGGTAAATAAAGTGGGCTTACATTGAGAAAGTATAGTTAATGGGAGTGGAGGGTGGGGCTGTTCGTCTAGACCAACGAAGGTAAGTGAGGGAAAGGGGGGAGTCCCTTAAGTAGGTCTATAGCCCCTCCCACAACCTCAGGCCATGCCTTCCAATTTGTGGAATGGAAATGTGTACTAAGAGATTTGTCTTATAATGTATTCAATTCTATAGTGCTGTCTATGTACAATATGTATGTTTGTCACCTTTTTGAATTAAAAAAAAAAAAAGGCTTAATAAAGAATAATAATAAAAAAAAAAAAATATAATGGGGAAAACAATAGTTCCCATTTTATGTTTTGTAACCATAAATATCCTGGGTGTCTCAAATCAGCTTTACATAGAAACATAGCTGATTCGGTCCATCCAGTCTGCCCAATTTTTTAAATACTTTCATTAGTCCCTGGCCTTATCTTATAGTTAGGATAGCCTTATGCCTATCCCACGCATGCTTAAACTCCTTTACGGTGTTAACCTCTACCACTGCAGCTGGAAGGCTATTCCACGCATCCACAACCCTCTCAGTAAAGTAATACTATATTATTATTAAACCTTTGCCTCTCTAATTTAAGACACTGTCCTCTTGTTGTGGTAGTTTTTCTTCTTTTAAATGTAGTCTCCTCATTTACTGTGTTGATTCCCTTTATGTATTTAAATATTTCTATCATATCCCCCCTGTCTCGTCTTTCCTCCAAGCATGTTAAGATCCTTTAACCTTTCCTGGTAAGTTTCATCCTGCAATCCATGAACCAGTTTAGTTGTCCTTCTATGAACTCCCTCTAAAGTATCAATATCCTTCTGGAGATACAGTCTCCAGTACTTGTGTACATTACTCCAAGTGATGTCTCACCAGTGTTCTGTACAATGGCATGAGCACTTTCCTCTTTCTACTGCAAATACCTCTCCCTATACAACCAAGCATTCTGCTAGCATTTCCTGCTGCTCTATTACATTGTCTGTCTACCTTTAAGTCATCAGAAATAATCACCCCTAAATCCCTTTCCTCAGATGTTGAGGTTAGGACTCTATCAAATATTCTGTACTCTGCCCTTGGGTTTTTACGTCCAAGATGCATTATCTTGCACTTACCCACATTAAATGTCAGTTGCCACAACTTTGATCATTTTTCTACTTTACCTAAATCATTTGCCATTTGGCTTATCCCTCCTGGAACATCAACCCTGTTACATATCTTAGTATCATCCACAAAAAGACACACCTTACCATCAAGACCTTCTGCAATATCACTAATAAAAATATTAAAGAGAATGGGTCCAAGTACAGATCCCTGAGGTACCCCACTGGAGACAAACCCAAGCTTTGAATATACTCCATTGACTACAACCCTCTGTTGCCTGTCACTCAGCCACTGCCTTACCCATTCAACAATATTGGAATCCAAACTTAAAGATTGCAGTTTATTGATAAGCCTTCTATGTGCAACAGTGTCAAAAGCCGTACTGAAATCTAGGTAAGTAATGTCTACTGCACCACCCTGATCTATTATTTTAGTTACCCAATCAAAAAAATCAATAAGAAGACATGTATTCGTGTTTAGAAAAAAAATAAGAATGAAAAATCATAGACGGATTACATTTTAGAACTTCGGTACATGTAGCACATGCTATTACATCTCATATTGGGAATGTAGTAAACTTGTCAGATTGCCAACATACAGATATATTTTATATTTGTGTACCTTGAATAATTAGTTTAAAGGTTCCCTGATCCGTGTTTGCAGTCTACAGCTGGCACGCACAAGTTCCAGGTGTTCCATTTAAATGTATATATTTTTTTAAAGTCTCCAGTATATTTTTCTTGGATAACAGCACGGACTTAGCTTAAGCTGGCATGGATTGAGTAAGTAATTTGTGACAGGGTCACGTTAGAGGCCCAGAGTATGTTTTCTGTCCTTTCCCATGAATTTTCAGGTAAACCTCAGGGTACAGTTTGATTAACTATTTCTTATGTATATTACAGGGGTCAGCCTACTAAATAGTGAGCTAACAACAGCACTTTAATATATAAGTTGAACCATTTTGGTCAAAAGTTTGCAACTTAGTTGTCAACTTTTAAATGTTTGTTTTGTAAATAAATCACAAGCCATTTGGTTGCAGGAAAAAAACTGCCATAAAATCCAATTTTTACAGTATTCTCCTTCGTATACCGTGTGGACATTAAAGGTAAACTGTAAATTAGCATTTAATTCATAGCTCCTGAGAGTCCCTCTTAAGGAAAGTCAGTCTCAATGTTTGCCCTAAATTCCTCTGTTATTCTTTTCTATCCCAAGGCTATTGCTTCACAGCAATTAAACTCATATCAATTTGTCTTTTAACAGTAATAAATTACAAACCAGTCAGTGTAAATAAAGTACTTTGATCTTTATTCTAAATTATGGTTTCATTTTGCAAATGTCCTTGATTAACCGTCTCCCCAGGTCACACATCCATCCACACCCTAACTCTGGAGATATAAACAGCAGCGCCACTCCTACCTATGCATATTAGAATATAGATCACGAGTGCCAAAAGGTAGATCCCCAGATGTTTCAGAATTAAAAAACTTGAATCGTTGCCATTTTAGAGCTTGCCAAAGCATCATAGGAGTTAGCCATACCAGCACTGGTGGCTGTGATCGACTGAAAGTGCTCAGCCTACACATCTGTCACTGCGAGCCATCGATATAAAGGCTAATGTGGATGTGAGTAGGAAAAAGTGGCTCGTCGGCAGGAGCGTGGAGAACTGTTTGGAATGGTTTAACTCTAAACCGTAGGACTTCAAACACCATAACCACTTCAATGAGAAGTGCTATTGTACCTACAGTGCCCCTTTAAACCATAGAGCTACATCTTGATTTCCAGCCTCAATGCTTCCTCTGGGTACAGAATTACTAACATTCTTTTATCTCTTTGTGGTGAGAATTTGACTACTGACTAAAAATCTAAGGCATTAAGACCGGTTTCGGGGTTAATCTAGGATGTCGGAGTGGGTTCTGTTTGGAGCCTTAACTGTTTAAATTTGTAGTTTGGTTTACTAAGATCATATTGGACTGAAGGAACACTATGATTGTCATTCCTGTGTGAACCTTTCCTTTTTTCCAAATGATTTTTAATGAATTTACTAAAACAAAATAAGTTTTTAGTAAATAAGCCTTTAGGAGTCGCTTGGGCCCAGTGTAATTGGTATGTGATTGGTCACAGGACACTTCTTCTCTGTCACTTTTGTTGTCCCTCTAAAAGCTTGACACTGACTCAGTTCTCTGAGATCCAGCAGCCTTTATTAAGATTTCAAAGTAAGGCCTTGTTTGGTTGTCAAGGCAACCAGCCAGTACAGTGATCTTGCGCACCCACTTCCTTTACTCCCCCATGTACTGCTGGCAGTGTTCCTATGACTTTTTCCTGTTCTGGTTGTCAAATCCTGTCTTGCTTTTTTCTGAATATTTTCTATATGTGCGTAATCTCACTTGCACTGTCTGTGCCTGACAAAGGATGACCGCATATGATCTGTATGTCGTAGGAGCTGTAAGATCAGCTGTATAATATATAGAAGAAGCTTGCGGACCTGGGTGTCAATATGTTCTGCGTCTTTTATACCAAGATCTATTATTTTGTCCTACAGACAATTTTTTATGCACTACAGCATTTATCTGTACTATATGCATAAATCATGATATTAATACTAATATTATTGTGTTAAAATAGTTTTGGTTTGTAGCCGTGTGATAATACACTCTTGGCTTTAATCCACATCTGCATTTCGATGCCAAATGGGTCAGTGTATTGTGGGTGCATGCAGTCTGCAATTATAAATAATTGTGCAGAGAGTGGTGTTTGGTTTGTAGATTTTCACTTGCACAATATGCTATAAACTAACTCTTTAGCATCAGAAAATTGCTATGACGAAATGTTGGTATAAAGGATAAAAATAAGAGGAAGTGTTATTAAAGGACCACTCTAGTGCCAGGAAAACATACTCGTTTTCCTGGCACTAGAGTACCCTGAGGGTGCCCCCACCCTCAGGGACCCCCTCCCGCCGGGCTCTGGAGAGAGGAAGGGGTTAAACTTACCTCTTTTTCCAGCGCCGGGCGGGGAGCTTTCCTCCTCCTCTCCATCTTGATCGCGACGTCATCGGCTGAATGCGCATGCGCGGCAGGAGCCGCGCTCGCATTCAGCCGGTCGCATAGTAAAGCATTTACAATGCTTTCCTATGGACGCTTGCGTGCTCTCACTGTGATTTTCACAGTGAGAAGCACGCAAGCGCCTCTAGCGGCTGTCAATGAGACAGCCACTAGTGGATTTGGAGGCTGGATTAACCCTCATTATAAACATAGCAGTTTCTCTGAAACTGCTATGTTTATAAAAAAAAGGGTTAATCCTAGAGGTACCTGGTACCCAGACCACCTCATTAAGCTGAAGTCGTCTGGGTGCCTAGAGTGGTCCTTTAATGAGATTACTTTAGTGAAGTTGTAATACAGAGTTTTGTGACTTGGTCGTATAGATAGCATTAAAACAAACCTACACCTTTTTATATCTGTCTTAATGCGTGCCCATCCATTTTATTAAAATGCATTTCATATATTTGCATAGATAAAAATTACAAAAATAAGTGCTCTCTGTCTGTAAATGAAGCTGCAGTTCACCAACAAGGTGTTCCTTCAACCTTGTGCATAACAAGACAAATATACAAAGAGAGGTGAACAGCGCTAGTGATATACACAAATGTATATATATTTACATACGTAATTGGAGATATTCCTCGATGATATAGCTTAAAAGAAAAGAACAGAATGCAATAATAGTGCAATATGTATTGCTGATATAGTGGATGATAAAAAATTATTAAAAAATTATATAAAATTCTCACTCACACTTTTAAGAGCTTTATAAGCTCAATGTCAAGAGCCTGGACGGAATAATCCCCGTCTATGGATTTCTTGGTGTGCAATCTTCTAGATGAACTTTGTAGGTGTGAGGTTTCCGTGGTATATGGAAAAACAGAGTACAAAAGACCAATGGTACAGATAGTAGGTGTATATGCAGTGCAAACAAAAAGAGAACCTACTTACATAGACTAGAGCAATGGACCTGCTCTAGTTTAAACAGCTTCAGGTGGAACAATCCCCACCTAAGGATGTACTGGACCCAAATGTAGCAGCAGCAGGATGAGGTAGGAAGTAGGACTAAAATTAGACTGGGTAATGTAAAAATGTATATACTTTATTTTATCAAAAAATATTTTTAAAGTGAATAACAAATATATAAAAAATACCAGTCAAGATAAAATTTTAAAAGTCCGTGGTTCTTCCTCACTTAACGCGTTTCGCCTTGGCTTGCACTTTTGAAAAAGCCAAGGCGAAACGCGTTAAGTGAGGAAGAACCACGGACTTTTAAAATTTTATCTTGACTGGTATTTTTTATATATTTGTTATTCACTTTTAAAATATTTTTTGATAAAATAAAGTATATACATTTTTACATTACCCAGTCTAATTTTAGTCCTACTTCCTACCTCATCCTGCTGCTGCTACATTTGGGTCCAGTACATCCTTAGGTGGGGATTGTTCCACCTGAAGCTGTTTAAACTAGAGCAGGTCCATTGCTCTAGTCTATGTAAGTAGGTTCTCTTTTTGTTTGCACTGCATATACACCTACTATCTGTACCATTGGTCTTTTGTACTCTGTTTTTCCATATACCACGGAAACCTCACACCTACAAAGTTCATCTAGAAGATTGCACACCAAGAAATCCATAGACGGGGATTATTCCGTCCAGGCTCTTGACATTGAGCTTATAAAGCTCTTAAAAGTGTGAGTAAGAATTTTATATAATTTTTTAATAATTTTTTATCATCCACTATATCAGCAATACATATTGCACTATTATTGCATTCTGTTCTTTTCTTTTAAGCTATATCATCGAGGAATATCTCCAATTACGTATGTAAATATATATACATTTGTGTATATCACTAGCGCTGTTCACCTTTCTTTGTACATATATTTGCATGCTGCAATAGATAAATTGATATGGTGTGCCCATGAGCCCATAGTACAATGTTCTACTATCACAATCCAGCAATGACATTCAGATCGCAGGGCAAAGCTCCTGATAGACCGTATTTGGTTATGACTTGCCATCTTTATATATCTGCATTGCCCAAAGAAGATGGCCCGTTGGCCCGTTTTCTAGCAATTCTATACAACATTTTCATACAAGCTTACACATACATTTCAGGTTTTAGCTTCCTCACTCCCTTTTACATTAAAATTAGAATACGCATGTGTATTCTTTCTGGTCCAGCGTTCAGCCATGTATACTGCCATCTCCGGTTCCTTCCCAGACGGCACTTTCACCCCTTAAGGACACATGACATGTGTGACATGTCATGATTCCCTTTTATTCCAGAAGTTTGGTCCTTAAGGGGTTAATTTAATTTAACAGTTGCAATGACTACGGCTTTAAGAACAGCAGGACACGTCCCATGGAGCGTCTCGGTCTCTGTGTGACGGTTAATAAACCATTTTGAGTAGTTAGGGAGGAATCCGCTAGTGAAACGGATATGTGTTTTGAGGCTGAATAAAAGGTTGATTGAAATCCTTGTTTCTGAGTCCCAGTGATAATTGGGGACAGTTACTGCCACAATATAATAACACAGCACTGAATGTTATAATTGTGACCACACGGGAAATATAACAGCTGGCAACAAAGATCTTTGATTGGACCCTACAATGGCTCTTATTGGCACTTTGCCTGTGTTTGCTTTAGACACAGAAAAACGGGACACATGGGTTGAACTATTTGAGCTATATTGTACAGCAAACAGGAGCTGATAAACAAGGGGCAGTTTATAGGCCCAGCATTTACAGCACAATAAGGGACATTCTCTCATCAGACAAACCTACTGCTAGACCCCTGGCTGACACGATCCCTCTGTTTTCTGACCACTACCAGCCTAAACTACGAGATTAGAGATATCAGAGCAGCTTAAATTCTGTTCACGCAAAAACAACTGCAGAATGAGGACACTCATACTTATGTCACAAGTTTAAAGAGACTAGAAAGTACCTGGCGATTTGGAGATCATTTAAACAATGCCTTGCGTGATATGTTTGTGGTTGGACTGCTAGACGCTACAATACAAATAGACTTGTTAACAGAAGATGATTTGACAAAGAGTCACTAAACTGCCTAAATACAAAATTAAATAAAAATCACTGTTTAGTATATATCCAGAATGAAAATATGTATTCATTTAATTATGAAAGTTTTTTTTTTTTTTTTTTTTCTTCTTCTCCATTTGGTGTACATCTAAAAACGTATTGCAAAAGCTGCAGACCTCTTGTCTAAAGTCATTGCAAACCCTTTCCTTCGTCCCTAGCCAAGACTTTCTGAGCTTGTCCAATTACAGACTTCCCAATGCAGGTTCTTTGGACAATTGTTGCCTCTGGAGGGAAATAACAGGAATGGTTGTCTGATTGACAGCGATGGGTTGAAACAAGGTTGATTTATAAAAGGACCAGTTTCTATTGAAAGCTGCACTTTTTGTAGTATTATGCCCATTAAGTGGACAAGACTGGTGTCCACAATTAAAGGGGAAAGTGCTAGTTCAAGCTCCCACTCCTGGCAATGTATCCCAGCTATGTCCTTATTTGGGTTTGCTCAAGTATCATCATAGATTCTTATCAAATTTGGATTATTCACTATATCAACTACACCGTCTGTTAGATAGTAAAAACATAAGTCTGGACGGAGTTGTGTGTAAAGGCATTTGAACGCTCCAAACAATTTCTTAAAGACTTTTTGTCCACTATGACCTGACGAAGCCTTTGGTACTAGCTTGTGATCCTTTGCCATATGGTTTGGGCGCAGAGCTTTCACACATTATGCCTGATGATTCTAAACGTCCTGTGTCTTTTGCGTTCAGATCTAACTCCGACTAAGAAAAATTACGCCCAGATTGATTCATTTGGACTGTGAAGAAATTCCACATTTATATTGACCGACATTTTACTCTGATCATCGATCACAAACCACTATTGTCCATTTTACGCCCTCAGAATCTCTAACCCACCAGCGGCTCAACTTCAGCGTTTTCCCCTAAGCTTGCAGCTTGCATCTACCTAATAATATTCAGCACTATGAGACCACTCTATATTTTCCAGCCCGTGATGGACAGACTGAACAATTTGGACAAACGTATAACGTCATTTAGCTGTCTCTCACAAAACAATATTTAATCCGAATATACTTTCTATTTTTTTTTTCTTTTCTTATTCAACTATCGGAACATACCACATGTCACAACTGGCCCATCACCTACTATGTTAATGTCTGGAAGACATTGCTCTTGTTCAAGTTTGGCCACAATATCATAAACAGGAGCTGAACAGTTCTGGTGTTCCAGAGTGTGATATACATGAAACCATGTTGTTAAGAAACTAGAGTTGGCAGGATAGATTAATTCCAGTTATTTTTATGTTAATGGTGATACGAAGTGCAGAAGATATGTGGCAGTAGAAAATCGGGGCAATGGAAGATTTTGGGTGGTGGAATATGTGGGGTTGTGAAATATGATTTTGAAAGAAGATATGGTAACTTGTGGGGGGTTAGTAAAAGATGTGGGGTACATTGTAAGATCGGAAACACCAATGGAATGTTTATAAATCCCATGCTAAAACTGCTAATTTAGTCTTCTCTTTTTTTTTTTTGTGGTATTTACTTAATTGGGTGCTTTTGTTTAAGTGACTGCCTATTTAAATTAAACAATCGATCAAGGTTGGGAAAAGACACTTTGAGATTTGAAAATTGCAATCATGTTGCTATCATAGAAAATACAGTACCCAAGATTCAACCTATTTCTCAGAAAACCAGGGCTCTCCCTAACTGTACCAGACTCTACCATGTTGACTCTATCACTTGCTATTAGTCATCAAATTCTGTCATTGTGTCCGTAAAGAGGTTGTGACCACAAATTGCTTACCATTGAATGGACCATATTGGCACGATAGGAGCTGAAATATTTGTGTAGGTTAATGAGGACAAACTTTGTTTAAACAAGTTATACTTTCATTTGAGAGTATAATGCATAGATACATACACATGTATGTGTGTTATATAAATATTTACAAGTGTATATTTTAATAGGCATTGCTTATATACGCATAAAACACCCAAATTGTAGAGAATAAAAATTTGAATCACATTACAAATACAGCTAACACACACCACACATGTTACAGCCAACAAACATATGTTACATACAGCCATCATTTAGACTCACCGAGCACACACGTTACCTACAGCCATCACATCCACACACCGCGCACACACATTCCATACAACCAGCACACGCACGTTACATGCCGATGGCACACACACTATGACAAAGGGAGAGACTACAGTCAGGGCAATTCACAATACTTTTTGGAAAATAAATCCAAATGTCAAAATTTCAGCAAAAATACCTATAGCAAAGTTAGAGGATATTTCCAGATCGGCTATTTTTGCCTTCTATTCAGATTCAATTTATGAAAATTAGTTTACAAAATAGCCCAGTCAATGTCCACGACTCTAGGAAAGGGCCCCCAATCTTTGTAATTTATATACATGTAGATTGTCCTTTTTTTTTTTTTTTTTTTTTATTCCATTCCCCTGTGTATAGATCATGCCTCTGCAGTCTCACTGTTCAATTATTAGCCATTTTTGGGGTTACACTTGGTTTATATGGGAGTTAAAGTTTGTTTATACAGCCCTAGCCACACCTCCCTGCATGTGACTCGCACAGCCTTCCTAAACATTTCCTTTAAAAAGACATCTAATGTATGGTGACGGCTGTAGGATTGATTCTTAGACTCTGCCCAGAGTCTAAGAAAGTCAGGCAGAAGAGAAATACTACTTTGTCTCTAAATATTTCTTGACTGACTATTTCACTGACTATTGCTATGAGTCACTTCCTGACTCATAGCACAGATTATCTGTGCTGGAGCGTCACTGGACGTCCTCACGCTGTGTTAGGACCTCCAGCGACGCTCATTTCCTCATAGGAAAGCATTGAAAAACTTTTTTCAGTGCTTTCCTATGGGGAGCGCTGCGCATTAGGTCTCCTCGGCCGGTGGGCGGGATCAGTCTCGCCACCGGCCGACGGAGAGTGTAGGAGGAGCGGCGCGGAGGAGGAGGCAGCGACAATGGACATCGTCACTGCCTCAGGTAAGTGACTGAAGGGGTTTTCACCCCTTCAGCAACTGGGGATTAGGGGGTGGGAGGGATTGTTTTCCTGGCACTGGAGTTTTCCTTTAAGTACAAGTTGCAGGTTACAGGCTTGGTGTCACGTTGAAACTTAGTACTGTTAAATATGTGTGAGTGAATTACAGGGTAAGTCGGGTATGTCAGGCTAGTAGTCAGTATCGAGATCCCTCTGTGATTTCTTGAGTGCTATGTTAGAGTGTAGACATAGCACACAGCTAAACATTGGGCTTGTTTGTAAGCGTATTGGCTGGCTAGTCAAGATAATTACCGCTGGGTATCTACTCATGATATAAGACGTGCCAAAATTAAATAAAAACAGTAAAGAATAATGGCAGTTACCAAAGTCAGAAAGCGTATAGTTTGGGGTGGCAGGACTGCAAACAGTGAATGTCCCCTTTTATTACGCTCCCTCCTTGTGGAGGTAGCTGGGACTCTGCTGACGTTCAGCCTATTCCACACACAGGCCACGAAAGAGGGTCAGTCTCTCTGATAGATGCCATGCTGTCTCCTACCCATTCAGGGTCCAGTAGTAAGCACCAACTCTCCAGATGTGCTGTTGGCCGTGGGCGCTGAAATCACTCATGTCCTCAAGCCCAGGCTTGGAAGGGAGCCGCTTCCTTAATGCGTGGTTCCCCCAGCCACATGCTGTAGGATCTTGGGCCCTCGTGGGCTCCGATATCCGGAGACCCCTCTGTATATATGGACGTTGGATTGGTGATGTTTCCAATTGGGCTCCCAACCCAGAAGAGGAGTTGGCATTCTCAGCAGCCACAGGGGTCTGAGGCACAGCGGGTGTGGGTCGGACCGAGAGGTTGGTCACCGTGGCTCTGGAGCTTTGGCTCAGCTGCCTGTTCCACTAATCCCTGGTAAATATTTACAAGTGTATATTTTAATAGGCATTGCTTATATACACATAAAACACCCAAATTGTAGAGAATAAAAATTTGAATCACATTACAAATACAGCTAACACAAAGGTGGATCATTGCGTTGCTCACTGTTTATATGTTGCTGCTGCTGGCGTTGAGAGTGTTTTATCCAAACATCCTCAAATAAGGATAAAATAATCTAGCTTAGAGGCAAAGTCCACTTCTGCACTGTTGTTTTGCAGCACGATAGTCAGGACTTCGCGGTTGTGAGGGCACCGTTATGGCGGCCATCTTTGATATACCTCATGGGAGCAGGAGAGTCCACTGTGGTAAGGAGGTGAGTAACCCCAGCGATGAGTATCCCCCACCTGGTCCAAAGGGGGTCTGTAGGGCAATCGAAGAGCCGCTTAGTAAAACGTGTCCTGTGCCAAAGGATCGGCCGTTTCCCTCTTACACCAGGCCATGCCTCAGGCTAGGCCACACGGCCAGGCTGCGGTTCCGTTGGGTGTAACTTCAAGATTCGGGTAACACTTTGTGTCCAATCGGATGCAGTTCAGCCCTGCGGTCTCGAAAAACTGTACCCCGAGAGGTACTTCACGCTTAAGGCTTAGTTTGTGCCCGTTGATTTTTTTTTTTTATGCAGGCTGTGTCAGTCACAGCCAGGGGAGATGTGGATAAAGCTGCATGAACAGAAACAGATTTAACTCCTAAATGGCAGAGAATTGAGCAGTGAAACTTCAGTAGTGTGATCTATACACCAAAACTGCTTCCTTGAGCTAATGCCGTTTTGATGTCTATAATATCCCTTATTTCTCCCTGTGATTTCCAGTGGATTACATATTCTTGCCTAGAAACAGAGAAACATAGAATGTGACGGCAGATAAGAACCATTCGGCCCATCTAGTCTGCCCAGTTTTCTAAATACTTTCTTTAGTCCCTGGCCTTATCTTATAGTTAGGATATGCCTTATGCCTATCCCACGCATGCTTAAACTCCTTTACTGTGTTAACCTCTACCACTTCCGCTGGAAGGCTATTCCATGCATCCACTACCCTCTCAGTAAAGTAATACTTCCTGATATTATTTTTTAAACCTTTGTCCCTCTAATTTAAGACTATGTCCTCTTGTTGTGGTAGTTTTTCTTCTTTTAAATACCAGTTTAGTAGCCCTTCTTTGAACTCTCTCTAAGGTATCAATATCCTTCTGAAGATATGGTCTCCAGTACTGCGTACAATACTCCAAGTGAGGTCTCACCAGTGTTCTGTACAATGGCATGAGCACTTCCCTCTTTCTACTGCTAATACCTCTCCCTATACAACCAAGCATTCTGCTAGCATTTCCTGCTGCTCTTTTACATTGTCTGCCTACCTTTAAGTCATCAGAAATAATTACCCCTAAATCCCTTTCCTCAGATGTTGAGTTTAGGACTCAAATATTTATATCAAATATTCTGTACTCTGCCCTTGGGTTTTTACGTCCAAGATGCATTATCTTGCACTTATCCACATTAAATGTCAGTTGCCACAACTCTGACCATTTTTCTAGTTTACCTAAATCATTTGCCATTTGGCTTATCCCTCCTGGAACATCAACCCTGTTACATATCTTAGTATCATCCACAAAAAGACACACCTTACCATCAAGACCTTCTGCAATATCACTAATACAAATATTAAAGAGAATGGGTCCAAGTACAGATCCCTGAGGTACCCCACTGGTGACAAGCCCAAGCTTCGAATATACTCCATTGACTACAACCCTCTGTTGCCTGTCACTCAGCCACTGCCTTACCCATTCAACAATATTGGAATCCAAACTTAAAGATTGCAATTTATTGATAAGCCTTCTATGTGCAACAGTGTCAAAAGCCTTACTGAAATCTAGGTAAGCAATGTCTACTGCACCACCCTGATCTATAATTTTAGTTACCCAATCAAAAAAATCAATAAGATTAGTTTGGCATGATCTCCCTGAAGTAAACCCATGTTGTCTCTGATCTTGAAATCCATGTGTTTTTAGATGTTCAACAATCCTATCCTTTAACATGGTTTCCATCACTTTCCCCACTACTGAAGTAAGGCTTACTGGCCTATAGTTGTCAGACTCCTCCCTATTACCTTTCTTGTGAATGGGCACAACATGCATGTAGTACCCTACACCATTATCACTCCTTATACAGTACTATCGAAAATGTAATTGACTTTCAATTGGGGGGAAAAAGTGGACTGATTTATTAAAAATAATTTACAAGGAGTACAAAATGCATCTATTTTTGTCCCTTTGTCCCTTTTTGTTTTTTGAATTATTTATTTTTATCATCCCCTTTTTCATTTATTAATTTTCTTACAGAAAACAAACTGTTAGTAAAAAAATAAAAAGAACAAAGGGCTAGAGTAACAGCACAGATCACAAAAAAGAAGGAATGAGAAGGCAGCAAGGAAGTACACATGAGTCAGGAGACACGGGCTTAATTGGGTACTATCTGTATTATATCATTTACTGTCCTGAGCTGTGTTAATTTGTCGTCTTCATTTTATCAATGCTTGTATAAGTAAACATTTTCGCTTCTTTTTCTTCTAGGAAAAGGGGAATCGAAGTTGTTCAGGTGAGTTGTGTGATGTCATTTATTTGTTTATTTTTTATTGAATTGACCTATCTGTCTATGTGCATCATCTATATATCATCAGATAAGTAGAACCTTGGTGGGAAAAAAATGCCTTGTTCACAGTAATGACAATAAATCACAATTCTCCCAGAATTTCAAGCTTTTCATGCAGATGAGTTCAAACAGGCATCACGTTTCAGACTTTATTCTTCATTTCTATAGAAACCCTTGGCATTGGAGCACTGTTTGAAACACAGTATTTTTAAACCAAAGCACGAACCATGTTCCAAGAGAGTCAGTTAGAAGAAGCAGACCGATGACTGCACATTTCTAAAATTTTTTTGGTACGCGCACACACATACACAGACACTCACACACAAAAAAAAGTAAGTAATAGCTGTTGGCACATTTTCCTGGCCCCTGAAAAAGAAAAAATAAATCCACCTGTTTCTCCAGATTGATATTCTAAGTGTCATACAGCCCAGTAGATTAACAGAGTAGGCAGCCATGATTAAAGAAACAATAAAATTAATGAAAAAGGTAAGGGTACCTTCCATATAAGGGTGTGGATCATCAATTTCCAATAGTTAAAGGGACACTGTAGGCACCCAGACCACTTCAGCTAATTTAAGTAGTCTGAGTGCTGTGACCCTTTTGACGTCAGCAGGGAGGAGCGTGGGCGGAGCCTGACCCAGCCCCGAGAGACATCGGCGCTGGATTCAGGTAAGTGGCTGAAGGGGTTTTAACCTCCTCAGCCTCACCGGAGGGTGTCGCCGAGGGAGGGGGGCTGTTACTATGCGGCTTTGTTTTCCTGGCACTATAGGATCCTTTTAAGCAATCATAGAGGGAATCTTAGTTAAAGCCTCTGCTCCGTGAAACCTATTGGATAGTCATTCCAAGAAGGAATGTAACAAATTTAAAATAGAAAAATAGTTACCATGCTAAAGACACCACTGCTCGTTCCTTGCAGATAAAAACACATTTTATTTCAAGTAATAAAAAAATAAATAAAACCATTAACAAATGCTATATACAGTGGTAAGCTACCTTTCACATGTACGGCTAGACAATAAGCGCGTTTTCGTGTCGATAGATACTTTATCAAGATAAAATGTCTATCTACACGAAACGTGTACATTTTTTAGCGCACTTTTCAAAAAGAGCTTACCACTGGATATCGCATTTATTATTTTTATCTGTAAAAAACAAGCAGTGGTACATTTACTGTACAAGCAGTGGTTTAATCTATTTTTCCACTCGAAAAGTGCTTATCTTTCAATACTTTTTTTCTTCTTCTTTTCTGTCTCTCTTCATTTGGTGATCTTTTCTGAAATAGCGATTTTAGAGAGAGAAAAAAAACAACCCTTTTTTTGGGACCGTTTGTAGAACAATGTAATAAATCTGAATAGATATTGTTCTTAGTATGCATTATTTTATATTTGAGGCTGAGGCAAGGAGCTAACTTTACATTGAAGGAAATGGACTACCAAACTATGTCGTGTATGCGTAATATAGATTCCTGTCAAAATAGGTTGCGGATTACTGTGCTAGAAGAACAATGCTTGTTGCTGTTTTAGAAAATCAACTGGTTGGATGTTAAACCAAGTGAGGAGGAAGTTTTAACAGAGGTTACATCATCTCCAATACATCTGATGTAGGGCTTAGCCCCGGTTAGCTCAAGTCCAAAGGCCAGTTTTACTGCTGATTCATAATGATTAAACCTGGGAGAGGTACTGTGCAGCTCTTCAGATATGGTTGAACGCCCACTCATGTTATCTTCGGTTTTGGCAAGCATGAAGCTAGCTTTTTAACAGACATGTCCATACAGTGGATCATGCGTTTTGGCATACTTCACCAGTAAAGATAAGATTGGTGCTATACTCATAGGTATTTATCATGCATTGCATGCTTGTTCACTTAAAGAGATCAGCCTGAGGTCCATGACAAGTTGAAGTATTTATAGTTTCCTAGGGATATAAATAACTGCAATATTTTTTTTAACAAATATATATTTTATTTTTATTTAGCATTTTCTATATTCTATTTTTCTATTCTGGGGTAAATGATAAGGCACATGATGCAGCTACCTTGGAAACCAATAGAATTTTTTTGTACCATTAGAACATTGCCTCACAATTGCTTCAATTTTTTCTTGTATATCCTTGATCCCAAATTCAAGTGCATGCATACTTATAAGGTATATCCATCCATGTGTAGTGCAGTGCATACATATTTGGCCAGGGTTGTATTTTGGCTCTGTATTCCAGCACATTGGGTTTGATGTGAAGCAGTCTTTAAGATGATAAATTGAAGACTGTATGTTTTATGTTTGAAGGGTGTTACGGCCGTAAACTGTAAACCATGTAGGACTTATAGGTAGTTTTATACATTCCTCCATATTACTGCATCAAATGTCATTGCACAGTTATATTGTTAGCTAGTTATGTTACGATTTAGAAGGTGGTTTTGCCACCTTATGTACTTGCACACACGAGGGCTATCAAAAGGTCCTTGAGGTGATTCCAGGTGTGTTATTTGTATTTTGAGTCTATTACTGCTGTCTTTCAACATTAAGAATAATGAACTGTCACTAAAAGCATGATGCTTAGAAATTGGAATAGTCCAATGAGAGATTTTGCCAAATATACCAGAATCAGACTGATACCAATGAACTTATCAGTACCATGTTAACTGAAAGATCTTGGGAGACCACTGTAGTAGATTACTGAATAATCGTTGTAATTGAAAATAAGAACCCCCTTTTTGAAACGGTGGAACCCTAGAACACTGTCTTGGACAGGAGTGCCCAAAAGGTAGATCCACAAATAATGTAGAACTACAACTCCCATGATGCTTTGCATGCTTTTAGAATGACACCACATAGTGGAAGCTGTAGTTTTAAAACATCTGGGGATCTACCTTTTGGGCACCCCTGCTCTAGGATGTAGACAGCAGACTATCATAAAGTGAAAAAGTACTCTAGCATAACCCCAGAGTTATAGATCCCAGGTAAGTTTCTAGAATATAGCTTCCAGGTTTTGATAAAAAGAACATAAAACCATCTAGTGGTTAATGATTGTTTAAGGAAGGAATTTTACATGAACCAAGTCATATTTGTGAAACTTGGGGGTATTTGGCTTTGAAATAGATATTTGCCAGTGGACCTGGCTTACCTGTTTTCACTTCTTATCACATTGGCAAGATGAAATGGGTAGAAACATAATTTGAAAACCTATATCTTTACCCTTTGTCTTTTTTATATTGCTTGTAATTAGTGATGTCCCGAACAGTTCGCCGGGATCCGTTCGCCGGCGAACATAGCGTGTTCGGTCTGACCCCTATTCGTCATGGAGGTGGGAGGGTCTAGGAGGGAGGGTCTGCTGCTGATTGGCTGGAATGTGTCTGCTGACTGTGAGGTACAGGGTCAAAGTTTACTCAATGATGACGAATAGGGGACGGACCGAACATTGCGCGTGTTCGCGACCGCGAACACGCTATGTTCGCCGGCGAACAGTTCCCAGTGAACTGTTCGGGACATCACTACTTGTAATATATCCATCTATTTGAAATGAATATTACCATCACCATTGAATATATGTTGCCATAACTGGCAAGTTGTTAGGAGTTTATTGTGAAGTGATTTCTTTTATTTTTTATTTTTTATTAATCATTCATATTTTTTACAAAACAAGACTTCATATTTGTTTTGGACAGTTACGCTACCCATGTAAAATGTCCTTCCATACAGGAAGGCTAGCTGTTAGCAGGAAACGTTATATTTAAGTTTCCTTTCAAACTCCTGTTTATCTTGTCTTTTGATGAGTTTGCTTTTTGACCGTTTTTTTCAAGAGCCATCGACGGCCTGTTCATGCTCCGTTGGCAAAGAAGGTATGCAGAGACAAAAACTGAATCTCATAGTATTTGCCTAAGCATTGGAAGCATGGGTTGGAGATTAAAGGGGATTATGTACAGAAAACACAAAACGGTCTACAAAATATTTCGTATTTCCTTTAAGATATATCTGCAGGTAGAGTAGTTTATTGTAGCATCAATGGATTATTTCAGTCATTTCTTCTGTTTTAATTATAACTACATGTACGTCCATCATTATAGGTGATTGTATTATGAAGCGGAGTTGACCTTGTTCCCAAACCCAACTGATCTTTGAGGAATAGAAACATGTATTCCTGACACTATAGGTCTTAATATTCCCCTGTCCTCCCTTACCTCCGGTTAAAAAGGGGAGATGAGCCCCACCACCGCTCCGCCCACTTGGCTGAGATCATCTCAGCCAATCCAAAGTGTTCCCATAGGAAAACATTGGGAGGCTATTGCCAATTCGCGGCAAAACACCGCTATGCACCAGTCAGCATCTCCCCATAGAAATGCATTGACTCAGTGCATCTCTATGGAGAAAGTTCAGCGCCTCCATGCAGAGTGTGGAGACCCTAAACATGCAGCACTGACCTAGAAAGCCCCTCTAGTGGCCATCTGAATGACTGTCACTGGTGGTGTCCCTAGGCACTAATGTAAACACTGTCTATTCTCGCCATAACAACTAAATTAAGCTGTAGTTGTTATGGTAACTATAGTGTCCCTTTAATCCTTATAATCTTGCTTATTATACAGAGTCCTTAGAATTCCTTTATTTCACTAAAGCTGCCATGGTTGGACAGAGAGAAATTCTGCAATAATGTTAAATGATGTATAATTGTTTTTTTAAAAGGGCTTTTTATATTAAAATATAATGTACCTTATGTAAAACAGCAAGTATTTGGTACCACATGTCATAGTTTTTCCTTCCTGACTATTTTAAACTTAAAAAATAAAAAAAATGAGTAGTCACCTGTCGTGTTCAACTGGCAGCAGTTCTCATTATTTGTTATTTCATGCATCATGTGACATAACCGAAAGAACTGGAGGCTGGACATGCAGAATTAGTCTACCTCTTAGATTTTAAGAGACTCGAGCATTTGTGACCGGCTTTGTTTAGGTATATCCCAGTAACATATGAGTTCATTGCTAGACCCACACAGACACCTATCGTCCAAACCCATTAGATAGGAGATGATAGCATGTCATTAAAGTGGGCAGAGTCCAGGCTGATTATTTTTATATTTGTCCTTTCTTCCTTCAGAGTGCCCAGGTAAAACATTTTCTTTTCACTTATCCTTTCTAAAAATGTTTTTGCCTTTTTGTGTTTTGGGGTTTTTTTTTGGCAGTCATTCCTCTTGTTAGCATGTTCTGTTACTATCTCCATATTGTGTAGGATTAGCTCTGCTGTAGGGAATTTTAGGCCACAAGCAGCTCGACCTTCTCTATCTCCCTCGGGCCACTGCTCAAATATCAAAATTACACTGCTGACCTTTTTTTGTTGTGTTTTATTTATTTATTTATGTATTTATTTCAAACACTTGATGCTACTCCACCTCCTGGAAAAATTGGATGACTTCAGCACAAGAATGTACTCAAGGATAAAAATATTTAATCTTTCTAGTAGTCGCAGCCTGCAGGTCCTATCATGCATGTATTCTGTTCTTATTGATTTTGATTTTCTTATTGTAATATGATGTGCTGGTGACCAAGGCGGGGGTAAGCCCATTAGTGTTGGCAAGCAGGGCAGGAGAAAAGAGACTTCATTTATTTTCCATTCTTTATTTTTGTATAGGAAAAGACACCTGTGCTGCAATACAAACAAGTAATGTCATGGATATCATTACCCTAACACACAGGAAAGAGGATACCCTCAAAATGATGGTGCAAAGAGCTGTATTACCAGGCCTTAGAGTGGTCGGATTTAACAAATTAAAAGATAGAAGTCAGGAATAGCAGAGGTCAGGAATACAGATAAATGAGAAACAAGCCAGGTCAGGAATATAGAAATGCACAGGTCAATATACAAGCCAGGTCAGGATACCAGAAGTTCACAAAATCAAAACAAAGCCAAGGTCAATAACCGGCATTCACAAGGGTAATCCTTAAATCCTGGACTGGTAGGAGATACTTGAGGACTAGGTTGGGAACCAATGGTGTAACCAAACGGAAACCATGATAGGGCAATGAGTAAGGGCCTAAACTGTCTTTTTAAATAGGTTCACATGTGTTCTGATTGGTCCATGTCATCTCTGCGATTCTAAACAGCATAGGGTGGCCGAGATGGCATGGTCCCCTTAATGGCAGGTGTGACGTCATTCATTTCACGTCTATTTAAGGACGCGCCCTTTGAGTGAGTGGCGGATTGGTGCCGACAAACGCGGAGGAGCTGTTCACCAGCGCAGAATGAATTTAGTATATTTTTCCCCACAGGCTTCCAACGCGCAGCAGCTTGGCTAGAGGGGAGCTGCTTGAGCAGGTAAGTATTGCTACAAGTAGTAGGCAGACGACAATAAAGTATCTTGCAAAGTGCAACACGTAACATTAAATCTAGAACAGTTTTGATAGGAGGAAAGTAAACGATTCAAAATGTAATCATCTCATAGTGATTACACATTGTGTGAAAGAACCATGACCTTGTAAATGCTACTAAAATATCCAGTGACTGTCAGTAATATTAGGACAGAAAAGGAAAAAAAGGGTGAGCAAAGAGGAGTGAGAATAGAGAGCATGGCTTTCCACGGTGTGTTTTTTTGTCAGTATTGTTAGGTCATTGGACATTGCTGAGGGTGTCATCACACACCAAGTTCTAATTGGTAGGTGCAACCTGTCATTGGGAGATTTTCCAGCCATATCATCCAAAGCCTGCTACACGTGACCGATAACAGATTGTCTGTGAGCTAGTTTTCAGAGTTTATAATGTAATTTTTTTTTCTTTTTGATTTTAATCACAATTGAAAAAAGAATGGCTTAATCCAGCACACAGCAGTTGTTCACATTTTCATTTGTAAACAGTTAATTATTGTTAGTATTGATTTATGAAACCCAGATTTCTACTCCGAGAAGGGTGCATGAGTAGGGCAAAAATCTGGGACCAGAGTTTAGAGAGCCTTTTATTTATTCCATAAAGCTGGGATGTTCCATTTCTGTAGCCAAGTTTGAGTTATTTTTCTTATAATTTATGTATGCAGTGCCAACAAATTCCACAGAGCTTGATTCATTAAAGGGACACACCAGGAACCCACACGTCTGATATAATACTTAGGGTAGATAACAATAAGGTTTTTTTTGTTTTTTTCTCTTCTTACACTTATTTACTCCATAAGCCCACTCTTTTTGTCCCTCCCAACCTGTCCGTGTTTGCTCCAAAAATACAACTGTATGTAAAGCATAGCAAAGATTTCTAAGAGGGAAAGTTAAATGTATATTCTGGTCTGTGCGGTCTTTTCTTATCCTGGAGAATCAGTTTATTCCCCCAAGAGCTGTTCCACTCCTCACTTAGGGCAAGTGGAATTGCTCTGTAAGCTGGTAGTGTTCATACAACAGCTGTTATTGGTTTACATGTGTATGCAACGATCAGCAGAGCATTGATCCTCGCATGCACAGTCCACGGCTTGGCTCTCGTGTAGCAGACTCATTCCCTCTCTGTTCGGTTGTCCGAATGGATAATGTGTGGTCCCCATTTTATACCTCCCCGAACACCGGCCACCCCTGGCTGTTAACCACAAACAAGCAATTAACTCAAGTGCTTTACCTGGGTGGCCTGGTATAACCAAATGCACATGCTCTAGTGAATGGCGGCCATTTTGTCTCCCACAGCAGGCAGCGGTACAGGGTAGAACAAGGAATAGAGCAGCGCTAAACAAGCTAAGAGCACTAGGATGGGAGGCAGCACACCTGATAATAGGGGAATCCCTCCAACCCCTAAGAAAACTAGAACAAGTCAAACAACAATATACAGGTAGTGCCAAGAAAAATACTCCAAACACAATAGTATATAATAATATACAATAAAATCAATAAGAGCAATAAAAAAAAACACAGGATATAAAGAGTCCACAATAAAACTTAAAATAATAAAAAATACCAAATGGTATGGCACAGTCTCAAAGGTGGTAATAGATCTTCTAGTCCTGGTATGGGACTTTCTTGGTAGCTTCGCTTAATAGCAGAATATGAAAAGGAAGCAAAAACAGAGGCAAACCAATAGTGCAATATGGTAGTACGTGGTAGAACAAACGACACTTAGATAAGGGTAGGTAACAGCATGCAGTGGTATACAATCCCCACTTGCAGGATTTCCCTCTGGTTTTGGCACACCGTAGAATGATGGTAAATCACAACTGGATAACGATGAGGTAGATTGTATGGAATGACAAAAAAAGCAGCCAATAGTGCTCTCTATATAGATAGGTAAGTATCAATAAGATAAATAAAATATACTTACAATAGAGTGAGCAGACAAACCGCTCTATGTATCAAGCCTGGGTGGTATAATCCCCACCAAGGATTTCTTTGGTTGGTTGTCCACAGTAGGTGATGGGTCCAGATGTCAGGTAAAAGTATAAATATAAATAATAATAAGTTCTAAAAATATATGGCTAAAAGGCAGGTAGTGAGGTAGCCAAAATACTTTATTTTTTTTTTTTTTATTTAAATTCTTTATTTTTGTAGTGCATGAAGGTATAACAGTGAGTGTGTGGTACCCCGACGGCAATCCACACACGTTTTAATGACATAAATAACAGTGGGGTATATAGGAACTTTGCACATTTTAAATATATTAACATGAGAGGTCAACTGTATGAGCTGTAGCTTAGAGGAGTGCTCAACGCTTGAGACAGGATAAACATAGGTTAAGTTATGCATCGGGATTGTCAGTTATTGATAAACAGTGGGTCCCTGCAACCTTTTAAGATTCACAACTGTGCAGTTTCATGTGGTTAAGTACAGGTGAGGTACAAGATGCAGGTACACATACTACGAGAAAACTAACAGGTCGAAAACAGATTCTTAGGGTAGCCCTATGCCATGTTGCACGTATTGGGTAATGATGAGAGCTGAAAGTGGCAGTGAGGTATGCAGGCTAAACTAGACTAGCGAGTATCTAGTGTGGGGTGCGGTATTGCGCTAAACTCCATCTTAGTAGGCCGTAAAGCCTGGACCTAGTGTAAAACATGCTCAGTTGATAGGCTTATGAATCAAACTTATAAGAGTATGAAGAAAGTATGCTAAGAGTAGTTAAGAAGTCGTTAGGCTTCAGTGAGGTTAAGGTAGGTAGTTAATTAGGCCATTATGCAGGCTATTCAATCAGGTCTAGCTCCTAACGACTGGTATCATGCTGGTATAGATTGTTTAACTAGCAGGATTCATCTACAGTGTTGTTGCTTGCCTGATTAGTTAGACATGAATAAACATAGATAAACATTCTGTAGAGGGACAGAAAATGCAAATTAAAGATTACTAGCAAGGGCTTCTGAGCGTGTAATAATCAGGGTAAACCATAAGTAAAAATACATAGTCGTTTGCCAGACTCTGGCACGAACGGGAAAGTCCAGTTAAAGTTCAGCCGACCCCTGACACCGGGAAACGCTGGCGCTCTGTCAGGCAGTTCTTCTGGGTCCTGAGCACACATGGGGGTCCACGCTGTTCCCCAGTGGGTCGTGGAGGAGCTCTCCGCTTGTTTCGTCTCTCCGGGTGCTGTCTCGCTGTGTCTTGGTTAGCGTTGCCGTGGGCTTTGCGGATGGCAGTGTGCAGGCTTATACTGTGCCGGTCCTCGGTTTCTGGGACCTCTGGGAAAGGTGTAGATGACCCGAGTTTGTCTCGTGGTCCGGGACGGTGGCTTGTGGCAGTCGAGGGGTCCGGCTCTGTTTCCCACCTCTTTCGTGAGCTTTGACGCTGCTTAATTCTGGAGGTCGCTCTGTGTCTGCGAGGGGGATGCCATTGCAGGGTGCGTCGCGTGGCCGGGCGGATCCACGCCACCGTCTCTTTCATTGCCATCCGATGAGGCTGCCTTCTGGCTTTGAGCTTTGCCCACAGGTAGGAGCATACTATGCTTAGAAAGTCCCCTGTGTGCTTGGGTGGTGCAATGCGTGGTTGCTTGGCCTTAGGCCGCATCCGCGACGCCATCTTAGTTGGGTCCTGTGGTCGTCGTCTGTTTGACGGCTGAGTCGCTTGTGCGGGTGTGATTGTGGGGGTATCCGTCCCCAGCGAGGACCGGGATGTCCCCCGCCGGTCCATAGGGGGGGTAGCAGGGCTGGTTCCCGTTTAGGAGTGAGCCTCAGGCCAAGAGATCGGTCGTCGTCCTCAGGCTGCAGGCTTTGCTCCGGTTTAGGCCGCATGGTCGTGTGAGGCTTGTCCGTTTTGTATCGGTGCCGGGGTGGTACCGTTATGTTCCCACTGCTGTTCTGTGACTGATCCCGGTCACCGGTTGCCATTAATGTTGTCGTATCAGTCGGTAGCATCACAAGTTTGTCCACGGTTGCAGGAGCTCTCAGATTATGCGGCTAGCCATCTTGGCTGTCAGGCCCCGCCCCCCAAAATACTTTATTTTAACAGCATAAAACCACAACGCGTTTCTCCCCTTAGGACTTGGAGAAACGCGTTGTTTTTATGCTGTTGTTAAAATAAAGTATTTTGGCTAACTCACTTACCTGCCTTTTAGCCATATATTTTTAGAACTTATTATTATTTATTTTTAATATCTGTATATGTAACAGTCACAATGGAAACCAGCTGAATGTTCCTACGGATTCCATTGGTTGCTGCTTTGATTGTTCTAATTATAGACGTTTGTTCTGTATTGATTCTATCGCTGACTTTTAGTCCCTGTTATTCATTATATATTTTATGAATTCCTCTGCTGTATGGGAAAATACTGTAATTTAATATAGGCATTTGCTTTTCTATCACACATGTTACATTGCTGCCACCCATCCCATTTATTAACCCTATTAAAGGTTAATAAGTATTTAGTAGTTTAGAAAAATACCCCTTTGTGTCTCATTAGAGATTTTTTTTTGTTGCCTGAAGCTGAAGGAAGCAAGGTGAATTGTTAGCCTTGGTGTGGCAGATGGGCGAACACCAAATGGCCATTGGAGTGAAACAAAAAAAAACCATTGGAGTGAAACAAAAAAAAATTATTTAAATATGCACAGGGATTTGGGCTGGTGCGCAAGTAACTCTTTTCTCAGTTTTTTATTGTATATATTGAGGCTGATGTGTGCTATAGTTATTGCTGCCACCCAGGAGTAGTGGGAGTCTGAGCGCAGGGCTTATTTTTGTATAATATAGACATTTACTGGAGATTAATGAAAAGGGTTGTTTTTTCTTTCTCTCCAGCACAAGAAACGTGGTAGATGTCAGTTCTCACTTATGTGATGTACGTCATTTTATTGCCCTATTTGCAAATATTTATCTTTTCATCTTGGTACCCCCCTTAACCTTATCAAGCACACAAATCCTGGTTTTATACTTTCCTTTTGTTTCTTAACCAAACCTTACTCTCCAGAAATAGCTTTCCTTCCTGCACCCATCTAGCAGGGTATTTACAGACTAGGAGCGGTCTCTGGGAGCTGTGCTGGGGAGGGATTTTTTTATATTGCGGTTGCCAGGGAACTGCTGTTTTCTTAAAACATTGGAGAAAGTTTATTTTCACATGAAATATTAATGGTAGCGGCTTACAAGCAGAGCATCGCGAAAACGTGAGACACTTCAAATGACGAGCCAGAAAAAGCACACAGACGTCAGGAATTGATCAAACTGAAAAACCTGGCAAAATATCAATCCTGGAGCCATGCTTTATTTTTATTTGTGTGCCAGGGTATCCAAAAAAAACACTTTGCTCTCAGTATTTAAGGAACGTAACCTAAATCCGCTTTTATTTTGCCGAGATAAAGCACTGCTCTAGCTACTCTAAAACTAGGTCATTGATTGTGTTACCTGCAGTTCAGAATTTCACAGCATTACGTAAAATATGTATGTAAAGGGATTTATTGAAAAATGAGAGGCTCACTAGTGCCAGTCATCCTGATGGGAACTTTTAAAAGGACATTTTCAAACGGCGCTTATGCTCTTTTTGAGAGATCCTGGTACATTTTAATGTTTAAAACTAAATGTTTAATATTAGGGGGTTGTTTGAGGACAATGGAAACTGGGTATTGTTCTTGCTTTTAAATAAATAAATAAAAAAAAAACTAGCAGCCTAAAACCAAGTTGCAATTCTTACTGTGAATTTCTTACATCTAAAAAATTGCTCATATATTTTAATTAAGAATTGCCAATATGTGCCATAGCACTGTATCCCATCTGGATATTGCATGCAATGTGATTGAAAGTGATTGATGAAATTGCAGAGGTAGACCTATTAGACTAATAGAATAGGGAGGACTGCTGAATCTAGCATATTTTCCAAGATTATTTAAAACATAAGGATTGGCAGCACGTGGAAAGTGCTTTCCCAAAGTACATTGAATTCCAGTGCTGCAGTTGAGAAACCAATTTTATTGAAGCAGAAATCCTGCAGTATGAGTGCTATGTAATGCAGAGCAACAATTTTCATGTTCTGCCCATCATCATGAAGAAGTGATGATTGTCCAGGAAACACAAATGGGTATGTAATTCGCTGACCAGAGCAATAGTACTGTAGCTGTAGGCTGCAAAGCATCATGGGTAATCTAGTTCCATGACTGCTGGAGAGCCACCTACTGGCCATCCCTGGTCTTGCAGAATGAGCAGTAGTAGATTGATGTTTTTGTTTACTATTTTGAGAGTGGGTTATCCTTAACCCCTTAACCCCTTAAGGACAGAGCTTCAGAAGCTTGTCTTTCACTTAATGACAACGGCATTTTTTGCATTTTTTGCTATTTGCGTTCAACTGCAATTAGCTTTTTACTTATTCATTGCACCGACACATATTATATACCGTTTTTTAAAGGACAGAAAGGGCTTTAATTTGATGTAACACATATATATATATAAATGCTTATTTATTATTAAAAAAATACAGAAATATGCAAAAAAAATGAATTTTTGTGTGTTTTTTTTACAGTTTTTGCAATAATAATGTGTACATAATTAGTGCAGGTTAAGGAAAGTAATTAAAAATAAATTCATTTAGTTGTTCTGAATTACAGAATATATAATGTGTCTGGGATTTTCAGTTTTTTTTGGTAGTTACAGGTCACAAAGCACAAGGAGTAAAATACACTTTTTATGTGGAGCGATTTTAGAATTTGGTATGTTTGTCTTGTAAGCCTAATAGCCATAAAAGAAAACAAAATTGCCACACAAAAGTATATATTTATATAAAGTAGACACCACAGGCTATTTACCTAAGGTTGTTTTGACACTTTCTACGTAGCCATTTTACCGCCAACCTCTGCTAAATATTGGAGTAAAATTGTGTTTTTTGGGGGTTTTCGCACACAAACTTATAACAAAGAACTTCTCATGTGTATTTTGTAAAGTTGGTGTGTGCTATTCCTGTACAAAGTTTTATTATGTGTTCAGTTACTTCTGCTGAGTACAACGGTACCCCCATTGTATGTCTTTGGCACTATTTCGTGAAGCTACAGTGCCATATAGGAGACCTGTCCTTTTCAGTATTCACAGTAGAATTTTGAGAGACGGATTTAATGAGCCTATGCTTCCATTTGGGGTATTATAACAGTTTGACTGTTCAAAAAAAACCCCACAAAGGCCTACCATTTGTAAAAGTAGACACCCCAGGGTATGTCATAAGGTGCATATTGTGCCTTAACATGCCCCCATTTTTTTACCATTACATGCCAAAGTATGTGGTAAAAAATAATTTTGTGCATTTTTTACATACGGATTGCATTTTTGTTGGGCATTTTGTATATTTCATTTGTGCCACTAAGCTCAAACCCCCCAAATTATGCTCAGCTAAGTCTTCTGAGTAAAAGGACACCCCCATTGTATGTCTATAGCACTATTTCGTGAAGCTACAGTGCCATATAGGAGACCAAGCCATATCATTTTTTACCGAACTTTGAATTTTGACGCCGGGCCTAAGTGCAATTTCCAAGCATCTTCGCAGGTTTTAAATTCAAACTACCCCACAAAGGCCTACCATTTCTTAAAGTAGACACCCCAGGGTATTTCAAAAGGCATATTTTGAACCTTAGCGTGGGATCATTTTTCCGCTAGCGTGTACCAGGTGTAGTGGTAATAAGCGTTTTTTTCTGCCTTTTTGACACACAAAGTGAGTTTGCACAGTATATTTTGCAAACCATATGTGTACTACCACTGTATAATACTTCATATGTTGCTCAGCTATGTCTGCTGAGTACAAAAACACCCCCGTATGTACCTTTGCCAGGTATATGTGGACATCAGAGGGGCACATTTGGGACACAGCCATTCCATTTTTTTTTCCAACTTTCAATTTTTACGCTGTGCCCATGTCCCATTTTAGAGTATTTTACCAGGCTATATAATCCAAATACCCCATAAAGCCATACCATTTCTTAAAGAAGACATCCCAGGGTATTTCAAAAGGCATATTTTGAACCTTAGCGTGGGATCATTTTTCCGCTAGCTTGTACCAGGTGTAGTGGTAATAAGCGTTTTTTCTGCCTTTTTGACACACAAAGTGAGTTTGCACAGTATATTTTGCAAACCTTATGTGTACTACCACTGTATAATACTTCATATGTTGCTCAGCTATGTCTGCTGAGTACAAAAATACCCCCGTATGTACCTTTGCCAGGTATATGTGGACATCGGAGGGGCACATTTGGGACACAGCCATTCCATTTTTTTTCAAACTTTACATTTTTACGCTGTGCCCATGTCCCATTTTAGAGTATTTTACCAGGCTATATAAACCAAATACCCCATAAAGCCATACCATTTCTTAAAGAAGACATCCCAGGGTATTTTAAAAGGCATATTTTGAACCTTAGCGTGGGATCATTTTTCCGCTAGCTTGTACCAGGTGTAGTGGTAATGAGCGTTATTAAATGTATTTTTTTACTTTTTAAAACTTTTTTTACTTTTTAAAACTATTTTTTAAACTTTTGTTTTGCTTATTAATTTTTTTAAAGTTTCCTAAACTTTCGTAAAACTTTTTTTTACAGATTTAACATTTTTCTAAGCTTTTTTTTTTACGTTAACCACTAACTAGCAGTAAGCAGCACTAACAGTAAATTCCCCATTTTCCCATAACTCCCACCCACCCCAGCTAGCAAAATATTTAATTATACAGTATTTAAATTAGTTAATTAAATAAATGTAACCCCTGAGGGTTAAAAAATAAATAAAAGTTAATCGTCAGGGGTTAAAAAAAAATTAGATCACAGTATAATACTGTGATCTGTATTTTGATCACTGTAGGCAGTGATCGACTGGCAGGGAAGGGGTTAATTTTTATTTGGACTGGGTAAAGGGTTTATTTTTTTACATTTTTTACTTAAACGTTATTAAAACTTTTTTTTTAACTTAATTTTTTAACTTTTTAAAGCTTATTTTTAAACTTTTTTTAACGTTAACCCCTAGTTAGCCTAATACTAAATCCCCCAATTCCCCACTAACTTCCACCCTCCCCAGCTAGCTAAATTTATAACTTTAAAATTTTTTAATTAATTAATAAAATAAATTTAACCCCTGAGGGTTAAAAAAAATAATAATTAACCCTCAGGGGTTAAAAAAAAAATCAGATCATAGTAAAATGTAATCCCTGCCAATTGATCACTGTAGTCAGTGATCAATTGGCAGGGAAGGGGTTAATTTTATATTAAAATGGGTAAAGGGGGGGTAAAGGGGGGTGGGATTTTAATTTAACTTTATCGTTTTGTCACCAGGGGGCAGGATCACTGAAGATCCGGCTCCCTGCACTTCACACAGAACCAGGAAGTGCAGGGAGGCGGAGGTGAGTATAGAGAGCACATGTGCCCGCTCTGGCATGCTGTCAGAGCGGGCACATGTACTCTGACAGCCCGATCCGGTGCTCCCGGTCTGCCTCTAATGCAGACCGGAGCACCATTAACCCCACGATCGCCGCGATTGCGGCGATCTGGGGTTAATTTTAACGGGTGACGGACGAGGTCCGTCACTCGTCGTTAAGGCAATCCCCAGAGTGACGGACCTCGTCCGTCACTCGTCGTTAAGGGGTTAAGGACACATGCCATGTGTGACATGTCATGATTCCCTTTTATTCCAGAAGTTTGGTCCTTAAAGGGTTAAAGCAATATGGGGTGCTGCTTTAAGAGCACAGCAGCATGAATACTGAGCCACATGCTCTGATGCATGTGAGTGTATTCCTAATATCAGCCTGCACCTGCCACTTTATAGTACCATCTGCACTGTTTTTTTTCCTCTCTGTTTTTTATGTTACATACCATCATTTGAGACTTCTACATATCCACGCGTAGTAAGGGGTAAGATGACCCCCGGAGTATATTTCACGTTGGTTTTAACACTCCACTTCTGTTGTATAATTTTTTCCCCTTATTTGCACTTATATTTACTTTTTGAATTATTAGGTGAGGGAAGAAAGGTGTCCCTCCACTTGTGTTTGAGCTGCTTAAAATTGTATTGGTTTTAAATAGTACCGTATTTTATTTCTGTTTAACCCCTTAAGGACACATGACATGTGTGACATGTCATGATTCCCTTTTATTCCAGAAATTTGGTCCTTAAGGGGTTAAGCACTAGATCACACTTTGTCATTGCAAGAATGTTTTATTGCACTGATGTTTTTGTTATTCCATATTTGTAGACACCAGACTTTGAACTGACCAATGGCATACACTAATTTCTTCAGCTTTAATCATATTTGTTCTCAAATCACTGCATGTTATGAAACTGTTTGCACTAAACTGATAAACTAACGTGTATAAAGTATCATTATCTCACCTCTTTCATAATTTATTCTTTATCTTTTTCTTTTTTCCACATTATTTAAAGAAGAACTTTAGTGTTAGGAAAACAAAGCTAAATTCCCAACACTGCAGAGTCCTAGTGGGAGGCAGCCTTAAACTTGCAATATAAAGATTGCAGTTCCTCTAAAATTGCAATATTTTCCCTTGCAGGGTTAAGGGTACAGGGACGTTGCACCTAGGTCACTTCAATGGCATGAAGTGGTCTGAGTGCCTATAGTGTCCCTTTAAACATGGCAAGCTACAGTCATGCATAAACCAGAAAAAGCAAGGGGAATTGGGGGCACATCCGTCCAAGACAACTAATGCCCCGTTTCCACTGAGTGGTTCGGGTCGGTACGGTCTGCTACGCTATTTTAAGTGTTTCCATTATGAAAGTGGCCCATACAACCGAACCAAACCGCACCATTCCTGGGCCCCCTTCAGATGTAGGTCCATAGGAAATTGTATGGTACGGTTAGGGCTACTGGCATTACACTATAAAATCCATTGATTGGCGGACAGGAAACCGTTAATACTCACAACAAATAACACGCTAGGCATTTGGTCTAAACCCTGCATGCCCCCTGGCGGTCCGACTTGCAATGGAAAGACTCACTTGAATAGGCTAGACCATTCTAACCCTTACGAACCGTACCGACCCAAACCATACCGCTCAGTGAAAACGAGGCATAAGCGATGAGCGTAGTTCCCAACACAGATCTGGGAATCAAGGGAGATATCTGGTTGCACACCCAATGTGATCATTATTGTGGAACATTGCAACAATTATTCCTTCCACAGTTCACTATTGAATCTCCAACTCTCACAACAAGGGCAATGCACATTGTGGCAACATTTACGCTTCCAATATGGCTATTGGGACTTATTTTTGAACATACAAGATTAGCATGGAATTCATTGGGAATTAAAATTTTTAGACCAAAATAGCTAAATGGGAAAAAAAAATCTCCAAGTCAACTGTGTTTTCATCTAATTTATTTTATTAATTTTTAGGTTCCCCGGTGAAACTCCTAGTTTAGTGAATAACCTTCTATGTGTGCTAATCATCCAATCAATATGAGTTGGCTCAGAATTGATGGGAGAAATTTGGGCAGTAACAAATTCCATGACATCTTGAACGAACTATATACTTCCTATACGTACAAAAACAGGGTTTCATTTTCTTCTAGTATCAAGGGGATTTAGCACTGAATGCTTTGTATCTCAACTTGTAGAACTTGTCAGCTGAATGATATTTATTTGATTATCCAAATCAACGATTCCATTTTAACTAAATGATTACTGGAATACCCTGGAGAATTCAGACTCCCCCCTCCCCACACAAATCATAATACACACCCTGGCAGGAAGCCACAGCCATTTTTAAGCCTAGTTGTGTATCACTAATTTTATTTCGTAGAAAGCAAAATAATGAATACTTTGTAAACATGTCTCCCATATTCATTATATTTTACATTGTTAAATCGTTAATTTGCTCTCTGTTATTTCTGTTTTCTGAATTTCTTATACACAGTCTGGTTTGATTGCTAACATTTTGTTACTGCAGTGGCATTACTGGTCTCAAGTGGTTCTGAAACTTGGTTTCATGAGTCTGACATCTTCCAAGGATTTGCATCTGAAAGATGTTGATTGTCCCCCTGTAGCGACACTATAGCAATCTACTAAACTGTGCACGGACATTCAGATTGCACAATCTAGGGCAAAGTAGCAAATATGCAAACTTTTTTTGCCAACGCTACTATTTGATCCCACAGTTCTATGACACCAGACCTTGATATTTAGTGAATGATGCCCCCACCCTGTCTACACCTTAGAATGAAAGATCGGACAGGGCTCTCAGCTCTTTCTGTTACTGTTCACCCAACATGTGTTGTTCCAGCTACTTGTTAGTCCACCTTTTGTACAGCGCTACAGAATTTGTTGGTGCCTTCTAAGTCATAATAATAATGAAGGATTAGCTGCACACAGGATCGTCTTTTTAAGTGACAGGTAGAATTCCGAGAAATAAAAACTGAAACTGATAGAACTTGAACCTATCCAGCAGTGTTGCTCTTTGTATACTAATTTGCCTGCTGGGAATCCGGATCATAATAATTGGAATTCACTCCTGTATGTCACACAGCTATCCACCATGGTTTGTCTCTGCCGGACAGTGTGTAATTGTTTGTGCCGGTGTGTGATGGATTGGAGGGCCTTGACCATTTACTTTCTATGAGAAAGTTCTTCCTCATCCTGTTTATTGTTGGAATTTGAGCAGACACTAATTGTGTTTGTCATGCGCTTGTCCTATGATATAGTTGATGTTTTGCAGAAATCATCGTTTTGCTCCCGTGTTTCTGCAGCAATAGTGGCTGATGGTGAGGAGGTGGGGGAGACGTTGAATAGCTAAACTATAAGGTTTTCTGTGTTGATGTTACTGTAAGCAGATTACTTTTTTTTCTTTTTTCTTTTTTTAACTAGAGTGCAGGGAACATAACTGACTTATACCAGAGGCTTTGTGATACTGCAATTGAGTATCTCGCTGGGGAGGTTCAGGTTAGCTATACCGGTTTGTTTTGTAACAAGAAATGGGAACGTTTAAAGTAAACTTGTTCTCTAAATAGGTTTAGCCTAATTATTGTAGCAGTGAAATCGCCATCTAGTATTCTGTTACAAAAAAATCTACTTTAGCACAGCTATCACTTCTGCACTCCTCTCCTGCACTATGACAATAGGATTTGGCAGGACAACTTGCGTTTATGCATCTCGCCTGGCTTCAAAAGCATGAGCAGCAGCTTAGAATTCCTACTGAAAATGGTGTGGCTGATACGTAGCAATAAAGAAAAGGAGGCAAAAAAAAGTAATACGTTTGGTGGAATATTGTCTATAACAGTGTATACATGAAATGACAAGCCCTATAAAGTGTCAGAAAGTCATGTTTCTCCTAGACGATACCACAAGACACAACAGTGACTATACTTTCATAAGCTTAGATGTTCTTCTAAAACAAGTTTTGATGCAGTGGCATCATACATTTTGCCCAAAAGTTGACAGGTCTGTTCGACAAAGGGCATGTCATCCTGGCGTCAAATCACGACAGACTGACTTGGGCCTAGTGCTGGCTGTACCCACTGAGAGCAGCAAATCGCTGTGAAAGTGCTCAGTATAGTTTGCTCAGCACAAGTGCATTTAATGATAGATGTGCCTTATGAAAGCTTAGTCTCTGGTGTCCTCGGGTGCCTGATTCCACAGAGCAAACCAAAGACAAGAAGACAGGACCCCGACTTTGGGTTGCGGGATTGTTATGAGGTATGGCAAGTCACCATAAGCTTCTGTTTCATTTGAATTGTTTTCTTTGATGCTCCAAATATTGGATCTTCCTGGACAATTGTAGACGTTCCAAACTTTGAGATGATCCCTAAAATGTTGTGTTGAATTTATACAAATGTTTGTAAAATGCATGAGAAAACCCTTTGCTTAGAACCATTAACATTTTTGATTTATTATTTTTATTTATTTTTTGCATTTCCCCCTTAACCTTCTGTAGTTGATACAATCTCTTAATTGATGACAAAAATAGACTCACTGTGTACACAGGGAGGAATCTTGCAGTCAAAATTACTTGATTACACGTATCCATTAGTCATAACGCACAACTTCCCACCAGTGTTGATCTTGTGATGGATTATACATTGGGCGACCAAGATAATATCTCATCGTCTTGTTTTTATGCAATCACTGTGTCCAGAAAGAGACTTGCCAAATTACTAGAAATGCAAGATATGGTCATTTATTATAGCACATGCATGTCATTGTCACAGTTGTGGTTATCCTTTGCAGAGCTGACTGATTTAAATGTCACTGGAGATCTGTCTATGAATCCATTTTTACACCATATTTATAACAGAGAGTTGTTAGGGTTTTTTTATGTAGAAGATGTGACAAATTTGCAGTATGATAGTAGCCATCTTTCCTTAAGTAACAATTGCTAATAAGAAAATAAGTTCACAACTGACTACTGGCAAAGAGACACCTATTCTCCCCCCCCCCCTTTTTTTTTGTGGGTTAAAAAACAAATTGTGGGTCACATAGCTGACTAACCATTAAGATAAAGCAGTAATGTTTGGAAAAGCAGAAAATAGAAAACCGTACGGCTTTTCATTAGCTATACTTTGACTTTAAAAAGGAAAATAAATATGTAAAATAAAGGAACTCATTATGGCCTATTTAAAGAGTTACTCCAGCCTCTATGACCACTTCAGCTTTTAGAAGTGGTCATGGAGTAAACAATCTGTATGTCTAGTGTTTATGTTTAGATGTCTGCACTTATGTTGTGGGGACTAGTTGCACCTGGGTATAGTGGGTGCAGTGTTTCAGGCTGTTTAAAGCGGCACTATCATGCCGAACTTGCCTTTCGCCCATCGCTTCCTCTTCTATCCCTCTCTCAGGATCTGTTTTTCTTTTCTTCCTATCTAATCTTGTTTTCTTTAAAACATAAGACAAAGTAGGGACTATTTTGTCTTATGTATTTTTCCTACGCTTGACCAGCTTTGACCCAGGGGAGGAGCAAAGTCCGCTCCGTTTCCTGTGGTCAAAGCAATTTCCCCACAATTCTCACTGTCCTCCTGCTGCTTCGTTCAGCGTTTGAATGTCGGCAAAACTACCGAATTTCGTCCTAAATGAATGAGAACAGTTTGTCCATTCGTGTTAGGACGCAATTCGGGACTTTTGTTTGGATCGGAATTTCATTTGAACGAATGAAACTCCAATCTTATTCGTGCCGCGAGTAGATAGTTCCTTAATTCCCACGGTTTTAGGGAGCTATCTACTAAAAGGCTGAAAGACCTAAATTGGTCTTTCAGTCAAATTTACTAATACTAAGCAAAGATTACTAATACTAAGTAATGGGGCCCTTAAGTTACAATAGGGGTGGACCTATTTCCTCCCCCCCCCCCCCCCATGCGCGAGCTTTTCTACTTTAACCCCTTAACGCCGTTACGGCGTGCTATGCCGTCACGGGTTAAGTGGGCTTTAAAGCCGTTATGACGGCATAGCACGCCGTAACGGCTTGCAGCCCCAAGAGGTAAGATGTACTTACCTCCGCCGCGATCCGCTTCGGGAGGACTGCCTCACAGCCCAGGCAGCCCTCCCACGGCAAATGAGGCCCCCGGGGGCCATGTGATCGCTCTCAAAGAGCGATCACATGGCCCTCTATAGCTGGCTGTGGATCTGCCAGCAGGGGGACTGTTTGAAATATCAGACAGTCCCCCTGCTGGTGGGAAGTATAAAAAATAAATCAAACACAAGTGTAAAAATAAATTAAATATATTTTTATATATATATATAATATGTATATATATTATATATATAATATATATACATATTATATATATGTAACGTCATACAAAGTGTATTTTAATATTAATATAAGTATATATATTAATATTAAAATACACTTAGAATGACGTTACATATATATAATATGTATATATATTATATATATAATAGATGTACATATATATATTATATATAAATACGTATAATTAAAATAATAAATAAAATAAATAAATAAAATATTGAAACAAAATTTTATATAAATTATATATGCATATGTAATTTCATTCTAACTGTATTTTGTTATTAATATATATATATCGGTAACAAAATACACTTAGAATGACATTCTATATATATCTATATATATATAAAATACAAATAACCGCAAATATATATATATATAGATAAATACATATAATTACATAAAAGATTACATTAGTATACACGTAGAATTTAAATACCTATAAATGCATATATATTAAAATTCTACATGTATATTTAAATAATCTTTTAACGTAATTATGTGATTTGATTAATTAAAATTTGATTGACATGCCTGACAACACAGGGAGAAAGTGCAGAGAATTTAATTTGCAAGCACTATATTTGACCCTATAACTCTCCAAGACACCATAACACCTGTACATAGGGGGTACTGTTTTACTCGGGAGACTTCGCTGAACTCAAATATTCGTGTTTCAAACTGGTAAATTGTATTACAACGATGATATTTTAAGTAAAAGTGACGTTTTTTGCATTTTTTACAAGCGAACTGCACTTTTATGGTCTATATTATTGTTGTAATATGTTTTACTGTTTTAAAACACTAATATTTGTGTTTAGTGAAGTCTCCCGAGAATAACAGTACCCCCCATGTACAGGTTTTATGGTGTTTTGGAAAGTTAGAGAGTCACATATAAGGCTTGCATTTCATTTTTTTCACATTGAAATTTGCCAGATTGGTTATGTTGCCTTTGAGAGCGTATGGTAGCCCAGGAATGAGAATTACCCCCATGATGGCATACCATTTGCAAAAGTAGACAACCCGAGGTATTGCAAGTGGGGTATGTCCAGTCTTTCTTAGTAGCCACTTAGTCACAAACACTGGCCAAATATTCGTTTTTTGCTTTTTTCACACAAAAACAAATATGAACGCTAACTTTGGCCAGTGTTTGTGACTAAGTGGCTACTAAAAAAGACTAACATACCCCACTTTCAATACCTTGGCTTGTCTACTTTTTCAAATGGTATGCCATTATGGGGGTAATTCTCATTCCTGGGCTACCACACCATCTCAAAGGTAACATTACCAATCTGGCAAATTTCAATTTGAAAATGTAATGTTCTATATTTGACCCTGTAACTTTCCAAAACAACATAAAACCTGTTAATGGGGGATACTGTTGTACTCGTGAGATATCGCTGATTACAAATATGTGCATTTTTTTTGCAGTAAAACCTAACAGTATTATGACATTCACAGTTAAAATGTCAGGCGGAAATGCAAATTTAAAAAAAAATCTTATTTTCTCACATTTTTTTTACTTTTATTCATAATAAATGATGTTCCATATATGAATAGTTAATGATAGATTAAAGCCCTGTTTCTCCTGAACAAAATGATATATAATAAGTGTGGGTGCATATAATTTGAAAGAGGGGAACTACGGGTGAACAGACATATAGCGCAAATTCCAGTTTTTGTTTACGTTTTGTTTTGATCAGAACGTGCACTATTGACTCCGTCCTGAAGGGGTTAAAGGGAGTAAACTTTAAAGGGAGTATGTAAACAAATATACTGATGTCTTGACGGTGCGTTTCTGTCTTCGTCCGTAACTGAGAAGTATTGTCACAAATGCAGATGATGGTGACATTGAACTTTGACTCAGATGATGATGAAGTGTCTCGTGAGCTGGATTATAGTAGCACTCAAACCAAATTATTATTTTTTTTTGTAGACAAATGAAACAAAGTTTTGAATCCTTTATTATTATTTTTTTTTATTTACATGGCTATTTGTAATCTTGGAGTAACGCTCCCTGCAAAAATTCATTATACTGCTGCTTTATACTTTGCCAAAATTCACCATTGTAATGAACAAATCACAGACTATTTAATCTCATTTTACCATTTTATAGTAGTTTATTATTTCTTAATTTGTCGTCCTGTTTTTTTTTTTTTTGTTTGTTTGTTTTCTTTCTTTAAACTATCCTCAAGTTGTTTGGCAAAAACAATAAAATAGTTGGTGGCGGCATGCATCAGGGTTATTCACTAAACCTGGAATTGTTTGCAGCTCACTTGTGAATAGCTGAACATGGGTGAAACAAAAAAAAGAAAAACACAAACCTCTGTAGCCACTGACATACTGTAAGCTGTAGTGGTTATGGTGCATTGAAAGTCCCTTTAAAAATATCCGTCCTATGGTATTATCGGTCTCCAGTGTTGGTGACCGTCACACGGATTAGTAACTTGTACAGGTATATACAGCCCAAGGCTAGTGTTTCCACACGGACAAACTGCAGGGTAGCAATTGTATTCACCACTGGTAGTTTAGGCAACTTTATTCAGCCTACAGAATTGTGGTTGGTGTAGTAACAGCAGTCCAATCCCTAGGTTGCATCACCCTCGTATATACAAAAATCTGTTCAGATGTTGGCAGCATACTTCCTGGAGTCATTCCTGGCTTGAGGAACCAACAGAGCAATGTAAAGGGACAGCTGGATCTTGGTTTATTGCCCTAAGATGTGTTTTGCCTATACCTCAAGTTCAGTTCATGACTATTGAGAGACATCCAGAATAAGGTGAATGCATGTCTAGCCAACATAGCCTCTATGAATAGATTATTTTATGGACTTCTGTGTAGTGTTATTATTGGAGAGGGCCAGTGGGGTTTCATCATGTTGGTACGCTTTCATATGTAAGGTTTCTGATTAACCAGAAATTGTTAGGCATTGATAAAGCCATAAATATCCTACACATAGCTAATTTAGAGATTTCCCACTCCCCCCTATTTGGCAATTTTAAACTAAGACTCAGTGTTCAGTGAATAACCTTAATGCATATGGGCAACTATTTTACTTATTTCATTTTTTTTTTTTTTTCGTGGACCATCAAGACAGGATATTGAAAAGCAGCCAAACCATAGATGCAGGTGCTCAGGAACCGGGTAGAAACTAGTTAGATCTTGGCTGAGGCAACACAAATCTGTAACATGTAGAAGGAAATACTGGCTATGCAAACAGCAAATACCAATAAACGATATGCGGGTCACTGTGTGACCGTGCAGAAGGTAAATGCATGGTCTCTTGATTAGATAGCTTTCCTGTTCAGCAGCTAGAACCGTCTCTCACTGGTATTGTCCACACTGTTGGTTGCGCAATTGTCAAAGCTTCTGTTTTCATATATAAAATAAAAAAAATAAACGGAAACAAATCCTAATCGTAAATTTTTGCAGAATTTTTCACTGTTATATGTATATACTAACCGTTAAAAAAAAAAAAAAAAAAATATATATATATATATTATAATATTATTATTATTATTATTTATATATATGCCTAGCCTGGGAATAAGTGCAACATATTTTTTTATTTATTTAGAAGTTATGAGGGGTCCTCTTGCTAAATTAAGTTACAGAAAGCGTGACGAATTAAAAAAACAAACTAAAAACTAAACCTTAGCAGTATGCATGCTTATTCTAAGTCCAGAGAGGCAGATATTTTGAGAAATATAAAACTTTGGCGTGGGGTTCGGGAGGCTTAACACTGCTTATGCTTACCCCCTTAAGGACCAAACTTCTGGAATAAAAGGGAATCATGACATGTCATGTGTCCTTAAGGGGTTAAATCACTTTGATTACTTATGTTCTGCATTCTGGTGGATTTGATGAGCTTTCTTGTGCTTAACCCCTTCTCAACAGGTGACGTGTCAGGGCTTGCGTGATGATAGGATTTGCTTAACTACGTGTTATTAAGAGTTTCTAAGAATTCTTGGTCAGTATTTCCAAGTTATTATGCAAAATCAGTCCCTTTATCTGCCATGTGAGCACTGTCTACATCATATGTGGGCTTAGTGGGTCGGTTGTTTTCTGTTAGCATGCTAGAGTTGTCTTGGACGCATTTTTTTAATTGTGCGCAATCTATCTAACATCAATTTTATCGGATTGCCCTGGGAGATACAGGGTAGATGTTACAAAACGCAAGCCACTTGCTGTTCATCAGTCTAGCGCAAGGGAATCCGTGGCAAATATCACTAATCCTTGGAAACATCGGGGATATCCGCTAACTTGAGAATAATGTGTAGAGTTTACGGGGGAAATTTTAATTTTTAAAACAAAATGTGATGATTCTAAAAATATTTCATCTTTATTTTTCTTATTTTTTTTTCTTTTTCTTCTAACTCCACTATCTACATTTCTCAGTTCACTACAATTCCCATTCGTAATGAATTGATCATCCTGGGGTTTGTTCACTAAACTCCAAGCTATAGCAAATTTAAATCCAAATGGCAATATGTAGGCCAAAAACCCCAAAACAAAGTGTTGTGTAAATAATGCCATATGATGGAAGTTCAAAGTTTAGTGAATTAACCTCTAGTGAACTAACCCCCCACGCCCCCATTTCTCATATGTTTATATATATAAATATGCAAGTGACCCTGGTGCCATCCAACTGTCCCAGATTTTCCAGTTTGTCTCAAGTAAGAGAAAAGGAATAGTGTCTCTGATAAAGTGTATGTGAAGTAATACCCATTTTTTTAACCCCTCTCTGCCTAGTAGCCGCTGAGAGTGCTGTTGGGGAATTAATGGCGCTGGGAGCTGTGCTTTCTTTTTCCCAGGATGTGGGTTCAGCTGTAATATATCACCCACAATGTAACTCATTCCCTGCTGCCGGTGGTTAGTAATACACGAACGAGAATTAGAAAAGCTCGCTCTCTGCATGTTCTTCATTAGGCCCAGCAAATTCAAACAACACGGTATAGCTTCAATAGAACCTGTCCAAACACACACACACACACTCCCATTTCCTGCTAACCTGCTTTTCCTCATGTGACAAACAATTCTTAAAAGGGTCAATTGGTTTCAAAAACCTCGCACTGGAAGCTAATCCACCTCTAAAAAGTGCTAAGGCTATTTGATTTTGCAAGAAGCTTGGCTCCCCTGACTCACAGCTGACCTCATTATCCCCTTTGCAGGAAAAACCTCAGGCTCAGTGGCTAACCTGCTCTGTGCCAGATCTCATACTTCTAAACAGTGCCAGCAATTAACTACTGCACTGCTCCATGTGAACTAGTGACTATCCCACCATTAGCTCCCAGCCTTCTAGCAATGAATCTGCCTTCTTTATTTTTTACATTTACATTTATTTAAAGGAACATGGTTAGCACATGGACCCTGACATAACCTCATTTGCGATTTTCATGCCCACTTTGTAGCTCATAGTGCCAGTCTGTTATTGCTGTGTCCATGATCACACTTTGGTCATGCCGGGCTAGGTGTGCGTATATTGATATACCCACCCTGTGATCCGTGCACAGGTTAGGGTGCATGGGAGGTCCCCCCCGGTCGCTGTATGTCTGCATACTGTTGCCTATAATTGTGGCAGTTTGACCCTTCAATGACCCTTCTCTTTTGGGTATACTTCTGTATTTGTAATTGCAAAATCCGCCCAAGTTGTACATTGGCGTGAGCATTCTGGGTGAGACCCTACTTCACCCTTGGTTGTGGTTATGTTCATGAGCTCTTGGCAACTTAAGGGAATTCTGTGCTCAGTTCAGGTGTCTAAACTCTGAATAGAGCTATAAATAAAGAGATTTCATACGCAGCACGCGTACTGTCTACTTATTTAAAGTATTCCCCCCGCGAACAATTAAAGGGTTAAAACCCCTCCAACACTTTCTTCTTTACAGGGTCAATGCCCCTCAATGCTGGCTCTGTATCTGCCTCCTCTGATGTCTGCGCCAAGGGGGAACCTGATATACTTGTTTGGCCATTAAGGAGGATGTCCAGTGTCGTTTCAGAAGGAGTCTCTGACAGCCACTCAAGGCATTAACCCTGCAATATAAAAATTGTAGTTTATCTGGAACTACAGTGCTTTACATTGCGGGGTTAATGGGACAGGGACAGTGCACCCAGAACAATTCAATGAGATGAAATGGTCTTGGTGACTATAGGGTCCCTTTTTTTTTACCTTCATCAGTCCTAATGAATGGAACTGCAACTGGGGGTTAAACAAGAGTTTCATGAATACGATCAGAATGAAAGGGCTCCTGATTGGTGGAGCATATTCCTGGTTTGGGAGAGGTTCTCCACTGTTGCTTGTATGTGGATTAACAGCTTATACACAACTATATTTTAATACTTATGGAATTCAATATAATTTATATATATTCTTAGTAGAGTGGATCTGCTCTGAATTGAAATTTAGTTGGTTTTAATCACTACATTTGGTATATGTTACCTTATTTCATGCTGTTATGACTTAGTAAACAATGGTAACCCCTTAACGACGCTCAACGGAAATTTTCCGTCAAGGCAGACCTATCGTTAAGGACACATGACGGGACATTTCCGTCATTTACTAAAGTTAATCCCAGATCGCGTGATTAACGCTTCTCCGATCTGCCTCGTATTCAAGGCAGACCGGGAGCACCCGATCGCGCTGTCCCAGTGATCGCTCTAAAAGGCACATGTGCTGCAGGGACTTCTGATCCGCCTCCCTGTGCTTCCGTGTTCAGTGTGAAGTGCAGGGAGACGGATCAGAAGTGATCTTCTCCCTGTGTGAAAAAAAATAGTTAGTTTAAAATCCCCATCCCCTTTACCCATTTAAATAAAAAATTAACCCTTTCCCTGCCAATTGATCACTGACTTCAGTGATCAATTGGTAGGGAGTACAGTTTACGGTGATCTGATTTATTTTTTTATCTCCTGAGGGTTAATTTTAATATTTTTAAAATATATATTTAACTAGCTGGGGTGGGTGAACGTTAGTGGGGAATTGGGGAATTTGGTGTTAGGCTAGCTAAGGGCTAACGTTAAAAAAAAAAAAAAAAGCTTTAAAAAGTAAAAACATGTTTTAACGTTTCAAAAAAGTTTTTTAAAAATCCCACCCGCTTTACCGAGTCCTAATAGAAATTAACCCCTTCCTTTCCAGTTGATCACTGCCTACAGTGATCAATATACAGATCTGATTTTTTTTTTTCCAATCCCTGAGGATTACATTTTGAATTTTTTTTTTTTACCCTCAGGGGTTCAATTTATTTAATTAATTTAAATGTTTTTTAATTATATATTTTGCTAGCTGGAGTGGGTGGGAGTTATGGGAAATTGGGAAATTTACTGTAAGTGCTGCTTACTGCTAGTTAGCGGTTAACGTTAAATAAAAAAAGTTTATACAAATTTTAAAAGTAAAAAAGTATTAAGAAAGTTTTAAAAAAGTTTAAAAAAATTTACTAAGTAAAAAAAAGTTTTAAAGAGTAAAACTACACCTCGAACAAACTAGCGAAAAAATTATCCCACACTAAGGTTCAAATTACCGTATATACTCGAGTATAAGCCGAGTTTTTTAGCACATTTTTTGTGCTAAAAAACCCCAACTCGGCTTATACTCGAGTCAGAGTCTGTATTATGGCAATTTGCATTGCCATAATACAGACTGGGGGGAGAGGGGTGCTGGCAGAGCTGTACTTACCTCTCCTGCAGCTCCTGTCAGCTCTCTCCTCCTCCGCGCCGTCCGTTCAGCACCTCGGTCAGCTCCCAGTGTAAGTCTCGCGAGAGCCGCGGCTCTCGCGAGACTTACAGTGTGAGCTGACAGAGGGAGCTAACCGGACGGCGCGGAGGAGGAGAGAGCTGACAGGAGCTGCAGGAGAGGTAAGTACAGCTCTGCCAGCACCCCTCTCCCCCCACTGAACTACCAATGCTGGACCACCAGGGAAGGAGCCCCCCTCCCTGCCATGTAGCAAGCAGGGAGGGGGGACAAAAAAATAATAATTAGTAATAATAAAAAAAATAATAAATAAATAATAATAATAATTAAATTAAATGAATAAAAATAATAATAAAAAAAATTAAAATAATAAAAAAAAAAATTGCCCACCCCCCCAGCAAGGCTCTGCAACACACACACACACACACTACACTCATACACACAGACTGCATTCATACACACACGCTGCACTCATACACACACGCTGCATTTATACACTCACGCTGCATTCATACACTCACGCTGCATTCATACACTCACGCTGCATTCATACACACACGCTGCATTCATACACACACGCTGCATTCATACACACACGCTGCATTCATACACACACGCTGCATTCATACACACACACGCTGCATTCATACACACACACGCTGCATTCATACACTCACGCTGCATTCATACACACACGCTGCATTCATACACACACGCTGCATTCATACACACACGCTGCATTCATACACACACGCTGCATTCATACACACACACGCTGCATTCATACACACACACGCTGCATTCATACACACACGCTGCATTCATACACACACGCTGCACTCATACACACACGCTGCACTCATACACACACTGCATTCATACACACACACTGCATTCATACACACACACACACACTGCATTCATACACACACGCTGCACTCATACACACACGCTGCACTCATACACACACGCTGCACTCATACACACACGCTGCATTCATACACACACGCTGCATTCATACACACACGCTGCATTCATACACACACGCTGCACTCATACACACACGCTGCACTCATACACACACGCTGCACTCATACACACACGCTGCATTCATACACACACACACTGCATTCATTATACACACACTGTAAATAAATATTCAATTAATATATTTTTTTTAGGATCTAATTTTATTTAGAAATTTACCAGTAGCTGCTGCATTTCTCACCCTAGTCTTATACTCGAGTCAATACGTTTTCCCAGTTTTTTGGGGTAAAATTAGGGGCCTCGGCTTATATTCGGGTCGGCTTATACTCGAGTATATACGGTATTCCTTTTGAAATACCCCAGGGTGTATTCTTTAAAAAATTGTATGCGTTTGTGGGGAAGTTTGAATAACCAACCAGCTAAACTACTCCAAAATGTAACATGGACACAGCATAAAACTTCCAAATTAGAAAAAAAAACTGGGTCAAATGTGACCCTTCAGCATCCACATATACCTGGCAAAGGTACATACGGGGGTATTGTTGTACTCAGACGACATAGCTGAGCAATATATGAAATATTTTACAGCCGGAGCACAGATAAGATTTGCTAAATATACTGTGCAAACTCACTTTGTGAGTCAAAAAGGCAGAAAAAATGCGTATTACCACTACACTTTGTACAAGCTAGCGGAAAAATTATCCCACGCTAATGTTAAAAATATGCCTTTTGAAATACCCTGGGGTGTCTTCTTTAAGAAATGGTATGCCTTTATGGGATAGTTGGAATATATAGTATAGTGGAGTATGCTAAAATACTAAAAAATGGGACCTGGATACAGTGTAAAAATTCAAAGTTTATAACAAAAACTGGAATGGCTGTGTCTCAAATGTGCCCCTTCAATGTCCACATATACCTGGAAAAGGTACATACGGGGGTATTTCTGTACTCCGATAACTTAGCTGAGCAACATATTAAGTATTATACAGTCATAGCACACATAAGGTTTGCAAAATATACTGTGCAAACTCACTTTGTGTGTCAAAAAGGCAGAAAAATGCTATTACCGCTAAACTTGGTACAAGCTAGCTGAAAAATGATCCCACACTAAGGTTCAAAATATGCCTTTTGAAATACTATAATTTTATGACAGTGGTACATATCAAGTGTATGAAATGCTCTTCAAAAATTGAACATTTATGTAAAAATCCAATTTGTTCCCCTCACCACAAAGATTTATATAAATTGGTGAAAAAATGGTGACACGTTAAGGTACAATATACACCATATAGAATACCCTGGGGTGTCTGTTTTATCAAATGGAAGCCCTTTGTGGGGTTATTTGAAAAGTCAAACAACTATAATACCCCAAAATGAGACATAGGCCCGTCAAATCATTCTATGAAAATTCTAATTATAGAAACTGAAATAGCCTTGTCTCTTATATGGCATTGATTCACAGTATAGTGCCAAAGGCATACAATGGGGGTATCGTTATACTCAGCAGATGTAGCTGAACACAATATGGGGCTCTGTGCAGGAATAGCACACACCAGCTTTACGAAATACACATTACAAAAACCTTGTTATAGGTGTATATGCCAAAATAAAGAAAAAACACAATTTTACTCCAATATTTAGCAGAGATTGGCGATGAAATGGCTACGTGAAAAGTGTCAAAATAACCTTAGGTAAGTAGCCTGTGATGTCTACTTTATATAAATATATACTTTTGTGTGGCAATATTTTTTTCTGTGATGGCTACTAAACCTACAAGACAAACATACCAAATTCTAAATTAGTTTCACATTGAAATTTTATTTAAGACCTTTTTTTGTGTGACCTGTAACTTTCAAAATAAGCTGAAATCCTAGACATATTATGTACTGTATAAATCAAGACACATAAATGAATTTATTTTGAATTACTTTTTCTAAGCTGTACATATTATGCACACGCTATTATTGCCAAAACTGTGGGGGGAAAAATTTTTTTGTTTGTTTTGTTTCTCCCCCCCCCCATTTTTTGGCATTTGTTTTATAATTAATGAGGATTTATCTATGTGAAATCAAATGAATTCCCCTTTTGCCTTTTAAAAAAACAGTATATAATATGTGTTGGTGCAATAAATGACAGATGCAAATTGCGTTTGCAGCAAACACAAACCGCAAAAAGGGTTTGTGTCCTTAAGGGTAAGTCCAGTTTTTAAAGCTGCGTCCTTAAGTTAAGCATGTGTCATGCTTATTTACAGAATCACACATTTATTTAATGTGGGAAAGGATTCCATTAAGGGTTGGTATTTGTGATAGAAAAGCTGTCCTGCAAACCTGAAACAACCCGAAATGCAGCACATACAGACTCCAGGCAACATGACCACTTCAAAGAATTGAAAGAGTGATGGTGCTTGGAGTAACTCTTTAACATGCCTTTTAAGGAAATAGAGATCATTATTTTGTGCTCAGAATAAGGTACAAAAAGTGATGCGGGTAAACTCGCAGGTTTCCGCAGCTTCAACAATTTGTCACATTAGATACCATGGCAACATAAACGACACCGCAAACTAGGGTTGTACAGTATTTCAATGCTCTTTTAAACATTACATCAACTTTGTTCTCTAGACGGTAGTCGGGAAGCTGGTACAGGAACTGCCATCTGGGGGTGTGAACTCTTCTTTAATACATTTGTTATATATATATATATATATATATATATATATATTCTTTGCAAAACTCATGGCTAGAGACTTCACTAAAGTTTTATATATAAGAATTGTAATTTTCATTTAGCAGTGCTGTATACACCTGTGTAATACAGTGGAGACATAATTACTTCGTTAAGAAAACATATTTTGACTGTTGTTGAGTATCATTTGTCAGAGGCCCCTTTTTGTTTCCGATTACGATAACATCCTGTGGCCCTTCCGTGCAAGCACCAGCAGTAATAAACCTGCTTAGCAGTCATTACATTTTATTAACCTTGCCCTGTGTAGATTTCAGAGTGTCCAAGAGTAAATACAGGCACCGGCTGGAAATTAAAGCATTGCAATTATTGTGAAAACAGAGGGGGGGGGGGGGGGGGGCACGCAACACATCACTTCCCTTCTCAATACTGTCAGGAGCGAGAGGAAAAGACGATTTCAACACATCTTCCTATAGCTTCATGTAGCAATGTGATGCGAGAGACAGATGTGTTGAAATTGACTTTATCTCTCTGGATAGAAACATAGAAACATAGAATGTGACGGCAGATAAGAACCATTCGGCTCATCTAGTCTGCCCAGTTTTCTAAATACTTTCATTAGTCCCTGGCATTATCTTATAGTTAGGATAGCCTTATGCCTATCCCACGCATGCTTAAACTCCTTTACTGTGTTAACCTCTACCACTTCAGCTGGAAGGCTATTCCATGCATCCACTACCCTCTCAGTAAAGTAATACTTCCTGATATTATTTTTAAACATTTGTCCCTCTAATTTAAGACTATGTCCTCTTGTTGTGGTAGTTTTTCTTCTTTTAAATATAGTCTCCTCCTTTACTGTGTTGATTCCCTTTATGTATTTAAATGTTTCTATCATATCTCCCCTGTCTCGTCTTTCCTCCAAGCTATACATGTTAAGATCCTTTAACCTTTCCTGGTAAGTTTTATCCTGCAATCCATGAACCAGTTTAGTAGCCCTTCTTTGAACTCTCTCTAAGGTATCAATATCCTTCTGAAGATAGGGTCTCCAGTACTGTGTACAGTACTCCAAGTGAGGTCTCACCAGTGTTCTGTACAATGGCATGAGCACTTCCCTCTTTCTACTGCTAATACCTCTCCCTATACAACCAAGCATTCTGCTAGCATTTCCTGCTGCTCTATTACATTGTCTGCCTACCTTTAAGTCATCAGAAATAATCACCCCTAAATCCCTTTCCTCAGATGTTGAGGTTAGGACTCTATCAAATATTTTGTACTCTACCCTTGGGTTTTTACGTCCAAGATGCATTATCTTGCACTTATCCACAATAAATGTCAGTTGCCACAACTCTGACCATTTTTCTCGTTTACCTAAATCATTTTCCATTTGGCTTATCCCTCCTGGAACATCAACCCTGTTACATATCTTAGTATCATCCGCAAAAAGACACACCTTACCATCAAGACCTTCTGCAATATCACTAATAAAAATATTAAAGAGACTGGGTCCAAGTACAGATCCCTGAGGTACCCCACTGGTGACAAGCCCAAGCTTCGAATATACTCCATTGACTACAACCCTCTGTTGCCTGTCACTCAGCCACTGCCTTACCCATTCTACAATATTGGAATCCAAACTCAAAGATTGTAGTTTATTGATAAGCCTTCTATGTGCAACAGTGTCAAAAGCCTTACTGAAATCTAGGTAAGCAATGTCTACTGCACCACCCTGATCTATAATTTTAGTTACCCAATCAAAAATATCAATAAGATTAGTTTGGCATGATCTCCCTGAAGTAAACCCATGTTGTCTCTGGTCTTGAAATCCATGTGTTTTTAGATGTTCAACAATCCTATCCTTTAACATGGTTTCCATCACTTTCCCCACTACTGAAGTAAGGCTTACTGGCCTATAGTTGCCCGACTCCTCTCTATTACCTTTCTTGTGAATGGGCACAACATTCGCTAACTTCCAATCTTCTGGGACTACTCCTGTTATCAATGATTGGTTAAATAAATCTGTTAATGGTTTTGCTAGTACACCACTAAGCTCTTTTAATAGCTTTGGGTGTATTCCATCAGGTCCCATTGACTTATTTGTCTTTACTTTTGACAGTTGAAATAGAACCTCTTCCTCTGTAAACTCACGTGTAATAAATGACTCATTTATCCTTTTTCTTAACTGAGGTCCCTTTCCTTCATTTTCATCTGTAAATACCGAACAAAAATATTCATTGAGGCAGTCAGCTAGACCTTTATCCTCATCTACATACCTTCCTTCTTTTGTTTTTAATCTAACTAATCCTTGTTTTACTTTTCTTTTCTCATTTATGTATCTAAAAAAAGTTTTGTCCCCCTTTTTTACTGACTGTGCTATTTTCTCTTCTGTGTGGGATTTGGAAGCTCTTATAACTTGCTTAGCCTCTTTCTGCCTAATCTTATAGGTCATTCTGTCTTCCTCACTCTGGGTTTTTTTATAATTACTAAATGCTAACTTTTTGTTTTTTACTATTTTGGCCACATCTGCGGAGTACCACAGTGGTTTCTTGAATTTTTTGCTTTTACTGACAAGCCTAATGCAATTTTCTGTTGCCTTCAGTAGTGCAACTTTTAAATAATCCCATTTCTTTTGGACTCCATATAAATTGCTCCAGTCTGATAATGACTCCTTTACACATATTCTAATTTTAGAAAAGTCTGTTTTTCTAAAGTCTAAAACTTTTGTTTTTGTGTGGTGTGACTCAGTCACTGTTCTTATATTAAACCACACTGACTGATGATCACTGGATCCTAAACTTTCACCTACAGTAATATCTGATACAAAATCTCCATTTGTTAACACTAAATCTAGTATGGCCTCTTTACGAGTTGGCTCCTCAACGACTTGTTTTAGAGACAATCCCAGTAGGGAGTTTAGAATATGTGTGCTCCTGGCACAAGTAGCTATTTTTGTTTTCCAATTCACATCAGGAAGATTAAAGTCACCCATGATGATAACTTACCCCTTCATTGTCATTTTAGCTATTTCTTCAACTAGTAGATTATCTAACTCTTCAATTTGTCCTGGGGGCCTATAAATCACACCTACACGAGTTACTGTGTGATTACCAAATTCTAACGTAACCCAAACGGACTCTATGTTCGCCTCACTAACCTTTATTAGGCTAGATTTTATGCTATCCTTTACATACAGGGCCACCCCTCCCCCTTTCTTGCCTTCCCTGTCTTTTCTATATAAAGAGTACCCTGGTATTGCTATGTCCCAGTCATTTTTCTCATTATACCATGTCTCAGTAACAGCGACTAAATCTACACTATCAGTTGCCATTATTGCCACAAGTTCATGGATCTTATTCCCTAAACTGCGAGCATTTGTAGACATGACTCTAAGCTTATCATTTTTTAACACACTTGCTACAGGCACCTTCTGTCCTTGTTTTGGGGGACAATTGGATTGATGTTTTATCACCCTTTTGACCCCCCCTCCTAGTTTAAATACATCCTAGCAAAACCTCTGAACTGCTCACTGAGAACATTTGTTCCCTTTTGAGAAAGATGCAAACCATTTTTTTTGTACAGTTTATTTCCATTCCAAACAGAGCTACCATGAGCAATAAAGCCAAATCCTTGCTCCCGACACCATTCACCAAGCCACAAGTTAAAGTCCCTAATACGCATCCGCCTGTCGTTCTGAGTGTTATGCACAGGCAGAACTTCAGAGAATGACAGTGTGGAAGCAACCTGCCGTATATCATTGGCAAAAACCCTAAAAACTTCCTTAACCTCTGAAACCTCATTGCAAGCCAAGTAATTTGTCCCTAAATGGACAAGTACATCCAATTCCCCTTCTTTTGCTTGCTTAACAATATTACAGATACGTCTCCTGTCTCTGTGAGCAGTAGCTCCGGGAAGACACCTCACAAGACCACCATTGTCCATCTCCACACCTCTTATGATGGAATCCCCCAACAACAACTGCTTTCTATTAGGCCTCACCATAGTCTTCAAGCCTCTCTGCACAACACCACTAGCCTCAGTGCCTCTCTGCACAACACCACTAGCCTCAGTGCCTCTCTGCACAACACCACTAGCCTCAGTGCCTCTCTGCACAACACCACTAGCCTCAGTGCCTCTCTGCACAACACCACTAGCCTCAGTGCCTCTCTGCACAACACCACTAGCCTCAGTGCCTCTCTGCACAACACCACTAGCCTCAGTGCCTCTCTGCACAACACCACTAGCCTCAGTGCCTCTCTGCACAACACCACTAGCCTCAGTGCCTCTCTACACAACACCACTAGCCTCAGTGCCTCTCTGCACAACACCACTAGCCTCAGTGCCTCTCTCCAGGACACCACTACACTCTGAAAGTGCAGAAAATGAATTATGTAGAACAGACTGTGCAATATGCCTTTTATCCACAACTCCAAGTCTACCAGATCCTACAGTAATCCATCTGCCATTCCTAGTATGTCTCTGCGGCAATGGCTTTGCAGCAGTTCCAGCCTGAATTTGTTTACCAGATAATTTACAAATCTCAGACTTCAAAAATACAATCTCCTGCCGCAAGATAGAGAACTGTCTACAGATTAGACAACAACCAAACCTCCAAAAAGTGGAACGTGAAACAAATGCAAAGCAACTATTACACTGAACTAAGTCTGCCATTCCAATGAGGCGAATAATTTAAATCAAACAAATTTTACCCTTTTTTTTAATTTATCCTCCTGAATACCTCAGATTACCTCCAGTTTATCTCCAGAATATCTCCAACCACACACACACTTAGAAGCAACACTCTCCAGAATATCTCCAACCACAGACACTTAGAAGCAACACTCTCCAGAATATCTCCAACCACACACACACTTAGAAGCAACACTCTCCAGAATATCTCCAACCACACACACACTTAGAAGCAATACTTAGATGAAGCAACCAAGCTCTATTAGCCAAGCTAATGACAACAGCCCTTATATACTCCTCAAATCACCTCCCACTAGGAATGTTTAACACCTGGGCAGGCCTCTGCTTATTAGCAAACAATAGCTAATTTACACAGCAATCAATAGCAAGTAGCTACCTAATCAAATCAAATGCCTTATAATTACCAACAGGAAATCAAACCTTGTGCAATCAGTAACCTTTTCCTACAGATGAATCTTACCTGTAACAGTAAAAAAGAGAGTCGCACAAAGAGTGATGTTTTGCCGTTTTCCATCTATTTTTCTATATCAGAATACTGAATTGATGGAATCAAACTGTGACTATATAAAACAATTAGCCAAGTGTAGCACCTCAACTATATTGTAGATCCCATGGGCTAAGCATTATGGGAATTGTAGTACCAAAACATCTGGAGTGTTGTAGTTAGAAATTACTTCAAGAGATTCAGTTCCCAGCCAAGCCAGACAAACGATCAACATTTTTTGGATATACAGAACCGCCAATATCTGATAAAATGTGGCGGCTCGGGCCTGCTATGTAATACTGATGATTACCCTGTTACAACCTTGGCTGCGCTGCACAGAATATGCTTGCTTTGCTCCCAGATTTGGGAATGCTGGGATGATGTTAAAAGGAAAATGGATGCTTGGAACTTTTTTTCTTTGTAGAGATAAAAAAAAAATAAATAATAATTTAATATTATTTTTTAAACTTGTATCATGATTGTTTTTGTCATGGGGCTTACACTCTAAGTTTACGTTTTCTCTTAAAGTAAATGTAGGTTGGCACGTATACTTGGCATTATAATATGATTTTTGAATTTAGCAAACCTCCATTTTACGTGGATAGTGCTCGAGTCTGTACTTCGAAAACCTGTGCGCGTGATAATGGTAATCACTTAAGAGTACTCCAAGCACCATGACCTCTTCCGTAAATTGATGTAGTTATGGTGCCAGCAGTCTATATGTGCAGCTCTTTGAATATGCACAGTTTCATGGCAGAGTCTAACCCCTTTGATGCCAGGGGTGGAAGGCCACCTTCAGCTGCGTTGTTGGGGCGTCCGTAACCATCCCCAAAGCAAAGTGTGACTAATGTTATTTCTGTGCATATTGGACATCTGACGTTAGCATGCCCAGTATACGGCAACAGGCATCCAAAAAAACTACAAGAATCTTCAGCAGAATAGCAAACAAAAAATTCAACCTTTTTTTTGTCCTGTTTTAGTGTTCAAATTAAATTTGCACTTTTATTTAAGAATTGTGTGTTGTATTCATAGAAACCAAACAGAGGTACTCTTTTTTGGCAAAGTGCTACATTTTGAAAAGCCTTGCATTGGTTTCCATGGTGATAATTCCTTATTCAGCCCTTTCACCCAAAATACCACCTTTTGATTGTTTTTGGCAAACACTAGACTAGTGCAATCATTTGCTTCAACTGGTATGGCAGAATGAAAATGGTTTTAATCCTCACCCAAACTAATCGATTAGTCCAGAATTTACCTGTAGAGTCTTATAAACTGAAATCTGGGCAATTTATTTTGATCAGGTGTGGATTAAAACGATATGGATGAATTAACTGAACCATTTTTGCAGTCTAGCAAATAACCATTCCGGCGAGGTTTCTGCTTTGCTAGAGGCAATGTTATGGCAACAAAATCATTGATGAAGTAACACTGTATCACACAATGCTGCTTCAAAATGAACAAGAAATTAAATTTGATGCCTACATGCACCAACAAAGGGCAAAACACACCCCGGTGTTTACAAACAAATTAAAGATTGTTTTTGGTAATACTTAGGTGTAGTAAATACTGTCATGTCCTCAGTTTAGGTATTATTGTAAACAACTGATTATCACCTATCTAATGTGGTACTGTTACCGTTACAAATTTGCAAAGTTCTCCAAAGGTGACATTGCCGCCGGTGGCTCGAGGAGCGGGGCAGGTAAAGGTGAACTTACTTACTTGAACCTGTCCATTGCGGCGCTGCCATCTTGATCTGGTGGTTTCCTCTTCGGCCGACGTGTCTGCTTTACTCTTGTGCATGCGCAAGAGTACAGTATTGAGCTCTCTGGAGGATCCAGCAAGACCACAGGATCCTCCATAGACACAGCCAATTCCCTGCAGCCATCACTGGTGACAGCTGTCAGGACTGACTCTTAAACTCCGCCTTGTGTCAAAGAAAGTCAGGGGGAGGAGAAATACATAGACAAAGTAGTCCCTACTTTGTCTCTGTAAATCTCTTGACTGGGTTGCAATATCACTGAAATTCTAACACAGGTGTAATGTGTTTTTAAAAAGGGGGTGACAGTGCTGTGTTACAATCAAAGAGCGGTCTTACTCTACCATTATCAGACATAGTCTTGCTGTAGTGTTTATGTTGCCTAAAATGCCCTCGTGCTGGTTCAACAGCAACATTTTTTTCAAGTGTAATATCAGGAGAGAGAAGAGGTTGGCAGGGGTGTGGTAGTTGGTGTGCATCAAAGACAACATGGCCGAGCAGTAATGAAGAGTCGATCTTGCTCTCACGTTACACTTTCCGTCAGTCTGCATGTCACAGAACTGGTCTGTAGGTACTTACCTAAAGTTGTATTCGCTCTGAGTGAGCCTTATTTGTGCATAGCCCCTCAGATGGAACACCGTGATCTCCTGAAGGGAAAGAGGGTAGGAATGGTCAGGAAAAAGGAGAGGAGTAGACAAATAAAAAATGAGACACTGTTACACACACTATTAAACACTGTTTCTACCCACATTGTTACACACACATACTGCTACACACCTTACTACACATGCTGCTACACAAACACACACAGACAGTCCCTCAGATGTATAGAAACTGCTACTCATATGCACACACTGTGTGAGTGTGTGTGTGTGTATATAAAACACATTTTTATTTTATTTGGAGGGGGGATGATAGGAATTCTGTGCCAATAGGTGCTCATGATGTAAATCCGGCCCTGCAATTGGGTGATCAAAAAGACAGAGGGTAAATTGTGTGTCACACAACGAGATTGTATGACTTGACTGCTTAAGAGCAGCTTTACAGGAACCAAGGCTGTTCTCAGCCCCCAAATATCACCCACCTCAGCTACATTGATAATGCGGAATTAACATTTCCACATTATCAATGTCAGTTTTGCCCGGCCTGAATGACATTGATTGGCAGTGCTGTGGGCTGGTTAGCATAGAATTTTTAATCCCTCTTTATCATGGCAAGGGAAGAGTGGGCGGTCTCCTGTTTATGTCAAACCGTTCCTAAACAGTTTGTCATTATGTGGAACTAGTGAAATCTATTCCCAAGCTAATAGCTGCCTAACAGTTTGCTATGGCATGTGCTATGATTATAATTATTATAAAAAAAATGTATCTCACTAGTTTCCATTTTAATTTACAAGTCATGTCTGGCATTCTGGCAGTCCTTGCATGCAGTGCCATTGCATACAAACATACATACATAGCTTTTGAAAACTCTTTAAAAACATATTTTGCATCAAGTAACAATAGGATACATTATTTAATAACCTTTTACAATCTGAAAGATTACCCTCCCAACCTCTCTGTTCTCCATAGTACAGAATGCTGGAGCCACCAGGGGAGATATCCTAAACTGCTTTAGGAATTTTCTCATTACTTACTTTGTTTGTTTTCAGCTTAATTTATCCAAACCTATCGAAGACCAAGGTCCCCTCGATGTGATCATCCACAAGCTTACCGATGTCATTCTGGAAGCCGACCAAAACGACAAGGAGTCAGTACAACTGGTGCAGAGATTTCAGGTGAGAGAGCTTAAAGTACGTCTAATGAAATGTCGTGCCTCGAAGGGAATTCTGAATAGAGAATACTTGTAGGTAGAGGTCCTAAGGTGGAGCAATCATCAGAAACATTCCACCAATCTCCACTGTGATTGCTTCATGGTCTAACTTTGGCTCAGAATTTACTCCTAACTTTCATCATGTCTGAATATATCCACCAAAATGCTTCTGTCTTGAATTTTTAATAGAAAATAATATAAAAATAATTTTCTACTTGATGATCCAGAAAAAGACAGAAAAATATATTTATTTATTGCATCACCTCTTCTGGGAAGCGATTCCACCATTTCACTGACTGTTTATTAAAGGGACACTCAAAATACATAAAACACTTGCTGATGTGCTTTATATGTGAAGATATGTGAAGAATACATTGGGAGTTCTATATAGATATAATTCTGGGGCATAGTTCTAAAATGCAAACAAAGGGATTTTGCATGTCTGTTTCCTAGGAATAAAACATTTTGATAAAGGAATATGTTTTGCATATACTTAAAGGAACACTCTGGACACGATAGCAACTTCATCTCAATTATGTTGTTACGATTGGTGGAGGTCCAAGGTGTCATCTTACCATATGGGGTTAAATATTTCATAAATGGCTTCATACGCCACCTTTCTTCCTGGCCTCTGTGTTCGACTTAGTGCAGAAGCCACAGACTTGGGCCCATGATAGGCTGAAAGCCTCTCACATAACTTTCAAATGCATTTTTCTCAATAGGAGATCATTGATGGGTTCAGAGCTTCGTCTGACACTCTCAGCCTACAGCTGGTGCAACTGGTGCACAGTTTAAGGCAAACTGAAGTTGGGCTGTAGGAAGGGTTAAGCAGGATAAGTCCAGCATCGGTAATGCCGATTGCGATGTGAACATATCCTATAATACAACTGCATTCAGAAAGTTGTTAAGATTATCAGTATTATACACTGTGAGCTTTTTAGGAATTAAAAGGGAAATTAAAATTTTAAGCCAAAATAGTCAATTGGAAAAATTTGATAAGCTGGCTTTTTTAATGTTTAATAAAAAAATTGTTATTAAGTACCAGTTATCGGCCTTGATATTCAAATAAGTATTGTCATAGGTTACAGGTAATTTCTTACTAGTAGAGATGAAAAATGATTCATTCGTAAAGCTTCCGCGGCATAAAGCTCTGTTTTGACAAAGTATTTGTGAATGTTACAAAATAAACTTTTTAAAACACAGAAGTTAAAGCGATACTCCAGGCACCAAAACAACTCCACGTAATAAAGTTGTTATGGTGCCAGGAAGCCCTTGGAGGCACTCTAACTCAAGGTGCTAAACCTTTTTCGAGCGATTTAACCCCAAAGATGCCTTTAGCAGCGATGTCCACTCCTCCCCTAGCGGCATTTCAGTTTCAGGAAGCGTGAATTGCAGCCGGCCAGCTGATGCTCTCAGCCAATCAGTGACTCCCTATTCACTAAACTGGCTTGGAAAGAAACTTATATTTTTTAAGCCAATTTAGTGAATAGTGAGTCACTGATTGGCTGAGAGCATCAGTGGCGCACCTGCCCAGCAGCACCCTACACTTCCTGAATCCGAAAATTCTGGATGGTGCCTGGGGGCATCGCCACTGGAGGCTACTTTGGGGTTAAGCTGTTTTAAAACTGTTTAACCCCATGAGGTAAGAATGCCACCAGGGGCCTCCTGGCACCATAACAACTTAATTTAGATGAAGTTGTTTTGGTACCTGGAGTGTCCCTTTAACCTAACCTACACTGTACTCTGCTTTCTGAGGCAGTGTGGTGCACTATGGGTTAATTGGAATTACGCATGCATAGGCCCTGGCTTTGCAGAGGAGGGAAGATAATCTTAAATAAGTAGTTCAGTCTTTATTTATTGTCTTTGGAAAAGGAACTCCAGTTCTAAAGATTTGTGCATTTAAAACAATCTTTTTATTTTTTTCATTATTATGATTACACAACTCTGAGCTCTGAATCTGAACAGATTTCCTGCAGGAAAGCTCCCAAGTGCACTCTGCAAATAGCCAGCTACTTAGTTCCTAAATCTCTGCTTATTGTTAGAAGCGGCATCTCAAAAAAGAGAGAAACCAATCCTCAATTGAGGAAGTAGAAAACTTATACTGTATATACCTGTTTCCTCGCACTCCATAGATTTGTTTCTGTATCTGACATTGTTTTGTTAATAGTTCTTTTTTTCAGGGAATTCAGCAAGGCTGTGTTTGATAATCTGTAATTACAAAACCACTGCTAGTAGTTAATGCTGCATTCTGAGTTCACAATGCTGGAGACTTAAATTCAGAGTAGAGTATGTAGACATGAGTCTCTGGAGTTATGAAATCTATACATTTATTATAATATTTACCATAATCGCCAGACAATTTATAGACGAATATGTTGAGATGTGACTGCTTACCTATCATTGTGTCGTGAGCACTGTGCAGGGGTTGCGTAGCACTGTGCGGGGGTCGCGCAGCGCATAGACATAGAATACATAGACGCCGCATTCTCTGCTGAGCGGCGAGAAATGCGGCAGCCATCTTGGACCGGTCGCCGCTCTAATGAAGCTATTGAAGAACACTTGGAAAGCCCATCTCACTAAAGGTAAGTGAAGGACTTGGGGGCACTTATAGCCCTTAATGCCCATACCCCTTAGTACCCCTACCCCATGTCATTAATGCCCCTACCCCTAATCCTTAATACCCCTACACACACAGTGTTAATATTCCTATCCCAGCACACATAGTCCTTAATACCCCTACCCCAGCACAGGGGTATTAACACTGTAGGGATAGGGGTATTAAGGATTAGGGATAGGGGTATTAACACTGTGTGTAGGGGTATTCAGGATTAGGGGTAGGGGTATAAACACTGTGTGTAGGGGTATTCAGGATTAGGGGTAGGGGCATTAATGACATGGGGTAGGGGCATTAAGGGCTATAAGTGCCCCAAGTCCTTCACTTACCTTTAGTGAGATGGGCTTTCCAAGGGTTCTTCAATAGCTTCAGTAGAGCAGCGACCGGTCCAAGATGGCTGCTGCATTTCTCGCCGCTCAGCAGAGAATTCCATAGAAGTGCGGCATCTAGGTATTCTATATCTATGGCGCAGCGTAGCACTGTGCGGGGGTCGCGCAGCGTAGCACTGTGCGGGGGTCGCGCAGCGTAGCACTGTGCGGGGGTCGCGCAGCGTAGCACTGTGCGGGGGTCGCGCAGCGTAGCACTGTGCGGGGGTCGCGCAGCGTAGCACTGTGCGGGGGTCGCGCAGCGTAGCACTGTGCGGGGGTTAGCACGGTGCGGGGGTCGCGTAGTGTGGCACGGTGCGGGGGTCGCGTGCGTGGCACTGTGCGGGGGTCGCGGTGCGTGGCACTGTGCGGGGGTCGCGGTGCGTGGCACTGTACGGGGGTCGCGGTGCGTAGCACTGTGCGGGGGTCGCGGTGCGTGGCACTGCGGGGGGGTCGCGGTGCGTGGCACTGCGGGGGGGTCGCGCAGCGTGGCACTGCGGGAGGGTCGCGCAGCGTGGCACTGCGGGAGGGTCGCGCAGCGTGGCACTGCGGGAGGGTCGCGCAGCGTGGCACTGCGGGAGGGTCGCGCAGCGTGGCACTGCGGGAGGGTCGCGCAGCGTGGCACTGCGGGAGGGTCGCGCAGCGTGGCACTGCGGGAGGGTCGCGCAGCGTGGCACTGCGGGAGGGTCGCGCAGCGTGGCACTGCGGGAGGGTCGCGGAGCGTGGCACTGCGGGAGGGTCGCGGAGCGTGGCACTGTGCGGGGGTCGCGGAGCGTGGCACTGTGCGGGGGTCAGGGGGGGGGCGGGCACTGTGCGCGGGTCGCGCAGCCTTGCACTGCGCGGGGGTCGCGCAGCCTAGCACTGTGCAGGGGTCGTGCAGTGTAGCATTGTGCAGGCATCACAGTGATCACTGAACAATGAGCATTTTGGGTTAATAATAGGTGAGCCTGTCACCACTTTGACCAGCTGTATTTTATTTCTCATGATAAGCTTAAGTAATAAATACTTCTATCTATGGATTTTCTAGCAATGCTGCTCTATAAAAAGGGAAGTGATGCCAAAGTTCTAAAAGTGGAAGAATCACCATAGAAACCATTGGAGTGTTCCCTGCTAATTACTTTAGTTTCTATAGCGACTGTTCCACTTTTCTTAGTGACACTTTTAAAATTTTAATCAATGTGTTGATTAAATGTTAATGTCTTGGTTTCTGAATTTTTAAGTTGATATCATAGGAATCAACTTTATCGCAAGAGAGAGAGGATTTTGTTTTGTATTTTCACCTTGGAGTATTCTTTTAATAAGAATCTCAACAAGTCCTTCTAACAGACCCACTAGCGTGATGTACAGATAATGAATTAAATATATTTATGTAATAGTGCACCATTTAAAAGACCATTCTGTTTTCGTTTCACTGCTCACAGTCCTATATCACTTCTTGAAACGAAGTCTTTTACATCAGTTTCTGCCCTGTTATATTAATGCAAACCAACACATCCTTTGCATATTGGTTACTATGACTTTCTCTCTGTTTGGTAATTCTTGCTACAAATCGCATGCCCTGTGCACTGTCAGGACCAGCATGGGGGATCCTGCACATTCCAGGGATCCAGTGCGTATTCTCAGATAAGAGTGATATGCATGCTGAGTGTTATTTAAATGTATTTACAAGATCATTTTTTCTTGTCGCTCTTAATTTCTCTTAACACTGCATGTTCCCCTGTTTCTCTATTCTTTATTTCCCACAAACCCTTAGGGACTTGCCTCATATGGTAACCCCATATGGAACATGTTATTGATTTATTCCTTTGATTACATAAGTTGTGGCAGGTGACACACTTTTTTTTGGGATAATTAGCCATTTTCTTTCCTTCTCATTATTCATGCCCAGTCCTTCATCGAATCAACCATCATTTTTATATTCTTCAAAGCGCCTACATATAACGCAGTGCAATGATTGGACAGGTATATGTAACAATTTTTACACACATGAGCAAAAGGTTATAATGGCCATAACCATATTTATATATATATACATATAACCATATTTATAATGTGTATATAAAATAAATGTTTTTTTAATTATTAAATATAATATTAATAAATGTATATTTTCAGGCAAATTTAACATGCTTATAGATACACTCTAGCATTAGAAATGCAAACCTTTATTCAGCATGCTAGTGTTATTAAAACTGTATAGATTCAGCCCCCCCCCCCCAATTTAGTTAAATACAAATGATCTCAGACAATCCGATGCGTCCATAGGGAAGAATTGGGAGTCTGGTGCACATGCACCGCAATCAGCCTTATATCTATGCCTGTACTTGCATCTCTATGGGAAGCATTCAGTATCTTCATGCAGTACATGGAGACGAACATTGGTCCTGCAGTTTTTGAAGGATCACAGGCAGTCTGAGTGGCATTAGGCAGCAGTGTAAACACTACCTTTTCTCAAAGAATGCAGCGTTTACAATGTGGCGCCTGGAGGGAGAGTATTTTTGCCCCAGAACTACTACATTAAGATGTAATGGTCTGCTGCCTAATGTGTCTCTTTAGGGACACTGTAATGTCAGCAATTACCGGGTAGTTCTATGCCATTAAATTGGATGTGTCATCCATGTCAAAGTTGAAGCCATTAAAGTTTATTACCTAAAAACACGAATTGTAGTGAAATAAAATAAATTTTCCAAATCCGCACTGCTTCCCTAAATTTTGCAATTAATAAACCCTGTTGTCACATCGAAGAATGCTGAGAGGTTTGCAAGGAAGTTAGAGAATAAATTGCAGTCCTTTAACATCCCGCTGGTATTGCTGTATTAACCCATTACATGCCAGCCCTAATTACCTCTGCGAGGTTGAGCACATCATCTTCTCAGGCCTCGGATTAGCTCAATGGTCTCCCTGACCTATATTCTGTACAGAAGATTAATATTTAATGCATTATAGCCGAGTTTGAACGGATCACCTGCTGGCCCATGTGAATTTTGCCTATCGGAGTTGAAAACGCTGTCTGTCTTTTATCTGTGCCACATTCATTTTCAGGTCACTATCACGCCAAATTAGAAATGTTCAGTGCTCCTTACAAACCTATAACGGTCCATTAAAGATCAGAACACGGGAGACTTCAAACAATCTGTAGACACACTTTATGGCGGGTTAGATTCGCGAAACAATCCGCTGAAAGGATTTTCAAAGGCTGATATATCTGCGTGCCTTTCTAATTTATATCTGATATAAAATAGCAAATCCCAAGCAAGCACGATTTACCTGTAATAATAATTATTATTTTTCCCCCTTTTAAATAAAATTATGAATGAAGGTAAAACCGAAAATAAAGGGCAATGGAAGTCAAACCTCAAATACATAGTATACATACATACATACATATATCACATAATATAGATGCAAAAAACATATCTATTGCAGTTCTTTTAAAAATAAAAAATTGTAATGACCAGTATTTCGAAGGTATCAAAAGGAACTGCAATAATTCATTATTTTGCATCTACATTACTGGATTAATAGGGTAATTCAAATATCATGAATGCATATTGTACCATATATTGTAATATAAGCTTAAAACATGTAATGATCTGGAGCACTGTCGTACTATTGTGGCAATCATACATCTAGCATTTGTATGTATGAAATAAAAGGAATTGCTTGATTCCACATAGAATGCTTAATCCGCTAGATATCCCACAGTAGTTATCAGCTGGCACCGTATTGTGCTCTGAGAATAATTTGCTGAAAGAAGACAAGGTATATGGGTGGTAAGTAGGATTGCTCCAAAAATAATCCGCAAAGGAGGAATGCCAGAGTGGACTGCAGCAGAAGACCTAATCCCACACCTCTTTAGATATAAATAGGCGGTTACATCACGGTAGGCTAGGGAACTCTGTGATCCTCAAAGGGAAGTACGTACCCTCCCAAATGTCTACTAAAGCCCAGTCTGCTATGAGTTGTGCATGTAAACTATAGACAGGGCTAGAGGAAGGCCAGAAACAGCAAGATGAATTATGGGAGAAGAAATTTAGGGAGACACTGTAATGAACTGTATTTGTTAATTTTGGTGGGCCAGTTGCCCACATCTTTTGACACCTTCAGATTGCACAAGAAAATCACACTATCGTGGGGTAAAACAGTATTAGCGAAGTGCCATTAACTGTAGTAGGAATAAGAAATGTCTATGGAACCTTAATATAGTAAACCGTAGACGTTGGCTTACACTGTGTTTAATCAGGTCTGTGGCGTTTCACTGTATATTTACTCTCCAAATCTGTCTTCTGGTAACAGGAATATGTGGAAGCTCACCCTGAAACCATCATTTTGGACCCATTACCTGCTATTAGGACACTACTTGACCGCTCAAAGTCGTATGAACTTATTCGAAGAATTGAGTCCTGCATGCAAGGTAAGCTTACAGAATCAACCTCATTTGTCGTAGGATCCTTGAACATGAATCCCAGCTAATTTATGAAGCTCCAATATATTCTGCAGTGCTGTACAATGAGTAAACCACATATAAGGATTAGATGCCCTTAAAACGTTAGGCGTACCTGAAGTAATGCGATGTGGGACTCGCCTCAAAGGATTTAGAATCTGGCTCTCACATCAAACAATTTTTGATTAATTGAGATTTGCGTGAGCGCTCTAGGATTGGCTAAAATCTCAGCCATATCAAGCCTTAAAAGGACATTTCGGGAGATTTACTAACAATTGTAGACTTTAACAGGTGCATATCTTGTGTATTGATGAATAACTCTATGCTGTCCATTCATACATGTATGATTGTTAGCAAACATTTTATAGAAAGTGTGGCTTTTTCCCCTCTTGTTTTGGTTTAAAACAAATGCTGCACCAATTATGATAATATGACACGTGTTTGGGAATGCTTAGGAGCTCATTCACTAAGCAGTACAGTTGAATTGTAGGCCTCAAAAAGTAAACTTTACATTTTTCTCTCTTTCTCTCAGTATCGTGGTCCTAATATTGCAAGGCTGATGTTGATACCACACAAAACCTGCCACAGGCCTCTATATTCTTCATAGGAAATGCTGGTCTATTAATCAAAATTTTTAGCACAATATCACATTTCAGATCGGGGCATTCATATGCTGCTCTGATGTATGTCTACTTAATGCAGCAGATGATTGGTGCTTTTAAGTTATGTGGACTGCACAGCCTTACAGGTTTAAACAATACTTTCGGGGCTTGGTTTGTTGTTGGTCTAAGATGGACACGTGAGTTGCTAGCTCTAATCCGTGCATCCAGAAATAAACCGATAGAAACAGCAAAGATCCGCACCATGGGATGCTTCAGGCGCTATGTGGAGTCTTCTTCCACACCCAGAACACAAAACGAACCCCACTCCTCTTCTATCCACAGTTATCTGTGGATCCCGATGGCTCTGCTCTCACAGGCCCCATTTGAAAAAAATGGCTCCCACTTTCCTAGGCTCCTCAGAGTCGGGAAGTAGTGCTCCCATATCGCTACCCAGAACAGCGAATAGAGGTCCCCGGGACTGGTATGTTCTTTTTGCATCCCTCCCCAAGAGCGCATAAAGCCTTACGCCCACGCGAATATCTAATTCTCACAGATTCGGACAACCACCAACGCTACATAAGGACGTGGTTCCATTCGATTCTCTGGCTTTATGATTGGTTGGTGGTCACTGGGGGAGAGGATGAACTGGATCACTGAACACCCCCACTTCCATAGCCTCGGGGTATGAGCTTACCACTTATGGTTTGGTCTTATATGGTCCTAACCCTCCTTGGGAAAACTCATAGACTAATCCCTACACTCTTCCTTCACCTGACATCTATGCGTACGCTATGCCTAGACCAGCTCGCCATCTTCTAACTTTACTACTTTTTTACTACTGGTTGGGACTGTACCACCCTACCAACTCCCCTAGAGACAAGGGAACTTTTGAATATGATTTCACACCCCCACCCCCTCCCCCAATCCCCTTTTTTGTGTGTGTGTGTGTGTGTGTGTGTATCTAACTGTGTGGATGACCGGCTCCTGCCATATGCGCTCTTTATAATCCAGGTTATCTGGATTTCTTTTCTTATATATAACTCCTGATATTTTTGTGCACCGATGTGCTTCTACCTTATTGTACACAGTCGCTACTAGAAGTGGAAACCGATAAGTGTAATTTTTCCTTTTCTTTATATGCTATGTTGTTATGCTATGCTATGTTTTATCCTTTTAGCAATAAAAGCTGAACGGTGGCTTCCGGTTGACGGATCGAGGCAAACAGACGCACTACACAGGAGCTCCGTGTCTAATTTTGGGAAAACACTCCTAATCGACGCCGAACTTACCCCCATTAACCGCTGCGGGCACGCAGGTACCCCTCACAAAAAATGGGACGTAAACACAAGAAGAAGGCGACAGAAATAACAGCCCCGGGGCTCACAATCGGGGAGATGTGGAGGCGGACACGCGGCCCGAGTGAAGCCAATATGGCGGCGCTCCATGGAGGCTGCACAGACTACTCGGATGAATACTCCGAAGGAGCAGAGGAGGAATACTTCCCGACTCCAGACCCGAAGCCAAAGCACACCCCAAACTCCACAAGGAAAGACCCGGATGCCGACCTCGTGACCACGGGGGTGCTAAAAGCCCTACTGGCGGATCTGCAACACAATATTCTCACAGACACCGCGGCTTTAAAGGGTGAACTACAGGGCCTGACAGGCCGCATTACGCTGCTAGAGGCCTCCACTCAGGAACATGAGAGCACTATCGCCACACTACAAGGCGAACTGCGGGAACTGCACCGCAAAAACGCGCTGCTGGAACGGCGCCTGGATGCCCAGGAGGACGCTAAAAGGCGATACAATGTCAAGATCAGAGGGCTCCCAGAAGAGCTACCGGAGACAGAAGTCCCGCGCAAGATCGAACGCCTTCTGACCAGCATACTACCTTCAGGTAATCCTATACCTGTCATGCCCACAAATATATTTCGGATCCCTAAATCTGCCAAGGCCCCTAAATCAGCCACAAGGGACACTATCCTCACCTTTAAAAACGGTGTGGACAAAGCGACAGTCCTTACCGCCCTCCGGGGAAAAACCCCCTTACAATTTGAGAGTGCAAAGCTGACATTCTATGGCGACCTGTCGGGGGGTACCCTAGCATGGCGTAGGTCACTCCGACCCCTCACCGCCACACTCCAGCAACACAAGATCCCATATCGCTGGCGGTCCCCCAACTCACTACATGTGCAGCGAGGTGAAACAACCCACCATATTCACGACCCACAAGACGCAGCAGAGCTACTACAGACCCTGGGCCTATCATGGGACTCACTCCTCCAGGCGGGCCCCAAAGCCACCACAACACCGAGTCACAGCTGGAACCCGGCGGGCAGTGCCCCATTCGTGCCTCGAAATCTCACGCCAGTAACATATGCCGCAGTCACCACCTAAACGGAAAGAAGGCACTGTCGCCCCCACTCAGATGTCGCCATCCCCGGACTGCATCGGACCGCGCCACTCACTTCTACTGTACCACCTGGAACCACGGGGACTTCACCAACCATCTAAGGACTTATAGTATCACTCTTTGCTAGGCAACAACACAGATATCATGAGACAATGCCACGAATCAGTCGACAAGCCGAAGTATCTTACACGGGGGACAGACCACTACGTGTGGTCGTGACAACGCAACTTACCTACCATGCCTCGACCACCGAGCGGCTTGGGGAACATTACACGAACCTGAAGTGGATTTTCACCCCATTTGTATACCGGGACACTGTGTTTTCTATGGCTCATACTGCTCACGATACTGTTGCTCCCCCTGTGCCTACCGACTAGGTTCCCATCTAATGTCTTGACCGCCGGCACACGGTGACACATTGACGTATCGATCACCCAATAACTGCACATAGCCTACACAGCCGCACGCACCCAACAGTCACTCTCCGAACAGACAGAATGACACCGCCCAGCACAATGCTACTAGAGCTTGACCCTTACTAAATTCACCTGCTCCCAAGCCCCCTCCCACCCAAGAGTTATGCTTACTGAAGCCAAGCTGTATACTCAGACACCCCACACTAGCCACGAACCCCCACATACACAGTCTTGCACAGGTCCTTCCCCGCACACTACAAGCTCACACAGAGTGTGAACCCGACGGTGCTTGAGGCGTGCGACCAGCACTGCCCCACGCGCGCTAAACCATTGACGCTCTTGCCTGCATATAATTCTCTATAACGCAATGTACATACCTTTCTTACTCTTAGCCCAACTGACGTTATTCTGTACATGTACAACCTAACATACCTTATTGGAACAAGGTCGCTTTAAGCTACCTACCAACTGTCATACCCACTCGCCCATTCCAGTCAGTAAGGTGCAAGCCTAAAAATTTGCTATCTGTACACCTACAACACTACCTTGCCTCACCGCAGCCGTACTCCGCCACACGAGCGGAGCTTTCCCTATGTGTCTCGCCTTTGACTTCTCCACCAGTCAGGCTAGAATTGCTATCTAACATTTTTTACTGTTATCTTTGGTCATTTTGTGTCTTAACATGTCTTGCACAAACGATAATGCATGCACTGATATACCTACTGTAAACCTCTATATGTTCCAAAACAACACACCAGCATGCCTTACGCACTGTCACCGCGGAGAGGAGCACTGACAGCGCTCCTGCCAGGTAGGGAAGGCTGCTCCAAACCGCTGACACCCAGCGGCGGCCGCGACTGCAACCCACTTCTCACGCCTTGTTATGTGTATGGTCGCTGCGAGCTTCACTTATTTTCACTCGTTTTATAGTGGGGCAGACCGCAAACGATACACCTGTATAATTAGCCTATAGGCATGACTACTAGAACAAGCTGGTTTCACATTTAGCATACAACTTGGCCCGCGTTGGTCCTGTTATAAGCGGAATTTAAGCTATATCTGTCTGTTCTAAAGATACAACTTAGCCTAACTCGTTGGAATAACCGTTATTCATTTGCTTTATTTTATGCTACCTTATTTCGTTTATCTTAATTAAGCATGGATCGCTATGTTCGACAATACAGGTGGATATGTTCACCTATTATAAGCCTGTTTTATAAACCTGTTTTACAAGCTTGTATTATACACCTGTTCTATAAGACTGTATTCTAAGCCTGTACTATAAACCTGTTTATGCTACCAGAATAGACCCGGCCACTAGCTACAGCACGCTTTAGACTCGCTACAAGTTCACTTACCTAAAAATGAGGCATTGTCACTCAAGAAATGTAATTCTCTGAAAATGTCAATATACTAATCCTGTAATGTGCACTGTTTTTACATTTCCCTCCCTTTTTCTTTCTGTACCCCATCTTGTATGCCTCAATAAAAGAAAGATTGACAAAAAAAAAAAAAAAAGCTGAACGGTAAAAAACAAACAAAAAAAATGACTTTTCATTGATCTAAATAGATACTTTCCTTTTAAAGCAGGAATATTGTAACCTCTGTCCAGTTGGGCTGGTCAGCATTAAAGGGATCAAATGCCTGCGTTGTGTGAGTTCACAATATATGGGAAGAACAGAACCTGTTCTGTCATTACCCATGAGCCTTTTCTGGCCTCACTAACGTTCTACGGGAACAGAGCAACCAGTGTATTATAAATGCATAAAGGGCAGCTTTGTGCGGACTGAGCAAACATTGGTGGAGTATAATAGAACTCAGTAGGTAGGGATTGTGTCTAAAGTATAAAACAGACAACTCAGCATGTTCAGGAAACAATTAGGGGAGTTAGGTGTGAGATCATTGTGATACTCAGGTAGGGAGCTACATTTTATAGACACTGATTCCTTTGTACTTAGACAAACCTATAAACCTGTGTCTGTGTGTGCCATTGAACACGGAGTGTCATTAAAGCAAAGTTGCCATGGTATTGCTTTTTATTTATTCGGGTGAACTTTAGACCTCGTATTCATGAATAATCGTCACATTTATTCATGTCTTAATCATTTGTATTTCTATGGCTAACGCAGTGACACTATTATATTTATGGTTCACTTATTGGAGAAAATATTAGCCAGACATTTTACCCTCTGCTAAACCAATGAGGCTTGTCTGCCATAAAATATGTGTACTTGTGAATAAGTCTGATCACGCAATGTAAAATCTTGATAATTTAGACACCTAAAAAAGTTGGTTATGTTACTTAAAATCCTGAGAAATGGACCATGTACTTTGAGATCTAGATAATTTGGCCTTATGCTCTAAGAAATGCAGAGTCTGGCCATATAACTTAAGATCTAAAAAAATAGTTTTTATACCTTAAAAAATAAAGAATTTTGACATATGCTTTACTATATTTAAAATCTTATTCAGGGCTTCAAATATCAAGTCTTGTGGTATTAACCAGGCCTTAAGTTACTCGCCACTGCAAGCCTCAAGAGTCCATGACATATTGGCCAGAGGTGAATTTCTACTTGCCATGGGCTAAGTTTTCACTTAGGTTAGTGGTGAGTGCTTGTACTATAGAATCTAGTCTTGAGATCTAACGGATCTGACCTCTGACATTTTGAGATCCTGAGAACCTGACCATGTACATTGAGGTCTTCAGACCCTTGCTCTGGTACCGTTTGACATCTAGATAATCTAGTCCTAGTTCTTGATAACCTATTTCTGCATCTGACAATTTGGACTTTTCATTATTTGCCCATTTCTTTTGAAATCTCAGACAATCTGACCTGCACTATGGTGATCTATAATTGCTCTTTTGTCTGTTTTTGGCAATCTCAGACCCCGATGTTGTGTCCCTGCGCACGGAGACCCTCGAGGTTGTGTCCCTGCGCACGGAGACCCTCGAGGTTGTGTCCCTGCGCACAGAGACCCTCGAGGTTGTGTCCCTGCGCACAGAGACCCTTGAGGTTGTGTCCCTGCGCACGGAGACCCCCGAGGTTGTGTCCCTGGGATATAAAACACTGAGGTTCCAACATTTTACTCTGAGACCTTGAGTTTAGAGCAGTCTTTGTTGTTCTCGTGCTATATGAAAGTTGCTGAATAATTTACGCATTTGTTCTTTTAGACTGTAGCCTTGACCTGCACTATAGACACTATAGTCACCTTAAAAGACCTCTATAGGCATCCAGACCACTTCAGCTTAATGAAGTGGTCTGGGTGTCAGGTCCAGCTAGGTTTAACCCTTTTTTTAAATAAACATAGCAGTTTCAGAGAAACTGCTATGTTTATAATAGGGTTAATCCAGCCTCTAGTGGCTGTCTCATTGACAGCCGCTAGAGGGCTTCCGCGCTTCTCACTGTGATTTTCACAGAAGATGTCAGCGTCCATAGGAAAGCATTGTGAATGCTTTCCTATGGACTGGCTGAATGTGCGCGCGGCTCTTGCCGCGCATGCGCATTCAGCCGGTGACGGAAGAAGAGGGAGGAGAGGAGGAGGAGAGCTCCCCGCCCGGCGCTGGAGAAAGAGGTAAGTTTAACCCCTTCCACCCCCTAGAGCCCGGCAGGAGGGGGACCCTGAGGGTGGGGGCACCCTCAGGGCACTATAATGCCAGGAAAACGAGTATGTTTTCCTGGCACTATAGTGGTCCTTTAACAACTTTAGCTCAATGAAGCAGTTTTAGTGTATAGATCATGTCTTTCAGGATTTACTGCCATTTAGGACTTAAATCACTTTGTTTCTGTTTATGCAGCCCTTGCCACACCTCCCCTGGCCATGACTGAAACAGCCTGTATGAAAAAAAAAAATGGTTTCACTTTCAATCAGATGTAATTTATCTTAAACAATTTTATCTCTTGCTCTCTAAATTGAACTTTAATTACATACAGGAGGCTCTTGCAGGGTCTAGCAAGCTATTAACATAGCAGGGGATAAGAAAATCTAAATTCCACAGAACTTGCAATGAAAGAAGGATAAACTTTAGATGACTCTTTATAGGAAGTGTTTAGGAAGGCTGTGCAAGTCACATGCAGAGAGCTGTGAGAATTGAGCACTGAGACTGCAGGGGCATGATCTATATACCAAAACTTTTTTATTAAGCTAAAGTTGTTTTGGTGACTATAGTGTCCCTCTAATCCATTCAAGGATAGACGCTACAAACTTTCAACATTAATCTCTGTTAGCCCACCCTACCATTATTGCCATTCTGTTTTTGTTCTAAATAACCATCTTGGTCCTGTGTTAAATTCATGAATAGCTGCAATGATCAGCCATACAGAACTGGAATGTTAGCTTGCAGACGGTTCAAGTTTAAAGTCTCCTTTTGAAATTTGGCCTGGGAGAGGATAAGAGGTAGTCTCATCCCACAGACACTTTTATGAGTTCTCTGACAAATGCGGTAGGACACTAGCCCGTACCCTGAAGCAGAGACAGAGGCAACATCACATCCACCAGATTAAGGGGAAAGATGGGACGCTGAAAAGGACACCGACGGATATTTTGCAGGCCTTTAGGCTCTTCTACGAGGAGCTATATAACTTAGATACCACTGCGCGGCGTTCAGACGGACCCCAACACCGACGTAACATAGACGCTTTCCTCACAGAACACATAGGCCGAACGCTCCCAGAGGAGCTAGCCGAGGAACTAGAACAACCACTTACCGGGGAAGAACTCCTTGCCGCACTTAAAAGTTCTAATTCCAATAAGGCACCGGGCCCCGACGGTTTACCGGTCTCATACCTGCGGAGGTTCAAAGACGTACTGCTCCCACACCTGTTACAGGGTCTCAACTCCTTGTTGGAAGGAGGTCGGTTCCCGACAGACTCCCTACGCGCCACGGTCACGGTCATACCAAAGGAGGGGAAGGACCCCACTGATAGATTGGCAGTACCTCGAAGCCACCCTCTGTCACATGCAGTTTGGCCCCCACATACGCTCATGGACCCTCGCCCTATATACTAACCCGACGGCCATCATCCGGATTAACGGCGGTCTCTCTGCCCCCTTTGCCATTCGGAACGGAACCAGACAGGGCTGCCCCCTGTCCCCCCTCCTGTTTGCCCTCACTCTAGAACCTTTCCTGGAGGCGGTCAGACGAGATGGGGGAATCACCGGGTATAGGCACCACCACACAGTGCATAAAGTGGCCGCCTATGCCGACGATATGTTATTTTTCCTAGACAATCCCACAATCTCCTTCCCCAATCTCCTCCGAGCCTTCAGAATCTTCGGTGAGATCTCCAACCTTAAGCTGAACCTAAGCAAATCGGAAGCCTTGCCGATTTCACTCGCCGCCGAGAGAGTCGCGCATTTAAAATCACAGTTTCGCTTTTCCTGGTGCGACGCTAAACTCAAATATCTCGGCGTCTGGCTGCCCAGTGACCTAACACACCTGTTCCGGCTAAACTTCCTAACCATACTCTCGGTCTTACAGGCGGACCTACATCGTTGGAAGGGCCTCTACGTCTCTTGGTTCGGCCGAATTAATGCCGTAAAGATGAATGTGCTGCCGCGCCTTCTATATCTGTTTCAGGCGATCCCCATAACTATACCCAGGTCATTCTTCCAAACACTAGACACGGCAATAAGGCAGTTTGTTTGGAGTGGTAAAGCAAGCAGAATAAGTAGGAAGCTCCTAGAGCGCCCTAAAAGTAAAGGGGGTGCGGGTCTCCCATCCTTCCGGGGATACTACCACGCAGCACACTTACTACTCAGGGTAATAGATTGGCATGCCCGTCCCACAGCCAAACTATGGGTTCCCATGGAGCAGGCACAGGCGGGGGGCACACTCCCCTCCCGTTTATTGCTCAGCTCCCTCACTCTAACAACACTGCGAACGGGTAATCCCCTGACCGATGCTACGCTACGGGTCTGGTGCAAGTTACTGTTCACAAACCAACTCACCACCACTGACGGCCCCCTTACACCCTTCACGCATAACCCAAAGGTGGGAGGGGGACTTACGCCCTCAGATTTACGCGCATTCACGGACACTGGTTGGCTTTGCTTCCGACAGCTACTGCGGGGAAACCAACTCAGACCTCTCACAGACATAATGGGGGACAAGGCACCTACCGGCGTAGATAACTTTCACTACGCCCAAATACGAGCTTATTACGCGGCCTTCCCAAACAAACAATGCCTGAACAGACCACCCACGCAGTTCGAATCCCTTTGCACAGCCCAAACCCACCCGGAAAGGGGAGTCTCTCTGCTATACGCGACCCTTCTCAGCAGTGAACACCAGTCCCACCCGAGGTACATAACAAGGTGGGAAATAGAGACAGGGACCACGCTCACAGAACAGGAATGGGACAAGATCTTTATACTGACTCACAAATGCTCCATCAGCTCCAAGCTCTAGGAGACAAGCTTTAAAATCCTCACACACTGGTACAGGACCCCAGACATCCTACACCGTATAGACCCAGGAATACCAGACGAGTGCTGGAGATGCGGGGCCCCAGACGGCTCTTTTATCCATATCTGGTGGAGCTGCACTGACATCGCGCCCTTCTGGACAGCGATCAGGGAGACCATCCGTCTCATAACGGATATCACCCTCCCTCTCCATCCCCTCACTATGCTTCTTCACCACACAGACATGTCCATCTCCACATACAAAAAATCCCTACTCAAACACCTGCTATCTGCAGCAGCAGCGTTAATCCCAACTAGGTGGAAACAGAAGGATGCGCCTACCCTCCGGCAGTGGCTGGACAAGGTAGGAGAGATACACCATATGGAATCACTCATGGCAGCGCTTCATGGGAGGCTAGAGAAATGTGACCGCACCTGGGCACCATGGCTGTGGTACCTCATGATGGACAGAGCGGGGAGCCGGGGGCCTTCTCTCCCCCTCCCCTTCCCCCCCCCTCCTCTGTCCTGTCCACTTAACTGAACAATGGGTCGGAGTTCCTGCCGACTGAGTACTGACTAACCCCAACCCGCTAACACCCACCCCCCCAAGACAGTTCCAGTGTTGACCCCCGCACACGTCCTTACTCACCTCGAACCCTTCACTTACGACCGCACACATCTACGGTCCTGAGACAACCTGGCACTGAAACTAGAACCGCTGACTATACACAGGCCCGAATCCCGAGACCCACACACACGGTCCCTGACGTAAGACCTACACCCAGACGGGGAACCGACCTGGGACCTGGAACCCGAAAAATGCACCTCTACGACCGGACCTACTAAAGTAGAGCTCCCAAACACACTACCCTCTGGCAGCGGACCTGCTACAATATTGCAACCAGGCCGGTCTACGCTCACTAACTGACTCAGAATCCACCTCCTTGGTCATATGCGGCCGGGTGACCAAACACTCCCTCCGAGGAACTATCCTCCTCACCCCGCTCACGGAACGTCTTAACCCCTGGCAGAGGAAAGTCCAAATACGCTCCATTAGGTAGGGACATCCCATTTCCCCTCTTCCCTATACGGTTACTGTCATCCACATCTGAAAGGTGATAAACCCAGTTACATGATTCAATGTATTTGAATGTTACCATTCACAAACAGCATGTAGTTCATTGAACTTGTTATCCGCAGGTACCTGTTGTACGCATCACCTAACCATTTTGTCTTCTTTAAATATCGTTATGTGTATAATTGTAACACCCTTTCGACATATGTCAAATATAAAACAAAAATAAAGATTGTCTAAAAAAAAAAAAAAAAACGGTAGTCTCATGCTTGTTAGACAGGTTTCTTGTCCTTGACGTATTGTCTCCCCCAGTTGAAAATCCACATTCTTCTATCCTATTGTTGTTGTTATGTTTGTATTACACACAATATTTAACAAGTTTTAGGCAGAAAATGTAAAATTGCTTTGTTAAGGAAACTACATTCCGACACCGGAACTGACTTCCAGCAGGACAATATGCTAGAACTCGTGTTGTCAGGAGAATCCTGTCCCTAGCTTGCGCTGACCTGAATTATTTTCTGCATACAAAGCAGAGCTGCTGATTTGGATGTCACTGGCGTAGACGGAGAGTGAGAGTTTGTGCTGCTGGGATGGCAATAATTAGGCCTCGAGTAACATATGAATAGCTGCCTTTCTGTAATAAAGCCCCCAGGCATCACACAATGTAATAATCATGGTGTGTGTTTTTGCACAAAGCAAAATAATAGATACATCTCGTATTAAAGCATATAGAAACCATCTTGATTGACTGTCACACAGTCACACAATTTGTTTTCAAATACTTGGGCAAACTTCGTCTTTGAATCAGCCAAACAGAAAGCCGGCCATTGATGCAGCTTCTCGGCGTTCCTATTCATGGGAATTTCGCAGGTCGGTGACCCAGAGATCAGTTGTTAGAGCCGTGAGGAGAAGGAAAGCCCAGAACTGAGTGTAACATTGCTATTTTGGCAAGACAGTGGCTGTCCTCGGTGCCCAGGTGCCTAATGATGACCCTTAAAACCTAAACTGTCAGGGTAAAACTGGCATGTCCCCTTGATATAAACATGCATGTGCACAGATTGCTTTTTATGTTTTATAGAAGTTTGTGTGTGAACGTGCGTGTGTGTGTGTGAACGTGCGCGCTCTCTTGCACTTAGAGGTAAGGTCATATTTCAGACATTTTTTTTGTAGTAGTTTCTCTGTCAGGTAAAATTGTTGCAGACATTGCTACTGTGTTAAGGGAAAACTATTAAAGAAACAGAAGCAGCTGATTTATATTTAGATATTGTGAGTGTACTAAAGATTTTTTTTTTTTTTGGTCTTCAAAATTCTTTATTTATGAAGTGCGAAGTTTATATTTTTAGGGTATTTCAAAGAGGCTACAGTCAACATTTAACATAAGTTTTTACAACTTTTTAACACTGGGAATGAGATGGCTTGACATAGAGGCTCCTTTATTTGGTATGGCTCAGTGAGCTTGTGATATCACCAGTTCGTGAACACTTGCGGTGTAGCTCAAGGAACCTTTAAGTTAGTCTCTGTTGACCACCCTTATTAAAAGGAAGAAAACACAACAGCAATGGAAATTGAAATATAAACCAGTAAACTTTAAGGAGAAATGAGAATCTGATGTTCTCTCACAAATGTGGATGAGGAGGCCAGGTAGGGGAGGTGGGGGTGCGGTAGGTTTTCTACAGAATGGTAGGCTATCGGGTCTATCTCTGGGCTTCAGTTATTAGGTCCTGTGTGTCACCCATGTAGGTTCTGGTATCTTTTTGGATGCGTTTTCTTATAGTTGTGCATAGGTTGGCCCTCCTATTGAGCTTGTAGCAGTGTGCTTGTGGTGAGTCATTGTACATTTGGACCCAGATCGTGTTGGGCCGAGCAGGGCCTGTTGTTGAGAAGGTGGTCAGGCCTGATGGAGTGGGCCATGGAAGGGCTTGTGGGTGTGGAGTAGGGCGCGAGGGAGGGAATAAAAAGAGGGGAGATCCAGATGGGGATCGGGTAAAGTGTTGTGAAGTTGTGTTTGTGTTTGAGTGTGCATTGGCGTCCATAGGATTTTCCTGTATTGGAGTAGTGGCGATGCAACTAAGTGGAAACTGGGAATTTTTCCATATTTTATGGAAGTGTTTAGTTGTTTCATGTATTAGTGCGGACAATTAGTCAATTTTTATGGTGTCCTTGATTTTGCGTTGCACCATGTGTGTTCTAAATATTTTTGACACCCAAATAAGTGGTGGGAAACCATAGTACACATCATTTATTGTTCATTTTAAACATTGTTGTGGTGGAGGCAGTTTTTTTAAGTGTGACAAAATAAAATGTGTTTAATGTTTAACTTAAAAAAAAAAAGGTATACTAGGCTGTTATTACATTAAAATTATTTATTATTATTATACTATTATTTATATAGCGCCAGCAATATTTTGTAGCGCTGTAGGGACTGGTTTCCCACTTGCACTTTTACTTTGTTTCCCAGTAAATTTAATGTTACATACAAAAAGAATGCTGTGCGCATGCACCACTCCTGCCACAGAGCTGTTACTCATTAACTTATTCCTGAGCTAACCAGTTTAAATCCTCACCTTAAAGGCTGATCACTTGATAACCGCACAGACCGCAGTCCTTAATAGGATTGCAGAGGAATATTGTTTAGCTGTTTATATTTAACCGCTTACATGTTTATTTGTGGACTGTATATTTATTTAAATACTGTCCGCTGTTTTACGCATTGTATTGTTGGAGGAGCTTATGATTCTCTTGCTATCTGACCTTGACTGTTCGTGCAAGTGAAAGGAACGCTGGAATATATGTTTTGAAAGTGTGCTGCGTTTAAATTGATATCGTTTTAGAAGTTAACCATCCACAGGTTTCCTTCTCGTGTCAAAAGGGGAGTGATCTCTCTTACATTAAGTTCAGGCAGGACATTTGAAAACTATGATCTCATCTGCTGAGTTTGCCAGGGGACACAATCTAGTGGATGTTGTCATTGACACAAATCGTTCCCTGTTCATTCAAGCAGTGAACCCACATCACACTCGTTGGCCCGGCCTTGATTTCTGTACTAAGCAGCACATGGCGCAAGTAGAACGTTTTGCTGAATTGCTGCTATTGTAATGGGCATCTCTGGCAAGAGTCACATAAGAGTAGTGGTTAATTAGTACTCTATATGGGGTTAAAAATGATCTTAGTGCTATGGAATAATGTACGTATTGGTAGTACAATACTCCCTGTCATTGTATATTTAAGTATAACTTACTTCTCAATGGATCCAAATTTATATTTTTCGAATTTCTCGCAGGTCCGAATGTTTGAGGCAATACAACTCCTATATATGTATTTTGTGTATCACAGAGCTTCACGGCAGTATAACTCAAAGTAATATGTGATGTGCATGAGTATATCACAGAGCTCCACAGCAACTAAACTCCAATTAATTAATGTTTATTGTGTATGAGTGCATTTCAGAACTTCACAGCTATACAACTCTCACTCCTATCACAGAGCTCAATATCAATATAACTCCTAGTATATGCACTGTGTATGGTTATATCACAGCTCCACAGTAGTAAAAGTCATATTAATGTATGCTGTGTGTGAGAGCACCACAGAGCTTTACAGTAATATAACTCACACTCAAATCACAGAGCTCAACATCCGTATAACTCACAGTAATGTGCACTGTTTGAGTATATTACAGAGCTCCACAGCAATTAAACCCACAGAACGTGTAGTGCGTATGACCATCACTGAGCTCCACAGCAGGTAAAACCAACAGTAATGTGCAGTTCATACACATGCATCCCCCATACCTAAAACCCAAGGGTTTATCCACTGAACAGTGAATTGCAGTGCATTGAAAACTGAATTGCAAAGTGTGTGGATTCAGAAAAAATCACCATATCAGCTATATAAGCAGTTTGGGTATTTTAGCCTCAATTTTGTCATTCTGTTTCCAGTTCTCTACAATTCACTGTCATTGTTGTGGATCTCGGGAATGAACATATACACGTCTAACATTACTGTTTACAGTTCTTCATTTAATCTATATTTTATCTGTTTAGAAATGTAGGTTTTTGTTTAGTTTTTTTCTTTTCTTTTCTGAAATAAAAACCCTTTTCAGTTCTATACGTGGCTGTCAATAGGTCAAGAAGTCCCCTAAAATGTTCTGTAGTAACCCTTGGCCACACACCTTCAAATGATTAAACTTTCAGATAGGTATTCAGCCTTTTGTTTTAGAAATTGATTTCAAATGTCATGAAGGCCTACATTACCTTTATTGAAAATACTAATCTAAAAAAAAGATTTATATTTATTCAGTATATATTTATTGTTTTTATTAAACATACTATATGACATACAAAAATAGTGTGACCATGTTCTATGCCTATTAAGTATTGAGCTATCTAAGTAAATATTGTTTGGTAAGCTAGAATAAGCTCAGTATCTAAAGCAATAGCAGCATTCGTTCTGCAAAACCATAGTAAACATAAAAAAATAAATATATATATATATATATATATATATATAATATTCCTGGTCCTGGCCTGGAATCGTGAGATCAGAGTATCTAGTATAGTAATAACGAATGAGCAATACAAAGGGTATATGTGGGGATATGTCCGATAATATGTAAAATGATTATGACCATGTGAAGTATTAAAAGGCAGTGTTTAATCCTCTTGACTTAGATCTGCTGTCTCTGCGCACTGTTTGCTTACATGATTCATGTCCTGTTGTGATGTATTTACCCAGCTGGGTATTGTTAAAGTTACTGTCTCAGAACAATAGATCCACTGAATGCCATCTTGTCCATAATGCAGCATGCTCATTATCATTTAGGAGCTAAAAACTTCAGCTGGTTCTTTATTTCAGGAAAAAAATCATTCGGCTCTACTCTATTTTATTAATTCTTTATTTTTCATGTGCATAGTATCATATAGCATAACAACCTGTAGCGCCACAACAGCGAGCACAGGCTTTCAATTGCATATATTGTCATGGCGAGAATGTTAAGCACATTTTTTTTTTTTAAAGACAAAATATAAACGATGTGCTAAACTAAGAAATGCAAAATTTAAACACGCTGGTGTAAAACAAATCGCTGAATATGCAGCACAAGAGTGTTCCATACATTTAGTGCAGTATGTAGATAAGCTAAAAGGCATAAAGAATAGTATAACAGTGCTAAGTCACGAGAGGAACATGAGGGAGTCAAGATATGCTATAAACAGTGATACACAAGGCTTAAGACAATCGAGTATTTTAGGGTGATATATCTAAATTTTTTGCAATTATGTTGGCACGGTACAAGAGGCCATATGCTTACAGCTTGCTTGGGTAAAGGAACTTTCTCTTATATATACGTTAAAATAGCTAGTAACATGCTTGTAACAGTGCATGAGAGGTTAAGTAGAGCATAGGGATACGTATATGGCATTGTGTTAGATACGTGAAGACCCGATAAGGCAATTTCAATAAGAGCATGTGTTCCCTGCCCCCGTGTCCCGTGAATTAATTGCCACAAATGCGTAGGGTCAGAATACAAAGTCAACGGTGAAACATTTTAACTTGAAAGATTGTTTTTAGTCACTTATAGACTATCACCACTGCTCCCGTGTTACCAGGAGGGATTGTTAGGGGTTCCACTCGTTTCCGTCAGCCGATGCCGCACAGAAGTTCCGTGCTTGTCCTGATGTACGGGTTGATAGATTTTGGTGATCTGGGGATCCGGCTCCGTTTCCCGCCTCTTTTTTGAGCTTGGGCCCTGATTTATTTTAGGGGTCGCTCCAGGTTTGCGAGGGGGATACCATTGCAGGGTGCGTCGTGTGGACGGGCGGATCCACGCCACCATCTCTCTCATCGCCATCCGATGAGGTTGCCTTCTGGCTTTGAGCTTTGCCCAGAGGTAGGAGCATATCAAGCTTATAAAGTCCCCTGTGTGCTTGGGTGGTGCGTTGCGTGGTTGCTTGGACCCAGGCCGCAGCCGCGACGCCATCTTAGTTGGGTCCTGTAGTCTTCGTCCGTGTGGCGACTGAGACGCTTGTGTAGGTGTGATTGTGGAGGTATTCGTCCCCAACGAGGACCGGGATGTCCCCCACCGGTCCATAGGGGGGGGGGCAGCAGGGCTATGACTGGTTACCGCTTAGGAGTGCGCCCCGGGACGGGAGATCGTCCGTCTTCCTCGGTCTGCAGGCTTTGCTCCAGTTTAGGCCGCATGGTCTTGGGAGGCTTTTCTGCGTTGTATCGGTGCCGGGGCTATATCGTTATGTTCCCAGTGCTGTTCTGTGACTGATCCCGGTCACCGGTTGCCACTAGTTCGATTGTATCGGTCGATAGCTTCCCACTTTTGTCCGTGGGTGCTGGAGCTCTCAAAATGTGCGGCTGGCCATCTTGGCTGTCAGGCCCCGCCTACTCTGTTATTTTAGAATGGGTGCCAGTGCCTGGGTAAGGTTAGTGGGGAGGATTTATTACACCCCAATTGTTTGAATTTTTTCTTGTAATTGGGGAGAAAATCACATTCTCTTGTGATTTTGCGGCTTCCCAATCTTACCCCCATATATGTAAATTCTTATTTTCCAATTGTAGTCATAATAATGGATAAAGGATGCCGATTCCCTACAATGCTGTACAGTATTGGTCCTCTTATTCTTCTCTAGTAAATCTGACGCTCTGTGCTGTTCTGCTACCTGTTAAAACCCCTTTTACACTTACCTTACTCCCAGTGCCGACGTCCCTCAGCGCTGGTTCCCTCTCCTCCTCTCATCTCTGAAACAGCAGTGTTTTACATTGCTTGGCTAAAGGGACAGGAACACTGCACCCACACCACTTAAGATAAAGTGATCTGGGTGCCTATAGTTTCCATGTAAAGGGACACTATAGTCACCAGAATAACTCCAGCTTATTTAATTTGTTCTGGTGAGTAGAATCATTACCTTTAGGCTTTTTGCTGTAAACACTGTCTTTTCAGAGAAAATGCAGTGTTTACATTACAGCCTAGTGATAACTTCACTGTCCACTCCTCAGATAGCTGTTAGAGATCCTTCCTGGGTCATGGCTGCCTAAAATGCATCCAAACATTCAGTATCTCCACCCTCTGCATGCAGTCACTGAACCTTCCTCATAGAGATTCATTGATTCAATTCATCTCTATCAGGAGATGCTGATTGGCCAGGGCTGTGTTTGAATCATGCTGGATCTGCCCCTGATCTGCCTTTTTTGTCAGTCTCAGCCAATCCTATAGGGAAGCACTGTGATTGGATCAGGCTACCACTTCTGATTATGTCAGTGGGCAGGTCTAAAGGAAACCGGGACAAACAATCAGCTGCAGGCTTGAATACAAGTATGATTTTACTATATTTATGGAGGCATGAGGGGAACAGGGGGCTAGATGGTGGTTTTAACCCTATAGGGTCAGGAATACATGTTTGTGTTCTTGACCCTATAGTGATCCGTTAATGGTTCCTATGGTTTTCATTTATATATATTTAGCCTAATATTCTTTGTAATAATTAGTGTCTTGTGGGTTGGTTTGCTTTTTGTTTTTATTTCGAAGTTATTCTGAATAAAGATAAGTAATATTTAAAGACATGTGCTTCACTTCCTGGTAGCACTAAAGTAGTAGTATTCACTCAAGTTACATATTATGGGTTTTGAGAAAAATAGTTAAGATTTAATCACTGATGAGACTTCTGGTAAGGTCCCTATTGGACCTTAGCCATAATTTTAAAGTGGAACACATTTTTGGAGGGTAGGGGATACAACCTATATCCAGCTTTTGTTTTTAAAAAAATTGTATGCTTAGAACAAAACTATAACGGAGATAGGCTTTTAATAGATATACTTTTAGCTCTGCTTTAGATTTACAGATGTATTATTTTGTTTCTCTGCTTAAAATATCTCCTATCCAATGTGTATCAGAAATGTATATGTATTTAGAGACAAAATATGTGGTTTTTTTCCTCCTTAATTGGATGAGTACAATGTTAATCCTTTCACTGCCTCTACCCCAGCTGAATATTAAACTTGTATCTTGTTTTCAGCCCATATAAGCTAATTTGTTAATTGCATGATCTTCTGAATGGCTTTATGTTAAATTAAATCGGTATTGGTGCGTGTTTGTCTTCCAAACTGCATTAAACTTCCCTAATGTTTTCTTTAGGAAGGACAATCCTAATTTGGGGATCAAATCCCTCTATCCTTATTTTATGTCCCAATGTCCACCTTCTCTAGGAGCTCAAAGCTGTTCCTGCGTATGAGTGCATAACAGAACTACACATCAATAAAACCTGCAGAAGTATATATTTAAAAAGGATGTTTGGTTGGCAGTATTAGCTGACGCTATCAGCCTGCTCATTGCAAGTAATATAAATACTTCCACCTACCACAGTGACTGAGGGGAAGACAGAGTTGTGCATGACAGGTGGCCTATGGATACAAGTTAAACCACCCATGGACTCCAATCTCTCAACAACTTTATTGTAATGCAGATTTCTAAGGGTCAGTTTGGTCCTTGAAATATGTTTAGTGATTGGAATCTCAATGCAGTCCTCTGATGGGGTAGGAAAAAAAAATAACAATTCTTGTTTCAGTTCCCCCAACCCCCCAATTCTCTGTGTGCTGGTAGGTTGAAATGGCAGAGCTTACTACAATGACTGACGCTCCCTACCAGTAAAGTTTCCCGGGGACCCTCTTCTTGGTTTTATTATTTTTAAATTAATTTTTCAGCCATATGTCTTCAATTCCGTTGATACACCGTTTCGAGAATTTCATCCTAATCAAAGATATCAGATTCTCTAAAATCCTCCTGAATGAATTTCTTATTACGTTTGGGGGCTGAGCTACCTTTATTTTTAATAATCTATTGTGATCCTTGTACATCGACTGTAAACGGACGCTGTCTGCTACTGCTCAACATAACCAGTGTACTATTGGAGCAGCAGTTCGACGCCTATGCTCAAAACAGCTGCATCGTAAAGCTTTATCATGTTTTTTCACATTAATTATATTGAATTGAAATTACCTTCTATTTATTAAAGGATACACATAGCGTTGGCTATACAAACATTTATACCCCTTTCCCAATTTGCCATAAAAAAAATAATAAAATTTAAGGTTTTGTCTAATTTTGACTCCCTCAGCACTGCTCCTCCTCCCACAATATTATCGTGGAGGCATGACGTCCTCCACCGTGGTCCAGACAATAGAAGACCATTGGGCAACTAATGCACATGTATGACAAGTGCCAAGCACGCATTCTAGCATTGTATCTAATGCTTTCTTATGGTTTCAGGGCAGTGGAAGCACTTCTAGTGACTGTCATACTAACTAGAAGTGGATGTAAACATTGCAGTTTGTAAAAAAACAAAAAAAAAAAACATCAGTTATTTTACATTGCAAGGTTAACAGGACAGGTCCACCTCGCCCAGAACACTTTGTTGAGATGAAGTGTGTCTTGGTTCCTTTAATTGATTCCCAGTCACTACATAGTATTTACATTGTACTATGTGCGGTGGTTGTCAAACCTAGATGTTTAACATTAGCATTTGCACAGAAGGAAGAATTAGCTATATATCACACATATATTCCATAACGCCTACATTGACAGTTGAAGTGTAAATTTAACTTCTAGGCCCATCAAAGTTACAGTTCCCTGGCCAAGAAGCCCTGAATCCAGCAATGCTGTTCCTGAGTTCTAAATTCCCTCCTGTCCTCCTCCTCGTATTTTACAGCCCAGGATGCTGATTTATAAGGACCTTTATGGAAAACATGTCAAAGTAAATAAAAATGACAAAAAACAGCTGGTATGAGAAGCAGACCCTGGACTGTTTTTTCCCAGTCACCTTATTAGATGCTATCTGCGTTCTGGCTGTAGAGTTTGTTCCTGGCCATTCATTTCTTTCAGCTTTCTAACTTGATACATACCAGGCTGCCACTGACTCATTAATATGTAAACCACATTATAACCACGAACTGTGAACTGAAAGTATGAGTCAGCAAGCTGTATAGCGTTATATCTGCCCCCATATACAGAACTTTGGGACATATATTACTGTGCAGAAATCCATCACATGCAAGTCACACATTGTATTGCTCGAAACTCAGATGATGAGATTTTCTCTGAAATAGGCACCAAATATTCAATGTTATTCTTTTCGTGTAGCTAATGTTTTAGGAATTGGCAGATATTCAGGAAATACACTTCTGCATACAGGAAGAAAAATGACGCAGTCCATTCTTGAGAATAAGCCACATCTGAGAAACCAATTCTTGGTCTCCTGACCATCTTGTTGCACCGTAGTACCAGCCAATGCCACACTCGCCCATTTATCGCTTTTTCGAAAGAGAACTCTAATCTTTGAGACCTTTATCTCATTAAAGGTTGTTCCTAGTGCACCATTTGTTTAGTCGTTGATCATCTTTGCAATACAATTCGTGTAACATTTTTACATTTATTTATTTTTTAGTGGACTGTAGTGGTTATGGTGCTTGGAGTATTCTTTTAAGGCAAAATAGCACAGGAATTAGGAGGAACACATTAACCTAAATCAGTGGTTTGAAATGTATATACGTAACCATATATATTTCTTTCATAATAAAATGCAAACCGAACCATGAAGAAACAAATGTATTATAAAGTAGGAATATCAGGCTGGGGCTGAAGGCACATGGCATCAGGTTGCCCTGTAGACTTTGGCATGGCTTTACAATAATATAATGAGGGTCATGTCTTTTAATTCCCAGCTGCATCCTGGGACAATGCATCTAGTTAATTTGATGCCTGGAGCTGGGAACTCTGTGTTCATCTGGGTTACGTGCACTGTGTTTCATCATAAGATAATCTTCTCAGAGCTGGAAGCACTTAGAAAGCATAATTTACACCTGTACAAGAAGCAACTGTTGTGGTGAAATCCTGCTGTTGCTTAAACCACATGCCAGCAATGCACGCGGGTTTTACTGTACATGCTAATTTGTCTTAAGCAGGGATTTGTAAAGGTATTCATTACTGCAGATCTTCTTCCAGAGAAACCTCGCTTCAACTGTGGCAGGAGAAAATAACTTGTATACAAGTGAAGCTGAACTAATCCTCACTGATGGCTTTACAAGATACACTTCTTGGACAAAGGGGCAGGTGACACACTTGTTTCCCCTGCCTAAACATGGGAGTTATATGGGTACTTGCAAACTGAAGTGTTTTTCTATCTTTACTTGGGTATTAAATGGCCTCGACTTTGATTATGAGCTTGCACTTTGTATTGTGTCTGCTCTACTCTCAGCGCAACGTGTGACGCTTCTAATAATTTGCATAATCTATCCTCCTGATTATAAGTATCAGACCTAGGTGTATGCATAGTTTTAAACATAGACTCCGGCAGCATTGTTAGTTGGCAGAGAACAAAGTTCCAGGCTGGCTAATGTCAATTCTGTGCAAAATAGTTTTATGGTTGAAGTAAAGCTTTAGTAATTTCATGTTGCAGTTAGTAAATCGCACTGAGACGAGCAACGGGTTTTTTTAGTGTGTAAGGACTGCTGGTAAAAAGTAACGATAACATTGGTAAAAGCTCCTAAGTTGGGAAGATATGCAGAGAAAGGGCCATAGTATGTTCTAAATTAAGTCATCTTCTGTGTTTACAAGTGAATTTATGGACTTCCTTAACTCACTGTTTGCGATCCTCACTCTTATCTCTCTCCTCTTTCAGACTCGACTACCAGAACTTTGCTTCATATCTGGTTAAATCTAATGTGGGGATGTCTCCGCTGTATTTATAGAACTGTATGTGCAAATTTGTCTTTCTATTAAAAAAAAAAAAAATAAACAGATATCTGATAAGTCCTGAGTTTCCCGAGATCCAACATAAATAATATATTTTTTTGTGGAAACTAGTGGCATTTTTATGGAATTATATAAGGAATTTACAACATACAGGGTTTATTTATAGTATGAAAAGTTCATGTTTGTTTCCCTCGATTTTAACATGTAAATATTCCATTTTCCTTTTTTTTTTGGGGGGGGGGGGGGGGGGGAGAGAGAGACAGAAACAGATTGTCCCAGGAGATAACAATCCCTCTTCCCATCCAATCAGCTCTCTGTGAGATCTCACTTCGATTTGACTTATTTGTTCTTCAATATAGCCTTTTATATATACCGACCATTCTTCAATTGTTTTTCTGTGTTAGACTTCACTAAATCCACTGGTAGGGTTTTCCTGGTATCTACTACCCTTTCACTATTAGCCTTTAACCCCTTAAGGACCAAACTTCTGGAATAAAATGGAATAATGACGTGTCACACACGTCATGTGTCCTTAAGGGGTTAATATATACTTATACGTTAAGGCTATTCCACTTATTTGACACCTTTTCTATATCACAATTAGTATTTTCTGCGTTAGGTGGAAGGGTGTTTCAGAATTCTACTACATACCTTGCAACAATGGAAGTGAAGAATAGGGTGTCAAGACTTTTTTTGGTTGACACTGTGCACATACTTTGTGATGCATCAAGGTTCCACTCCACAACAAAGGGCATACACACTGTGACTGGTGCTCTTATTGTGGCTGAAAGCCTGTGCCGAAATTGTCCTCATTTGTGCCTCTTGCAAACTTGGGGACTGTTGGGATATATGCTGCTATCCATTCTATTTCACTCTTAGCCTTACTTCTTCCACTGGAATTTTATTCCAAGTAACTGCTACCCATTATATATCACACTTATATTTGCTACCTCCGTTACCGGAGGGATTGCTTCCTAGCTGGAACAGGGGAACCGATAGGGTAGCTAGCTCTCAGTCCTTACAAGGACTTCCACCAGCTGCGACAGGCTGGCCCAGGGATTAACCCTTTCTTCCCCTCTTTCCCTCTTCCCCCCCACAAGACCTAGTTCTGGAGGTACAACTCTTTATTGAAGCATACAGCTTTTATGCACAGACCACCGCAGGGGGTCTCCATTTAGTTCAATACATTTACCTAAGTCCCAGGCAGGAGCGGGTTGGGTTACAGATAGCCATCTCCTGCCCTGGGAGATACCAACAACACATTAAAACATTTCACATACGGGGTTAAAACCCAGGAGCTCCGTGCCTCGGTAAGAGAAGGGGTCACATATATAAAACATACATCACTAGATAGCCCCGGGTCCCAGCGTGGATCCCTGCAAATAGCAGGGATATTGGGCTTAAGGCTCTGTGCATCCGTGAAAGTAGTTGCAGGGGGTTGCTTGGTTTAGTCCGTTAAATTCAAACTTCGTGCCTAAACCAAGCAGCAACCAATCAGCTGTAAGGAGCGAAACCAATTTGTGCCAATCAGCACTCCGGGAGAAGACGGGTTTTGCCACCCAATCAGGAGAAAAGTGCACAAAACCCCTGTGCAGCAATCGGTGCTCGGGGAGGAGAGAGGTTTCGCCGCCCAATCAAGAGAAATTACGAAAAAAAACAGTTTGAAAGGACACTCCCTCTCTGATTGGCCGCCTATGCCCCACAGCAACCAATCGGTGCTCACCTTGTGCCGACCCATCAGGAGAATGGCGCGAACCCAGTTTGAATGGGTGCTCCTTCTCCTATTGGACCGTGCAGACAGGCCCTTTCGGGATACGAATGTATCCCCAGGTGCGCGTTCGGCTATACGAACCGGCGGCCACCCAGGGAGCATTCGTTTATGATTTCCCTTGCAGTTTCAGAACGCTCTAATGAGCATTCTCAATGGAAACTCAGGGTGGTACCCGTTCGGGAGACGAACAGGCAAAATATCCCAAATTTACATAGTTACATAGCTGAAAAGAGACTTGCGTTCATCAAGTTCAGCCTTCCTCACATATGTTTTTGCTGTTGATCCAAAAGAAGGCAAAAAACCCAGTCTGAAGCACTTCCAATTTTGCAACAAACTAGGAAAAACAATTTTCTTGAAAATGTACCATTAATGGCAGCTCGTTGTACTCTATCCTTAAGTCAGTGTTCTACCCAAGAACAAGAATATTCATCTAGACCAATGTCTTTTATTCAAGAACAAGAATATTCATCTAGACCAATGTCTTTTAGTATTGTGAGGAACCGTATCAAATGCCTTGGCAAAATCCAAGTAGATCACATCCACTGCTATACTATATACCACTTGTTGATCCATGTTTCCTCTCGGTATCTGGTTAAATTAACTATTAGACTTCTAGTTTCTTTCTCAGAAATGCAGAATGATGTGTCATTGGACCTGATTACGAATCAGGCAGCTTAATCGATGGTATATTTGGCATATTGTATTTATAGATACGTATTCCATGTGTGCTTGGACTGGTCGCATCTGTAGGAACCTAGCTCTCCACGGCCCCCCACAAGGGCCATGCCTCTGAGATAATGCAGATGGTTCACTTCCACATTATCCATCCAATGCCGATCACCGTTGGGTGCCAGTGATAAGTATGAAGCGCTAGGTGGGGGTTAGCATGTTGGTTGGATAATGCAGAAGTATAGCTTTCACATTATTTAAACAGCTGCCAAGCCATGATTTTTGACAACCAACTAGAGATAATAATATAATAATTTGTCAGAAGACTGGGTATTTGGATTATTTCTCTCAACAGAAAGGTGATAAATACAGTCTTTGTAATCCACTTACAGCCTTCTCATGTGATCTTTAGACTTTTAGGGGCTACAAGGGGTATGTACCGGTATTGAGTGTAATTCTTGAGCAATGGAAAATTTCTGCTTTTTATATCTATATATATATATATATATATATATATATATATATATATATATATATATATATATATATATATATATATATATATATAATATAATTTTAGAACTGTACAGCTACCAAAGACCCTCAACATCATAATCACTTCAATGGGCTGTAGTAGTTATGGTGTTGGTGTGTCCTTTCAGTCATTTCAGGGAGTTAGCTGATGCTGGGGGTAATTGAAATTGTGTGATGCAGTGTATCTCTGCAAAATCAATCATGTACTCAATCTGGAGAGAGTGCTTAAGCACCAAAGGTGTTAATCCCTAAATGTAACTATCTGTAAGATTTGATTGAAACACTGGATTAGTGACCCACAGCTCTTCTTCATAAATAAATCACCACATGGAGGTGGGGACTTTTGAAACACACTGAGCACCAACGCCACTACAGCACACTGTAGTGTTTTATAGTGCCTGGATGACCCCCCATTCTAAATAGTCAAAACATTTTAATATATTTTGACTACTTACAATGGGGAGGTTGCTCGCTGCCTCCAATACTTCTGAATTAGAGCTCTGGCGCTCAGTCAAAGAGAACTGATTAAGAGGTTCCAGCCCCCTGATTTATGTAGTGGTGTCCAGGTTATTCTTGGCAGCATAACTATTACAACTTTGAGTATTTCTTTCAAAAGAAAGGTGATAAATGCAGTCTTTGTAACCCACTTTGTATCCTTCTCTATGAGGGATATGTATTGTGTGTAATTCTGGGGCAACGGAATATTTCTGCTTTATATAGAAAAATATTTTAGAACTGCACAGTATCAGCTGCTCTGCCCTTTATCTTATGGTCACCCATCCACATCCACATTCACATTTACAGCCCCCTGTTTGCATATTGTCTGGCACCTTGCCCACTTTGGCATACATTGATTTCCAAATATAAGTATCTCTCAATAGCCTTGGACCTTCTATTGTGTAGACTTGTTGAGATAAAGGCTGTAGAATAGGTGGAGTAAGATTGACAGCGAGATAACATTTAAATAGCATTTTACCGAATGAAAATGATAGGATCTGTAATTATAAGCACATTGTTAGAGCCAATAAGCCGTGTACAGTTTATTAGACGTGTTATCCGTGGTTGTTTAAAAAAGCTGAGACTAAAGGTAAATATGATATGAAATGCTTTGGTTCAGCAAGTCAGTGGTATATCGTTACCTTTGCATTAACTCAATCTAATAATAGACTGTCACGATTTTGTAAAAAAATATTGTTTGGACCAATGACAGTCCAGGGAAGTCTTTTTCATGTTACGGGTTTCTATAAATTACAGTTAAAGCTTATAGTCCATTCTTCTATACAGCAGATGGTTAAAGGGGGACTGTCGTGAAAAATGAACTTTAGATCTCGGTACCGATGATCTCCCAACCAATGCAAGGCTTTATAGAGAAGCATTGGGAGACTGGGCACATTCAAGAAAATCTGCGCTGGCAGTGCTTCTCATAGACAACCACTCAATCTAACATTTGTCATGGGGAAGCATTGCCTTCTAGGTGGAAGCAAAAAGATAGAGCACCTTTTTGGCTATCTATTGAAATCATCACTTTTATACGGTAAGAAAGTGGGGGCATTCCATGAACCCCGTTAATGGTTTGGAACGTTATTTAAACAATAAAAAAAAAATATATATATATATATATATATATATATGAATTTTCATAATTGGTTCCCTTTAAGTTATCCTTTATTTTTTCCGACTTGGGAACAGGTTTTACTGCATATGGTAGGCACTGGACAGATTTTGTCCCTCTGTAGGACATATGACCATTTATGTTCTGCGATTTAAAAAAATGCATTATAGAGCCAGCTATAAATCCAGTTCCATCTGTTAATCTTACAGCTTGCACTGCAGTGGAGCCTAACACTTTCCAAAGGTTTTACGAGAGCGGGAGGGAACGAAAGAAATTGGAATTAAAGTGACTTAAAAAGTCATTAAATAGACCAGAGAGCATTTAAAGAATAGTCTTGTCTAGTAACTGCTAAAATACTTTATACAAATAGTGTCAGATCCTGCCATGTGCTGACAGGCTGTTTGTGTGCGTTAGATGTGTCCACGTTAGAATAAAGGCAAAAAAGCACCAGTTTAACGGTTAATGTTTTACCACCCACTTCTTTATTTCCCTCTTTGTAGGATCTGTACATTTTCCTCCTGATAGTTCAAAGAAAGATATATTTCTAGTTAATTAACCTTTTTAGGCAATAGAGATGTACATCTGAAAAGGAAGACTCACTTCTCTGGAAATTACACCATTGCATAGCTGCCAAGTGTCTCTATTTAGGAGGGACAGTCCCTACTTTGGACCCTGACGTCCCTCTTTTCTAGGAGCTCCATATTATTGGTGTATAACACAGTTCCAGCACAATATAGCTCACAGTAATGTGTCTTTAAACTACAATAAATGTTTTTAGATCTCAGATCTGTTAATCAGATACAGTGTGATACATTACATTTTTGTTATATAAATTGTTATTAATAAGTCACCTGAGATTTCTCAAAACAGCCTGCCCCACAGTCCCCCCCTCACATCCCTAAAATTAAAATATCCCACTTTGTCCATTTGGAATGTAGAGAGGTATGCCATTGAACAGAACATTACAAAACGATAGACGTATATTTATTTATTTTAATGAGAGGCTTTGTTTTGGATTTTTATTTCTTTTTATAAAGTGGCACTGTCACCCCCTGGGTTACTTTGGCGCAGAGGGGTGTGGGCAGGCAAAGGTCAGTTTAACTTACCTGAACCTGTTCCTCGCAGGCGCCGCCATCTTCTTCCAGCCAATCCTTTTCTGGACAGTCCTCTTCTTAACAGTGCCACTTTAATGTAATTTCAAGATCTGGCAAGTGACTTCATAATCTGGTTTATTCAGGGGAAAGGCAGAGCAAACATCAAACATTGCAAACGAGGAGAATACATTTTGGTTTTGGTTTTACTTCTCTTCCGGGTGCATATGACGCATGGTAGACACCATCAGTATTACAGAAGGCCTTGGTTAACAGCATTAGTTCCCCCATAATGCACGTGCATTAACCGGTGACTTGCATGGAATTCTGGGACATTAGACATCTGCATAGTATGCCAGGTTGTGCCAGCACAGTTCTGAAAAGTGTGCAAACAGGAATTTTAAAAGTTATATTTAGATCTTTGTAAAATTCCTAAAATCTTTCATTCAATATGTGTGAGGTTTCTTGTAATTTGCTAAATCACTAGGCAATTTACAGATTGTTTTAAATTTACCAATACATGGCATCCAAGTCTCAGATATTGGCTGCACTCATTATTGTGCTTCTGTAATAGTGGGATGCAAGATTTGACATTGTGGAAGCCTACAAATGAGTAGAGAGTCACAAAACTTGTAATCATAATGGAGACATAAAGTCTAAAACCAGATTCCATCTCTTTGTTTGCAAGAAGGCAGAGTAGGCAGGCGTCTTTCCTAACAATTGTATATTCTAGTTTTGTTTTAAGTTGTTTCCTTAGCAGAACGGAGTTGTCACATTTACCCGCCTTTGTAATCTCTTCAGTTTGCAGTAAGTGTCTGTTTGCTGGCAGTACCTGAGGGCATTCACTGTGATGCCAACTGTAGGTGGAGCCTGGCTGGCTTTATTTCCTGCCACTGTATGGAGTGCCACTTCAGTGCTTCTTTTTCTCCAAACAGCACTTGACTTTCCTTACTGAATTATTTCTAAAATGTCCATTCTTCATGACTATACAGTCGGGAGTGTAAACATGATTAGGAGTTTTACTTTCAATTAAATACATTGCAAATTATACATTTTCACCCTGTCCATAGCATTTGCCGCTTTCCTACTCTGTCCTGACCATTTGTCGCATTCTCGCCCTGTCTACAGCATTTATGGCATTCCCACCCTGTCCTCCGCATTTGTCGCGTTTCCACCCTGTCCTCCGCATTTGTCGCGTTTCCACCCTGTCCTCCGCATTTGTCGCGTTTCCACCCTGTCCTCCGCATTTGTCGCGTTTCCACCCTGTCCTCCGCATTTGTCGCGTTTCCACCCTGTCCTCCGCATTTGTCGCGTTTCCACCCTGTCCTCCGCATTTGTCGCGTTTCCACCCTGTCCTCCGCATTTGTCGCGTTTCCACCCTGTCCTCCGTATTTGTTGCGTTTCCACCCTGTCCTCCATATTTGTCGCGTTTTCACCCTGTCCTCTGCATTTGCCGCGTTTCCACCCTGTCCTCTGCATTTGCCGCGTTTCCACCCTGTCCTCTGCATTTGCTGCGTTTCCACCCTGTCCTCTGCATTTGCTGCGTTTCCACCCTGTCCTCTGCATTTGCTGCGTTTCCACCCTGTCCTCTGCATTTGCTGCGTTTCCACCCTGTCCTCTGCATTTGCTGCGTTTCCACCCTGTCCTCTGCATTTGCTGCGTTTCCACCCTGTCCTCTGCATTTGCTGCGTTTCCACCCTGTCCTCTGCATTTGCTGCGTTTCCACCCTGTCCTCTGCATTTGCTGCGTTTCCACCCTGTCCTCTGCATTTGCTGCGTTTCCACCCTGTCCTCTGCATTTGCTGCGTTTCCACCCTGTCCTCTGCATTTGCTGCGTTTCCACCCTGTCCTCTGCATTTGCTGCGTTTCCACCCTGTCCTCTGCATTTGTCGCGTTTCCTCCCTGTCCTCCGCATTTGTTGCATTCCCAACCTGTCCTCTGCATTTGTCGCATTTACAGCCTGTCCTCTGCATTTGTTGCGTTTCCACCCTGTCCTCTGCATTTGTTGCGTTTCCACCCTGTCCTCTGCATTTGTCGCGTTTCTACCCTGTCCTCCACATTTGTCGCATTCCCACCGGTCCTCTGCATTTGTCGCGTTTACAGCCTGTCCTCTGCATTTGTTGCGTTTCCACCCTGTCCTCTGCATTTGTTGCGTTTCCACCCTGTCCTCTGCATTTGTCGCGTTTCTACCCTGTCCTCCACATTTGTCGCATTCCCAACCTGTCCTCTGCATTTGTCGCGTTTACAGCCTGTCCTCTGCATTTGTTGCGTTTCCACCCTGTCCTCTGCATTTGTTGCGTTTCCACCCTGTCCTCTGCATTTGTCGCGTTTCTACCCTGTCCTCCACATTTGTCGCATTCCCACCCGGTCCTCCGCATTTGTCGCATTCTCACCCGGTCCTCTGCATTTATCGCATTCCCACCCTTTCCACAGCATTTATCACATTCCCACCCTGTCCACAGCATTCATCACATTCCAACCCTGTCCTCTGCATTCCTCATAGTCCCATCGTGTCCACAACATTCGTCACATTCACACCCTGTCCTCGGCATTAGTCATTGTCCCATCATGTCCACAGCATTAATTGAATTCACACCCTGTCCTCTGCATTTGTCATAGTCCCATCATGTCCACAGCATTCGTCACATTCACACTATGTCCTCTGCATTCGTCCTAGTCCCACCATGTCCACTGCATTCGTCGCATCTCCACCCTGTCCACAGCATTTGTCACGCTCCCAACCCTGTACCTATCCTATGAGTATTCGGTCAGTCAACATCTACAGGATTTAAACCACCATTATTGCATACGCCCTGAAATACGTTTGGTGACACATAATTTTAACATCAGTGTTTATTTTATAGTGAGTTTTTTTTTTATTGTTGGGAGGAAGAGTGCCTGACTATCCTTTGTCTACAAGAATGAGGTGTAAATAATTTATTTTTGTAATATTTTATTGCTTGTTGGTGTTCTCTTAACGTGATCTAATGTCCTGTGATGTTTATAGTGACAGTCCCATAAACTGTACCCATATAAAATGTACACTAAGCATTTAAAAACTTTCAAGTGCTCTTTTATATGACTCCTTTAATGTGTAATCTGATTCAGCAACATACCGTAACAGCATAAATACTCTGAAAGAAAGCGCTTCTGTCATGTAAAACAACCTTACATTAATAACCCAAGCTTGAGAATTTGCCTTTTGTTTGTGTTTAACAATTCTTTAATTGTTCAGTTGTTATTTTTTTTTACATATTCTCAACCCTTCAAATATATTGTGAACATAAAAAAACACTAATTAGTGTTTTTTATGTTCACAATTATCATTAGGGTTACCCCCTGTTTATCAGTACAACCCGGTGACTTTATTTTTCCTTGATTAGGGTTCCTTGGGGGGGACATCCGCTCTTCTTAGCCCGAGTTTGGGGCCGAAGGGCAGGGCCTAACTGGACCTGGAATCAACCTTTAGACCTTCAAATATATTACTCTTCCAGATTCCAGAGGGCATGTACAAACTAGCTGCACAAAAAAAAATTACATACATTTTTTAAACTGAACCGCATGTTCTTAAAATTAAAAAATAATGATCACTCCATCTTAATTTTCTTTCTTTGCCTCAACTGATGAAATGAAAACAATAAATAAAGTAACACTATTGCAGAAAGAGAATACAAATCGGAATATTGTGTTATAAAAACTTAGCATGTAAATCAAGGCTGTTGATGGAACAAGCAGCACATTTTCTAACCTGAGAAATATGCTATTTTTCTTCCATCCATATTTTATCACTAATCTGAATGGCATATTGTTTAAAGGGACACTATAGTCACCAGAACAACTGCAGCTTAATGTAGTTGTTCTAATATCTGTAGTCTGTCCATGCAGGCTTTTCAATGTAAACGTTGCCATTTCAGAGAAGGAATACCTCTAGTGGCCGTCTGAGTGCTGCACAGTATGAAGCACTCGTTTTCGTCGTCTCGTTCCCTATAGAAATGCATTGATTCAAGGCATCTTTATGAGGAGATGCTGTTTGGCGCTGCACTGCATTTTTGCTACACATGCACTGTTACCTCTCAATACTTTCCTATGGAAAAGCATTGGATTGGCTGCGGTCATCAAAATTTATCTTGGACACGGAGGCGGGGCCAACTGCGTGAGACCAGCATGGCATGGGAGAAACCGTGAATAAAATCACCTTTTCAATCCTCTGACGGGGTCTGGGGAATCTAATTAGCCACACAGATACTATGGTATTAGAAATACATGTCCGTATTCCTGATACTATTGTGTTCCTTTAAGGAAAACAGATGAAGCCGTATTGATTGCATAAATATTGTAATTTCATGTAATATAAAGGAAATCATTTTAGTCATGAACATGGCTGCAGGAAATGGACAAGGGTACTGTAGTTTAAGCTTCCCCACCTCCAGATGACAGGCATAGTATCCCATAATTCCAAACATGCAAATGATGCCTCCATATTATTTGGACACTGGGAAACATGCATTAGATGTTCACATATAATCACTACTACTTACTAATGTTTTTAGCAAGATTATTAGTTTTCAAATCAAATAGCCAGTTTTATAATTGTTCAGATATATTTACAAATGAAAACTATTATAGCACATTGCCCAACCACATGTTAACAAAATACAGAAATATATTACTATATCTGTTCTTATCTAAAGCAACATTTCTATGCATATTTTGTTTCTATATTTATCACAGTCATTGAAATGTTATTCGCTTTCCTGTTTTGTGCGGGTTAAGGCACAGGTATGAAAGTTAAATGAAATGTTGATTGTGATTTTGTTTTATCATGCATCCTATAAGAGCTGTCATCTTAATAGTGCACTCCAAACCCCTTGCGCATTATGACTTCTTTGTGTGGTTTTGTCCAACCAAGTTATGGGTTAAGTTACACTATTTTCAGTTGATTTGACAAAAATTGGAGATATCTCAGGCCCAGCTCCTTACTCGTACTTTTATAAAGGTAAAATATCTCTTCCTTGTTATTTATCTAAGTTCTTTAATTATCTCCTCAGTGCATGGTATGTCCTGTGACAAAACAGCCATTAGAGTTTAGGCAGTAAAGATTCACCATGTCCAAATTAGCCCATATTCTGGTTTGCGGTATAGAACGCTTTAAAAGAAAAAAAAGGCGTATAAATTATCTGCAAAAAATGACTGAACCATAAAAATGTGTGGTGGTATATTTAAGTGAAATTACTCTTTCGTTGTTCATGTTTTAATTTCTATTTCTCATTTACTTGTTCAGCGACATTAATAAGATGTTTTTTCTGATGCCTAGTTAAGGAAAGGATTTAGATAGAGAGGCCTTCAGTTGCGGAGACTTGTAGGCATGCCGCAGACAAGCAGAGATTCTCTGACATAGTTCTGTGAACTGACAGGCCGTAACCTGCAAGTCCAGAGATTTGTATCCCAGAAGCTAGGCATGTGTAGATTGGGGTGGGGTTCTGGAAGTGTGAGTTTTAGGAATTTGGAATTAACATCATCCCTTCCAGTCCGTAAACTACAGTATGGAGCTTAATCAATCGTGCACATGACCCATTACTCCAAGTATCAATTAAGCCAGAGGGACACTTTGTTTTAATGGGAGTATCCGGTGGCTTTGATGGGGCTGTAACAAAACTATTTAATTGACGCATGACCTTTTATAATTATTTAATAGGGTTAGATGTAGTTTAGAGGATCATTAATAATAGTTTTATAGCTGTGGAGCATATACATTATTTGAGATTTCCTTTCTAAAGAGGGACACTTGGGAGGCACTGGTGGTTCTGTTTCCATTAATATATCACGTTTGCCTTGTCTAAATAAAAATGTGTGCGGATCTGTGTTTAACAATGTATTGACTAAAAACATAATTGATACACTGCTATTTGGTTTTTGTTTGTACATTGCAACTGAGTACATGCTGCCACCCAGAGGCGATGTAAGTGAATGCAGGATATTTTATTAATTAAACATTGTTTCTTTTTATTACTGAAACCGATAAAGGACACTTGTGTACATCTTAATAGTTTAATAATTATTGGTGGACCATGTAGGTAGTTATTTAACCCCTGAACATGGCCTCTAAAGGACTTTTTAGTATTTTTTTACTATAAGTAGACATTGTATTTGTGTCACTAGGACTCGGCGTCCCTAGGATACTAATATGCTTTTGTTTTCAATTTTCCCTCTATAAATGAAACAAAACCATTTAAAAAGTACATTTCTAGAATTATTAGCTCTGCAGTGATAACCATTTACTGCATTGACGCCTGGATGTTGGACTAAGGTAACATCCCCGGGACGCACTTGAAAATCAGAGTAATCTGAATGTACCTTTCCTAGTTAAATACTTTGTTATTAATACTTGCACATCCGCTCAATTTTACATTCATGTAACTCAAAGAAATTTACAGAAATATTGCAGGACTCTGTTTATGGCAACCATAAGCTGGGAGTTTAAGCCTTTTCTGTCCTTGAAACTGTGTATGAACTGAGTTTTTTACAGCCATTTATGGTGGCATACAAAGACTCAGTAAGGCTTGTCACCTGCTCCTGACCACGTTTCTTTAGGTCGCCACCTCCCCTCCAAGAACCACGATGCCACCAATCCTAGAAGAAGTGCCCCAGGACATTGAATTTGTGTAAGGAGTGGAAGCCAACCTGCATTACTTTGTCAGAGCAACAGATGTTTTGGCACCGGATGCAAAATACATGCATTATTTATTGACACGCCTGCACTTTGTGTGTCATTTGGCACCTGTTGATTGCAAGCATCAATTTACCCGGGTCTTTTACTGGCATCAATTAGATGTGCAAGATGAAGAGCTTTAAATAGCCAAACCTCCTACTTATGAGTGGTTTGTGGTTTAGAAAAGGAATTGACCGATATAATTTTTCCAGAGCAAATGCCCATACCAACTATCGGTCGTCTTTCGGGCTGATTGCCGATAACTGGTGCTGATATTTTGTACATTAAACGTTTTGAAAATGCAACACAATGTCTACAAAAATCTGGCATTAACTGAACATACTGACCGCATTCACTCTCAAATTACTCTCAAGCAGAAAGTACATGCTGAGATCACTAAAATCCAAGAATGTACAGCCTGATACTGATAGGAGTGAGATCCTTGACAGCAGTATCACTCCTATCACTCTGTGAACCAGTCCAGTACATCCTGTCTTCAACTTAGCACATGTGGGACTCACAGAAAGGGGTGACGTAAGGTCACAATGTGGAACTTCATTGGCTGGCGGATGGAGTTTCCTGGTGCAGAAGACGGCGTGTGGGGACTGGGAGAGATGAGTAAGTTATCAGTAATATTAGTAAATTATACAATCGATATAGATTATCGATGGCAGAACCGATAAACGGTCTATCCTTAGTTCAGACATCCTCGGAGAGTCCTGGGTGCCATGGCTTTTCATTTTTGTGGTTATTCCTGATTTTTGACTCTGCTAGTTTCTGGATATCCCTTGTCTGCTCCGTGTCCTGACACCTGGTGAGTTTTTTGACCATCTCTTTTCTGCTGCCTGACCTAACTATTGGCGTGTTTACTATCAATCATCTGGTACCTAGACTGTGACCTGTCCTTGCTTTTGCTACATCTATCAGGTGTCTTTCATTTCATGTTGAGCCCAGTCACTCTAAAGTCTGGTAAGAATCTGAGAAGGATCTTTGGAAAAACACACTAGTACCTGGCTCTTGCACTCTTCTCTCTTAAACTCTTGTGTATCACTCTCCACCCGTAATCTGCATAGAGAAACCTCCATCTTCAGGTGTTGCACATTTTTATACTCACTTAAACGTCATCCTCTTTAAGTAAAACCCATCCATCTAAAAGATTATTTTGGGCCAAGTCTGTAAGTTTGGTGATACCCAGACTAATCTTAAATTCTACTTTATGTATACATCCTTTTGAATGCCATCTGATTATAAATGCCAGAACAGCCACTAAGGAACCACTGTTGTTAATTTAGGAATCCAGAATAAAACTGGCAAGAAAATCCTGCATGTGTTTTTACTAAATTACCTAGCTCTGGTTAATATGCAAACCCACATTACTGGTAAAATGTTATTTGGCTGTACTGACCAGGTATTCTGAATGTAATATCGGTTTTGCTTGCCTTATTTAATCACTGTTCAGACATCTAAAACCCCAATTTCTTATTTTACCTTCAATTGCATACCAAATTGCATTTTATTTAACAGAGTATGGTCTCCACATTTCCGCTTGGGATCCAACTCTTTCACTCATTGTCCTTGTATCCTAAACCTTGTTTCTATGATCCTGTGTCTCCGTGTGTCTTCCTGTGTTTCCATGTGCATGTCTTCCTGTGTTTCCATGTGCATGTCTTTCTGTGTCTCCATGTGCGTGTCTTCGTGTGCTTATCACCTCTTGTTCCTAGGCAGGTTATTATCCTTAGTCCCTCAGCTAGTGATCTGTTCTCCCCATGTAGCTTGTCAACACACATCCCTATGCTGGCCATCATTTTGACTCATAGATTCCTGTTTCTCCGTGCTCTTCATCACTCCCTGGCCTGATGCTGGTCATCATCCTGTAATGGATTGTACGTTTTCTAATAAAATAGTTGTGTCATTGTTTGTCCTTTTCTGCTAAAATTCTTGAGTTTTCCACGTTTATCAGTTTAAAACTTCTGTTCCTCCTTAATACAGCCAACTGGAGAACCACGCTGATGTGCAATTATCTGTAGTCACAGCCGAACTATATCTGGACTGTCTTTCCTGGCTTAATTTTCATCTTGTACTTTTTAGATGTAGTTAGCCCAGTGTTGTTGATAAAAGGATACTAACCACATAAGAAAAAAACATGAGGACTACTGAATACTAGATTACTGCTAAACAAACAAAATATACAATGTTTGTATTATCTTTCTCAATATATTGAGTTTGGGATTTGTTTGGTATTAAAATAAAATGCTCGGTAAAATGAGTTCATAATGGCTGCAGAGTGAGCTTGGACTTATTTCTATTTGTGTGTGTGAAATAATCCACTAAATATTACTATCGACGTGGGAAGCAATTGGTGATAAAAAAAAGGCAACATGATTAATATTAAAGTACCCAAGGGAAAGTATCCTACATGTCTCTTTTAAAAACATACTTTTTTTGGTGACTGTTTTGAGATTATGAGAGCCTTTTGTCGTCCTGTACCGCAGCAACTCACTTTGCAACAAGAGCATTAGATCTTGGACAGGTATTTAGAAAATTATATTATTTTATTATATATTTGTTTACTTTTTTTTTTTTTAGCTTATTGTAAGTACATTTGCTGATAGGTGGTAACCCTTGTTCCATCCAGTTTTAAATCTGAGTTAAAAGCCAATGGCTCCTGGAACTGTGACGTAGACCTTTCTGACTGCATCACACAATTAAGTCAATTAATTATTACGAAAATATATGAAGATGTGTGCACTTGAATATAAACATACACGTTATTTCAGGTGAAAACAGCTGCAATATAGTGCATTAGGTATCGATAAGCTTTTAAATGAAAGAAGTACATAATGGACATTGTAATTTTGTCTGATTTTATGTTGTTATTTGTCTCATAAAACTGCTTTTTTTTCTCAGACATAATAAAACATTTTACATGCTGTTTTAAATTGCTAGAAGTCCTGCTTTATTTCAGTCTCATCTGAAGCTCTTTCAGTTCATTGCTAGGCCGTCGGTGAAAAGATGAGAATCCGGACTGGACCATTGTCTTGCTAGTTTAGTTGTGGTAGCTAGGCTTTTGAGCAGGCCCCTGTTGCTGCTGTCAAAGTAATAGATAAACATAATCACATCTGATTTCATATTGCTTTTATTTTTGTCTTGCAAAGATCTTTTTTCAGATACATTCAAATAATATACATACTATTAGGTTCCTGGCAGAGCTCCCCGATTCCAAGGTCCTCTATAGCCGTTTCGGCTACAAAGATTGCTGGCAAATTCACGCAACCAGTTGAGTCAAGCAGGGACTTTGCAACCATAGGTGTTGTACCAGATGGTTTCCTGCTCCCAGGTGCTGGCTAGTGTTCCTGTTGTTGCTATGAACATAAATAGATAATCAACATTTTGTTTAATTTTATGTTGCTTTCATTTTTGTGTTACAAAGCTTTCTTTTCAGATGTATGCAAATAACGTACTTACCGTACGTAGATTTCTGTTAGTTGCCCAATTCCTCTATAGTCGTTTTGGCTACAAAGATTGCTGGCATATTCACGCCACCAGTTAAGTAAAGCAGGGACTTTGCAACTGTAGTCATAGGACCACCTTGTCTCCTTCCCTGTTACCGGCCCTCTTAACGCTATGAACAGAAAAGGATAATAAACATAATGTATCTGATTTTTATTTTTGTTGTTACATTTGTCCTACAAAGTTCTCTTTTCAGATGTATTTTTAAATAACATACTTACTATTAAGTTCCTGGCAAAGATTGCTGGCATCTTCACACCACCAGTTGAGTCAAGAAGGGACTCCGCAACCATAGGCATTGGACCAGCTGGTCTCCTGCTCCTGTCCTGCCTCTTGTTGCTGCTATGAACAGGATGGATCAACATTTTGTCTAATTTAATGTTGCTTTTATTTTTGTCTTACAACGCTCTATTTTCAGACATATTCAAATAATGCACTTACTGTTAAGTTCCTGGTAAAGTGGCCGATTCCAAGGTCCTCTATAGCCGTTACGGCTGCAAAGATTGCTGGCATATTCACGTAACTAGTTGAGTCAAGCAGGGACTTTGCAACCATAGGTGTTGTACCAGATGGTTTCCTGCTCCCAGGTGCTGGCTAGTGTTCCTGTTGTTGCTATGTACAGAAATAGATAATCAACATTTTGTTTAATTTTATGTTGCTTTCATTTTTGTGTTACAAAGCTTTCTTTTCAGATGTATGCAAATAACGTACTTACCGTACATAGGTTTCTGGTAGAGTTGCCTAATTCCTCTATAGTCGTTTTGGCTACAAAGATTGCTGGCATATTCACGCCACCAGTTAAGTAAAGCAGGGACTTTGCAACTGTAGTCATAGGACCACCTTGTTTCCTTCTCTGTTACCGGCCCTCTTAACGCTATGAACAGAAAAGGATAATAAACATAATTTATCTGATTTTTATTTTTGTTGTTACATTTGTTATGTCTTACAAAGTTTATTTCTTTTCAGACATATTCAAATAACATACTTACTGTTAAGTTCCTGGCAGAGCTGCTTGAGTCAAGTGTTCTCTATGGCCATTTCTGTTCATCACTAGCCAGTTTGTAAATGTCAGAGAAGCCGGCAATTATTTTTGAAGCCTGATAGAACCGTTTACTAGCTATCCTATCGTCATGGTGGAGAACTTCTGATTTTATATTTCCCAAGATTGCTGGCAACTTCGCGCTTTCAGATGAGTCATGGTGGGACTGCACAACCTTAGCCGTTGGTGGTGGAAGAGGTTCCCTGCTCTCCAGGCCCCCTGGTACCTGACTGAACCGTCTTGCTACTCTTTTGTCATTCTGGTAGAGAGCTTCTTTTTTTGCATCTCTGATGTTTGCATGCATCTTCACCCCAGTAGCTGAGCTATGGCGGGACTCCACAACCCTAGGTGTTGGTGGAGTTGGTCTCGTGATTCTCAAACCCCCAGCTTCCGTGTTGCTATGCCGGCACGGGTCTGAAATCTTTGGAAGGTTCACACGCCCAGTGTCCTTATTCACTTTTCCTCGGCTCTTCTGACATGCTTTGGTTGTATCGGCCGGCTTAACTGTTTTTTGTTTAAACTGATATTGAGGCCTGGGTTTGTGCACGGGTGGCAGCATCCTCTCATAGAGAGCTATACGCTGTGTGATGCCGTTTTCTGGCTCTGTTTTCTTTTCTGTGAAAAGGTGTTGAGCCAGCATGTGATTTAGGCTTTTGTATGTTAATAAAGACCCATATTGTTTCCATGTGTCTTGCCTTGGGAATAGCCGTACAAACCCCCCTTGCCTCTTTTCTTCCTCCCTGACGTCTTGAACAATTGCCATCCATTCGTCATATAGGGAGGGTTTAGCCTGTAATGCGGATGTCATGCAATAGCCGGCTTTGATATTGTTTTCCATGGTTGCTGGACCTCCTTTCTTTTCAGGTTTGAGGTCTTTACACTCCAGGCCAACCAATGTAAGCATGTCTGCTATTAAATTTGCTTTTACTTTTAAACCAAGTGGAGAATAAGGATCCAGAGATGGTGACGAATTGACTTCCATCAGCCAAGGCTTCAGGTTTTCATCAATAAGCACGTCAAAGCCGTACAGTTCGAAGCAGTTTTTTTTGCCACGCAGAACTCCTGAACATTCTACTGTGATTGATCCCTCCACGGAAATTATTGTTTTAATAATTAGATCTTCAATTTCAGCCATGAGCGCTGTTGTATCTTTTCCTTTCTGCTTTAAATGACGCAGCATAGCGCTCATGGTCCATTGGCTTCCATAGTTCTCCTTCTCAGGGTCATCGTTGGCCACAAAGCAAGGGCTGTCCTTGTTTATGCTATAATTGGTTAAATGCATGAATTTGTTTTTCATGGCGTGCTCTGCTGGTCTGTACTTTGAGGTAGCAAACCTGGCTAGTCCTTCTTCATAGAAATAAATTATTAATGGGTCGTATGATGTGACTAGCACATACAGGCGTAAGTCGAACTTGTACCCTTTAACAAGAAGCGGATTACTTATGTAGCGTGATACCAGGAGACGGTCTTTTGCGCTTATCTGTGAAAGGGAATTTATAAGCCGAATTCCGTGCCCTTGACAAGATGCAACTGGCTTTACAATCCAAGGACCTTGATCTTTGCCAATAACTTGAGAAAAGTCCTGGTATTCCTCGGGGAGCACATAGCTCTGAGGCAGAAAGTTGCATTGTTGTTCCCCATCTTTTCTCTGAATCCTTTGAATATTTTTACAGAGAAAATCTTTGCGAGACAACTCAGAGGATCTGGGGAAGTGGTTTATCTTTTGTCCTTTTGAAAGGTTTGCATAACTCGGGTATTGTATGCCTGGTCCTGTCCACATCAATTGAAAATTACTACTGCTGGTTTTGGCCTCTTCAAATCCATGAGCAGATAGCATGTTGCGGACCAGGCGACTCCCATAACGGCTCATTTTATAGGTGAGTTTGTAACGTTTTCCTACCTCACGAAGGGGTGACTCTCCAGTTACAGCCTCTGCCATAAATTTCACAAGTGGTGTTTTGTTTGAACCTTCAGTCCACAGGATAGAGGGGGTATCATCTTGGTGCCCTTTCTCATGGCACTCGGAGACCATCCCTCTTTTATTCAGTTGTCGAGCCATGATATATTTGGCAAGTATCAATATCTGAGCAATATCCAATAATCAATTTGCTACTGCTGTGTTAGCCTCCTTCTCAGTCAAGTGCTAAACAGTGCAATGACTAAGTTGGGCAGCAGCAGGACTGTTGCATCTTAGGTGCATTGTGAGGTCACGAACAATGGAGGCTCATACAAAAATATTTGCCTAGTTTTACCATCCCGTATGTTATTAATAAATACCAACATTTGATCATTGGGTCCTGTGTGCTCCACTTGCCCAGAGTTCCTTAAATAAATAGAGGAGAGCATAAGAGTTAATAAGTTCAGCTAAAGACATATTTCAAGTTCTCCCTTTTGCTTTATTTGTTTATTTTCCATGAGTTTCTGTATGTTTATATTTGTTTAACCCCTTAAGGACACATGACATGTCTGACACGTCATGATTCCCTTTTATTCCAGAAGTTTGGTCCTTTAAGGGGTTAAAATAAAACATCAATAATGAAATACAGTAAATGCCCAAATCCCAATACATTAGGTGTGCTGCTCAGGATTTTTGTAAAGTGGTTCTGTCTCCAGGGGGACAGGTTAACGAAAATAAAAGTAGCTTAGGTGGTCAGCGATCAGTTGAATGTAAGGGTACAGTGTCTTTGCCACTGAATTATTGTAGCAGGAGGTAGTATTTGTATGTCGGCTGGAAGGGTGGTACATATGGAGATAATTTTTTTTGTTAATTATTTGCTGTGTTTTCAGCCAGTCCATACTTAAAGGAACACTATAGTCACCAAAGCAACATTAGCTTAATGAAATCTTTGCGTATAGATCATGCACCAAAAGTTTCACTGCTCAATTCAATGCCATTTAGGAGATAAATGACTTTTGTTTCTGCTTATGCAGCCCTAGCCACACCTTCCCTGGCTGTGACTGTCACAGCCTGCAGGAAAGGACAATGATTTCATTTTCAATCAGATGTAACTTACTTTAGAGTTTTTATCTCCTGCTCTGTAAATTTAACTTTTACTACGTCCAGGAGGATTTGGAGTGTCTAGAACCATAGTCTAATTAAGAAATTCTAAATTAGACAGAATTTGCAATAAAGAAAGGATAAACATTAGATTACTCTTTACAGGAAGTGTTTAGGAAGGCTGTCCAGTCACGTGCCAAAGAAGTGTGACTAGGGATGCATAAACAAAGGGATTTGACTCCTAAAATAAAGAGAACTGAGTAGTGAGACTGCAGGGGTATGATCTCTGCACACATAGATAAAACTAAATAATCCACAGAAAAATTATGTATACGAAAAGAATGCACATTTATTGATTAAAAAAAAAAGTATGCATATCAAAAAGTCATGGTATCGTGCTGTCCCTGCAGCCCTCATAGATCCTAAAGGTAGTACAGGCATATCACACCAAAACATTGTACACTGAGATGACACAAATTTCCCAGCAAAAGAGAAAAAAAAAAGTTTGGAAAATATTAATTTGCCGTACTACCTGTAACTGCCAGACAGGGGAGAGACCTCCCAGAAGACTACCCCGAAAAAGAGTGTGAAAGCCCTGGACATGTTGCGCACCTTCCTTGGTGCTTTCTCAGCATCGCTGGTCGCCGTGTTTGGTATAGCTAATTTTGTTTAATTTCATTCTTTATTGATTCCTATCTTTTTTTTTTTCTTCTTCTGTTTATGCTGACCAGTCCTCTCACTATGTTTGTAGATGTAGTTGTTACCCAGGTAGTGTTGAAACTTCATGGAAGAATTGCGTTGTTTCTAAGCTCGACAGAGGACTGTGAGCAGGGCTGAAAGAAGCTGTACATCATGACTGTTTCACTTTTAAGCTGAAGTAATATTATCACTTTTAGAGTGAGTAGAAGTCCCTTTATTTTGATTTAGATTTAGCATGCTGCTCCTCTAACACATTTAACATTTAAAGGGTCGCTGTGGGCACTATAACCATTCCATTGAATAGATTTTTGATAGTGCTTGGAGTCCTCTGTCCTTGTTCCTCCAATCAGTGTTGCACCATTTACAAGCAGTTTAACACTTTATGAGGGTCCCTAGCCACCCACAGCCCAGCCCCACTGGAGGCTAAGCCAGGGATTACATACTCCCCACACACCAGCGATTAGAGCTGTGATAGGCTGAAAGCAGTCAGCTGACACTCAGACAATTACAGTGACCCATTGCTGATAAAGCTAATGCTTCCTCATTAATCCAAGCAGCATAGTGTGGATGGGCTGCTAAGAATTCTCATTTAGTATTTAAACATTAAACAATGTTGATCACTGATTGGAAGGAAGGTGTCAGGGGACCCCCAAAACTATAACTACTTCAAAGAGATGAAGCAGTTACAGTGTCCGTTTAATCTATGTAATAAAGTTTTTTGTTTTTTTAAGAGTGAGGACCTCTAGCCATTCACTCTGAAGACCATTCACTCTGTACGAAGCGGCCAGAGTGGTACCTTAATATCCTCTTGTGTACATCGCAGCTGTACCCTCGCATGCACTAGAGTACAGCTCATAAATCTATGGTATAGCTTTGAATGCTAAGGAGGTACAGTGGTATAAACTGTGTACTTTGTAGAAACAAAGTTACAAACTACCGGTATTCATTGAATGAATACAGCTTTAGAAAGATATGTTCCATTCTGTCTGTCTTAAAGCAGTTTTAATGTTTACTTCACTTTCCCCAGTAAACTGACTCTTGTGCGTGGAACTCTGTCCATTAGTATTTAATAGTGCACACCATTCCCAATTGGCTGCAGAGTTTGTGTATGTGCAGTGAGATCAGTCCAGACATGGAAGTGACTAACCCATTCGTTAGTCTCGCTTAATTCATAAGTTTATCCCACAAGCATTAATGGGCATAGCAAGGGTTGCTGTGATTTTTGGCTGGATTGTTGGCATTTCTAATGCGGAAAGTGAACAGGTGAACTAGATTTTGCAGTAAGTTTGGAGCCGAAAAAGGCAACACTACAGGCTGGTATGGAAGGTATATTAAGACATGTTGGAAAATAAATCACAGATTTAGTAAAATTGTGAATGATTGTCATTTGGCAAATATAAAACATACACAAGAAATTCATTTTTTTTTTTTTTTAAATAATGTTTTATGCGTCACCTGCTTATCTCAAATGGGACTTGATGAATGAGTTTAAACAGAATGGGGAAGGAAGATTAAAGAGTGATCAGACTTTGTGGTGAGTCCCCAGCACTCGTCCCCGGACTAGGTTAGAAGATTTGGGGAGTCCGAGGAGCCTAGATGGAAGTATGCACAAATGCATTCAATCTGTGGTGTTCTATGGGAAAAATCCTTCATGGATCAATAAAAAGCTACTTCTCCAGCATAACACTGCATCAGAGCTGATCTAGTTAGTATGAAGACTAGGAGTTATTTTGTTTAGTCACAGTAACCGCTAATGGCCTCATCAGCAGAGATAAAATAGTTTTGACTGAAAAGAAGGCAACGCTTCACCGTGGTGTAATGTTAAAGGGACACTATAGTCGCCAAAACCACATTAGCTTAATGAAGCAGTTTTTGTGTATATATCTTGCCCCTGAAGTCGCACTGCTCAATTCTCTGACATTCATTTGAGGGCGTAGGACAGCTGCCGCCATACCACTCCCTGGATGTCAAGGCCATACAACGCTTTTGCCACACTTTTAACCTATGTATCCACTTTATAAATTATACTTAGGGCATTTATTAGAATATATCCTACATGGTAGGACATGAGCAGGTACAATCCATAAGTATTTGGACTATGTTTTGCAGTCCATGCAGTTTTAAATGAAACCATGACTTGGAAGATAAAGCCTTTCAGCTTTGATATAAGTTACTTCCATACAAATCAACCTTTTTTTTCCCCTCAATGTCATTTGTCAGGATTTTCTATAATTAACATTTTTATTAGTGGCATCCTAATAGCTGTCAATCAGGCATCCAGTAGAATGGGGAAGTCTTCACACCCAGTGTAACAATGTTTCTCTAAGAGAAGTATCAGATTGGCAAAGTGTGGCAATTGCTGCACATAACCGAGTGCTAATGCTTTTCGTGAAGAAGCAGTGGATCGATCCAAGATCATTTCTCAGGACAATCTCCGGAGAGGAGGAGTTAGACGCAGCTCCAAAACCGTGACAGCGCTAGATTAAAGAGTTTTTACTTCCAACCCCCCCAAAAAAAAGTGTTTTAATAAAATACTGTATTTCTTCAGACCCTTGCTATGCCGTTCCTTAAGGTATTGGAGTAAATTACTTGGGTAGTCCTCTATACATTACACAGACATTAATACTGAATGAGTCATGTAAGAGCTAATTTTCCCCTTTTGTCAGATTGTGTACTCTGGAAAACAATGAGATCATGTTACATGCCCATTATTAATACTTTAGTTACATACACTTCATGTCATTTTTTTGTTAAACACCCATTGCTCAGGAGTGCAGACATTTTGCATTCAGACTTTAGCTTTGTGTTGGTAATGTTTTGTACCTATTTTTTTTTTTTTTTTTAATTAAACATTTGGAGATTTAAAAAAAAAAAAAAAAACTATTTGGGGAGCACTTTATGACTTCTTTAATGTTTTGAGAGGAACTGTCACTTCGCAGGATTTGTAATACTATTTTTTATTTACCCCCTGTATTTAACAAATATGTATTTGTGTGAAAAAAAAAAAAAGATTAAAGGTAGAGACCCACATCTCTTTATCATGTTGTTGTGGCAACTGACATTTAATGTGGATAAGTGCAAGATAATGCATCTTGGACGTAAAAACCCAAGGGCAGAGTACAGAATATTTGATAGAGTCCTAACCTCAACATCTGAGGAAAGGGATTTAGGGGTGATTATTTCTGAGGACTTAAAGGTAGGCAGACAATGTGATAGAGCAGCAGGAAATGCTAGCAGAATGCTTGGTTGTATATGGAGAGGTATTAGCATTAGAAAGAGGGAAGTGCTCATGCCATTGTACAGAACACTGGTGAGACCTCACTTGGAATACTGTACTGTACTGGAGACCGTATCTTCAGAAGGATATTGATACCTTAGAGAGAGTTCAAAGAAGGGCTACTAAACTGGTTCATGGATTGCAGGATAAAACTTACCAGGAAAGGTTAAAGGATCTTAACATGTATAGCTTGGTGGAAAGACGAGACAGGGGGGATATGATAGAAACATTTAAATACATAAAGGGAATCAACACAGTAAAGGAGGAGACTATATTTAAAAGAAGAAAAACTACCACAACAAGAGGACATAGTCTTAAATTAGAGGGCCAAAGGTTTAAAAATAATATCAGGAAGTATTACTTTACTGAGAGGGTAGTGGATGCATGGAATAGCCTTCCAGCTGAAGTGGTAGAGGTTAACACAGTAAAGGAGTTTAAGCATGCGTGGGATATGCATAAGGCTATCCTAACTATAAGATAAGGCCAGGGACTAATGAAAGTATTTAGAAAACTGGGCAGACTAGATGGGCCGAATGGTTCTTATCTGCCGTCACATTCTATGTTTCTAACTGTGTGCTCCATCTTAACTCCCTGTCAATAATTGTTATGGGATCTGTTCTTTACATATGACAGTCGGCCTACACAGAAGAGGAAAAATGAAACAATGTTGTTGTTGTTTTTTTTTAAATGTATTTATTTTTTATTCTTTATTTTAAAGGTTTTGTGTTTTTTGGGAATAAGGGTACAGAAGAAAGAGGATTGGGTTGAGGTTTGCGTTACATAAGTTGCTTAACAATCATTAACATAGATTCCGCAATGCACGTTTGGTACAAATTAAAGACATTTGCAAAGGATGTGCATATTGTAAGTATCCCGTGTTGTTTGGTTTAGTTGCTCTTTGTTTCAGTAACAGTTGCGGATAGGGTTAGTTTTAGTGCCTTTGTTGTAATGAGGTCTACAGAGGCTTGGGTGGGCTTGGTGTATGTGGTACGTCAGTAGGCTGTGGTGTGTTTCTACGTGAGTGTGGGCCTATCCCTGTATACCCATTTTGTGTTTTCAATCGGGTACCTTTTGGGTTCCTTGGTTGCAAGGTGACACGTCTCGGCATTTGAGCCAGTATAGCGGTCTGCTGGTCTTTATGTAAATGCGGGATGTATGGATTAATCGGTGTTCATTTTGAGGATAGGGGGCCGATGGGGGTGGAGTGCCCTTTGGTGGTTTTCTGTTTGCATTCTTGTTAGGCTTACGGGAGGGGGGATGAAACCATGTTTTTATTTCTCGTCTTCATTTGAAATATTTGCCCTAGCCGTGCCTTGAATGAACTGGATTGTGATTTTATTTGCTAACACTTTACTATAAATTTAAAAGAAAATGGAGCATCTTATGACGGAAAGGGTTAACACAATAATTAATAATTAGGGTTTTCAATGTTTTATTCATTGGTGAAAATGCCATAGAAGTGACCGCTCCCCTTCTCGTAATGTATGACCGAGCAATGGCTTACTTATTATGAAGGCCTGGGTGGGAATTTCTGTAACATTTGGCTTATATTGAGCAGAGCTGACATGTATCCTGGAAATGTCAGATTCTTTTATTTTTGCACTTTAATAACACATCAACTCAATAGCACACTGCTAGATCCTTGGGCTGTGCAATATATGTCAACAGAGAAAGAAATAACACCTTTAGAAATAAATGTTTTAAACCTACTGTAAGAAATGATGACCCTCTTACAAGGATATTCTTTTAGGGAATGAGTGACATAAGACACAAACACAAGTGTATAATAAAATGTATAGTTAATATTAATTTAGGATACTGTTACAGATTTTAAAAATATATTACGTATTACACATTATAACCACATCAAGTCCAAAACCAAAAGATACATAGTAAAAGGGCAATACTTAAAGGACCGCTATAGGCACCCAGACTACTTCAGCTCAATGGAGTGGTCTGGGTGCCAGTTCCATCTAGGGTTAACCCTGCAGCTGTAAACATAGCAGTTTCAGAGAAACTGCTATGTTTACTTTAGGGTTAATCCAGCCTCTAGTGGCTGTCTCATTGACAGCCGCTAGAGGCGCTTCCGCGCTTCTCACTGTGATTTTAACAGTGAGAAGACGCCAGCGTCCATATGAAAGCATTGAGAAATGCTTTCCTATGGACTGACTGAATGTGCGCACGGCTCTTGGCTCGCATGCGCATTCAGCGGATGACATCGGAAGAGGGAGGAGAGTCCCCAGCGATGAGGGAGCACGGCGCTGGAAAAAGGTAAGAATTTTATCCCCTTACTCCTCCTTCAGCCTGGTGGCAGGGGAACCCAGAGGCTGGGGGACCCAAAGACCCTATAGAGCCAGGAAAACAAGTTTGTTTTTCTGGCACTAAAATGGTCCTTTAAACATTAAAATGAAGATCTTCCCCTTGCGCCTTCATCTTGGGTAGTCTTGGGACAGTCTCTCTCAGTTGCCCATGGCACCTGTGCTTGCTGCGCTGTCCTCCCCAAAAGAGACAAAAAAAGAAAGAGAGGAGCCCAACCTCCTTGGCTGCTGTTCTTTTTAAAGACTGATTGTTGCAGTCATTAACTACAATTAACAAGAATCCATTTTCCCTCCCAAAAGTGGTTTATCCCTCCCTCTTATCCCAGAGAGTTCCATCTTTACACAAGTCCTTTTCTTTGATCTCTTCCCTTCAGCTATACTATAACGTTCTGTAAGAAGTGTTAGGTTTGATTGCTGGGTAGATTGGACAGAATAGATTGGGAAAAGACAAACTTCATGGTTACACATAGAGTTAATTACTCTGATATTCTGATCTCCTAAAAACATGGATGGAAAACTTGTTGGCAGGAGAACTGCTGGAGGGATGTAAGCTTTTGTTTTAGCTGGGTGTTGTAAAATGCAACTGAAAGCTTTGATCCTTATAACACTGTTATCAAGTAGATGACCCCAAGTTGTGAAAACAGTCACATACACAGAAAGGTATATACAATATTGCAGTTTTTTCATATCAATTTCTTACACAACATCACGGCAAGAGGAGAATCAACTACAGCGTATAATTGGCAGTATGGTGATAAAGGATATATCATAAGTGACCTGTAAAAACATACAGTGGCACCCCGGTTTATGAATTTAAATCGTTCTCCGGGACTTTTCATATTGCGAAAAATTCGTAAACCAAAATGCGGTTTCCCATAGGAATGCACTGAAAACCAGTCAATCCGTTCCGGAGGTCAGAAAAAAAGTTTAAAAAAAGTATTTTATCTGTTCAAAACTCTTTATAAAGTGCACTTTAAAGGCATAAATACTGTAAAGGGACATGATTAATCAAGCAATAACATTTCAAACACCCAACTACAACTTTTAAAACATCACACATCAACTTTTCAAACACGGTACAGTACACTTAACACTTAACATTCAACTCTACATAAATCACACTTCAACATGGAAAACATGGCAAACTTCAACTGTTAAACATTTAAAAACCTTTACAAAACAATTTCAACACTTTTTGGAAGAGGAGGAGGAGGAGGAGGGCAACTGGGCAGCACTAACACAAGCAGGTTCTTCATGTCTAGGCTGTTTTAGTAGGAACCTTTCCCATTGTCTGCTGCCTCTGGCGCCTTTTAAGCATCCCTCGGAAAGGAGACATGATGTCTGTGTCAAAAACTGTTCACAAGTCTCTGGGCTAAAGCCTTATCTGGGTGGTGCTGCTGTACAAAAGTCTGTAGGTTTACCCACATTTGGCATGCCTCCTTGAGTTCCCTGGAAGAGAGCTGTTCCTCACTCGTTTCTTCCTCCTCAAATGACATCTGCTCCTCCATCGTCTCCTCCAGCAGTAAGCTCACGGTCGTGTCCCTCCGCCAGCTCGCAGACATCCTCCTCAGTCACCTCCAGCCCCATGGTCCTCCCCAAGGAATTTATCTCCTCCAACACTGTTGACTCTGGTGCAGGTGCAGAAGCATCGGCGTCAGGTGTCACAACACAGTCTGGCCACAGGTTGCGCCAAGCAGAATTTAGGTTTCTCTGGCTGACCCGGCCAAGACAATGGTGATAATCTGCAGACAGATCACAATGTCAAAATGGTCTCTCCAAAATTCATGGAAGGTGAAGCTTGATCGATCTGTCATCTCAAAGCATCGCCGGAAAAACTCCCTTGTGTAGAGTTGTTTAAATTTGGAGATGACCTGCTGGTCCATTGGCTGGAGTAGTGGGGTGGTGTTAGGCGGAAGGAACATGACCGTGATAAAGTTAAAGTCCTCGAGCAAGTTTTCCTCGAGGCCTGGAGGATGAGCGGGAGCATTGGCCATGAGCAGCACGGTCTGTAGCGGCAGGGTAACATCTGTGCATTTCAAGTTGTTCCCTTTTCTGGAGATAGCTAAAAATTCACCTAATTAATGTTGTGCCTTAAAATAATTATCTATTTGTATAGAACAGTTTTCTCCCAATGGGTACTTGAAAAGATCAAAGCACAATTTTGAACATTAATCCCTTGCCTCCCATACAGCTATTGTACTTGTGTTACCTGTAATATTACATTGCAATCCAAAACAAAATTTAGTATACAAAGCCCCCACTAAGGCTCCAATGTTTCCCTCTGCATTTAAGCAAAAAGACTGTAAAAGATAGAATCCCTTCCTTCTCACTCTCTTCCTCTCAATAACCTGTCAAACTTCACTGCTGTATTCCGAAAGGAACAGAGACGAGAAGGAAGGACATGTCAGTACACTGCAGGGATTCTTTGCAGCCTAGAAGTACAATAACACCAGTCTACAATACCCTGTTAATACAGATGCTTACTGTACTTTCTGAAAGTGGAAGTTATGCCCATACACAGACATTCATTTTGCATGGTGGAATTTTTTAGAACTGACTACTTTTGGACTAAGAGGCAAAAAAAATAAAAAATTACCACCAAATTAACCCAATCTATCCTATCCTTCTACTACATTTTGAAGTGGCACAGTTATAGTAAAGGCTTTTCATAAATGTATAATCTGTTGAAAACTTCTATGTATTTGAAATGTCAATGCAATATAAATTATATGGGAAATAAGTGGTGGTTGAGCCTTCACAGTTTATAGTATTGATGATATGAAATGGCTAGAATAGGGTGTGTGTCTCCGTTCTGCAACCTTCTTGTATTTCTCTATAACCCAGATCTGACACTCCTGCCCCCATTGAAGGCTGTCATCATTGGCACTCTGAACGATCTGTAGCTAAGCAGCCTCATACATAGCAAACTGCAATGTGCTGTGCGCTCTGACACCTACCTATCATGTCGAGCATTACGTTTTTCAGCAATTTGAGCTACTGAAGCTCATCTGTGTGATCGGACCAGACAGGATAGCCTTTGCTCCTCTCGTCCATCAATCAGCCTTGGGCACCCATGACCCTGACACCTGTATCACTTTTGGTAGGTACTAACCACTGCATACCGGCAACACCACACATGACTTGCCATTTTGGAGATGCACTGACCCTGTCGTCTACCATTACTATTTGACCCTTTTTATCAGAGATTTTTTCTTGCCCATTTTTCATGCTTCCAACACATGAAATTCAAGAACTGACTGTTCACTTGCTGCTTAATATATTCCACCCCTTGACAGGTGCCATTGTAACGATTTATTGCATTTTATTCACTAAACCTGACAGTGGTTTTAATGTTGTGGCTGATCAGTGCATGTGTATATGGATGGCTGCATGTATGTATGTGTGTGTATGTATATAAATATATAAATATGTGTGTGTATTTTGCACTAACATGGAAAAGAGAATACAATGGTGTAATCCCCACTTAATGAATGTGTATTTGTAATGTCCTCACTGTAGATATTTGAAAACATAAACAAAATAGTGCACACTGTATCATGTCTGCTTCTCCCAGATACTTTGTGCAGTGGATCACAGCATCTCTTATAGCTGACTTCTTCTTGGCCAAGACAACGTGAGAGCAAGTTAAAGGACCACTATAGGCACCCAGACCACTTCAGCTTAATGAAGTGGTCTGGGTGCCAGGTCCCTCTAGGTTTAACCCTGCCTGCTGTAAACATAGCAGTTTCAGAGAAACTAAGTTTACACTAGGGTTAATTCAGCCTCTAGTGGCTGTCTCATTTAGAGGCGCTTCTCACTGTGATTTTCACAGTGAGAAGATGCCAGCGTCCATAGGAAAGCATTGAGAATGCTTTCCTAAGGACTGGCTGAATGCGCGCGCGGCTCTTGCCGCGCATGCGCATTCAGCCGATGACCGAAGGAGCAGGAGAGTCCCCAGCGCCTAGGGAGGCCTAGGTGAGTGTTTAACCCCCTTCAGCCCAGGGGGAGGGGGGGCATGAGGGTGGGGGCACCCTCAGGGCACCATAGTGCTAGGAAAACGAGTTTGTTTTCCTGGCACTATAGTGGTCCTTTAAATCTTTTTTTTTTTTTTTTTTTTTACTTGTTGAAATTCCCTGCAATCGTATTTACTCATTAAGGAAGAAATCACAAGGAACATTGCAGATTGTGTATAAATAGTGGAGAAATCGGCAGGTATATTTCTATTAAAGATGGAGCAAGTGGAGAAATCGGCAGGTATATTTCTATTAAAGATGGAGCAAGTGGAGAAATCGCCAGGTATATTTCCATTAAAGATTGAGCAAAGTGCATCACAATCCAGTTCACACCAAGCACAAACTAGACACACATTGTAAATGCTGACTGCCAGGTGCTTATAACAATGATTGGCTGGGAGGTAAAGGTGGAGGCGCCGAGTTGCAGAATAAGAAGGTATAGATTTCTGTGTTTAATTTCATTTTTCACACATATACTTGTTGAATATAAGGAATAAGTAAACCTTATGTTAAAAATCCTGGGGATTGACCGTTCCCCTTTAAGCACACTCAAGTATAAGTAGATGTAACACTTTTTATTACAGCGTTCACACAGTCAATTTTTTTAATACAAAGAGAACATTTATTGTAACATTTATCAATTGTCCATGATGTCCCCCACCTAGGACATTACTTATATTTTTTTCAGGTTTTCTTTGTTTCTTAGAAAAGTATGGATGCAGAACAGTCACATGTTTTGTAGTGACCGGTTTAGTGACTTCAGCTACTGTTTACTTTAACTCTACATTGCATATAGATTGAGATATAAAGATGGATGACAAACTAGTCATTTCTAGCTCTGCGGTAGCCTAGGAGTCAGTCTTGTATTGCTTGGTGGGTCACTGTTGCAACTCATACTCTTTTGCTTGATTTTCATGTTTTTAGACCATTTCCCTAATTGACGATCACATGTCAGTAAATGTGTTTGCTTGGAGTTTTTCCCTTGGAATTTCGTGTGTGAGTGCAGATTATTTTTTCTAAATTTTTCCGTGAGCAGGGCTTGGAGTTGAGAGGTAGTAGATCAGGTTTTACATCAGACCTTTTAGGGGAAGGTTTTTGGCAAAGAGTAAGTAAGTTAATGCTTCTGAAGGAGATTTATTGAGCTTACAAACATGTTTAGTATTGTGTTAGGATTGCAAAGCAGCCGTATGTTTATCCGTGGCTGCTGATGCCAAACACTGGGTATTCCAAAGAGTTCCCCTGCTAGCCTTTTACAGTAACTATCCTAACATTCATAAATACCTCATTGTGTTTGTACGAGATAATATAAACAGGCTGACGCAATGTATTGAAGCACAGTCCTCGTGTTTCAAGGAGAGCCATGGAGTGGGTGGAGTGAGACAGTGCCTGTGAACAAACATTGACTTTCTTAGGAACTGGTGTATTTTAACTTTTATTCTTGACCATCTCTGTGATTTCCACCTTGTCGTGTAGCACAAAACAAGCTTTGATGTCCTTTGCTCATTCTTAGATGCAATTGTCAATGATTTACTAAACTGAGTATATTGAAAGTCAGGTTTCATAATTTGGGCTTAGTGTACTAACAGGTTTATATTCTCCAGTACATTTGAAGAGGTTTTCCAACGTTTGGGTTGTTGGGAAGTCAAGAAAGTGAATTTGAACTTTTAGGTCACAATAGCCAAGTTGGAAAAATTCTCTGTCAGCTATGTTTAAGGTTTAGTTGCTTTGGTGTAAATGAAAAGCGTGCTGTAGTGGTTATGGTGCCATGAGTGCCCTTGTGCTATTCATTGTACGTAGTCAAATTGTTTTAGAACGGTTTCACGTCTTACCTGGGTTTCGCCAGAAGCCACTCACTATTTAGGACAGAGAATCTTGACCTCCAACTTTCATTAGCTCTGCTGAGTGAAGTTGTACAGTGCATGGTTAGTTCATTGGCTAAAAGCACGAGCTGATCACTCTCAGCAAGTGAGCCAAGCTCCATACTGCAGGGCTTAGCTTGGCACACTGTACTGGTGATGGTGCTTGGAGTGTTCCTTTAACACATTGGTGAATAACCATGTGAGAAGGGATTTTGTAAAAAAAAAAAAAAATCTTTGTTTTGCAGTTTGGCTTGAATAATGCAGATTGTGCAGAGGGTATATAATAGCTCGAGACTTTTCCACCAATGTATTTGATTGGCAAATCAAGTATGCATAGATGAATTGTAAACACATTGTAGAATTGGATTCCCAAATTACTATAAACTAGGGATCTTTAGATCAGAATGATAAACTCGGCCGCAGAGAGCTATATTGCTGTCTAAGACAATATCTGTCATGAGCTATTTATGAATAATTATTTTTAAATTAAATAAAATTAGTATTATTCCATTACCCATTAATTGCCATTGATGTTTCTTTTGTGACAAGTGATCTGTTAAAATTGCTTATTTTCATGTCGGCATGTGCCTATATTATAAATCTGCAGAATATATTGCCGCTTTATAAGTCATCAATAATAAAACTACAACCAATTTCCAAATAATCTGTTGTCTTTTAGCAAGGCTATGAAGAATGTCTGTCTGAATCCCATCCCTTTATCTTACAGATGAGCGGATATGTTCCCCACCCTTCATGGAACTGATGACGGAGTGTGGAGAGGATACGTTGAAACATATAGAGAAGAATGGACTTGCCTTTCCTTTCAGTGAGTATAAAGACATTTTCCCAAGACAACCAATATTGTGGAACTAATCTGAATTTTCCGAACTGTAACTTGTACTTAGAGCGTGGGTTCTTGTCGCTGCAGCCTGAATTTTAAAGTTATTTTTAAATCTCTCACAACTAGATTAACATTTACAATTCCTAATAAAAAAAGATAATTTGGTGGACAACTACCACGTATTAATTCACAGTTACAGACAATGCATATGTACTCAAAAAGGGGATTTTAGCTGGGACCATACCACTGACTGCTTCTAAAAAATGTATATTTCTGCTAGAACCAGAAGTAAAATCTCCCAACAACGGACTTTGCTCCATCTTACCCTGATTGGTTGCAGGAACCTATTCATGCTATGAGCTCAAACCATACGTTGGGTCAATGAATGTAGTGCTGGCTGGTGCTCAAACAGTGAAATTCAATCAATCAATATCAATCAAGTAGAAATGTGCCTCTTCCTTTCTGCCTATTTTGATTGAATCCAGTATGAGTATTTTTGACAATTAATATAAATCACCAACTACTAGGCAATTATCTCTATTACTATAAACTTTCTGACGTTGTGAAGAGATATATATATATTTATCCCAGTGGTCGCCACGTCATTTTCCATACAAATTTGACTCAACACTCAATCTTAGTATGTAAACCTCCGGGGAAAAAAAGTTGTCAGATATACTTCAAGCATCTGGAATGGATACTAAATGTCTTGAACAGCTCATGTTTCAGCATAAAATATACATATGGACAGTATACGCAGAATTTAGATTTGTAATGTCTGCAGCCAGAAACTAGACATATAGCATTGATATTGTCAGCTATTTGTATCCTTGTCTGCAGACGTCAAGCATATGGCTTTCTACATTTTGCTTTTCTCCTTTTCTGAAGGCAAGCGGCAAAATAGCTATATATGCAAATGTTTACATTTTAGACTTTAAAGGGACACTATAGTCACCTGAACAACTTTAGCTTAATGAAGCAGTTTTGGTGTATAGAACATGCCCCTGCAGCCTCACTGCTCAATCCTCTGCCATTTAGGAGTTAAACCCCCTGTTTATGAACCCTAGTCACACCTCCCTGCATGTGACTTGCACAGCCTTCCATAAACACTTCCTGTAAAGAGAGCCCTATTTAGGCTTTCTTTATTGCAAGTTCTGTATAATTAAGATTTTCTTATCCCCTGCTATGTTAATAGCTTGCTAGACCCCGCAGGAGCCTCCTGTATGTGATTAAAGTTCAATTTAGAGACTGAGATACAATTATTTAAGGTAAATTACATCTGTTTGACAGTGGAACCAGGTTTTTTTTTTCATGCAGGCTCTGTCAATCATAGCCAGGGGAGGTGTGGCTAGGGCTGCTGTGATAAAGTGAAGGCAGAGAGGCCATTTAACCTCAGGGGGAGTATATGTAGTTTGTGTGTTGCACAACACAAAGCTATGTTTAGTTATGGGCCCCTGGGGTGGAGCATTTGGAGAGAAGGGTGGGCCAATGCTCCACTTCACATTTTAGTGGTTTTCCTGGGAGACATAGATCCAGGACAGGGTTTTTTGGACTGTCTCCAACCCACTGCTCAGCTGCAGATAATCATCTGTAGCAGTGGGAATAAACCCCTCCCTGCTAGGCAGGTAAAAGGGGAATTGCTGGCTTCCTCCCAGGAAGCAGGTAGGAGAGAGGCTGTTTTCTCCAGTGAGAGAGTCAAGGAGACTAGGCACTGCGAGTGCAGAAAGGAAGCAGTCAAGGCTGGCTTGGAGCACTAGGAGTGCAGAAGGAAGCAGTCAAGGCTGGCTTGGAGCACTGGGATTGGAGAAAGGAAGGCAACAGGCTAGCTAGCAGAGTGTTGCTATCTAATAAGGTTGGTGCGATATGTTTTTGTTAGTTTAACCCTGATAGAGAGGGATGTCCGTGCTCAGACGAGCTAGGTTTTTGTTTAAAGGGGAAACCTGTTATATTTATGTTTTAGTTGTGTTGCTGTATGGATTTACAAATAAAGTTGCCTGGATTATATAAAAACCAAAGGACTGTGCCTGTTGTTTACCCTAGAGGACCGTGCTATTTACAAACAAGGATCACACTGCATAAACAGAAACAAAGTGGTTTAACTCCTAACTGACAGTGAATTAATCAGTGAAATTGCAGGGGAATGATCTATACACTAAAACGGCTTTATTTAGCTACAGTAATTTAGGTGACTATAGTGTTCCTTTAAACAATCTGAGTATAAGATATATTTGAAATGGATCTGCAAAAAAAATGGTCCTGAGTGTTGGATTCATGGTGGTGGTTTACCTAGCTGTATTTCAAAATGTAGCCTTGAAAGAAAATGAGTGCATAATGAGTTCCTACAAGTTTGAGATTTGAAATGAAGAAACAAAATGCAGAGATTCACTACCCATTCCCTGGTGTTGATGGAATCAGGATTTGGTATATGAATGCACCATTACATCGCATTTGCATTCTGACGTCCTCCCATGACAATCAACAACAAAACAGAACAGATAGGTTCTACAAAATCATATCTAGGTTGGAAATAACTATCTGTAGACCATCCCACAAAACATATACCCATAACCATAAGTGTAGAGATAAAGCTCAAATGGTTTCATTAAGTAACAGTAGAGGTTAGTCTGGTCACTGTCTTGTGTCTTTTAGAAATAAGGTAATTACTGTATATTACTGGTAATCCCATTAAGTTGTTATTACTGGTGAACCCAGTGTTCGTGCTGAAAAAAATATATATATCGAGAGAGAAGAGATAGGTGGATTCCAAGCCTAAAAAGTAATAATTAAATCAATTAGTACCTTTGTGTTTATAAGCCTGAGATTTAACTATATATTAGAAATATTGACCTCATCCACGTAATTAGCTAGTACCGCGGTTTGAGGATTGTATGTTATTCAATATTCAATAGTTTTAGGTCCTAATTCTTCCTACTACCTCACCCAGACAGAGAAACCGGCTGACCGGCCTACAGACACTTTACTCCTAGCAGTGATTGCTATTCACCCGGCTCTGCTGAGCTTACTATACTGCTAACGTTAATCAGAGGGACAGCCCCCACCAGGCAGAGGGCATACCAAACTGTATAAAATGTGCTGAGTAAATGTGCTACCCTATAAAAATATAAATATTTAATAAATTGAAAATATTGATCTGACGTGCGTCTCAGTGCTGTTAATATACACCTTGATCAAGGACTCATAATGTCCTGGGACATCTTCCCATGTCATACTGATGGGCGGCTTAAAGAGAGCCACATAAAAAGTAAATTTTAATGTTTTATACCTTAGATGCGAGTGAATCAATTACAGCGTTATATACAGTGCTAATTCCAAGCATTCATAAATGATAAAATATTGGCTTCATCTTCTCCAAATTGTACCAGTCTTCAGTGTGGTTAAACATTATCTCCCAGCATTACTATTGTCTGAAGAACCTCTGTGTCCCCATTTTAATTGCACCGTACCAATATCTTGTATTTGGCTTATACAGTGTACTGATTAACCACAGAGACACCCACTGCATTTCTGACTGTTATTATTATTTTTTCTCTAGTTTGCAAGACCAGGGTAGCCCATGGCACCAACTCACACGAGGTAAGGTGATGAGTGCATGTGACCTTGTAACGCTTTCAATGTGCATGTACACATCATTGTGATTTACAGAGTCATGGTTTTAGCCAGGCTACATCATTCATTTTGCACATAAATACATCATTGTTTTCATTCTACTGACAGATTCTGTAAAATTTATATGGTTTCTACTTCTTAATATGCCTCTGAAAAGTGATCAGTATGTAAATCTTATAATCTTTCAAGTAAGTTTATCCTTGCTTGTATTTCTTTTTTTATTTTTTTTTATTTATGAATTTATTAAGTTGTTAGAGAGAGGTAAGAAAACATTTCCGCAAAATTGTTGAAGCAAAAATTAAAATGAAGTACGGTATGTATGTTATGTGATGAATATAGGGTTGCACAGTTTGTACATTTGCAATTCAATCGTATTCAACACATAGCGTTAGCTTTGTTAAATCTATATTAGTACGAACAAGTAGATAAGGAGGAAAGTGAGGTAGACGAAAAAGAAATGTTCCACCGAGTGGGGAACCCTGTCCCACTAATAAGGGTAGTAGAGGATGCAGTATTGAGGACAACCTAATCGTGTAGTAGTTGGCTTGCATTTCTAATAGAATTAATTATCCTGGGGTTTTTTTTCACCCTAGAAAGAACTTTGTAGTTATGTGGTTAATTGGTTTTAAGATGATGTATTCTTAATCGCCATGACAGTAAATACAAACGTCACAGTCTGGACATTTTTTCCGCAAGCTAAAGGAGGATGTTCCAAGCATCCCCCCACACCCCCCATTATGTAAGCAGGTAGACGCTAGACTAGACACACCCAATCATTCTTCATCACAACCAAACATGTTAAGGTTTAAGGATAGCCCTCCAATTGTTCTAATTTTTCATGCCATATTAACAAAGCTAGCGTGAATTTTATTTTGCTCTGCAGTGTCTTGCAAAATGCTCCAGTCCTCAGATGGTTAAATCACTTTGAATTTGGAGAATGTCAATGTCTATGTTTTACTTTGTTTGCTGTGGCATACTCTCTCCTGGTAAGGAATCAGACAGGATTAGTGTTCTATGATCTCAGCTGTGACTAATACTATGGGATAAGGAGGGTTAGCAGAGAGATACCAACTTTCAAGATGGATACTTTTCAGTCTGCCTTTCAAGGAAAGACACAATCTGCACATTGCCCATAGACCAGGACGGCAATTCTTATTATCCTAGGCAGGGGCGGACTGACAGTGCCTCGGGCCCGCGGCCCCTTACAGATTAATATATATGCTGGTATACATGATAGTGTAGATGTACCGTGTATTTCATTATATGTGCATGTAAAGTGAATGTATGCTTCTGTGTGTATATTCACTGTGAGCCCTGGTGTCCGTTAATATATGTATTTATAAATGTGTTTTTGTGTGTAGTACCAGGATCCGTGGATTCAGAGTATGTATAAATACATGTTCGTTTTTTTTAGGGTAGTATTTATGTGTGTTTGTGTAGTATGGCAGTATGTATCTGTAGTCACCAAAACAACTACAGCTTAATTTAGTTGTCCTGGTGTGTATAGTCAGTCTTTGCAGGCATTTTAATGTAAACCCTGCCTTTTCAGAGAAAAGTGCTTACATTGCTGACTAGGGACACCTGCAGTGGCAGTCACTCAGAAGGCCACTAGAGGTGCTTCCTGGGTCAGTGATAGGCAATGAGCAGCACTGATGTTCAGTGTCTCCATGCTCTGCATGGAGGTGCTGAACTTTCCCCACAGAGCTGCATTGATTCAACACATCTCTATGAGTAGATGCTAAGTGGCGTATACAGCGTTTTGCCATGCGTGCGCATTAGCTTTCCAATGCTTTCCTATGAGAAGGCAACGGAAAGGCTAAGATCTCAGCCAAGGGGCAGAGCATGGGCTGAGCCAGCGCCGGCTGAACTGGAATAAAGGTAAGTTTATTACCTTTTTAAGAGGGGAAAGGGGGTGCTGGTTACCCAAACTGTGTTTTTAACACTATAGGGTCAGAAATGCAAGTTTGTATTCTGACCCTATAGTGTTCCTTTAAATGCTTTTTTTTTTTTTTTTTTTTTATCCTAGTATGTCCAGGACATCCGTGTGTGCATGCAGGGGCATATTTATTGAGGGTCTGAATGTGTGTGTAAATGCAAGACCAACTTTGCATGTAGTTAGTGTGTGAACCCAGGTTTGCATGTGTGGAAGGTCAGTGTATGTGAAAACAGGGGCATGTAGTGGTTATAGTGCGTAAAATAGGTAATGGGTGCAGGGGGTAATAGAATCCATTAAGTGTTTAGGGGAGGGATAGGGGCTGTATTAGGTGCAGAGAACAATGGAGGCTACAGGGGGTAATAGGAGCTTTAGTATATGCAAGGATTAATAGGGGTTGTAGTTTGTGCAGTTGCTGTAGTGGGTGCAAGGTATAATAAGGCTTGTAATAGGTGTAGGGGTTGTAGTGGGTGCAGGAGATATAGGCGCTGTAGTATGTGCAGAGGGTTGTAGGGACTCTAGTTTGTGTAGGGGATAATAGGGGTATTAGGGAGTGATTGGGGTTGTAGTATGTGTAGGGAGTGATTGGGGTTGTAGTATGTGTAGGGAGTGAAAGGGGTTGGAGTATGTTTAGGGAGTGATAGGGGTTGGAGTATGTTTAGGGAGTGATAGGGGTTGGAGTATGTGTAGGGGGTAATAGGGGTTGGAGTATGTGTAGGGGGTAATAGGGGTTGGAGTATGTGTAGGGAGTGATAGGGGTTGGAGTATGTGTAGGGGGTAATATGGGTTGGAGTATGTGTAGGGGGTAATAGGGGTTGGAGTATGTGTAGGGGGTAATAGGGGTTGGAGTATGTGTAGGGGGTAATAGGGGTTGGAGTATGTGTAGGGGTAATAGGGGTTGGAGTATGTGTATGGGGTAATAGGGGTTGGAGTATGTGTAGGGGGTAATAGGGGATGGAGTATGTGTAGCGAGTGATTGGGGTTGGAGTATGTGTAGCGAGTGATTGGGGTTGGAGTATGTGTAGCGAGTGATTGGGGTTGGAGTATGTGTAGGGGGTAATAGGGGTTGGAGTATGTGTAGGGGGTAATAGGGGTTGGAGTATGTGTAGGGGGTAATAGGGGTTGGAGTATGTGTAGGGGGTAATAGGGGTTGGAGTATGTGTAGGGGGTAATAGGGGTTGGAGTATGTGTAGGGGGTAATAGGGGTTGGAGTATGTGTAGGGGGTAATAGGGGTTGGAGTATGTGTAGGGGGTATAGGGGTTGGAGTATGTGTAGGGGGTATAGGGGTTGGAGTATGTGTAGGGGGTATAGGGGTTGGAGTATGTGTAGGGGGTATAGGGGTTGGAGTATGTGTAGCGAGTGATTGGGGTTGGAGTATGTGTAGGGGGTAATAGGGGTTGGAGTATGTGTAGCGAGTGGGGTTGGAGTATGTGTAGGGGGTAATAGGGGTTGGAGTATGTGTAGGGGGTAATAGGGGTTGGAGTATGTGTAGGGGGTAATAGGGGTTGGAGTATGTGTAGGGGTAATAGGGGTTGGAGTATGTGTAGGGGTAATAGGGGTTGGAGTATGTGTAGGGGGTAATAGGGGTTGGAGTATGTGTAGCGAGTGATTGGGGTTGGAGTATGTGTAGGGGGTAATAGGGGTTGAAGTATGTGTAGGGGGTAATAGGGGTTGAAGTATGTGTAGGGGGTAATAGGGGTTGGAGTATGTGTAGCGAGTGATTGGGGTTGGAGTATGTGTAGGGGGTAATAGGGGTTGGAGTATGTGTAGCGAGTGATTGGGGTTGGAGTATGTGTAGGGGGTAATAGGGGTTGAAGTATGTGTAGGGGGTAATAGGGGTTGAAGTATGTGTAGGGGGTAATAGGGGTTGGAGTATGTGTAGGGGGTAATAGGGGTTGGAGTATGTGTAGGGGGTAATAGGGGTTGGAGTATGTGTAGGGGGTAATAGGGGTTGGAGTATGTGTAGGGGGTAATAGGGGTTGGAGTATGTGTAGGGGGTAATAGGGGTTGGAGTATGTGTAGGGGGTAATAGGGGTTGGAGTATGTGTAGGGGGTAATAGGGGTTGAAGTATGTGTAGGGGGTAATAGGGGTTGAAGTATGTGTAGGGGGTAATAGGGGTTGGAGTATGTGTAGCGAGTGATTGGGGTTGGAGTATGTGTAGGGGGTAATAGAGGTTGGAGTATGTGTAGGGGGTAATAGGGGTTGGAGTATGTGTAGCGAGTGATTGGGGTTGGAGTATGTGTAGGGGGTAATAGGGGTTGAAGTATGTGTAGGGGGTAATAGGGGTTGAAGTATGTGTAGGGGGTAATAGGGGTTGGAGTATGTGTAGGGGGTAATAGGGGTTGGAGTATGTGTAGCGAGTGATTGGGGTTGGAGTATGTGTAGCAAGTGATTGGGGTTGGAGTATGTGTAGGGGGTAATAGGGATTGGAGTATGTGTAGGGGGTAATAGGGGTTGGAGTATGTGTAGGGGGTAATAGGGGTTGGAGTATGTGTAGGGGGTAATAGGGGTTGGAGTATGTGTAGGGGGTAATAGGGGTTGGAGTATGTGTAGGGAGTGATAGGGGTTGGAGTATGTGTAGGGGGTAATAGGGGTTGGAGTATGTGTAGCGAGTGGGGTTGGAGTATGTGTAGGGGGTAATAGGGGTTGGAGTATGTGTAGGGGGTAATAGGGGTTGGAGTATGTGTAGGGGGTAATAGGGGTTGGAGTATGTGTAGGGGGTAATAGGGGTTGGAGTATGTGTAGGGGGTAATAGGGGTTGGATTATGTGTAGGGGGTAATAGGGGTTGGAGTATGTGTAGGGGGTAATAGGGTTTGGAGTATGTGTAGGGGGTAATAGGGGTTGGAGTATGTGTAGGGGGTAATAGGGGTTGGAGTATGTGTAGGGGATAATAGGGGTTGGAGTATGTGTAGGGGGTAATAGGGGTTGGAGTATGTGTAGGGGGTAATAGGGGTTGGAGTATGTGTAGGGGGTAATAGGGGTTGGAGTATGTGTAGGGGGTATAGGGGTTGGAGTATGTGTAGCGAGTGATTGGGGTTGGAGTATGTGTAGGGGGTAATAGGGGTTGGAGTATGTGTAGGGGGTAATAGGGGTTGGAGTATGTGTAGGGGGTAATAGGGGTTGGAGTATGTGTAGGGGGTAATAGGGGTTGGAGTATGTGTAGCGAGTGATTGGGGTTGGAGTATGTGTAGGGGGTAATAAGGGTTGGAGTATGTGTAGGGGGTAATAAGGGTTGGAGTATGTGTAGGGGGTAATAAGGGTTGGAGTATGTGTAGGGGGTAATGGGGGTTGGAGTATGTGTAGGGGGTAATGGGGGTTGGAGTATGTGTAGGGGGTAATGGGGGTTGGAGTATGTGTAGGGGGTAATAGGGGTTGGAGTATGTGTAGGGGTTGGAGTATGTGTAGGGGTTGGAGTATGTGTAGCGAGTGGGGTTGGAGTATGTGTAGGGGGTAATAGGGGTTGGAGTATGTGTAGGGGGTAATAGGGGTTGGAGTATGTGTAGGGGGTAATAGGGGTTGGAGTATGTGTAGCGAGTGATTGGGGTTGGAGTATGTGTAGGGGGTAATAGGGGTTGGAGTATGTGTAGGGGGTAATAGGGGTTGGAGTATGTGTAGGGGGTAATAGGGGTTGGAGTATGTGTAGGGGGTAATAGGGGTTGGAGTATGTGTAGGGGGTAATAGGGGTTGGAGTATGTGTAGGGGGTAATAGGGGTTGGAGTATGTGTAGGGGGTAATAGGGGTTGGAGTATGTGTAGGGGGTAATAGGGGTTGGAGTATGTGTAGCGAGTGATTGGGGTTGGAGTATGTGTAGGGGGTAATAGGGGTTGGAGTATGTGTAGGGGGTAATAGGGGTTGGAGTATGTGTAGGGGGTAATAGGGGTTGGAGTATGTGTAGGGGGTAATAGGGGTTGGAGTATGTGTAGGGGGTAATAGGGGTTGGAGTATGTGTAGGGGGTAATAGGGGTTGGAGTATGTGTAGCGAGTGATAGGGGTTGGAGTATGTGTAGGGGGTGTAAAGGGTTGTAGTGGGTGTAGGGCGTGATGAAGGTTTTAGTGGGTGATGGAAGAGGTGTGGGGGCGATGAAGGGGTGTAGGGGGTGGAGAGATGAGCTGTGGAAAAAAAAAGTTAAATAATGTTCCCCCCTTCCTGAGCCTTACCTTTGTCCATAGAGTGGGGAATCCTTATCCCTGGTGGTCCAGTGGCAGAATAAACTTGTTTGCACCCGTGGTGGGTGCAGATAGTCCCACCTCCTCCTCGCCATGCAAGTTTCCCGAAGAGCTCCCTCCCTGGCCGGCCATGAAAATGCAGCGGGTCAGTCTGCCTGTAACACAGATAGAGCAGATCCGCATGGGGCTGCTCAGTTACAGGCAGCCTGACGATTTAATTTTTCAGTCCACATGCTGCACTTTTAGACAGGCACAGTGAGAGGCAGCCCCTGATCCTAGGGTACTGCAGATATTGTCAATTACAACTTTATTTTATATAAATAAAATATACTATCTTTATTTCTGTTCTACTATATCACAAAATCACAACAAAAATCTTCTTTTCGCTGTGTTTGTTTGATATCCGCCATGTTGTGTCACATTTAATGGTTCAGTGGAAGTAAAACCCATTCCTAGCTGGAGCTGTAGAATTTTCCCGTGCAGGTTCTACTCTTCTGACAACCGGGTTCCGAGGAAAGGAATGCGTTGGGTCTAATCAGATTTCTGGAAGCAGATTTTATTAGGATACTTCATTAAGACTCTCTCGATCTATAAAGCTGATATGACATAGCTACATTAATAAAAACTGCTTAGCGAAGAGATAAATGGTGTCACAGAGATTAGCAGGGAGGAAAATCATTGCTCTTTGAGATTAGGCGTCTCGAGGGAGAAGTAAGAAAAGTCTGCTGGGTAGAACTGCTGCCAAAAGTTAATAATACATATAATGAGCTAATTTTATATGACAAAATTCTGTTTTACAAAAAAAAACCTCTTCTTCTTAAAACAAAAATGCAGATGTTGTGGCTTCAGTACACTTAGCAAGTTTCTATGCTCCACTAGAACTACTAGTCTACTAATTGTTCTACACTGGTATTTTGTGTACCTGTATTGAATGGTAGAAAGGTTCTTGTAATTGGCTTAGTGGCAAATTTAGCTTGAATGGCTACAATGATGGGTTTCTGAGATTTTGTCAACTTTGTTCAAAACAGCGCATTTAAATAAAATCAAATCAGATGGTAATTTGCTTGTCTGACGCTGATAAAGAGATATAACAGGATTTCTGCGTTTAGATTGCTTGACTCAGGTAATCAAATCTCTACACTAAAAATGTGCTTCTCCATGCAGTTTAGAGGATCCCTGTCAGATTTGTACAGATTTTAAGTTGTTTCGCCCTTCATATTGACCATGCTCTCAGTACACCAGCTGTTGTTGGACTACAGTTTCAATAATTCATTGCCAGCCCAAAAAAGTAGCCCAGCGAAATCCAGGGCCCTGTTCTACATGTTCCTGCTGTGTAATATGCAAGCCAAGATTAAAAAAAACAAATAAAAAAACATGCCAAAACCCACTTGGAAAATTAACTGAGTTGTCTATTAAACAACAACAACAACAACAACAAAAAGCAAGATAGAAATGAGTCTACCCTGGCTTAGTTTAGCACCTGTTCATTTGACCCACAGAAACTCCTGTAAAAAAGAAAGTCGTATCAATTTGAAAGTTAGACAGAGTATTAGAGAAAAAAGTTTAAAAAAAGATGTGCGTTTTTTAAAATTAGAATCTTTTGTTTAAATATGTAAAGTCACATGTGGAGCTCTTCTCTTCCGTCACTCTCAAAAACAATTCCTTCCTATTTACACTATAAATTCATAGAGGTAACCCAAAATAAACTAGAAAATATACCCGCATCGAAGACCTTTCCACAACGGCAAAATTGCTGACTCCTAGATAGAATAGAAATATGGCCACTGTAACGTGGAGAAGAATATTAAAATCTGTTGCACCTAAAGTGCCCATTTTTTATTGTATTTTTTTTTCCCTAATACTCCGCTAGCATGTTTGTATTTCACGTTTGGGGTTACATAAACCCTTTGTTAGGAATTTTCCTTTATGAACCACACGCTCACCCATTGCGTAATTTAATAGATAACTTTGTTCTCATCAAAATAATTCTATATGTAAAATTTCCCACCAACGTGAACCAACTTCTTGAATCTGGTGACCTTCCATTTTTCACAGATGGCCATTGTGTTTAATGAAGAGGGGCTACTGACAATCCAGCCTCCATGCGTGATACAAAGTTTCATTAGTCACAACGCTGTTCTCTACAAAGTGTTTGTGGTGGGCGACTCTTATACTGTGGTAGAACGTCCTTCACTCAAAAACTTCTCCCCAGGAGCATCCGGTAAGAGAACTGGAATGAGAGGTTACAAATGGCTTCGCTTAAAGTACCATCTGGTTTTAATGTACAACACTGCCACCTGGCGACTACAGACTTTACTGCGTTCTAGATTGTTTAACTAGCACAGTATCATAAAGTAATGATATGTTTCTATTAAACTGGAGGCATGGGGTGAATGTCATTGTTTAATACTAGATCTCACAGACAGGGTGCCATTAGTTGCCTACAGTTTCTAAACTAACTAAATTTTCTCTTCTTGTTTCAGACAGAGAGTCCATATTCTTTAACAGCCATAATGTATCAAAGCCTGAATCTTCCTCTGTCTTAACAGCGGTGAGTGCCGTGACTGTAGATATGTCCATATCCTGAATTGGAGCAATTATCCCTTTCCTTATTTACTAATGCAGATAAAAAAAAATTTATTTGGGAAAGACACAGTAACCAAGGCTCATCTGGCTAAGGGTTTATTATTTACATATTGGACTTCTGTCAAGCAAAAGATTTCCGAGTGTCTAAAAGTAAAAGTGGTCTGTACCATCTAAAATCTAATTAAGCCTTTTCTTTGGGACTATATTGCTGGACGTTTACTTGTAAAAGTTCAGCCATTTTGCTAATTTCTATTCTGGTGTATTTACTCTGATTGCCAAGCGATTAAAAAAAAAAAAAGTAATTACCCACAGTCGGCTTAGTCTGTCCCACTCATTTTTTTAATGGATTAGATTAGAGAAGGGGAAAAAGATTCATTAAATGCAAGCAGAAGAGAAGGGAAAAAAAGACACTAAAAATAATCACAACGTATAAGGATAGTCAACACACCATGCCCATCCATGAATTTCTTGTTTTTCAATCAGAGGTAACTACATTTTGAGAGGTTTAGACATTCAGTCTTCCAGAAGGTGCTGAAAGAATATTTACAAATCCGTGTGCGTATGTGTATATATATATATACAGTTAATGAAGGCTTGCACTCACGGTCTTTTCTTCCCATTAAAATATCCCATTAAAATATGATCGACGTTTCAGCCTGATGAAAGCCACAGAAGATGGCTGAAACGTCGATCATATTTTAATGGGATGAAATAAAAGTACATTTTTATGAAGAAAAGTGAGTGCAAGCCTTCATTAACTGTATAATATTTTTTGGCAATGGCTAGAATGCACCCGGCGGTTTGAATTAGTTAAAGGCTAACAAGTGTGATTGCAAGGAGCAATCTGAAAATTAATATATATATATATATATATACATCATAGTAGCTTGCACTCCAAGAAGACTTTTGTAGTGCCCGGTGCTGGTTGTGGCAAAGGTAGATATGGGTGTATATATATATATATATATGTGTGTATATGTATATTAAATCTTAATGAAACCCGTGTAATGTCCTAAAGGGTTTCTAAAACAAGACTTTATGCCATTAATTATACGTGGCATTATCAAAAAGTAAATTCAGTGTTTGTGTATGGGACAAATTTTTTTTTTCATTTTAAGGTAGTGTAGGCATTAATGGTTAGTCATAGCGGTTAGTTTAGCAGCTAAAGTTTTGTGTTAATATAGAGTAGGGGTTAAAAGGAGGACTTATTTGTAAGGGGCCACTAGTACGTACTTATCTCAGTTCTTTCTAAGATTAGCTACCCCAGATGGCACAGAGCTGATTAATGCTTTATTACCTGTTCATTGCCAGTGCCAGTAGGCCTTTTGGTTTTGATGTGGGACATGTTTTTTGAGCTGACGTTTGGCCTTCTTTTGCCATCAGCTTGACAAGGTGGAAGGAGTATTTGAACGGCCTAGTGATGAGGTTATTCGTTCGATCTCTAAAGCACTACGACAAGCCCTAGGCATCTCGCTTTTTGGAATTGACATTATAATCAACAACAAGACTGGGCAACATGCAGTCATTGACATCAATGCTTTCCCAGGTGAGCCAGTGCATATAACAAATGTTCCTGTATGTTCAGCCCCCTGGGTTACAACTCGCGCTCCGAGCACCAGCAACCATTTGAACTGTACCTTGTCCATGTAGTATCTATAATGTTTATATCCTGTGTGTAGGCCAATTCATTGTTTGTTTCTTCTTTCTTTTGATGCTGTTACATATTAGATCTCTGGAAAGTTTGAGTCCTATACTGATTAGGGGTTCGTGGTTGATTACTTTGGACTCTTAGACTGGTTTCTATAATTCTGCTCCATTCCATTTAACAAACTGTGGCACATGACTTATAGCTCTCTCTCCTTGTGGTTTTCTTTTTACATATCTATCTCTCGATTTTTCTTATTTGCTAGCTTTCCTACACTTTTTCTTGCTGTCTATTGCTCTATTTTTAGCTTTCCCATTGTATTGCGGTCTCTTGACTCTCTTTCTAGTTCCCCCTCTCGCTATTCATTTCCCCTTGTTCTTTTTAGCTTTTCTTCTTTCCCTTTCTAGATTTCTCTTACTCCATTTCTAGACTACTAGCTACCTCTCGTCCTGTCGCTGTCTCTCACCCCCTTTTCTGCTCTCTTTAGCTGTCTAAAGCATTCTCTGGCTCATTTTCTACCTTTGTCTTATTCTTCCTCTCTCCCTCCCACCTTCAGTCTGTCATGTTCAAACCGCAAACATGACCTTTAACAAGCTCAGAGTAAAAACTGATTTCCAAGAGACTAATGCATTTGATTAAAATGTATGTGACAGCTGCACACACGGACAGCATGTAACCGCATGTTAATGATATTCCTGGTGTTAATATGCATAGACCTTTGTTCCTATTCTTGCTGCTGCAGCTCTGTCGGGGCAGAATATTGAAGAGAATAAGCATCGGTTCAGGATATGTTTGACACAGTCTGCCAAGTAAAACCTGTACCCTCTTGAGCTCCAAAGTAGAATTCAACTGTATGTCATTGTCAACACCTTCTTTGTACAATAATTAACTTGTATATTTGAATGTAATTACAATAAAGGCCCTGGCCTGGCTATTGCAGCTGAAGACACAAATTGATTTTGTTTGAGGTTTTTCCAGTTAGGGCTCTGCAGATGAAAGACTGTCAGCGTTATTCACTAAAGTGAGAATTAAAAGGGAATTTTATATACGAGATAAAAATAGTGAAATTGAAAACACTCTCCAAGTCAATTATGCTTCCATTTTGACTACTTTTGATACCGGAGAAACTGACGGAAGCCAAGCACAGAGAGATGGACACAGGTTTCTTCAGGAAGGAAGAGATTCTTTATTGGATCACCGATCGGGACTCAGAGGGACTAGCGTCACCAAAATACAGCAAAGTCTGAGTACTGAATACATAGAGTACATTCCTTATATAGCACTGTAGCTCCTCCCACAATTAACTACACCCACACATACCCTTAACCTATTTAATGAATAGAGTCTAAACTCATCCATCCGGTCTAACCACGTGGCTCATCTGATACAAAGGAGAGGGACGCGTAATTCCAGTTCTTACATTCCTGCACCTGGTCAGTACAGTGATGACAGTATCTTAGCTACGTATAATTAACTAGCTGATACTACAAACACATATACATACATATGCCTTGTGGCAATCTTAGCCTGCTAAACTTGTATTTTACTGGAATTACATCACATTCCCCCCTTTGATGCCTCTGATATTTCACAATTACTTGAGGCATCACTTAACCTTGGTTTGCATATACCTCAGGTTACCATGAACCAGACCAGACTTTTCTTATGATGTGAATCTTCAACATTCATCTTCTTGCATTGGTTCTCCCTGATCTAGAGCCTTATACTTATATATCGCCATTATCTGTGCAGCAGCCTTCCTCTCTGCTATACTTCCTATCAGGCTTTGCACAGACCTAACTACTAAGGGTATAAGACACGGTAGGAGTAGACACAACAGTAAAATCAGTAGGACTCCACCTACCACTGCCTTAAGCCCTCCGAACCACTCATACCAGCTACCAAACCAACTACTTGGATTGTACCCTTTCCATACCTGAGTAGGCACATGCGCTAGTTTAACCATATGGCTAGTAAGCTCAGCTATTGCTTGCCCTTCGTCGTCTATTTGAAGACAGCAATTGCTTAGGTTAAACTTCCCACATACACCTCCCTCTACTGCCAAAAGGTAATCCAAGGCTAATCTATTTTGGTAGACTGCTGTCCTCATCCTGGTGTTATGCTTCGCTAGAAGATTGAGCGCTTGTGATGTCTCATTTGTGATAATCTCAACCACCGCCTGTAATCTTATAATACGGTTGAGCATATAAATAGGGGTTCTATAACCAAAGGTACCATCCTCAGCCCACGTGGCTGGCCCATAGTAATCTATAATACGCTGGGGAGGCCATTCATCATCTTCCCAGGCGCCTATCTCTATGGGTCCCCTTTTCTTCCTATGATTCACATCATACACTTTAACACCTAAAGTCTCACCTGTTTCAATCGGTAACAAGAAGAAGGATGGTTTGAGCATACCCAACACACATGCCCCTTCCCAGTCCTGTGGCAGCTCCGAATAGGCTTTCTTACCACAGATCCAGTACAAATTTGCTGGGGCTCTCCAACTAGATGTGATGGATAAATCAAACCATACGTCCCTTAAATTGGCATATCTTGCAAACGGGTTAGATGGTTCTGAGACATTTGAAGCCGACCACCAAGTTGTATTCTTTGTATCATCATCATAAGCTTTTTGCCCTAGACAAGTTAATTCTCCTACAGAAGTATTATACATTATTCCTTTCCTTGCTATGCAAACATAACCTATGATGGAGGTCTTTAATCTCCACTCAGATTTACCTCTAACACTCATCTGATAATCGGCTTGTGAAGATATTAATTGTTGAACTGCCTCAGAACCGGACATTACCTCCTTTGCTTCCCAAGGCCATTGGTCTCCCATGTTAGTACCTCCACACACATAGCAGTTGGTAACATTAAGACTACCGGCAATACTTTCAGCTAAATCGATGAACAGGTTTTTAGCATTATGGGGGATCTTATTATCTATACTCATCTCTTCGTAAAAGGAATGGTATACTTGATGAGTCTGGGAGGATACCGTATCAGTCTCTATTCCTATAAACAATAATGTCCCAGGATCTAAACCCGTCCCGTATATTTGAAACCCAAATAAATTACCATATTTATCTAAGAACTTGTCGGGGTTATTTATAAGAATATGGACTGGATTGCATTCCATAGACTTACAATAAGGGCTAGTCGGCAACTTAGTCACTATCATGTCTTTGTCTACTGTCTGTCCCCAAGTTGCCCACCCCACACAAGACCAATATGGACAAAAGTTATAGTCTTTATTTGGGCATCTAGGACTCACATATTTATTTTTGCTACTGGGACAAATATATTTATCGTTAGACCCATACGTCCTCTCCCATCTAAGATCCCCACATACATTCCACGGCTTTCTACCACTCGATATCGCTTTACACGCATCAAATAGCAGAACACCCGAAGAATGTACGGATTCTAACACCGTTTTATTAATTAGGGTCCCCTGAGGATCTCCATTCCTGAGAGTCAACCAAATTGTACGAGGCTGATACTCCGGACTGAAGCACTTAGGTTCTCCTACTCCTAAATGGCACACACTATAATCTATATTTAAGTATCTACATCTCGATACATCTCCTTTACACTCGTATTGTGAATGCCAGATTAGGGTTTGGGAAATATGGTTACCTGTTCTCGTAGTCTTAATGCATACCTCACAGCTAGGAGTGTCGGTACCTCTACCTTCCTGAATATAAAAACACATGTAAATAAACACAATCAAAAGCACATCTTTCGCCGTCATCCTCAGTCTTCGTCCGTGCGATGGAACCTCAGCTTCCAGGATGTGAGGGCTGCAGGGAATGGAGTTCTGCTCATCTTCACAGGTGTCCCTTCGAGACTTTCCTGGCTTATACACTATGTGATGGTAAGCGGACAGGCTTTATTATGGCCTTCTCACTCACACCTGTAACAATAAAATTTGTAATCCACAATAATTCCTCGTTACTCCGACTGAGTAGTACGTTTTAACCGGATCTTGCAGGGATTCTCTGGATCTGCTGTAACTTGCCAAGAATCGACTGCTGCTGGTTTAACCCTGGAGTGATGTATCCACGGAGTCACTTCTGCTACTTTTATTGCTGTAGGGGTAGACAAAAGAACAACATAAGGACCTCTCCACTTGGGCCCTAACGGTACAGTATTCCACTCTTTAATCCACACTTGGTCTCCTGGATGGTAACTATGAACAGGGGGATAAATATTCACAGGTAATCTATCTTGTACCCATTTCTGTACCTCCTCCATAGTCTTACCCAACTCTACAACCTGCTGCCGAGTAATTCCTTCTCCCAACTGACTCAAGTCCCCCCTTAAGTTACCAAGTACGGGAGGTGGTCGCCCATACATGATTTCAAAAGGAGAGAGGCCCATCCTTCTGGTAGGGGTACTGCGGATTCGCAATAAAGCTATGGGTAAGAGAACGTTCCACTTAAGTTGGGTTTCCTGACACATTTTAGCCAACTGGTTCTTTATAGTTCTATTCATTCTCTCTACCTTACCAGAACTCTGGGGTCTATATGCAGTATGAAGCCTCCACTTTATACCAAGCATATGAGTCAGTTGTTGTAGGCACTGGTGAACAAAAGCTGGACCATTGTCCGATCCTATAGAACAGGGTAGTCCATATCGGGGTATTATTTCTCGTAGCAGGAATCTCACAACTTCTCCTGCTTTCTCTGTACGAGTAGGACATGCTTCTACCCAGCCTGAATAGGTGCACACAATTACCAGCAGGTAACGATGTCCACCCGATTTAGGCATCACTGTAAAGTCTATTTGTAGATCGGACATGGGGAGTCCCCCCATAAACTGGACTCCTGGTGGCTTTACTGGTCCTTGTCTTGCATTATTTTTAGCACACGTTACACATCTACGTACAATGGCCTGAGTCAAGTTGGACAATCTTGGTATGTAGAAATGTTTTCTAAGAGATTCTTCAGTACTGTCTCTCCCAGAATGTGTCCCGTTATGATAATTTTGGACAATTTCTACCGCTAGCGATGCTGGTATAACTATTCTTCCATCTTCTAGCTGATACCACTTGTTCTCCAGATACTTTCCCGGTTCAGTCTTTAACCACTCCTCTTCTTGAGCTGTATAAACTGGAGTCCATTGGGACAGTGGAGTTGGTATAAGAGCAGCTATATGCCCTACATACTCCTGTCTTCCTGATTCAGCAGCACGCTTAGCTGCACTATCTGCCATCCGATTTCCCTTGGTTACATCACCATCTCCTCTCAGATGCGCTCGACAATGTATGATACCGACTTCTTTCGGCTCCCACACTGCTTCCAATAGTTGTAGGATTTCAGCTGCGTACTTGATTTCTTTGCCTTCTGAATTCAGTAGTCCTCTTTCTTTATACAAAGCTCCGTGGGCATGAGTGGTTAAAAACGCATACTTAGAGTCCGTATAGATATTCACTCTTAAACCTTCAGCCAATTGTAACGCTCGTGTCAGTGCTATCAATTCTGCCTTTTGTGCTGATGTTCCTTTCGCCAGTGGCCGAGCTTCTATCACCTTGTCTATTGTTGTCACTGCATATCCTGCATAGCGGATCCCTTCTTTCACATAACTACTGCCGTCGGTGTAATATTGAACATCGGGGTTCTGGATGGGAAAATCACGAAGATCTGGTCTACTTGAGAATACTTCATCCATTACTTCCAAACAATCATGTTGACTTTCAGTAGGTTGTGGCAAAAGGGTAGCTGGATTTAAGGTGTTTACAGTCTCTAAATGCACTCTTGGGTTTTCACACAACATTGCTTGATACTTGGTCATACGGCTATTACTAAACCAATGATTTCCTTTGTAATCCAACAACGTCTGTACTGCATGTGGGACTCGTACATAAAGTTCTTGACCCAGAGTGAGTTTATCGGCTTCAGCTACTAGCAGGGCGGCTGCAGCTACGGCTCTTAGACAAGGTGGAAGTCCGCTGGCCACTGCATCCAATTGTTTAGACATGTAGGCAACAGGTCTTTGCCATGATCCCAAGTACTGTGTCAATACTCCCACAGCCATTCTTCTTTGCTCGTGTACATACAGGTAGAATGGTCGTGTGTGATCAGGTAGACCTAATGCTGGGGCACTCATCAAAGCCTTCTTCACATCTTCAAATGCCGTTTGCTGTTCTTGGGTCCATAGGAAGGGGTCGTGCTCTGTACCTTTGATAGCTGCGTACAGAGGTTTTGCTAGTATCGCATAACTGGGAATCCATATCCTACAGAAGCCTGCTGCCCCCAAGAATTCTCGCACTTGTCTTCTATTCTTGGGTATTGGTATTTGGCAGACAGCCTCTTTTCTCTCTGGCCCCATAATTCTTTGACCTTCAGAGATATGGAACCCCAGATACTTGACAGTTGGCAAACACAACTGAGCCTTCTTTCTAGACACCTTGTATCCTGCCTTCCAGAGAATGTGTAGTAGATCGTGCGTTGCTTGCTGACAGATTTCTTTTGTAACTGCTGCTATCAACAAGTCATCTACATATTGTAACAATACACACTCTCCTGGGATGGACTCGAAATCCAATAGATCTTGACTTAGGGCTGAACCAAATAGGGTAGGTGAATTTTTAAACCCTTGGGGCAGTCTTGTCCAAGTCATTTGGCGTTTTGAGCCCGTTACAGCGTTCTCCCATTGGAAAGCGAAAATACATTGACTTTCTGCGGCAATTCGGAGGCAAAAGAAGGCATCTTTGAGATCTAAGACTGTGAAGTAAGTAGCCCCGCCCGGAATTAAAGCAAGCAGGTTATATGGATTGGGTACAACTGGATGTATGCTAACAACCGCATCATTGACTGCTCTTAAGTCCTGCACAGGTCGATACTCATCTGTGCCGGGCTTTTGAACAGGCAGCAATGGGGTGTTCCAGGGGGAAGTACAGAATTTTAGGATACCATACCGTATGAACTTATCCAGATAGGATTGGATGTTCTTCTTAGCCTTCTGCGGAATGTGATATTGTCTTAGGCTCACTGGATAAACCCCATGTTTCAGTTCAATTTTTATTGGTGGAATATTGCGGGCCAGTCCTGGTGGGTTGTTCTCTGCCCAAACTCCTGGTATGTTAAATAATGTCTCATCACTCCTAGGGTTTTGGCTAGTCAACACTGTATAAAGTCGCCACTCTTCTTCCTTTGGTACGGATAAAGTCATAATACCTGAAGGTCCATTAAACTTTAAAGATGTTGTTCCATCTGGTAGGAACGTAATCTGCGCTTGTAATTTGGATAGCATATCACGTCCCAGCAATTGGACTGGACATTCAGGCATATAAAGGAATTGGTGTTTTACTACGTGGCCTCCCAATGTACAGAGTCGACTTTTAAGAACCGGTCTTTCAGCACTTCTTCCAGTTGCTCCTATCACAGTAATAGTCCTTCCAGATGGAGGAGCAACTAGATTAGTCACCACTGAATGTTCAGCACCAGTGTCGATCATGAACGCACTCCTTTTCCCCCCTATTGATACATCGACCATAGGCTCCGCTCGACCAAGGGGGATGGAGCCCGGTCGGTATCAATAGTCCTCCATGACCGTGTCAGCCAATCCTACGAAGTCCCTACCTTCTCTATCGCGGGACCTTTGCGCTGCTGGAATATATCTGTCTTCCCTAACACTTCCTCTGTTCCCATTGCTCCCTCTATAACCATTACTCCCTCCGGGACCTCCTCTACCTCTCGCTCTGCCTCTAAAGTTTCCGTAGCCTGCCCTGGGTTGGTCTCTCTCGTACTGCTCTCTTTGCGGACATTCGTTCCTCCAATGCCCTTCTTCCTTGCAATACGCGCACTGATCCCTACTCAAAGGCTCCCTACTCCATCTATTATTGCCTCTATCTGGGCCCCGTTTATCTACGCCTGCGATCGCTACCGCTAACATATCAGCCTTTTTACGCATCTTGCGCTCCTCCTCTTTCTTGCTTTCTGTTTCCCTATTCATATAGACCTTATTAGCTACCTCCATTAGTTGGGAGATTGACATACCTGCAAACCCTTCTAACTTTTGTAGCTTGCGCTTAATATCTCCGTAAGCTTGGCTGACAAAGGCGGAGTTAACCATTCGGGAATTGTCTGCGTCTTTCGGATTAAAGGGGGTGTACAAGCGGTACGCCTCCAATAATCGGTCATAAAAGACACTGGGCGCTTCATCGCTTTTCTGGATCACCTCAACTGTCTTTGACATATTAATAGCTTTCTTTCCTCCGGCTTTCATGCCAGCAATTATAGCGTCTCTATAGGCTCTGAGTTGAACCATATCAGCACCATTTACGTTCCAATCGGGATCGGTGTTGGGATAGTGTGTCGCGGCCCATGCTGCTGGATTAGCTTGGTTCAAAGCACGGGCTCTATCCTCTAATGCTTTAATGGCTGCTTGATTTATTCTTGTCCTTTCCTCATTGTTAAATAAAGTCATTAATAACTGCTGGCAATCAGCCCATGTCGGATTATGTGTCTGTACTATTGAGGTGAACAGATCAGTCATGGCTTGTGGTTTCTCAGTATACGAGGAATTGTGGGTCTTCCAGTTTAAAAGATCGGTTGTAGTGAAGGGAACATATACGAAGACAGGGTCAGCTTGTGCCATTTGACCTGCGGCATTAATATAGGCTGACCCGGGATTCAGACGAAGAGGCATCTGATAGTGTCTCAATTGTTGGGCACCGGTCAACTGTCGGGTTTGGATGGGGCTACGTAGAGAGGCATCAGTCATGGGTTCCGGTCGGGGAGATATAGGGTATGGGGATGTGGGAGGTTGGTTTTGGGAAAAGGTAGTGAATAGAACACTTCGGGCCGAGCTAGATGAAGCTTGACCGGAAGTCTGAAGTGGCGCCAAATCAGGATATTCGTTTCTAATGGGGGTGGGTTCTGGTTCCGGAAGGGGAGATTTAGTACGAGGGGGGGTGGATCCTGTACTGGAGGAGGAAGCGGAAGTGGATGAGGGTAATGAGGGAAGGGTTACAGGACTTCCTGTATTTGCGTCATTTCCTCTTACCGGAAAGTAAGGGGGGCGGCAAAGGGATCTCGGACTCAGGGGGCGTGTCCAAAATGGGCCTAACACCAGCCCTAGTGGACGAACAAGTCCTAGCTACCATGAGGCGACACTGTTCCTCGTGGCATGTCCGGAGCCATTTTGGCGAGTCATTTACGGCCTGTCTCCAACAATCAATATAAGGAAACTGGCCGTAAAGTTCAGGCCTACCTGATACAGCCACGTGTAAGCGCTGTACCAGAGTTGGATCCAAACTGCCACGTGGCGGCCATGCCGCAACCAAAGTAGGCCACTCCCTAGTGCACAAAGTGACCAAACGTACAGGGGACATCTTAACCCCAAAATCACAAACTTTGAATCCCTTTTTAAAATTCTTAACCATACATCCTAAGGGATCCGGAATCGTTGACTGCGACGCACCCATACTTAACAATGGAACGTCGTCGACAACGAATACTATACACGCGTACTATTCAACAGTCACACCCGTTTCCTCTGGCAACAGCACCACGTGGTACGGTTACCAAGTGAAACGTACACAATAACAATAAACACTCAGGGAATTCCCGTACACACACAGCTGCTACACCAGTCACTATATAATCAATATTATGCCCTTTGGCGTAACTACACAGTCACCCACGCTATAATTCTCTATATACGAATTACCCGTCTATAACACACCCAGTAACATCGTCTTTTACAAATAGCGGTTACAGTACGGTTAGCATAGGTCAAAGCACAAGTTAAGGTCACAATACAATTATTAGTGGTTATGGTGTTAAACATGCAATGGACGACAATGATTAGTACTTATTATATAATGTCAGTAAATATACAGGGTTATGGTACCGTGCACTATAATACAGCAACACACTATTAACACTCTCGCTAGACGGCTGAGCTCGCGCTATCTAACAAGATATACACTTTACTAAAACAATCGTTAACACATTTACAATTCCCAACTAAACTATTGGCCAGTACCTTGAATGGACTACCTAAAACTATATACACCCGTTTTGGTTAGCCACACTGCCCAATCACCACATATACATAGCGAGCTAGAGAACCGAATTTACACAGACGCCTCTTAGTCGCACTATACAACGAGCTAGAGAACCGAATTTACACAGGCGCCTCTTAGTCGTACTATCAAAAGTCTAGTGGGTTCCAAATTTACACGCCTTCCCACTTAGCCCAGATAGGATGAGAACTAGCGAACCGAATTTACACAGGCGCCGCTTAGTCTCCCGGTCCCTCCGACCTAGCGAACGTAATATACACCCTAGAACGCTAGTCTAGACAAGACACCGGTGTCCGGCTAGGGCTATCTTACACCAGGACCCCGCCTGACTAACCAAATCAAACGGTCTGACTAAAGAGCGTTCGATCGAGCGGTGCGCCTTCGCTCCTTCCCTCCGACAGAGGGGGCAGATACAGATTCAAAAACCCCTTTGGGCCTACCGCACAATCGGTATACCCCTAGCGGGTCCTGCCGTCTAAAACAGCAGTTGTCTTACCTCCTCGTTCCTGAACCTGAGTTCACACTCATCGACGGGGACACCCCAGCACTTCTCACGTAGAGGCCGATGATCTCCTGGACAACAGACCAGTGGCGCCGAGACGAAGGGAGGTCCACGCAGAAGTTCAGGGGTGCAGCCGTAGAGAACGTGGGCAAAGATAGACCGTCTCACGCCTCTGCCTCTCAGCTACCGTTGAACGATGAGCTTCCCGGCCAATGCACCAAATGATACCGGAGAAACTGACGGAAGCCAAGCACAGAGAGATGGACACAGGTTTCTTCAGGAAGGAAGAGATTCTTTATTGGATCACCGATCGGGACTCAGAGGGACTAGCGTCACCAAAATACAGCAAAGTCTGAGTACTGAATACATAGAGTACATTCCTTATATAGCACTGTAGCTCCTCCCACAATTAACTACACCCACACATACCCTTAACCTATTTAATGAATAGAGTCTAAACTCATCCATCCGGTCTAACCACGTGGCTCATCTGATACAAAGGAGAGGGACGCGTAATTCCAGTTCTTACATTCCTGCACCTGGTCAGTACAGTGATGACAGTATCTTAGCTACGTATAATTAACTAGCTGATACTACAAACACATATACATACATATGCCTTGTGGCAATCTTAGCCTGCTAAACTTGTATTTTACTGGAATTACATCACACTTTGGCCTTACATTTGAAATTTTAGTTTGGATTCTCTCTTTGGGGAATAACCCTGTGTATATTACTTTAAAAGCACGGTCCTTTGACGCTTCACATACATAAACCACTTCACTTCTGCCTGAAATCTGTCATAATTGGAAAAGTGCTGATTTCAATGCTGGGGACAAAAACACGCCCCTGGCTGTCACTCAGGTTTCTTGTGCGTAGTGAGCTCCACAGAGCTAACAGAAGTGACAGGCGTACTTGGCTAGCATGCACCTGTCCTTCTCTATTTTCAATGATCTGTGTCGTAGCTCTTTGAGAATTATAGGGAAGCTGCAAACACATGCATGCTCGCCGCTCCATCACAGAGACTTCACACAGAGAATCAACTGATTGGTGTAAAACTGGAAGCATGTGCTGAGGAAAGGGCTTGCAAAAGCCGCAGACAGCAGGTCAGCAGCTTTTGTCATCAGTTTTTCTTTCATGTACTCCCCAAAAATACATGCATCTTCTTTTTAAGGGGTTCGGCTACTAAATATATATAAATCTAGATCAATGTTCCTTTAATGTTATTGAACTAAACTGTTAAAGGACATTACTTGTGCATTAACCATATTAAGAAGACAAACTGTGGGGGTTTATTCAGTAAACTTTTCTGTGTGTGTGGAGTGACTGAGTGCTGTGTGTGAAGGGAGTGGGAAGGGCGCTATATGTGGGTATATGTGCTGGCTCAGTGTTGTGTATAGTTGCTGAATTTTGTGTGTGGAGAAGTCCACATGTGTGTAACTAATGTGTCTGAGTGCATATATTTTGTTCCTCAGTGCAAACAGCAATTTGTATAGTTTAATTCTTTGTTATACTATAAGTCTCACTGTACTGTGTATCCATGTTCTGTTTATAAGTAGTACTTTTGGTCCTACCTATTATCTTATTGTTTTCTGTTCTGTGTTTTCTCTAGGATATGAGGGCGTTCCAGAGTTTTTCAATGACCTCCTAAACCACATTGCTGCTATATTGCAGCGTCCAGAGGTGAACGCGAACAAGCCAGAGCAGACTGCCAGCATCCTCGGAGACCGTTTGTGCTGTGCACCTGCAGCCCGGATAGATCCCTGGATTGTGGAAAGCGAGACCAATGGTTCTGTGAAATTACAGAGCCAGAGACTAGGTTGCAACACGTCAATGTCCCCCAGCTTCCAGCAGCACTGTGTGGCCTCATTGGCAACCAAGGCTTCCTCCCAATAAAACCATAAATGTGAAGAAGGATTTTTCGGGGATAATTAAAAGAAATAAATTCCAAAACGACTATTGGGTCAGTTCCGTCTTGATGATGTAATTGAAGAACTCTAGAATTCCAAACCAAATGGAATTATTGTAGGCCCGTCGGGAGAGACTTAAAGCAACATGACAGCCATAGTGCTACTTTTGGATTCAGCCAGCGTTCTTAACTCATTGGCTGCATATTTTGTGTCCAGTGCGTGAAGATGAGGCTGACTTTCAAAAAATCTTTCCACTACTGTTTAAAATATAACAAAATAGTCGCCACTCCTGGGATCTTAAAGAACTCTGCTTGTCCTCAGCAGCTGAGAGATTGACCCACAGTCTGCACTCAGTGGTACGGTTCTTGAATGTAAGAAAGTATAAATCATATGAATGCAGGAATGTTTACGACCAGAACCTATGAAAGGTTTATGATTTGTTCTAAATGAAAAAGGAAATATTTTTAAAATAAGGAATTTTTATTCTTTAACAGAACTGATTGGATATGACGCCTCTTGCAACCACTGGATTTCTAATGCTTGCTTTAAAAAAAAAAAAAAAAATGTATATCTTCTGAATCACCCTCTTGTATTTGGAATTATTGGAGGTACTATTGTCAGACGGCTCAATCAGTCTTAAATTCACTATTCTTAAATAAGATATTTTATGGATTAAAAACTGCTATTCTTAAAGTAAAAGCGAGATGAAATTCACATTTTATTCCATTTGGCCAATTTTTATTGTTGGGTTATTATCTGCTGCAAGTACACTTGTATAACCCACTCTGAGAGTTGAGAGCTGTTAACGCATTTCACAGACTTGTTATCAGTGGGGTTTAACCCTTGTGCCCTATCTTCTCATCAGAACCGGGTGTAATGTAATTAATGTTGAGTGTGCAGATCCACCATGATTATATTATGTTTCAGTTATAGGTAATTTATTTCATTTGATTATTTCATTCGATTTATATATATATATATAAATATACATACATTCTTAATTATTTCACTGCCAGGAATGACAGATTTTGGAATTTTGGATGGCTCAGAAGCTCAGAACAAATCAAAAGTGTAAATCAAAAATACTTCATGAAAACTCTGTGAGTGTGTGACACAATGATTCAGAGAAGTTCCCTGCCAGCAAAGTGATATAAGCCTTTGAGCGTCAGAGATATGTTCAACACTCTCCTTTCTTGAACATAAGGCTAATGTTTTATTGAGTTTTTTTTGTTGTTTTGCACATGAGCAGTGAATGAATGTGAAAATCTTTTGGTTATATATTGTAGACCTATCATACTCCTATCTGAACTGCAGTCTTATTTAGAATACGTTTTTTCATGCAAGGTATTGGTGTATGATGCTGAAATGAATTGAGGAAACAAGGAGTCCATCTGTGATTTTCCTGCAAGGAAAATGATTGTAACGTGGCTACTGATAAGTTCATATATTGGTTTATAACTAAGAAACACTGCTAGAAGTTGGACCTGGATCTGTCAGCTGCTCTCTAAATCATTCCATCTGTTCATATCCATTGTATAACACCGCTTTCGTCCCCAGCAGAGAGCGTTTTGTCGGAGTATAACGTCAGCTGTGAGTCTCGCCTCACTGGGTATACACCTTTACCTGTAATATCCGCAATAAAGAGTAATGGTATCCTCTTCTGTCACTCCTATTATTTAGATGTTAGCAAGTTTTCCAAAAGCTAGTTACAGGGAATAGCTTCACTAGAATGGTGACAATCTTCTGTAAGACAAATGACAGCCATCTGAAAATTAGTAGTTTTATTTCAGAGCTATTTGTTCTAGTGTACTCCCACCAACCATCGCTGGGATACACTAAGCTAGACTGAATCACTAACAGATTGAAGAGAAGAGAAAAGAAACTACAGCCAATGTGTTGCTAGGTGACCAGAAAAAGCACACTAGCTGACGGGGTATCACAGGCTTGGACAGTTTTTACTGGCCATGTGCATCTCCAGTAACAACATTTGTTGATGGTTTCAACACCGAAGCAATCATAGGGCTAGAATTTGTCTGTCTGATTATTAGTTTGTATTTTGCACAGGTTTGAAATGAAGTAAAAGCCACGATTTCACCCAATCTTAAATAGACTGTAATGTAAAGAAAACACATTCCACTATTCAATAGGAGATATAAATATTCCATTGAGATATATAGGTTTTATTTTTATAACTTGGTAATTTAGAAGCACTTTTATTAACATATTTTCTCTTTCCTTGCTGTCTCTCTGTAGTGCTAGCTATTCCCAGCTTATAATGTTTTCCAGAATGCAGTTGGACACTTCTTCCTGATTGATTGCACATTTAATATCTTTTTTTTACTCCCCCTTTACTTGGACTGGGAAGACTCTGTCAAGAAGAGGACCTTCTAGAGAAGCAGTGGAATTATTAGACACTTTCCAGAAAGACCTCAAGAAAAAATAGGTGGATTCTCATGTTTAATGTATAGATATCTTAAAAAAAAATAAAAAATACTGAATGTTTGTATGACCAATGTAAATTTAGATATTTACACTATACAAATGTAGAGGGTTTTTTTTTTTTTTTTTTTTTACAAAAGCTGTAATTGTGCGTAATTGACGAGCATTGAAAATTGTTAAAGTAAAAAAAAAAGTTCTGAATTGACAAATTTTCCTGCTTTACTAATTTAGCCTAAAATTTAGCCTAAATGCCATTCTCCTCCATATTTTCCAGAATTGTGAATTCAAAATGAATGGCAAGTCCTAGGCCAGAACAGCCCAAACTAAGCATTTGTAACTTTTTTTTCCCTATGGATTCACTTTGACTTCCTAAAATATGTCACTTAGATGACTCTGAACTGTGCTCAATATTTACAGAATTATAGCGTTCATAGCATGTATGTATTTATGACAACTGCATTTCAAATAAACCTCCCACTTGTTTTCAGGCACTTGTAAAGTCCTAAAAATTAAACTAAAAATGCACTCGATTAGTAAGTGTGCTGTGACAAATCTGGTATTTTTGTACAAGTCAGAGATATATTATTTTATATATGGCGGTTTTGACATTAGAGAATCCTAGAGAAAGTATTGCATAACTTCTTCTGATTGTTACACGGCATCAGTTACACTTTGCATGTAAAGAACTACCCCCAGAATTGCCCTCTAGATCTGTTGTTTTGTATTGTCAGTCTACTTCCTTTAAATAATTCGAGAACCATTACAACTTCATTGGGTTGAAGCTGTTATGGTGCCAGGTGATCTACTTTTAGTGGTTAGACCATTCACAAGTGGTTTAAGGCCAAAGTCTTGTATCCAACACCCTTTAGCTCTCCTATTCTTCAAAAAGGAAGCCTTCAACAGGGGTGCTACTGAGTGTCTGAGAGCGTCTCTGAGTTACGCTTTAAGCCAATTAGTAGCTAAACATTTATTTAAAAAAATAGCTTGAGAAAAATATGCGTGGGGGCATAGCTAAATGTCGCTGGATTCAAGATACGTGGGTTAAACGGTTTGTGACTAGTTTAACCACTAAAGGTAAGCCGGCTCCATGGACATCTGGAACCATAACAACTTAATTACTACAAAGTTAATATTGTGTCGAGTATTCCTTTAACCATAATTCTAATTATGTATCTTTAAAACTAAGCACTTTTATTAATTAGAATAAATATAGCGTGTCTTACCTGTGTCGTGTTTGTGCTAGAATAGTAGGATCACTGACGTTCGACACACACACACACACAAAAAATGTACGATCCACTTGATATGATCAGCAATGCCAGTGCGTGTTTGCAGTCTGTATGCAAATTAATAATTGTCTTAATACTTTAACCCCTTAAGGACCAAACTTCTGGAATAAAAGGGAATCATGACATGTCACACATGTGTGTCATGTGTCCTTAAGGGGTTAAACAGATTGGGGTTAATACTACGGAGTGTAACATTCAGCATCTAAATGCAGTGCTTGAAATACTGGAGCATATTGTTGGCTTTAAATTTTTAATTATCTCTTTCTATTACTTTCTAATTAGAAACATAATATTTTTTTTAGAACACATATATATTGGGGACAATTATATTTAATCCAATGATGCAGATGCTAAATGAGTATTTTTAAATGAGTGTCTTCTATTACCTTGTTTATCAATTTAACAAGAACATTTCAGGATATTGTTCCCTTGTCAAGTATTAGTATTATGTATTCTGACTTCAGACTAGATAAAGAGATAAATTCCTCAAAGATTGTCCGCTCATAATACTACAAGTCCTCGAAGTATTAGAAAATACTGCAATGTGCTGTTATTAGATAAATGCCTTTATACAACATATTTATTTGTAACATAAGATAGCTGTTTATAAAACTTACCATACATTTCAAAGTAGAAATCCAGGGAGAAAACGTATTTACTAGCTATTTGGTAGCCTTTATGGTATATGATAATATTTTGTGTAAAAAAAAAAAGAGTACTCCATACCGTAAAGGGGTGTGCCTTAAAAAGAAATAATGGTATAATTACTAAATGAAAAATAGCTTTTAGTTACATTTCAGTATAATTATGGTGAATATTTAAGTTATATGCTTTTGTAACTGCATTTGACTATTAAAATGTTTGCAAATGAGATATTATCTCACTATTGTAAGGTTGAATTTCTATATATTTCTCAGTTTCCTTAATATAGGCTGTTTTTTGCAAATTGATTTGATTTTGTGTCCTCAACAAAAAAAAAAAGTTTATTTTAAATAATTCCTTGTCCTATATTTTGCTGCTTTAATTTGGGATAGTCTGAGATATAGAGGGATTCAGTACAAAATAAGTTTACTGCCGTAAACGTGGATGTTTTTCCAAAAACCGTAGAGCAAGCAGGTTTTGTAAATTAGCTGTTAGCAATACAGCTCCGGGATGAAAATGTATTTTTATATTTCTACATTTTAGAATACAAAAGTGGAGGATATACTGAGATATGGAATAAATATCTTAACAACATTTTGATTTTTGATGCTAATCTTATTATAATTATATTATTATTATTATATATATTACTTTACAGGGATCTGTACTCTGGCCTGTTCTCATTGACAATTAGCAGATATGTATTTATACATATTTCCTAAATATTTTTTATTTTTTTAAACATTTTAAAATTCTGCATTCTTCTCTATCTTAGGACTTTGCCAATGGGGACTTGTTCTTCCTTTAAATTGTAACTTTTCTTTTGTCATATATGTATTGGGATTTATTTTCTATTTTTATCATTACTTTGTTGTTTTTATTTATTATTTGATTTATTTTGAGATCTTTTTGTTCAGAATGTGTTGAGTTTGTACAACTACAAAAAAAAAGAAAAGAAAAGAAAATCAGGATAATAAAGTAATCCAAGACTGAAATTCAAATAATCCTGACATGCGTAATAAGCAACAACAAAAAATAATAATAAATATATATATACTTACATTCATTAGTGGGATAAATATAATAACTAGGATATTTTAAATCCTGCATGGGGATAAACCATGGCCTTACCTTATGTATATGAAAATCAAGGATGTCCAGTTTTGACCTTCTAGCTGTTTTTACACTCCGTTACCTATGATTCTCTGCTGGCAACGTTTGGTGGTCCCTGATGTAAATATTTGAATAATTCTGCTATACCTGAAAATGTGTTGTAAGGGCTTTTACCAATGTTACTGACATCTTGCCTGTGAAAATCTGAATTTACGCAGAGTTATGATATGCCATCTGCAATCCCTGTAGTCTTGATTTGCATTGTGATTGTCTTCAATCCAGTTGGAAGAAATTTGCTTTGTCAAACACAATAAATGCACTGGACTTGACTAACGATAAATAAAGGTATTTCTAGCTATTTATCAAGCTGATTTGTGCTTCTTAATTGAGTACAGGTATTATCAAGAATCTAACTTTCAGTTGGCCTCTATCAGCAATGGTGTTGGTGCCATACATAGAGGCCAGCAGCCACAGAACGCATGTACTCATTCTGCCATGTTTCCCCCTAAATCTTATGTAGTGTTGTACTCTGCCATCATGTCCATTGTGAAATTCTTGTATGCACTTGCGTTGTCTCTCAAATGACACTCCAGCCAAATTGTAGGCTAATAATGATGAGACTACTCGCTAGTCATGCTTTATTTCCACGCCATCTGTCACAAATCCCAAGGGTGCTGTTTGTTGATAAGTTGTGGCAGAGCTTTGGTTTTTGTACTACTCAAAAGTGAATTTAATTAAGTGTTACGTTTGTCAGCTTCCTGGCCTTTGTCTTGTCTACAAAGAACTCCGCACTCTGCTTCTTTAGAGATTATTTATTCAAACAGCCACTAGTGAAAACAGCAGCAAAAGTGTGCTTGCTTTTATGATGAAACATTGATGGGTCCTCGTTTGATGTTTGAATAAATAACTGATCACTAGAGAAGTGGAGCACCTTTTTTGTAGTTTTGAGGGACTTGGTGGCATGCGTTCTTGCTGAAGTGTTTCTCTTTTTCAATTGGTTCTATGTTAATTCTGTTAAAACCTGTCTGATGGAAAATTTTCCTTTGGGTCTCCTCTAGGATTCCTGCTGGTTACTCCAGTCTCTCCCACTCTGTCTGCCTGGTAAACATGAAGGCCAGTCTCCCTGACGTAATGAGTCATGTACACAAACAGAGGTTTACATTAGGTTGCTAAAAAAAATTCCAGCACCACTGGAGCTGTCAGAAAGTGCTATCTGTAAATACAGTGAAAATAGAAAATATATACCACAAATTAAAAAAAAAAAAGTCTTGTTAAATGTTAAGAAGGCATGACATCATACAGCACCCCATTACACACATGCTCCTACTAACCAGGCTTCTTGTTGTTTGGCTGCAATTTGTGATTAAGTCTTAAGTTCCTTATGCCGTTGTTCCTGACCACAGATGTTGTCCTATTTCCAGTTTTTTCAGCTGCCGACCCAGCTTTTTTCTTTTTTTTAACCATATTTTCTTCATGCAGAAACTGAATCTCAACTATTATTCACCCATCTTATTCTGTATGTTGTCTACTGGTGTTAAGCCATGTCCAAGTGGTCTCATGTTGTCCAACGCCTTAACCTTTAATTGAAGATCACTGTAAAGATGAAGTCTCCACTGACAAACCCAACACTACTCTTGCAGTCAGGCTTCAGCCAACGACCCATAAGTGTTATGTCAGTGGAGAGTTAGGAACCTGCTGAGTTCAGAGTTACGTTTATGGACAGCTGAAAAATGTATTCTATAGAGAGCTGCAGTGCCCATTGTAAATGTAGAGAGAGAGCTGCAGGGTTCCATCTTAAGTCTATATAGAAGGCTACAGTGAATGATTTAATTTTACCTTTATAGAGATGTATGTATGTTTTATTAGGTCAATGGATAGCTGCTGACAATCTCATGTCTACAACAAGCTGCTGCATCCAGTGATAAAAATTATTATGCTGCAAGAGTTTAATGTAGTGAGGGACGGATGACTTATTGATAAATCTATATGGAGAGATATATGGTAAGACATTCAGTCTTGGCAGAGGTTCATGGTGCACTATTAATCTATGGAAAGTAGACCTGCAGACTTAGTGGGAAGGGAGTACCTTTCAGAATTAGCTAAATGTTCATTCAGTAGGGAGAGATAAGTATAATTATGAATTACTTAGTTTAAAGGTAGACTCCGGTACCAGGTGGGACCTAGGAGTCTACGAGAGGAAAGTCACCAGGTTGTACTGATATACAGGGGGTAACCCTAAGTTAAACAGTAAATACAAAAGAGAGAAAAAGATAAACTAATTCACCGGCCACCATGCCCAAATGGGTATAGTGCCAGGAAAAAGTAGTACAACCCTTTTACATCTGCTAAAAAGTGAAAAAAAAAATAATAATAATTATTTAATTTTATATACTTTATTAATGCCAAAGCTTAAAAATATTCTTAGACTCCAACCTATCAATACTAGAGCCGGTAGGTAAAACTGTCTGTGGCAAAGTTGCAGGTAGCCTCACAGGCAGCAAAAAACGGAGAGTTAGAGGAGTCAATATGGACCCAGTGTATATGTGTAGCAATCTACACCCTCCATATATATCCACTTATACTGTCCACATGACCCAGTGAACTACTCCGTTTAACTAGCCAAATGCTACAAGAGGGAAAAACCCTTCTGCCTATAGTCTCTATCCAGGTGGTCCACAGTATGGATCGAAAAGAGTAGGTATAAGTCTAATTCATGTAGTAAAGGCGAGCAGTAAACTCAATCCCTATACCATACTAGAACTTAGTAGATCTAATAACAACTCTCATCAGGGCTCCATACTGACAGGAGCACAGTCCCCTGTACTGGATACCTATTACCTCGGCAATAGCCTGATGCTAATGCCTACCAATACCCTTACTAACAGGAGCACAGTCCCCTGTACTGGATACCTATTACCTCGGCAATAGCCTGATGCTAATGCCTACCAAAACCCTTAGGTGAATAGAAAAAAACGTCCAAGCTCTACCTGCATGATAACCATAACATCAAACTCCACAGCCTTCCAGAATCTGAGAAATTGCCGATCCAACTCAGTGGTATCTTGCAGGAGATCTTCAACAGCCTGCTCTCCAGTGATCTGCCACACCCCGGTTAACTTTTTCCACGTGCACCGCTCACTCCGAGGTCAGGGACCGCCGGATGCTCCACCCCAGGATGTGATCTGCTGCCTGTATAACTTTGGGCTAAAAGAGGAAATACTCCGCAAGGCTAGAGATGTCCAAAATATTTGTTACCACTGGCAAATGCCCAGTAGCTTGCTAGTTTTTGCCTTTAGGGGGCCACACCTGACACTAAGTTTTAGAGACTTTGGAGATTTCGGCAAGAACCTCAACTACCGGCAATTTACATGAAGTAGTCTGATCCATTGGGGGGGGGGTGGAGGATGTCTGATCCTCACACTGTGGTCTGATGATGTCCTGCCCCAGTGCTCCAGATATCACCTGCAGCTAAACTCAAGCCCTGATGGCACCCCTGCCTAGACCTCAAGGTTGAGCCCCACAGGCCCCCCTGCTGTTAAGCACATTCACTCATCTCTTCCCCCCATTCTATGCCTACTTCCCCACCCTTTAACCCTCACCTACTACCTACTCTCCCTCCACTTTCCCAACTGCTTCCCTACTTATGTCCTCTGCACTTGCTTGCTTGCACCATTTAACTTTTCCCTCTCAACTTTCCTCCTGCCCCAGTCTCTTCCAGCCCTTTTTGCTCAACTCCCTCCTTCTGACTCTACCTCTGAGAAAATGTTGACAGAGATTGCCACAGATGGGACCTACTAAAAGGAATTGCAAAATTTGATGCCCATAGACTTTAACAGGGTGTTGGGATACCTATAGAGAATAATGGAGGAAAATTGAATGCCCATAGAGTATAATGGGGAAAACTTGTTTGAATTGAAGTCCGAGCCATACTGTCACGGTGTCCGCCGGATCCGCTCCTGTCAGAGAACGGTATGGGATCCGGCCGGTGCATCTTGTTGCGGGGGTGTTCCCACATGGCAATGGGAATGTCACCGATATACACCAGGGCCGGACTGGCCCACCGGGATATCGGGAAATTTCCCGGTGGGCCGTCGGCATCTGGGGCCGGGGTGACCTGCGGCCGCAGGGAGAACTTGAAAGGCGGCCGCAGGGGAAGCTCTTCATGAGGCCGGGAGCAGGCTCTTCTGGGGGAGCAGGCTGTTCTGTCTCTGCTCCCCCTCCCTCGCGCGCTAGAAAGAGACCGGGGCCGGAATATGACGTCATATTCCGGCTCCGGTCTCATTAAGCTGCGCGCGAGGGAGGGGGAGCAGAGACAGAACAGCCTGCTCCCCCAGAAGAGCCTGCTCCCGGCCTCATGAAGAGCTTCCCCTGCGTCCGCCTTTCAAGTTCTCCCTGCGGCCGCCAGCACAGCTACCAGTCTGCCCACCCACAGGTACTAAAAAATATGTATGTCAGTGGGAGTGTGTGTGTGTGTGTGTGTGTCATGCTGTGTGTGTGTGTGTGTCTGTTCCATGCTGTGTGTGTGTCTGTCTGTCATGGTGTGTGTATGTGTCTGTGTCATGCTGTGTGTGTGTCTGTATCATGCTGTGTGTGTCTGTCTGTCTGTCTGTGTCATGCTGTGTGTGTCTGCGTCATGCTGTGTGTGTGTCTGCGTCATGCTGTGTGTGTGTGTCTGCGTCATGCTGTGTGTGTGTCTGTATCATGCTGTGTCTGTCTGTGTCATGCTGTGTGTCTGTCTGTGTCATGCTGTGTATCTGTCTGTGTCATGCTGTGTGTGTGTGTCTGTATCATGCTGTGTGTCTGTCTGTGTCATGCTGTGTCTGTATCATGGTGTGTGTCTGTCATGGTATGTGTGTGTGTGTGTCTTTGTCTGTCATGGTGTGTGTGTGTGTGTCAGTCGTGGTGTGTGTGTGTGTGTCTGGTGTCTGTGTGTGTGTTTTTAAAAATAGTGTTTTACTCACCTTTTTTTTTTCCCAACGTCGTGCTGGTCTCTGCCTCTATGACTGAGATCATCAAGCTTGATGATCTCAGCCAATCCGCACTGACACAGGAAGCGCCTCTAGTGACCGTCTGAGTGTCTGTCACTAGAGGTGTCACTAGGAAGCAATGTAAACACTGCCTTTTCTCTGCAAAGTCAGTGTTTACATTCAAAAGCCTGCAGGGACAGGCTATAGACACCAGAACCACTACATTAAGCTGTGTGTGTGTGTGCCTGCTAGTAAGTGAGCTTGTGTTTTTATGTCAATGAGCTTATGTATATTAGTGAAATTTTTGTCTATGAGGCTGTGTATCAATGAGCTTGTGTGTGTCAGTGAGATTGTCTGTGTCTGCATGTGAGTATGCTTACTGTATAATTAAATGTTTTACTCTGAAAGGACCAATATATTATATTAGAAAAAGCAATATATATATATATATATATATATATATATATATATGGCGCAATGACTTATGGGGCTGGCATAGATTTTTTTTTTCCAGGGCTGCTTTGTATCCCCAGTCCGGCCCTGATATACACTTACCACCTCTCACAGCGCCCGCTTGCCTCATTCAGAGCACGATCTCGGAGTTGATGGACGCCCCTCACAGAGCGTCCAGGTCTGAAATCATTAGAGACACTGGCTGCTGCAAGTCAGAACCTTTTTAAGGTTCCTAGTTAACCCCTTAGTTCCAATGTCACATGCTCCTCTGCAGCCAATCATAATGCACCTTCGGCTATATAAACCTTTTTTGACCATTTCTCTGTGCTCTGTTGTGATTTCCGTTGTGGTTATCCGAGAGCGCGTTTATGTTATTGATTCTTGTGTATTTTGACCTTGGCTTTGTTATTGACTATTCTGATTTCTGTATCCCTTGGACTTTGGCTTTGTTAGTGACTATTCAGATTTTTGTATCCCTTGGACTTTGGCTTGTTTTCTGACTATTCTGACTTCTTTATTCCTTGACCTTTGACTTGCCTACCGTTTACGTACACTCTGTATTCTTGATCTCATCCTGTCTTATGCTTTTCTTTTTATACGTTAAATCCGGCCGCTCTAAGGTCCGGTAATACGCCTTAGGGCGGTAATGACTATGAGAATTGCTACAGCATGTTACCAATTAGCAGATATATATTTTGCCAATGAGAAATGGACAGTATACCTTTGTGAAGATATACTGCAACAAAACAATGGTTTTGACTGTGGTGTCTTCACTGTATTAAACGCTTATTGTACTATTTCTGGAGATCGATGTCATAATGTTGTCAGTCATCATGTTTGAAAAAAGATTGCATTTAAGTAGCACAACAGAAACAGTACAAGATAAAAAGAAAATGCAACAAAGATTCATATAGTAAAAAACACAAGGCACTTCTACACATGAACACAAATGCTTTGTCATTGACACTAGCTAACTACATATCTCTTGTACATAAGTACAGCAGCAGATGGGCCACATGTGCACAGAATACATGTCCTCTCTGAGTGCATGTTTTGTTTTTTTCTTTTTTTCTTTTATTGCAATTGTCGCCAATGGCATAGTGCATGTTGCCTGTTACAAAAAAAACATCAAAGCAGGGTGGCGTGGCTGACAGACTGACTGTGTGAAGCTCCACGAAAGACATAAGAAAAAGTAATTTAAGCTGTGAAAATACGTTTTTCAAGCCAGAAACATCATTACCCACCACCAGATGATACAATGGGGCAAAAAATAAGAAACCGTCGCCCAGAAACTCCCTGTTTTCAAGATATTCAGCTTTTCTTCAAAAGGTCGGTGCAGCAGACACCGCCAAATATGATGCCTCAGGCCCAGTGTAAACCGGAGGCATCTAAGGAATCTCAGGAGGAGGGACAACCGGCGGTTTGTGTCACTTATCTGAATTGGTCGAGGATTCGTCCCACGAAGGCAGATAAATATTTATATTTAAAAAAAAAAAAAAAACCTGACAGACCTTCGTAACTTCTGAAAGACTGACCTTCAAGAAGTTCAGGCTGAGACAGCCAACTTCAGCTGGACGGTGCACCACAGACACTGCGACATACGCCTCAAAGGGATCCCGGACGTTTGGCTAGACGCTAATGCAGTTTACCCAGAGTCACCTCTACGGTTATGAGAGGTGGTCCAGAACACCCACAGATTATCTCAGCGTTCCGGGTGTGCAAAACAGCTGCAACTCCTGAGGGAGCTCCCAGAGACACAATTGCTGTAACACTAGATTTGGTGTTAAGAAATGCAATGATGTTCAGCCTGTGACTTTGAGTAGTTAATGCAGGTATAGTCATTGCAAAGAATAAGAGGGTATGGTAAGCTAAATTAATGTGGGCAAAAAACAGGTATGGAAAACAATATCATATTTACTTTTTTTTCTTTCTGCAGCATGAGAAAACTGTCTAATATAAAGGCAAAGCATTTAACTTGCTATGTTGTTTAGATTTGCCTGCAAAAGAGTTGATATACAGTATACTCTATTTTAAACAATGCCACTGAACTTGGAGAGTATGCCTGCTAAAGATTTATTTGATATGTCAAATGGGTCTGTTTCCCAGTCACATCTTGCTTTCCATTATACTCTATGGGCATTCCATGGTGTCATTCGCCTATAATTCCATAGAAAACAGATCTCATTTAAATTCTGCTATTCTACTTGGGGAACACATGTGGTGAAGGTTCATTTGCTACGTTATACAGATTTGCTTGTAAATGAGTTCATATAATCTTTCCTTTATATTCTATGGGTATTCCATTCTGTAATTCACCTTTGTCAGACCCATAGAAGACAATGATAATTTCAGTCTCAATTTGAAATAATGCCACTGTACTTGTAGAGTATGCTTGCTAAAGGTTTATTTGGTATGTCGAATGGTTCTGAGTCTGAGACACATCTTGTTACCCATTATACTCTACAGACATTCTATTCTGCCATTCACCATTGTCATTCCATATAAAACCGCTATAACCCCAGTTAATTTAAATCTTACAATCTGCTACTCTACTTGAGAAACAAATGTGGTAAATGTTAAATTGCTTTGTCTCTCCGATTTGCCTGCAAATGCATTTATATTTTGCTTCCCAATTATATTCTGTGGGCATTCCATTCTGTCACCCACTCTTGCCATTCCATAGAAAACAATAATAATACCACTAAGTTTAAGTCTTAGAGCATGCTACTGTAATTTGGAAAGTATATTGGCCAAATGTTTTTTCTTATACGTCTAATGGTTCAGACTCCAAGTCACATCTTGCTTCCTATTCTACTTTATGGGCATTCCCTTCTGTCATTCACCCATTGCTATTCCATAGAAAGCAATACAAGTCCCACCTAATCTCAATTATAAATGACTATGGTAAGCTGGTTGCCCTTATACTTTCTCGCTGTTGTTGCTCGTAGATTCTGTTCCCACATACTTTAATTGTGATGGGGTCAATGTTGAATTACCTTCTTATCTATGCATACTTCCTGTTGGGAGGGAGAGAAGGTGGGGGGGGGGGGCGGGTGAGTAGGAGCGGAGATGGACTCTTTTTGTTTTCTTTTTCTCAACCGTTATGCGGTGCTTCTATTGCCATTGCTCTTTTTCCTTGCCCTTGAAACATTCCTCCAAGCTTAACGTCAAAACCCTGATTTCAGAGGAGTCCAGGTGGGCTGGGACCATCACAACGTAGCTGCTTACATGGACAGACCTTCTGTTTTCCATTGCATCGTAATGAGTTTCGTACTTACAAGGCACACTGCAACCTCAAAATAAACTTTTCTAAGTCTACCATTTTAAATGTCAATATGCCAAGGAGGAGATCTGACTTGAACTGCCAGAGTTTCCCATTCCAGAGGTCAGACAGGGCAATCAAATACTTGGAAATTTGGCTTACTAAGGATCTTGACCAACTCTATCAAATAAACTTCCTCCCTATGTTGACTTCTTTTTGTAAAAACCTAGAAGACTGGACTCTGATGCATAAATCTTGACTGGGTTGCATTGACGTAACTAAAATCAGCCTTCTGCCACACATCCTCTACTTCTTCCAAACTATCCCCATAAATATCCCTTCAGCATACTTTGCTTCCCTACACTTTATGCTTATTAGATTTGTCTGGGGATCCCGGAACCCGAGATTGAAATACCCAATACTCACTCTGCCAAAGTGGGAGTGGGTATTGGCGGTACTGGACCTAAATGTCTTACAAGTTGATACACCAGCTGAGAGTGGTGGTGGGTCGAGGTCAGTGTGGATAAATTGTGGAAATCTGTTAAAAGCCACTCTGCGCTTTGCTATGGATGAGCCCTGCCATCAGTAAGAATCTCTCGAGCCACTTGCCATTTGTTCACTCCACCTTACTCATATGACATGTTGGCACCCAAACTGGGGCTTTCTTCTTTTTACCTCCCCCTATACCCATTAACTTACAGTCTTGATTTCCCCACAGGGACAGGGGCCTCCTCCTACCTTTGAAACCAAAACACCACTGTATAGCATATATTATCACTTTATTGTAACTATTTAAATACCTTCTAGTCACAATCAACATTCTAGTTTACTTCTTTTTGTTATTTGTTGTTTATCAGAAGTCAAACCTTCCGAAAATCTGTAAAGAGAGACCACTGAGTTTCCTCTGTCATTTGCACTCCATTTGGTGAAGTAGTAAATTCAAAACAGAATATTATGCAAATAGATAAATATATGATATATCATATCAGTGCACTCAATTATAAAACATTTGGACACCTCGGCCTACTATGGCATGTGTTACATATACAATTTAGGATTAACAATCTCAAGAGTCAAATTTAAAATATTAGTTTTTTTCAGTACAGTTAGCCACCTCCTCAGCTATCCATACAGAACATGTTTTTTAATTAGCTTGAAAAATAAGTACAATAATTTATCACTCTCTCACATGGGTAGTCAAGAGTAGTGGTGTTGAAATGCTTGTGACATAGTCAGTATTCCAATAAAATAATATGAGTGCATCAGGTCTTGTTGAGACACTTCCTGATTTGTGGAACCTCAGAACAGAATCTGTAGACAAAAGATCTTGCAGCAAATACAGAAATTTCAAATATGATATCTTTAAAATTTTTATTGTTTTTTTTTCCATGCAGCCCACATTGGATATATTTGCGACCCACCTGCCCTGGGGCCACATTGTGTTGTGACTGTGACCAGCCACAAGACAGGAAGGATATTTCCTGTCTTCTCTCCCATGGCCGATCGCTTGCTCCCACAGGCCAGCCACTCCCCCTTCCCTCCTGCTCACAGTGCCAGAGGAGCGTCTGGCCTGCTTGAGCAAAGAAAAGCAGGGCTGGAACTGGAGGACGGGTGGCTCATCTTAATGAGGTGGGAGAGGGGCTTGGGGGACCTTCCTGTGTAGTGTGTTAAATTGGGTAGGGGATGGCAGTGTATTAGTTTTAGGGAGGGAGTGGGCAGTGTATTAATTTTAAGGAGGGGGCTTTGTATTTGTGAGGGGGGCCAATGTGCTAAATTGGGGAGGAGGGGGCAGTGTATTAATTTGGGGGAGGTAGGCGGGCATTGTATTAAATTGGGAAAGGGAGGGCAGTGTATTCAATTAGAGTAATGGGAGGAGGGGCAGTGTATTAAATTGGGTCTGCATGGAGGTGCTGAATGCTCACCATGGAGATGCTGATTGGCCGCGCAGATTTTAGCCACACATGCACAATGGCCTCCCAATGCTTTCCTTTGGGAAAGCATTGGATTTCCTGAGATCATCAAGTTTGATTATCTCAGCCAAAGTGAAGAACACACTCATAGGACTTCAAAATCAACAAGATAACGTCATTTGCATTTTACAGCTGTGCAACAGCATACATTCACTATTTCAGTCCCATTACCAAACTTTTTTTAATATGTCAAGGTAGTTAGACTGAAACATTGGTTATATGCAAACGCAGGTCTTCATAATATATAATGACTCTTTTGTTTACTTTGAAGCCCTACGAACGTCAGGACTTTCAGTGTCAGGCAACTTTTTTATACTGTACTTTTATAAATAAACCTACGTTTTTGTTTTTTTGCGGCCCACATAAACTTAAACCTTGTTTATTTGTCCGGTGTTAGACTTTCAGTTTGACATGCTTGATCTAGTGCAACTTGTGTGGACTACACCTCCCATAATGTGCTGACAGCCATAATGCTGGCTTAGCATCAGGGGAGATGTAGTCCACAGCATCTGGATTGACTGAAGGGTACCTACTTATGATCTAGTGCAGGGATAGGCAACCTTCGGCTCTCCAGATGTTGTGGACTACATCCCCCATAGTGCTCTTACACCCATAATGCTGGCAAAGCATCATGGGAGGTGTAGTCCAAAACATCTGGAGAGCCGAAGGTTCCCCACCCCTGAATTCTAGTGCATTGAAAAATGCTTCTAGTTTCTTTTTTGGAGAGAGAGAGTTTGGACTGTTTTCCCGTATTTTCACTTTATTATGCTCATAATCATTTTTACTAGTCGTATACCTACAGACCTTATGAGTATTATGGGGAATGTAGTCTGCAAACAGCAGTACTAAGCTTACCTGCAACTTTCAGGTATTGTCTGAAGCTTAGAAGATGACTCAATGACTTATTCTCTTTACAGCTTAGTGATAGCTTAAAGTTTCTGTTACTTTTCTCAGGCCATCACTTCCAAATTCCCCCTGCCACCTCTTGTCTCAAATCTCCATTCTATCCTTTAAATTGTAAGCTCACGGGCTGTCTATCGAAGCACTTTGTATAAAAGAGCTACAATGGCTAGATCTCCGCTCATGGCAGGGCCCTCTTTACCTTTTGTATTATCTGTGCATATTGTATGTTCTACCCTATTTGTACAGCGCTGCTGAATCTGTTGGCACTTTATAAATACCAGTAATAAATAAATAAATAAGCTTAGGAATGATTGACTGATAAAATCAGATTGACAAACATTATAAAATAAACAAAAGAAAGCAGAACGGAAAAAATCCTGCATTTTATTTCCCTATAGATCATTATTATTATACATACAGAATATACCCCATTCCCAGATTTAATCAAAAAGTAACAAGTTATTGCAATATATTTAAGTCTAATTAAAAGAAAACGATTCTAAAAAGCATTGACTTCAACTCCTTCATGACCAGGGTTAGGAATATCCCTTGGTTTCGTGACAGTTCAAGCATGTCATCTATCATGAATGGGTTAAAAAAAAAAATCTTAATTAAAAAAACAAAATGGAATGGCATGTAGATACCCTCATTGCCCAATAATCTCAAACATTCAGTAACCCCCAACCTTTCTAAACATAAATTGAAATGGTCTTCACAACTGGGGAAATGTAATTTGTATCATGACCGCAACAGAATAATTGGTTTTGCGCTACGACAGATGTGTTACAGTGATTGAGTAAAACTAGCGTGTGATTAAATAGACTACAGCCAGAGACTCCTATGATAGGTGTTTCTGGCCGGTCCAGTAACGATGAGATTAAAGGGACACTATAGTCACCTGAACAACTTTAGCTTAATGAAGCAGTTTTGGTTTATAGAACATGCCCCTGCAGCCTCACTGCTCAATCCTCTGCCATTTAGGAGTTAAATCCCTTTGTTTATAAACCCTAGTCACACCTCCCTGCATGTGACTTGCACAGCCTCCCATAAACACTTCCTGTAAAGAGAGCCCTATTTAGGCTTTCTTTATTGCAAGTTATGTTTAATTAAGATTTTCTTATCCTCTGCTATGTTAATAGCTTGCTAGACCCTGCAAGAGCCTCCTGTATGTGCTTAAAGTTCAATTTAGAGATTGAGATACAATTATTTAAGGTAAATTACATCCGTTTGAAAGTGAAACCAGTTTTCTTTTCATGCAGGCTCTGTCAATCATAGCCAAGGGAGGTGTGGCTAGGGCTGCATAAACAGAAACAAAGTGATTTAACTCCTAAATGACAGTGAATTGAGCAGTGAAATTGCAGGGGAATGGTCTATACACTAAAACTGCTTTATTTAGCTAAAGTCATTTAGGGAACTATTGTGTTCCTTTAAGTTGGGAAATAAAGAAAGAAGGTGCAGTAGCAAACATCCAGATGACTTTGTAGCACAGCTTGAGATTCAAACCCTTCTTAGTTCATGTAGTTTATGTGCAACACTTTCCAGTTCTGCCTCAATAGCTGCTAGACTCTCCAGTTCCTGATCCTGTTAAAGAAAAGAATAGAATCTACCATCAGCATGTTACTCCAGATCACCTACCGATAAAATACAAGTCCTTTGCGACATGGTGGTGAGTTGGATCATGATATTAAAGCAGCCCTCAAATAGCAGCTAAGGGAATTAGATCTATGACCCAGCAAAGATAATTCTCTTGAATGAATGGCCATCCTTAAAGGAACACTGCTAGCACCATAACCACTACAGCACACGGTAGTGGTTATAGTGCCAAGAGTGCACTTGCAGCCCTCCATTATAGTTTAGTCAAAGATGTTTAAAAATAGTTTGACTTCTTACCTGTAGTGTGCCTGGTGCCACGTCCCACCTCAACTCAGTTGGAAATTGTTAATTCATCTGAGCTAATCCATGCCATGCAGGGCCAGCTCATTGTCTGAGAGCATCAGCTGATTGCTCTCGGCAAGCCAACAAGCGAAGACCTGCACAGCTGGGCTTAAATCAGAGCTGAGAGGAGACGGCAGGGATTGGTGCATACCAAGTAAGAAGTCAAACTGTAGTAGCTATGGATTATTACTTTGAATATTTATAATATTTATCATTGAATCATTAAAATGTTGCTTTAAGAGGTTTACAACCCTTCACAGAAATGACATTGTTTAACAGTTTTGCATGAATTGGGCCATATTGTGTTAAGCTTACCACTATGTCGCATTACGTACCCCAGTATCGATGGGTCCTACACCTTACTATTCAGAAATGCATGTTTTGAGTGTGACCCCTATTCTCCTTTTTTCTGTATATATTTGGAATCCAGATTCGATTCCTATTTGGCGGAGCACCTCACCCATCCACTATAGGTGCCTCTTTGGAGTTGACAACAAAAAAAAAAACATAAATTGAGGAGAGTTTTTGGAAGCAGTAAGTATTTCAGTTGGCATGCTAATCTCCCATGTTAAAACTAGTTCAGGACCTACAGATATTGGGGTACTGTGACATAGTGGTGGGCTTAACAGAGAAAGGATTGTAGTGTAGGACCCACCGATAATGGGGTACTTTGAAAGTAGTGGTGGGCTTAACAACATATGGCCATATGGTGGAACCAAATCCCCATATTTATACTTAGGCATTTTAGTAGCCTTCTTTGTTTTTTGTATTTTTGTAGTCTGAGTGCGCTGCACTATTTTCTCATTCATGAAATTTTGGTCACAGCGGCAGCACCTTTCATGCAAAATTCAGGTCTCGGGAGTGCCCCCTATCCTTTCTCTGTTAATACTATATTTGGAGTCCAGACCAGATTCCTTAGGGGTTAAGCACCCCGCCCAGGCCCCCCCAGCTTCAGAGTCTCCTTTAGAGGTGGCCACAGGTGTGTATATTAAGGAGGAGTTTGTCATTAGTCTAGTCACTTTTATTATTTTTTACAGTGAACACAGTCATCTGCATTAGTGAGTATACTCATTTTCAGCACTAACACATCAATTATTTAGTTTTAACACTGCTTTTAATTGCTTTCATCACTTTTGTTTGTATACTCACTATGCTCTTACTAGTATTTAACACTATTTTATTTATGACACTATTACTATTTATTTGTCTCCCACATTGTAGTGTAGGACCCACCGATAATGGGGTACTTTGAAAGTAGTGGTGGGCTTAACAACATATGGCCATATGGTGGAACCAAATCCCCATATTTATACTTAGTTAGGCATTTTAGTAGCCTTCTTTGTTTTTTGTATTTTTGTAGTCTGAGTGCGCTGCACTATTTTCTCATTCATAGTGGTGGGCTTAACACAAAAAAATTAATCCTCATTCTATAACTGAATCCTCAGCATTTATTTGCTAAGAATCAGTGAATTTATTGAGGTCCAAAGGACAAATCAAGGATACAACGTTTTGGCCGTGATGACTTAATCATGTACGATTAAAGGCCAAAACATTGTATCCTTTTTGTAACATTGTGTCCTCATTGTAACATTAGACCTCAATAAATTGGATATAAGTAGTCTTGTTAAATGTAAAACTATTTTTTTTGAGTGCTGTTCTTCAGTCTGTATTTTATAACCTTGATATATATCATATGAATGCCTATTTAAACCACCCCAATAATTCTCAAGCGGATATTGTCCGGTTTGCCTTAGTACAAATAGGATGCTGCCAGGAATTTCTTTTATCATACAAACCTCTGTCTTCCTGTTAGCACTTCCTTCTTCCTCCTTCTTCTCTTCTGGGTCTCGCTTATTGGCGATTTGATTTTCTCTTTCACTACTGTCCTCTCTTGAGTGCTTCCATGGTCGCTGTCCATCAGACTCCTTGCTCCCAGCATCATATTTTGTGCCTTCAGTCTGGTGTGCGGCCTCCTCACTGCTGTTTTCCTCCACCCATTTTTTGGACGTTAACTGTTTGGCAAGCTCATCCATTTTGTTAAATCGTTTGGAATCTTCATGTTCATTGGAAGATGTTTCTTCATCACTCTTGGTCTCCCGGTGGTGGGAATTACCACCCTCCTGCGTTGCTTCAGCTTCAGATTTTCCATCTTCATTACCGTTTTCAGCCTCTAATGTGGTCTCATCTTTGTCATCTTCTGAAAAGAGAAAATAATTGGTAATTTTGAAATAAATCCATTATATTTCAAAATACATTCTAATTAGGGGCATTTTAACTAATTTATATTGCATTTCAAGTAACCACTCCGGAATGGTAATGCCGAACTGTACAGATAGAAAAAAATTTGCAACTGGCCATGAAATAAGATAGATATTAGAAAATCACAGGCTTCACGATGTAGGGTGAAGAATCAGTGAATGTATTGAGGTCCAAGAACAAAACAAGGATACAACATTTTAGCTATGCAGGAGTAATGGGAGTGAGCGCAGGCCTTATCTTTTTGTATTTGTATTCACTTTTTGTATCACACAGCTATGTTACAATGCTGCCGCCCATCCCATGTGTTCCCTATTAAGGGTTAATAAGTAAATAGGTGTGTATATAAAAAATACCCCTCTCTGTCTCATAAGAGAAATCTTTGACAGAAGCTCAAGGAAGCAAGGTAAAGGGTCAGTGTAGGACCTGCTTAGGAGGGGGGTCTGCCTTGACGTTGGCAGGCGGGCATTCCCTCCAATGGCCATTGGAGTAACTAAATGACCTCCATTTGTCTAAATATACATAGGGATTAAGGAGAGAGTGCAGGTAACTTTGTATTTTCTTTGGTTTTTACTATATATTGGGGCTGATGTGTACTGTAGTCGTTGCTGCCGCCCAGGAGTGATGGGAGTGAGCGCAGGACTTATCTTTTTGTATTTGTATTCACTTTTTATATGACACAGCTATGTTACAATGCAGCCATCCATCCCATGTGTTCTCTATTAAGGGTTAATAAGTACATAGGGGTGTATATAAAAAACACCCCTCTCTGTCTCATAAGAGATATATATATATATATATATATATATATATATATACAGCTAGATACAGCAAATCCTAAAGATTGTGTAATACAATCTGTTACCACAAAGGTATGAAAGTAAAATATTGCACTCGCAAACATGTGTAAGAATGTGCCATGGGATAAAACAACTCTCCCTGCAATGGCAATGAATCACATTCCAGACTAGTATAGGGAGAACAAGCAGTTTGAACATATTAGAAAACATCACCAATCCTGATACAGGTAGTAACCGCCCTACGCGATTCATCAGGAAGAGTAACTTCCTCGGGTCTCCGAGGCAAGTCTCCAGTAAAATGCTAAAACCGTAAAAAATAAGTTGTTTTTACACAAATTTGTGAGTACAATATTTTACTTTCCTACCTCTGTGACATCAGAGGGTGATACACTATATTTCTCCTTATGTCCCTAACTGGATTGGTTGTATTCCTAATTTTTTTTTGGGGGGGGAGGGGGTATATATAGTTGTTCTGTGACCCGATGGTAAGCCTTCTATTTTTGTTAAGTACTAATTTTGTTATGTGTGTATCACTGGGTGTTTTATTTTGCTGTATATCTACTGGAAATAAACAGACCAGTTGTTTTGAACTAGATCACGTTGTGGATACATTTCCCTTACCCTAGAGGGCTGGGCAATTTATTATTTATTTTATCATTCAAACCTATATTGTGGATGGCCATAGAGGATTATCTAAACAAAAACATGTTAAATGCTGTTTAATATGCTGTACGTTTGCATGAATACTAGAAAACAGTATTTATAATTTATCGAACATACTGTCATCTCTTTGGGTATCATCCTCCTCTTCTTTGCTTTCATTACTGTCTTGTTTTGGATTTTCCTTTGCATCCTCTCGTCTCTCAACTGATTCACTCGACACTGTCTGGCTCTCGGTCTCTGTCTCCTTAGAATTATGGCTTGTGTTGTCTTCAGTTTCTCGGGGCAGATCCTCATCATTGATAGTGTCGGTGATATGATTGTCTGTCTCTTCATCCCCAGTGGCCTCCTCTCTCTTTTCAATGTCATTACTCTCTAGCTCCTCTGTGCTGGTATCTTCTTGGCTTTTTTCTGGGGCTTCTTGTTCGGAACCTGCTTTTTCTTCCTCTTCTGGCTGCCTCTTGCTTTCAGTACTTTCTGATGATGTATCACCAAGTGAAGACTTGTGAGTCCCTGGAGGGATTTCATCTAACTTTTCTGAGAAGAAGATATTCATAGTTATTTCTTACAGTATTATGGCTGAATCTTTAGACATGCACACCAGTAATTACATTTTCTAGTTCTATAAAAGTTGAACTCTTAACCAACCCCCTGTAGAATGTCTTAAAGCTCGTGAGGAGGATACAATTTATTTTTAATTCTTTATGTATATGATGCAGATGTATTGTATTGCAATGAGACAGTAACTGCATTGTTTTTAGATAACATGAAAAAAATGGGGGCATCCGACTACCATCAAATCAGTATGTTACAGCTTCTACACACTACATATGCTAATACATGTACACATCGGTATATTACACCACACCCACTGGATCTAGCTTCCCAAATGGAACATTCAGAAGGTTTCAGCCATATGATGGACTAAAGGATGCTAAGAAAGCTTGGTTGTATTCTTAAAGATAATGGTGCAATCTGGAACTAGGGACCCTATTCCAAGCCAACACTGGCTCTGTCTGCCTCGCGAGGATATGAGTTATTAACCGGGCTAATTACGTAGTGTAAGTATAGTAATAACATAAAATAAAATCTGAAACTAGGTAACTAGGCTAATATCGTAGCTGAGGATTGGGGGTTGAATAAACTGTGGAATATGCATAGTGGTAGTGCAAGGCTCATGGGGCCGTTAGTGAACAGCCAATTATGTCTTCAATATGTCCCTTCATGTGCAAAGATTCATATTATCCTTTGCTTTTACTGGCAGGGAAAGGCAAGAAGGCCCACAACCGACAAGCGTGGATCCCCCTGTATATAGGCCTAGTGCCAGTCCGCACGGTCATGTTGGTCGCAGCCACTTTTTCTACTTCCTGGCTCTGATTGCTGATAGGTTGCAGTGTGAGCCCCAGCTCTCCGAGGAATACCGCTGCTTCTGTGGCTTGCACCATTTTCAGGACCACTCTGTTGCGTTCCACTATTAGGGATCTAGGGTTGGCCCAATGATAGTTTATCTCCTTGTCACAGAGTATTCGAGTGGCTCAGCGAGGTTCTCCATCTTAGCGTGGCTCTGAATAGGTCTTGATAGAAGGTCAGAGCATGGCCTTTGAATTGATAGGTTGGTATGCTTCTGGTGGCTTTCATGATGGCTAATTTGTCGCCCATGCAGGACAGCTGTGTAATTGTATCACAGGACCCCTATTCTGCTCTCCAGGGGGGGTTAGAGACCCAGAAAATCCCAGCCACTGGTGTGGCAGAGGTGGATTTTTAATTTCAGCAGGTGGAGAAACAAAGGCTTATATAAGCGGGCAGTTCAGCCTTGGTTATGGCGTCAGGAATGCCTCTATTTTTGATATGTTTGCGGCGGCTGCTGTCTTCTAGGGATTTCTTCCTGGCCTGCATAGACTCGCAGGTTTCCCTGAGGCTTGTGAGGCTGTCTGTGGTGTCAGTCCTGAATTGCTGGAACTCTGCCACCTCTACTTCCACCACCTTAACTTGGACTCCTAGGGTGCACACCTCTTCGCTCACTATCCCTATCCCTAGCCAGTACTTGTTTCATCTCTTTCAGGAGTGATTTTAAATCTCCTTTAGTGAATGGGATTATAGGGGACCGCTGTGGGAAAATCATCAATAGCGTTGATTTCCTGCTCCTCAACTGGAGCAGCCACCATCTTAGGCTCCGCTCACTGTAGGCCCCTGGCCATGTATTCCCCGATATCTCGGGAACCTCCCCCTTGTGCTGCCCGTAGCTTTTTGGAGCGCTTCCCCAAATCTGCGGGTATCGGCAGATGTGTTTGGAGCAAGTGTAAACCCTGATCTTTTTTTACTGCCAGAGGCACTTAGTGTAGCCCGCGGATCGGAGCTCAATGCAGGTGTGTCCTATTAGAGGATACAGATTTTTGACCCAGTTCTAAAGTTATTTATTTACATAATTTTATTGTTATGAATTAAACTTGAAGAATATTTCACAAAATATTTCATACCATTTGGAGGGTACAATGTGATGATGACATTATTAACTGAGAAAACAAATGATAATAAAATTATCTTTTAAAATCTCTTATGGTTTGTGCTCTAATCAAGTGTTTCCTGTCGCACAACCGGACCGGTGCGGACACATAAAAGTAACTTACCTCTTGCCGGGTCTCCCTCCGCTCTCCACCTTTCCCAGTTCAGTTACTCATCGCAATGCATTTTGCATCCAATTTTTAGTATGAGATAGGAGACTACAATACTGAAAATAGCCAGTAGATGGCAGCAATGTACCATTATCTATTTTAGCTTAGAATCCCTTTGCTGATATCAGTATTAAAATTAGCAGAGGGAAAGAAATCCTTGGGATTAGGATTAGATTAAGGATTATGATCATGGATTAAGATTAGGTTTAGAATACGTATTAGGTTAGAATTAATTGTAGTATTGTTTCAAATTCATCTATCAAAATCCTAACTGTAAACAGTGAAAAGGTCAGGTCTCTTATATGGCACTTTAGATTCGCAGGATGGTGGAAAAGGCATACATTGTATCGTTGTACTCAGAGCATTTAGCTGAACACAATGTTTTTTTTGTTTGTTATATGTATGTGTGTAGATGTCACTTTATTTTACTATATACTTTTGTGTGCAAATTTTGTTTTCTGTGACGGCTATTAAGCTTACAAGACAAATATACCAAATTCAAAAATTTGTTCCACATTGAAATTGTATTTTACTCCTTGTATTTTGTGACCTGTAACTACCAAAAATAAACTGAAATCCTAGACATAATATATAATATATGTAAAAAATAAATTAAAAAAATGTTTGCATTGGAATGTGGGAATTTATAATAAAAATCTATATATGTATATGTCACATCAAATGAAAGCTGTTTTTGTCTTTTACAAAACAGTATACAATATGCTGGTGCAATAAATGCGAGATGCAAATTGCAGTTGAACACAAACAGCAAAAAATGCAAAAACTGCTTGTTGCTTGTTGCCCTGCAGTCTCGCTGCTCAATTCTCTGCCATTTAGGAGTTAAATCACTTTGTTTATGCAGCCCAAGTCACATTTTCCTGCATGTGACTTACACAGCCTTTCTAAACATTTCCTCTAAGCTTTGCACTTCCTTTATGGCAAATTATGTTTAATTTACAATTTTATATATATATATATATATATATATATATATATATTTAATGTAAAAAAAAATTGATGAAAGGATTCTTATAATTAAACAAAAATTGTGTTTAGGTAACACTTGTCCTTAAGGGCTGATAACTTTTAATGTGTGTTTTTGGACAAGGAATTATACATGAAATAGTTAATCTCCTTTTTCTTTGCTGTCAATCCGGTATATGTCAGCTATCTAAACTAAGTGCAATGATCGGTTTGTATTTCTGATTTTTTTACCTATAATACCCTAGCAACCTGAGCTGAGAAGGTCACCCATCGCTCCTCTACGGATAAGGTGAAACATTGCAATCTAAACACATGGTATTTTTTTACAGCAAGGTTGCAAGAAAGAGGATCCATGTTATTTAGACTCACACAGGTCACATTGACACTAACCGGAAAGGATGGGTTTGTTATTCTGCCGTGCAAGGACACCAGAAAGCTCCTCTTCAAAACTCTTCTTCTGCACCCTCTCCGTGGCACCTGGCCCAACACGTGACAAAGTAAGAAGATAGGATAGTTTAAAATACTGGCCAAGGTCAATGTTTTAGACCAACCCCACCTCTGCAGGAAAAAATGTACTCTGGAACACAAATGGTTAACAAAAGAAAACTTGCTACTTTCCTGGTAAGAAATACATAAAACCCTTCAGCCATTGTACACCCAAAGAAATACAACAAATGCTCAATAATCTGTAAATCCAACCATATGTTCACGAAACTGAACTATGCAGTAATTCATTGCACACAGTAGCTAAGCTATGCAAGATCACCGTTCCCTGATACTTTGGAGTTTGTCTTGAAAGACCTTTTGGATTTAGTTGGATTTTAATGAAACCTTCTGTGTGTGTCCATATATATCAATGGCCAGAGCTCCGTGCGACTCTGAAAAAAAAAATGTAATATTTGCATCTGCAGAGTACTGCTAAAAGGTATAGGTATATAGGTAGGGCACTGTTAAGGTCAGCGCTGTTCTGAAGGATGGATGTGTTTTAAATGTCCCTCATTTAAAGATCTGGAATGGTCATCATAGCTATAAGGGCTGAATATAGGGCCAAAGGAATCTGTACCCCTAAACACTAACTGATGGGGCAATGAATAAGAATCGACCACTCGTTGCATGTCAACAAAACTAACTAATAACTATTGTTGCTGTGGAGACAAAAGACCCCAAGTATTGTAGGTAATTAGAAGAATCGTATAATTTGTTTTGTAATATTAGATGTTGCATTTATTATATACAGCAAATAAAAAGTAGAAAAAGCTTAGCTCAAGAAAAAGGAACATTTGTATCATCATGCTGCAGTACCATATCCAACTGAATACATCTATATTGTAGTCACTGATTTGCATATGGATGGCAGACAAAAAGGAAACCACTCTGTCAATATTGCTATTAATATTTCATATAAGATATATATCTTAAAGGAATACTGTAGTGCCAGAAATACAAAGCTGTATTTCTGGCACTACCGATCCCCCTGCCTCCCCCATCCCTTGTGCCAGCGATAAATAAAGGGTTAAAAACCCTTTATTTACTTACCTTATCCCAGCACTGATGTCCTTCGGTGCTGGGTCGAAGCTCTGCCCCCTCCTCCGTCCCGTGACGAGCGGGGTCGCATGCGCGGCAAATGCTGCGTGCGTATTAGACCTCCCCATAGGAAAGCGTTGATTCATGCAGAGCTTGAGGACATCCAGCGTCAGATAACGGACCAAAGGTCTTTTACAATTCCAGAAGTGCCAGCCACTGAGGCCAGACTTAGTGCTGCAATGTAAACATTGCAGTTCTCTGGAACCATTGCAGCACTAAGTGCAAAAGGGTCACAGCACCCAGACCACTACAATGAGCTGAAGTGGTCTGGGTGCCTACAATGTCCCTTTAAGGCCCTACCATAATTATTATTAAAGTTTTACAAACCCCCTTTTAATTTTACAGAGGTTTACAGGAGGAGATGATTTTTTCATGTACCCTATAAGGAGGCAGTACACAGGTTAGTATTTCAACTTTTAAGGTAAAGTATATAAATAATATATACACGTGTAGACCTATTGAAAATGGATAATCATGGAACTGCAGATGTTTGTGGACTACGTTTCCCATGATACTACGCCAATTTAAAGGTAAGCTCTCTGACACAATGTTTTCAGGATAACTTTAAGATCTTAAAGAAGACATGAATACCAAGGACAAGATACTGTACAGTTTAAAGGGAACATTCCTGCTGGCCCCGAATATATTCGGGGCCAAAAAAAATGTATGCATCCATTTTTCATTATTTTATTTTGAATTTCATTTATATAGATTTTTTTATTGCCTTAATTTGTTTGTTGATTTTTTTTCATTATTTTTTTTGTTCTACGTTTTACAGCATGTATGAGGAGTCTTAGCTGAATAAGTTGTTGTTGCCTTTAAAAAGCGTCTACACATCTTTCGTAGGGATGGATCCTGATATCTCCATGACAATACGCTCTACCACCCGCACCTCTGGGATTTTAAAGCAGGTCAGGATGTCACAAGGGAGCCTGAATGAGAAGATAGGTTTATTCACTAAACACAGGACTGTAGTGAATTTACAAAAGATGAATGATGACATTTAGACATAATTAGCCAAGCTCTTGCTATAGAATGTTTAAATCTCAGCTATTTTACATTATTTACATTTATAAATTCAGCATACAGTTTGCTGCAGTTTGGTATTTAGTGGATTGTACTGTAGAGCTTTTACATTAAAGGACCACTATAGGCACCCAGACCACTTCAGCTCAATGAAGTGCTCTGGGTGCCAGGTGCCTCTAGTTTTAACCGTGCAGCTGAAAACATAGCAGTTTCAGAGAAACTGCTATGTTTATACTAGGGTTAATCCAGCCTATAGTGGTTGTCTCACAGTGAGAAGACGCTGAACGTCCATAGGAAAGCATTGAGTAATGCTTTCCGCACATGCGCATTCGGCGCTGACGTCGGCAGGAGGAGGAGAGATCCCCAGCGCCGAGGGAGCCCTGCGCTGGAAAAGGTAAGTGGCTGAAGGGGTTTTAACCCCTTCAGCCCAGCGGGAGGGGGGCCATGAGGGTGGGGGGGACCTAATGACCCTATAGTGCCAGGAAAACGAGTTTGCTTTTCAGTTGGTATGCATAAATCTAATCTTTCAATCTGGGCCCGAATAAGCCGTTCCATCCGGGATTTGCCTGTGGAGTCATATTTATTGAATAAGACTCAACAGGTAAATCTTGGACTTGTCAATTTTGGGACCACTGAATGTTCTGTGAGGACTGGGCTGTGAACTATTGCACTAGACCACTGTCTGCTTTTGGTTTAAAGGGTTACTCCAACCTATATTATATATTTATAAATATTTTATTTTATTTATTTTTTTTATGAATAATGTCCTATTTGGAATTACTCTTTAGGTCCAGATCACTACAAAATAGATGAAGACGTTTTTACTCATCTGACATCCATTGTCAGCCGAAGCTCTCCACGCCCCTACTGATGTCATGACAGCCAGCGGACGTCCAATCAAAATCTTCTCATAGAGAAGCCTTTAATTGGACCACATTGGCGCCTCTGAGCGCATACATGTGATCTAAGCCAGCAAGAGGAGGCGAAGAGGGAGTAAAACACAAAACTAAATGATGGGATAGGGCTGCAGGGAGGGAGGAGACAAATAAGACCTGCAGGGGGATGATCACATGATGTATTTTGCCTGTGTGCAGTGCGTGCTGACAATGGATGTAAAATATGTACAGAATTGACATTAGGCACAGAGCTCCTGGCTGCCAATGGCACTTACGTTGTAAGTAGCTCCCGGCACATAAAGTCTAAATTACTCTGGATGTGCAGTGTTTCAAGTCTCTTACCACCATGACCACTTCTAAAAGCAGAAGTGTTCATAGATGTTGGAGTAAGTAACACATTAAATAAGAATATTCAATGGGCGGTGCATGAAAAGTGCTGCTTTGTTTTCTGTAGCAGTCATATCAATAAACTAATTAATTAAACTTCTATCCATATGGGGCAATTTATTTCTCCTTACCGTATGAGATATAGAAATACTGCAGAACATCACTTTTCATGCCTTGCCCTTCACCATGAAGAAATTAGTCCTATCCAGGAAATCAGGATAGATATCTTACTGCACATTAGGTGCTAGCGTACAGAGGCGAGGACTTGGCGAGACCGACGCCCGCTAAGGCCGCAGGGGGAGCAAAAATCAATTGTCAGTATGAGCTGTGATTTTTGCCCCACCCCCGCTCAGCCTGCCCCCAGGCAATGTGCGACTCCATCAAGGAACCGCACGCACAGTACACGGGGAGAGCCTCCCCCTTGCGGTCTGTGTAGGAGCGCCGGGTGTGACGTTACATCCCTGCGCTCAGCATTACACAGCGCGCCGCGCCGGACATCGGGCACCCCCCTCCCCTGCCATAACAGGCAAAACTGAAGGGAGGGAGGCAAGTGAGGAGAGCCTTTTACTATCACTATACATGATGTCATGGCTAGGAGTCGTAGTTCAGGAGTCATCTTCTTCAGCGGAAAGCCAACAATTAAACTACAAATACAGTACCATAAAGCACATCTTATAGGATACTCTCAGCAGCGCTATAGATCATAATTTGGGGCCGTAAATTCTTTTCAGCTGCTATGAGTGAATCAAGTTCCTTTTAATCTATGCCTGAACAAATCGATCCATCCCAGATTTACATGTGGAGTCTTATTCAATGAATCCCAGACACGTCCAGCTGTTTAGACATAGATTAAAAGGAATTTAATTTGTTTGAACCAGCTGTTTAACCCCTTAAGGACCAAACTTCTGGAATAAAAGGGAATCATGAGGTCACACATGTCATGTGTCCTTCAGGGGTTAAAGGATCACTATAGGGTCAGGAACACAAACATGTATTCCTGACCCTATAGTGTTAACACCACCAACTAGCCCCCCAGGGCCCCTCATGCCTCCATAAATATAGTAAAAAATCTTACTGCATTCAAGCCTGGAGCTGTAAATCTGCATGCAGTTAGACTCAGAAAAACAAGCAGTCTGCTGACATGTGGTAGCCTGATCCAATCACAGTGCTTCCCCATAGGATTGGCTGAGACTGACAAAGAGGCAGATCAGGGGCAGAGCCAGCATGATTCAAACACAGCCCTGGCCAATCAGCATCTCCTGATAGAGATGAATTGAATGAATGAATGAATCTCTATGAGGAAAGTTCAGTGTCTGCATGCAGAGGGAGGAGATACTGAATCACAGGATGCTGTGCACAGTGCTGCCCTGTGCTCTTCTGACAGCAGATCTGAGTGGATGGAGGAATATTATGCCTCCATCAACTCGGAAGTCCCTCTGGTTCACTCTGAGTAACTGCAACTGGAGGTGTTCCTAGCTTTCAATGTAAACACTGTATTTTCTCAGAAAATACAGTGTTTACATGAGAGAGGCTGCAGGGAGCTATAGTTCTCACCTGAACAACCTCATTAAAGGGACACTCTAGGCACCCAGACCACTTCTGCTCATTGTGGTCTGGGTGCCAACTCCCACTACCCTTAACCCTGCAGCTGTAATTATTGCAGTTTTTTATAAACTGCAATAATTACATTGCAGGGTTAACTCCACCTCTAGTGGCTCTCTACTAGACAGCCACTAGAGGTAACTTCCTGGGTTCTAGCACAGGAAACCTGTGCTCCAGCGTCGCTCAAAACCCATAGGAAAGCATTGAAATGATTTTTCAATGCTTTCCTATGGGGAGACGTAATGCGCATGCGCGGCATTTCCGCACATGCGCATTACGTCTCCTCGGCCGGTGGGCGAGATCAGTCTCGCCCACCGGCCGACGCAATCACTGGGAGGAGCGTCGCGGAGGCGGAGACAGCGGCGAGGGATATCGCCGCTGTCCCAGGTAAGTGACTGAAGGGGTTTTCACCCCTTCAGTAACCGGGGATTGGGGGGTGGGAGGGAGAGGGACCCTCCAGTGCCAGAAAAACTGATCGTTTTTCTGGCACTGGAGTTTCCCTTTAAGCTGAAGTTGTTCAGGTGACTATAGTGTCCCTTTAATAGAAAGTTATGTGTGCATCATGATTGTCACTTCTTGGTCTGAGTTTATGGAGGCTAGGAAGCTAATGATTTGAACCTAATGTAGGAACTTGAAATGTGAATCCCTATATTTTTCCTGTTATTTTATTACATATCTTAAAAATAAAAAATGGGTCACTCTAGTGTGGATTGTCCCTTTAAATTTGTTCTACACTTTCAAATAGGGTGATGCCGTGTAAATAAAATTACTTGCAGTATATTAAATGTATGATCACACGTTATAACTTATTTTCAAAGGAAAACATATGCCAGGTATGGTAACAACAAACAGGTAAAAAGAATATGAAACTGAAATTGTTGGGGGTAACAAATTACTGCTGCACACATCACTTCCTGCAGTGCTTTCCAGCAAAGTTCAGAGCATTTGAACTGTGTTCCCTCAGTCTACTGAAGACTGCAATTTAAAACACCCCACATTTTATCAAGGTATGGACATTTCTATCACCATGGCCTGTTGAGCACAAGTTACATGAATTGTGGTATTTTTTTTCAGGCTGGTTTTCATATAGAGTGTTGCTATAGTTTAAATCACTATTTAATTAATCACACGGCCTTTATGATATATTTGGATAGAAATTCACCTGGTTGTGATAACCTTTGAAGCTTCCATGCAGCAAACTGATTTAATATGAATGTGTCTGGTTTTAGTGGTGGTTCAATCCCACTTTATCACTGTGTGTAAGATGGTAACAGAATATAATTTAAATGGCTCTCTAAGGCAGGTTTCAGCATGAGTATTGTTATTTTTATTAACGACAAAACATCAATAAATTGTAATGGTGATTTTATTTTTAAATTGCATTTTGTAAGCTAATAGCATTTTGCTTAACCCCTTAAGAACACGTGACGTGTCATGATTCCCTTTTATTCCAGAAGTTTGGTCCTGAAGGGGTTAAGAAACTATAGTTTGTAATTCACTGCAATTTGTTATTTAGCAGTCTCCAGAGTCCACTTCATGCTTGCTGATTAGTTCTGTCAATCAGATTTCTAAACCTATTAAGAACAGAGCTGTTGGGCTAATTGATTAAAATCATGAACAACTCGGAACATCTTTAAGGGGTTAACACTCTGTTAAGCTGCCTAATTAGCAAGACAATGCTTGCACATGTGCCTACAGGTTACAAAATAAAATGACTACCTTGAGTTGCGAGTTCTTGAAGTTCCTTTAAGAGGTTTTGGTGTCGTAGAATGGAAATAATGCGTTCATCTGTAAAGAAAATTCAATTCCATTTTACTTTGTATCCAAGAAACCTGCAAAGTAGTCTTAATGGTTAGAACAGACACATCTGGTGAAATCCTTTGAGAACGCACTAAGATTAAATGTTTATGGACCCCAGCGGCAAATGAAAGACAATAAAAGTGTTCTTGATTCTCATACATATGACTCTATACCAACAGGTAGCACATTAACAGTGCAGAATTTATATGCTGTATGGTACTTACAACACTTAAATGTTACATACTGCAGGGCAGCACTTTTTTTTTTTTTTTTTTACATTCTTTATTTTTACTCGACAGACAAAGCAAGTATACATTAACTGTTGGGCTTTCGCAGAAGCCAACTGAGATACAGTTCGTGAGAAAAAAAAATAATCCGCTTGAACAATACAGACCGAACGGTATAACTCACGCCCATTCCTGGACCTTTTGTGGCTTGCCTCCTATCGAGGATATTTTCATTTTATTGAAATATGGAGCAGGTTTGTCAATGACCCATGGAGTCCCATGGAGTCCTTTTCGACCGGCCCGAGGGCTTATCTGTTACTTCAAACCTTTCAATCATTTCTGGTAAAAATTTAAAATGAAAAATAAAAAAGTCTGCCCCCCCCCCTGAAATCAGGGGGGCGGCTCTAGTGAAAAAGAGAAGAAAGCTCAAGCTAAGAGAGGAATAGTGAAAGAAACGAAAAATCAGTTACAGGAATAGACTAGTAAAAAGGAGAAAGAGGGGGGGGGGCTTCTATTGTCGCATCGGGTCCCCTCTCACTAACCAATCCCCGTCAGTCGCTATTTGAGCCCAATGCGCTGTTGTCCCATGGTTAGGGCAGCACTTTTAATGTGTTGCCCATCAATATGTACAAGTGATTTGTGTTCAGAAAAACATGGTGGATCTGACAAACGTAGCTGGGTCCCTGGTTGTGGAAAGTGAAACCAGGTTATTCACTAAAGAGAGAATTGTCACAAATCTTTGGTGAATTGCAAAATTAAGGCCGTAACAGATGAACGGGAAACAGTTGAATGTTAACAGTTTGATTATTTTGGCCTAAATTTTATATTCACTTTGAATACTAACTTTAGTGCATAAACCTGATATTGTTGAGTCCTCATGAGTCCATTCCTAGCCAAGATAATGTAATAATAAAACAACACTGCTTTGGTGCCATAATTATCAAAGGGTACCGGATCGTGTTCATCTGTATTCCATTTTAATATATTTTTCTGCTTTTATATGGTAGTGAACATGTAAGTCTACGTAGTTGTTGAGGTATAACGGCTGGCTAGGTAATGATAGCTGCAGGTAACATAATTTGGAAAGACAGACGCTTAATACCAGCATAATGAGAGAAACTCCTAATTATCTATTTAAGTGTAGCGAAATGGATTTGCATAACATATTTACTGTTGTTCGGCTGTCCGTACCTCCTGTGTTCAGTTCCCGAACAGAATATGTGTGGTCCCCTCGAACACCGACCACCCCTGGCTGTTAACAGCAAATGAGCAATTACCCCAAGTGCTTTACCTGGGTGGCCACCATTCGTATATACGAATACACATGCTCCAAAAAGTGGCAACCATTTTGTCTCCAGAATGCAGGTAGCGGTACTTGGTCGTTAGGTGTATGGAACTCTGTCGGCTACACTACTCTGTGAATGCTGGGGAACCTTGTGCTACTGCCCTTTCAACTTCTGTAACAGTTAGGAGAATGGCGTTTGGGAGAAAGGGACTACCGAACAAGGTGAACATTCGCTCCCTAAAAGCCAGGGGAAGCATTCGTCAGTGTTCGCACAGGAGCCCCCAAAAGAAGACCGGCCGTTGACTTGTTTTCTGTGGAACTGTTTTCGGGTACCACCTCGTGGCTGGCCGGTTAAAACTTTACCCAAAAGGTGATTCTGTTCTACCGAAGGGAACTGAGCACTATTTTAACAACTTGGAAGCTCAGACCCAAACTATTTGAGGGTATGACTTTTGCGGGGTTCCTGTATAATTTTCCTATTTTTTGGGGTGTTTTGTGATATTTTGTGTGACTTTCTGTAATTGGGAGATAATTGAGTTATCCTGCTTTGGACTCAATTATCTCTCAGACTCAAGAGATGGAGGGGAGGGACTTGTGCAACTCTCTATGGAGACCCCATGCTGGGGGTCTGTATATAAAAAGCAGAGTGTGTTTTGTTTTTTTTTGTTTGTTTGTTTTTGTCTGTTAAAGTAAGACAACCTTTTTTTTTTGTTGTTGTTACTGATTGTTGATTATACAGACTCTTATTATGTATTTAGGTGACTCATCCTAGTATGAGTCTTTTGATTTTAAAATATTTTCCAGTTTATGGGTTGTTTACCATATGCCTTATCTTATCCCATAGACACTTTCCCAGCATGGTTTTAATGGATGTGTAGTTGCAGTTCTGATAGTAAATTCTTATAAATTATTATTATTACCGATATTTATATAGCGCCAGCATATATCGTAGCGCTTTACAATATTATCAAAGGGGGAGATTTAACTATAAATAGGACAATTACAAGAAAACTTACAGGAATGATAGGTTGAAGAGGACACTGCTCAAACGAGCTTACAGTCTATAGGAGGTGGGGTGTAAAACACAACAGGACAGGAACTGCTACCACAATGATGTTCTATATAGGTATAATAGGTATATAGGTACAGCAACTTTATGTCCTAGGTGGTAGGCAGTTTGTCTTTCTTCCTAGTTATTTACTCCATCTATATAATGCATTACGAATAACGAGGGTCACTTCTATAATGGATTGTGCCTTTAAAAAATCAATCCACCATATGCAATATTGCAGAGCACACATGTAATGATATAGATTGAATCCACTCACCCCCTCTGAGAGTCTCCAGGCAGTCCTGACTGATTGGAATTGGACTTGGTTTTGACAATGTATCAGAAATGACTTCAACAATGCACTTCATTACCTGGGGAGGAGAGAGACAAGACAGGAATCAATGACTGCCGCGGAAAGACAATACGGAGTAATGACACTACAAAATCCTACTAATGTTCCATGTTTAGAGCCATCAATGGACACTAAAAGAAGAAAGGCAAGTTTATTAAGCGATTAATTTCATTAGGATTGCTATATTCATAATTAAATACATATACGCAAAGCCACTTAAGTTTTGACACGTGTCATGAGTTGATTATAAATGGAAAAGAAATTAAAATGTATTTTTCTAAATTCTTGTTTATTAAAAGCAATAATAAAATCTAATCAAATACTAGGTTGCAAATCCCCAGTTTTTTTTTTAGCTCCTGTTGTGATCTCTGCCCAGACCAGAAATGTGCCATAGCTGGTGCTTACTTAAAGGGACATTCCAGACCCCTAAAGCACTTTAGCTTGCCGAAGGGCTTTATGTGTGAAGAGTGCGTCCTCTTTAATTTTTACTAAAGGTGCAGATTTCAATAGAAATAGGCACTTTTATAAATTAAAATGGTTACAACCCCTGACATTCAAGTAGACAATAGGTAATGTTACTTCCTCGTTTGGTTAGCTCAGTGGAGCTAAACTCAAGAGGCAGCAATTGCCCTGAGCACCTGCCTTGCAAAGGCTTCTCATTGAGCTGCATTGGGAAGTCTGTGATTGGACAGTCACAGAAAGTCTGGGCGGGGTTAGAAGGGGAAGGTTTGTAAAAGGCTGCTGACAAGAGATCAGAAACTTTTGCAATATGTTTTTATCACTGGTGTATTTTTACTAAATAGTGATTTGAGTTTATTTGGCAAGTGGAGTGTCCCTTTAACTGCATATTGCTAGTTGCTCAGTGTACTGCATAAATTCTCAATGTCAGCTATGCTTTTGGTTAATTTGAAAATCACTATGTATTCTCACTTTGAATGACACTGCTAAATCATGGCGTCCTGTACAGTTTCATTGCTCTTACAAGGAAAACATGGAGGAGATTATTATTATTATTATTTTTTAAACTCCTCCAGCATAACTAACTGCAACCTAACCCACATTTTGCACCAAACATTTGGGTGCCTGGAGTGTCCCCTTAAATACATGTAAGGATATCGTTTGGAATGCAGCAAAATAAATCAAATCTGAGGGGTGTAGACAGCTACAGATATAGACGGTGGAAAGTACAATAGCTCCTCTCATATCTAAACCAAATTCCCTGTTTTTGGTGGATTTAGTTTGATATTATTAAACACAACTCTCCATACAGTTCCTACCCATGATGTGGCGACAGAACAAAATATAAGCAAGATTAGCCTGGAAAACATCATGACGTAATATATAGAAGTAATGACTGGTGAGGTTTTGGTGAGTTTCTATATTTTTCAAATTTACGATTTTTGCATTTACCAAACATCACCGTTTAGTGAATAAACCCCAATCTCCCCCTTCCCTCCCTTTGGTAATCCCAGCTACAGGCTGCATCTGATTCCCTGCTTAGAATGCCAATTGCCTGTTCAGAAGCGCAATAAATAATTGAAAACATCTATCAACATGCACTAACAATACTGTGTGACCCACATACACAAAGAGAGAAAAAGGGGAAACATTCTGGATCCAGAACATTATATATTAACCGTTTCATCCCACATTCATCCACAGGTGTTTTTTTTTTCCCATCTATGGAAAAATGCAGGTCCATGGGACATTATAGTTCACATTACATCTCTGATTTTAAAGGCATTGTATCAACACTGAATGTGCCTCCTATTCCGGATTAGGGATGCTCATCTCTGAGATTTTACCTTTGTGCTCAAAGCATCTAGTTCAAGAGTTGGCAACATTCGGCACTCCAGATGTTGTGGACTACGTCTCCCATAATACTCTCATAGGGCAAGCGTATCAAACTCTGACCCCCTCATATGTTGAACTGCAACTATCATCATTCTCTAGCCATTTATTTCGTAATAAGACTTCTGGGAGTTGAAGGCTATGAACATTTGGGTGACCAGAGTTGAGATCCCTGATCTAGGGTGAATTGTTAGCACAGAACTAACCGAAGGGTTTTGGATTCATATTAGCTAGAGAGCTAGCACTTTATGGCCTTGGTTAAAAGCATGCGTTGAGTTATGGGGTGGCACACTTTTATTTAGCACATACTTTGGGGCTGAGTACTGCTTTTGATATTCTTTACAGTCTTTAACAATCAAGCTGATGTTTACATGTATAGGATTCTCAAATATAGTCCAAAGACCTGACTACAATAAAAACAATCACTGATATTTAAAGAGCTAAGATGGACATTTTTGTCCATAATGATTTCGGCTTGAAAGTTGTGCTTTTTCCCCCTGCATACATAAAGCCTGTCTTGTACCTTCTGTAATATTATGCTACATTAACCATAACACAATTACTCCACTCCAGAGGCATTACTGAAACTGGCCAAGCTTTACAAATCTATATCACAGTACTATACTTTTAATGCAAGCCATTTAATATCTGATATATCTTTATCTGGAGATCTTTCATAAAATGGTCTGTGGAACAGAAAGGTGCAATGCCGTAGATGGCGTACAATACTATATGTGTCACAGGTAGTGGGATGGCATACTATAGTATGGTAAAGGATATCATTCAATCATAATATTTCAGATAAACGACTCACTAAACAGTGAATTTTGGTGAATCTGCATTTACATACATATCCTGATTTGATACAAAATAAAGGCTAAGGAAGATCGGGAAAAGCTGCTTTCCTCTCACAGAAAACTGCCACTCTATCAGTGGTGGGGTGGGAAAAATTGTCAGGAAAAGAAAAGGTGCACTGATGCACCACTTTTTTTTACATTTTTTTATTTGAATAGCTCAATAGTGCCACTAAAAGACCGCAGGTAAAATTTGATGTTGATGAAGAAAATATTGTTGCAAACAGAAAATGCTGCTAAAGCTAGACTTGTGCACGGCAGAAAAGTTTGGTTTAGTTGAATTGGTTTAGCCAAATGTTTGTTTTTAGACCGATTTTGGCGTTTCGGTTTGGGCAAATATCATATATGCAATAGTTTCGGGAAAAGCAATTCAGATGAACCAAAATGGTGTGCTAGTGTAAAGGAGCCTGTGTTCTGCACAATACATCTATTATGTATAGATTTAGAAGTACACTGATGGGCAGGTTTTTCGGCCACGTGGTTCACAGAAGTTAGAAATGGTAAACAATACTGGGGAAAAGAGAAGCAGTAAAAAATATGTATTACTATGGAAGTACGAATCAAACTAAACTGCTCGTCCTCTGGTAGTTATATTTGTCTCGTGATTCGTTCATATGGCTTTTTGGAGTTATGAAATTCGGCCAACTCTCCAATCGCTCAAAATTCAGACATTTTAAACTTATGAAACCAGCTGTGCTACTTTTTATTCATAACCACCATTGTTTCATATCTATGCTGACTCCCAAGTGAAAAGCACAGAGCTTATTACAAAGATTGACAACTTGCGTTTCATAGGTTGGCTGTTCGTTCTAGTTTGATTCCCAAACCGGGTGTTCTGTTCACACAGTGATGACTAACCATAGTCTGGTTAGCATCATAGAAAACATAGATCTGAAACAACTGAAGTGCTAAGCTCAGCATCACTGGCCTATGATTTATGAGTGTCCTAGTTATGTCATAACAGGTTTGTGATGTAGTAGCATGTTCCACATCACGTATGTCAAGCTACAACTTGTTCCTCATCTTATCACACTCCGATCTGGGACCCCCTATGACCAAGGTTTGAGGTCACTTAATGTGTGACCTGGCATTAGAGCAGCCGTCACTAGGATTATAGCTAAAAGCCCAGTTAGCCAAAATAAAATGGCTTATGTGATTCCAATTGCAAGCTGGAAATGTTATTTCTCCTACACTATAATGTGTAATGTCCCCGGTTTCCAAGGAGACTGTTTGTGACTGGCTCACTTGCCCCCATGCACACATCGCCTGTGATTCTGAGGGAGGCACTAACCAGGGATCAGCCGCCTAAAGGATATTACCCTTGTGAATTGGCCGAATAGGGAGGGTGAGGGTGTGACTTTCTGTCCGGCCTCCAGGTGACGCCAGAGACTTCTGATTGGCCACGTGATATCACAGAGGGGTGGATCTCTTCTCAGAAATAGCCGGGCTTCTGCCGAGGTATGTGCTGCTTTTGATAAAGGCACCGAAACCCGCGTCGAGCTGACACTTGCTTTTATTTTTTGGAAGGAATCCATTTATGCATTTTCTTGAGACTCTATGATGCTGCTTGATTAATTGATTTTCTAATTGTCTGTTTGATCAGGGGCACTGCCTCGAAGCAGTAAGCATTGGGGGAGAGCTGTTTAGAATAGCACTGGTTTGACTTTTATATTCATTAGTTCCATTTAGTATTGGTACATCTCCCATAATAAAGACTACTTTAATTTTTTCATTACTGCAGTTATGGCTTATGACCACTCATTTTTGTAATAAACACCACTTACTAGTAGTGGGCTGAATAGCGGATCTGCACCTTAATTGCTGGATACATTTCTGTAATCAAATTCATTAGGGATAACCACAGACCAACATTCATGCCTTGTTTGTATTGATAACTGGTATATTTTAAGCTTTTATCAAGATTTGATTATTTTTATATTGTGGTTAAACCAATTTACAATCTAATTGTTAGCTTTTCCAACCAGTGAGGACTTTTATGTTCTCTTAGAGGGGTTTGGGAATATGCTGCATGTTCTAGTCACAGGGGCTTCTCTAATGTGTAGTCACTTCTAAGATCCCCCTTTTTATTATAAGAAACCAAATAGTAGTATCCATTTGACTCATTCGGGAGTTATGGTGTTTCAGTTAATGTAGAGTATTCTTTTATCCATATACAATTTATCGCTTTAAATATGTATCAGTAGAAATATAATGCGAATAAGGTGTATGGGACTGTAAATTCATTTTTAGAAACAAATGTTTTTGTGGATCCTTGGATTTTAATTTACACTTGATCACTTTTTGGTTTTTTTTCTCACTGGATTTTATTTTCATGGAAATTATGTATAATTGTTAGCGTCTTTCTTCAGTTAATAAAGACTTCGAATACATTTTAATGGTATCGCTCTATCTAACTCCTGTTGGATTTCTATGAGTTTGTTAATTTCTCCTGCACTCAATACCGCATTAAAAGCTAAGACAAGGACAAATACATTATTACTTATTTGAGACAACAGGGATTGCATGTATGTGTATGTATTTATAATATAGATTATACATAAAGAGATAATATAGATCAGGGGTAGGCAACCTACGGCACTAGTGCCATGCACGGCACTCGAGGTGTCTTCGCACGGCACTCAAGGCTGCTAGAGCCAAACAGGGTCTGACCTATCAGGAGTCTCATTGAAACTTCAGATATCTGCTAATACAAAGAGGTGGTGAAGGACAATCCTCAATTTATGCATTGCAGCACTTAGAGGAAGTGATCTCAGATCACTTCCTCCCAGCACTTGTGAATGGAAATCCACACTGTAGTAGAGCAGCCCACAGCTGATGTTGCAGCTCCTGTCCTTGACCTGTACCTGGCCAGCCTGGTCCCCACTGGAACCCAGGGAAGCCACCCACACTGCTAGATATACACAAACCTGCAGAATAAGCCTCCCCTCATACAAATAATACGAACAGCCCACACACAAACAGACACACAATCCCCACAAACGCAACACCACTAACAATCTACATACATGCACACAATCCCACATGCAAAATCCTCATACACAGCCCACATTCATATGTATCATACACGATGCCATAAACTACTAATGAACATATACAATATAATAGCTCATATACGCACAAATACAATGATACAAAGCAATTACAGTATAAATAACAAGCAGAAAACGGCAGCACACACACACCTCAATTTAAAAAAATAGGATCGGCAGGGCCGTTTGAAGGAATTTGGGGGCCCCAAGCAAAATGGACATGGAGGCGCCTCCCCTCCCCCCCCGCACGCAAAGCCTACAGGAACCACAGCATAGCCATACAGTTTAAGTTCACCCACACTTTATATAAATAAAAAAGGTTTACAGTGCAAATACTGCTGTTGCATATAATGTGCATAAAATTTGAACATTTTCTACAATTGAAAATTCCCTGTGTTCTCCTCATCTCCCTTTCTCCTCACCCCCTCCCTGTGTTCTCCTCATCTCCCCTTCTCCTCACCCCCTCCCTGTGTTCTCCTCATCTCCCTTTCTCCTCACCCCCTCCCTGTGTTCTCCTCATCTCCCTTTCTCCTCACCCCCCTCCCTGTGTTCTCCTTATGTCCCCTTCTCCTCCCTGTGTTCTCCTAATCTCCCCTTCTCCTCACCTCCCCCTCCCTGTGTTCTCCTCACCCCCCTGTATTCTTCTTACCCCTCCCCCCTGTGTTCTTTCTACTCCTTTCCCCTCCCTATGTTCTTCTTACTGCCCCCCTGTTCTTCTTACTACTCCCCCCTGTTCTTCTTACTACTCCCCCCTGTTCTTCTTACTACTCCCCCCCTATGTTCTTCTTACTACTCTCCCCCCTATGTTCTTCTTACTACTCTCCCCCCTATGTTCTTCTTACTACTCTCCCCCCTATGTTCTTCTTACTACTCTCCCCCCTATGTTCTTCTTACTACTCTCCCCCTATGTTCTTCTTACTACTCTCCCCCCTATGTTGTTCTTACTACTCTCCCCCCTATGTTCTTCTTACTACTCTCCCCCCTATGTTCTTCTTACTACTCTCCCCCCTATGTTCTTCTTACTACTCTCCCCCCTATGTTCTTCTTACTACTCTCCCCCTATGTTCTTCTTACTACTCTCCCCCCTATGTTCTTCTTACTACTCTCCCCCCTATGTTCTTCTTACTACTCTCCCCCCTATGTTCTTCTTACTACTCTCCCCCCTATGTTCTTCTTACTACTCTCCCCCCTATGTTCTTCTTACCAGGGGCGGACTGACAGGTCGGGCAGATCGGTCACTGACCGAGGGCCCGAGTCAGTCAGGGGCCCGGCAGTACAGCCATGCTTCTGCTGTGGAGGTCAGAGATCTCCACAGCAGAAGGAAGTTAAAGAAAGTGCTGTAAGAAGGTTGCAGGGGGCCCATAATGAGTCGAAGGGCCCCTGCAACCCATCAATCTGCTAATACCTCCCCCCCATCATTCAGTGAGAGACCTGGCAGCATACCTCTCACTGCCACTCTGCCAGGTCTCCTCTAGCTCTGCCTGCACAGTGCTCCGGGAGGGGGGCAGGAAGTGACATCACCCGCTGCTTCCCTCTCACACGGAGCACTCACAGCATGGATGGAGGGTGAGAAGAGCAGCCTGGCCTGACAAGTGCTGCTTCAGGAGATGGAGGGAGAAAACATCAGATTTTACAGGTAAGCAGGCCCACACTGCCCCCCCCCCCATGCACACACTGCCCCCCCCCCCATACACACACTGTCCCCCCCCCATACACACACTGTCCCCCCCCATACACACACTGTCCCCCCCCATACACACACTGTCCCCCCCCATACACACACTGCCCCCCCCATACACACACTGCCCCCCCCATACACACACTGCCCCCCCCATACACACACTGCCCCCCCATACACACACTGCCCCCCCATACACACACTGCCCCCCCATACACACACTGCCCCCCCCATACACACACTGCCCCCCCCCATACACACACTGCCCCCCCCCATACACACACTGCCCCCCCCCATACACACACTGCCCCCCCATACACACACTGCCCCCCCATACACACACTGCCCCCCCATACACACACTGCCCCCCCATACACACACTGCCCCCCCCATACACACACTGCCCCCCCCATACACACACTGCCCCCCCATACACACACTGCCCCCCCATACACACACTGCCCCCCCATACACACACTGCCCCCCCCATACACACACCCCCCCATAAACACACTCCCCCCCCATACACATACACTGCCCACCCATACACATACACTGCCCACCCATATACACACACACTGCCCACCCATATATACATATATACTGCCCACCCATGTGCATACACTGCCCACCCATATATACACACTGCCCACCCATATATACATATACACTGCCCACCCATATATATATATATATATATATATATATACACTGCCCATCCATATACACACACTGCCCCCCCATACACACACACTGCCCCCCCATACACACACTGCCCCCCCATACACACACTGCCCCCCCATACACACACTGCCCCCCCATACACACACTGCCCCCCCATACACACACTGCCCCCCCCCCATACACACCCTGCCCCCCCATACACACCCTGCCCCCCCATACACACACTGCCCCCCCATACACACACAGCCCCCCCATACACACACTGCCCCCCCCATACACACACTGCCCCCCATACACATACACTGCCCACCCATACACATTCACTGCCCACCCATATACACACACTGCCCACCCATATACACACACTGCCCACCCATATATACATATACTGCCCACCCATGTGCATACACTGCCCACCCATATATACACACTGCCCACCCATATACATATACACTGCCCACCCATATATATATATATATATATATATATATACACACTGCCCACCTATATATACACTGCCCACCCATATATACACTGCCCACCCATATATATATATATATATATATATATATATATACACACTGCCCACCTTTATATACACTGCCCACCCATATATATATATATATATATATATATATATATACACACTGCCCATCCATATACATACACTGCCCACACACATATATATATATATATATATATATATATATATACACACACACACTGCCCAACCATATATACGCATACACTGCCCACGCATATATACACGCACACACTGTCCACCCATATATATACACACACACACTGCAGACACTGCCCACCCATTGATATACACACACTACATACACTGCCCACCAATATATACACACACACACACACACACTACATACACTGCCCACCGTTATATACACACTGACTGCATACGCTGCCCACACATATACACACACTGCATACACTACCCACCCATATATACACATACACTGCCCACCCATATATACACATACACTGCCCACCCATATACACACACACACACTGCCCACCCATATACACACACACACACTGCCCAACCATATATACACACACACACACACACTGCCCAACCATATATACACACACACACTGCATACACTGCCCACCTATATATACACCTTACACACACGGCCTGCCCACACATACACTGCCCCCACACACACCATACACATACATACATTGCCCTAACACACTGCCCTCCCCATGCACACACTGCCCCCACACCATACACATTCACACACTGCCCCCCATACACACATACACTGCCAAAACACACACACACCCTACACATTCACTCACTACACCTCCCCCCCCCCACACACACACACTGAACCTTTCACACACACTGCACCACTCACACACACCACTGCTCCTATGCCCTACTACAGCCTCATGTCCCAGCAGACCCCAGGTAAGTTGTCAAACTGTTCTCAAACGGTTTGACTACTTACTTTAAAATTCTTTTTAACATTTACTTAGTCCTTAGGCACCCAGACCACTTCAGCTCAATGAAGTGGTCTGGGTGCCAGGTTCCTCTAGTTTTAACCCTGCAGCTGAAAACATAGCAGTTTCAGAGAAACTACTATGTTTCACTAAGGGTTAATCCAGCTTCTAGTGGCGGTCTCACTGACAGTTCGTTAGAGGCGCTTCCGCGATTCTCACTGTGAAAATCACAGCGAGAAGACAAGCTGGACGTCCATAGGAAAGCATTTAGTAATGCTTTCCTATGGGCGGTTTGAATGCGTGCGCGGCTCTTGCCGCGAATGCGCATTCGAATCTGACGTCGGCAGAGGAAGGAGAATTCCCCAGAGCCGAGGGAGCCCGGCTCTACTCTAATATTATAGTGCTGCTTTAATATTTTGTCTTCGAAGGGCCCTGGACCTAATTTTGTCCGGGGGCCCAGAAGGCTGTCAGTCCACCCCTGCTTCTTACTACTCTCCCCCCCATGTTCTTCTTACTCCCCTCCCTATGTCCTTCTTACTCCCCTCCCACCCTCCCTGTGTATTTCTTATTCCCCTCCCCATGTCCTTCTTACTCCCCTCCCCCGTATCCTTCTTACTCCCCCGCCTATGTTCTTTTTACTCACCCCCCCCCCCCTCCCTATGTTCTTCTCACCTCCCCTTCCCTGTAGCTAGGCCGAGCTCAGGGTGCACTTCCTGTCAGTCTGGCCGGGAACAGGAAACTGAATCTTCTGTACCGCGTGGTACCCGGACGGACTGACAGGAGGAAGAGGACCTCGGCCACGCTACAGGGAAGCGGAGGTGACGAGAGAGGCAGTGCTGCAGCCGCCTGAGGCTCTCTCTATAGAGCACTCAGGCGGCTGCAGCCTTATAGGAAGCACCGGCCCTGCTTGTGGGCCCAGGCCAGCTCGTGGCCCCAAACAATTGCTTGGTTAGCTTGCCTGGTAGCGACGGGCCTGAGGATCGGCACGCTATGGGACATCACAATCCTATATCGGCACAGTGCTGCTAAAAGGTTGCCTACCCCTGATATAGATAATACATAAAGAGGGATTGGAAATGGAACTGATCCTAGGTTAGGCACAAGATTTTCAAAGTCAGATTTACAGGGTAATTGATGATGAAAATATTTAATCCCTTAGATCCTTTTGCCTTTTTATTTATGTTCACAATTGTTGGAGTAGGCAAATACTAATAATCCAACACGCGGTGTTCGAGTGTTCTTCAACCCCTTAAGGACCAAGCTTCTGGAATAAAAGGGAATCATGACATGTCACACATGTCATGTGTCCTTAAGGGGTTGAAGGGATTTTGTTAATTTAGTTTTACTAAGTATTAGATAACAATTGAAGAATGAGTCCACAAGCTATGACAAGTTTAAAAAACATAAAATAAATGTAAAAATCTAAATGTTCAAAACCATTGCACGTCTATGTGGATTGTTGGTAATTTAAAGTGAATTAAAAATTTTGGGTTAAAACATAACTGACATTGTTCCCCATTTAAGCCATTGTTTTTTGTTTTTTTTCAAAAGGGACTGAAAATGCTTTAGTCCTCACCTATCTTGTACATTAAGCACAAAAACAACTTTATGCAGTCTCACTGCTTAATTTTCTGCCATTTAGGAGTTAAAGGAATTATTCAGCCCTAGGCTCCCCTGGCTGTGACTCTCACAGTCTCCATGAAAAAAAAAGCATTTTATTTTTAATCAGATGTGACAGCACAGTATGTTTACTTTTGAGGTTCTTATCTTATGCTCTAATTAAGCACACATAGAAGGATATAGCAGGCTATTGGCAGAGCAGGAGATAAGCATCTCCTATATTAAATTAAACAGACTGTATAGTAAAAAGTTTAAACATTAGATCTCTCTTTAAAGGAAATGTACAAGGAGACTGTGTAGGTCTGATAGAGGGGAGGTGTGGCTAGGGCTGTATAAACATATGGCAGAGAATTGAACAGTTAAACTGCAGGGGCATGATCTATACACCAAAATCACTCCATTAAGCTAATTTTGTTGGTGCCTTTAGTGTTCCTTTAATTTTCAAAAACAAATATTACATTTAATGACATATGCAAGAATAGGGACTGGGTGCAACCTTTATTTTATGCTGATCCCTCACTTCCCATTAACATTATCTATCATGCTGGTGCGTTGCATACACCAACATGGTGGAATGGCGTGAAGTGGCTCTTGATGTTGATAAAACTTGGACCATGGGGCCAACACTGGAGTTTAAGTTTGGGAAGAAACTTTGAATGAAATCATTAGGAAAATTATCATTTGTGCCGTTGTTGCTACAGCGACTGTGTCTTTGATCTCCTTTCAAAGCTTTGGGTAAACAGGTGTCTTCTTCGCTGCATTGTAAACATTATGTTAATCCCATTATCTCTTTCTAACACAACCACACGCACATCGCATATCGTACGACGACAACAGGAAACCGCAGAGCATTTCAACTTTATCCCAGTAATCTGCATCACATTAAACACTGCTTTCCCCAAACCTGCATAGCATACAATGTTGTTACCTGTAATCTACATCACATTAAACACTGTAATGCTCTGCACTAATCTGCAGAGCATTATAATCTTTAAAATTATAAATGCCAACCAGAAAGACTATACCCTGATTTTATCCACCATTGCAGCATTTGGTGTCACTTACCCACTTAACATTGTACCCCGTGACCTGCAGAGCATTACAGCCTGGCACATGTACCCTGCAGAGCTTTGCAGCTCAGAACAGCAGCAAATGTTTTTTTGTTACTAGTTGCGTGCAGAGCTTTGTTACTTCACACAGAGGGTTGCTGCGTATTGCTTTTGGTTGCCAGATTTCCATAGAGAATTGCTTGTTGCTGCCAGGACCATACACAAAATTGCACCCCATTACCAGCGGCAAATAAGGTATAGAAAGGTGCTGCCAAAAGCCTGCAGAGCCTTTGTTTCCTAATTTCAGCACGTTGCAGAGCCAACAACATTTAGAGACTATTGTAACCTCTATCTAGGACATTGCTCTGCAGGTTCTTTCCTGCGGTAGATCTTTGGCAACGTAACTGCAGAGCCTTGAAAACTCTATGGGACTCTGCATACCACATACAATTTGCACAAGTGGTTTGCAGAGCACTGTAATTTGCTAAAGAACCAGCGGAGCATTGTAATATGGTATCCACCTTCTCCCAGAATACAAACGCAGGTCTGCAGAGCATTGCATTCTTTTATCTGACACATGCAACCTTCAATGTGGACACAGCGGAGATCTGCAGAGCATTTAGCTATGCGATACACTCCTGCAGTGCATCACAGGCCAAGAAATGGCCTTTAAACTAATGAACGTCTCTTTCAAATAACTTGAGACAGTAAAATCTAATAACGTAGACGTGAAATCCCGTAAATGAAATTGAAATTCAATAATATTGATTACAAACTAAAACAGTCTAATTTTATCCCACATATATTCACACACGCTCACTGCGATAGGAAAGGGCATCGCTTCCCAATAATTAGATATTCTGATCTCAACGCCAGTCATACTTCCACGGGATTATTTACTAAAAAGAGAATTGTCAGGAATTCATAGTAAATTCAAAGTGAATTACTTAAACCAGAATAGCCAAATCAGAAAAAAAAAGTAAATTCAGCTTTGTTTGGCTATTTTGGCCTTAAATGTGAAATTCCCTGTGATTTCCTGACAGTTCGTACTTTAGTAAATGTTAATGTTGTCCAAACTGGAAGAGATATATATCCTTTTTGCAGATGATCTGGGCTAATGCACCTGGAAGGTCTAGAACAGGGCTGTCAAAACTGCTGCCCCCAGATGTTTCTGAACTACAACTCCCATGATTCCCTGGCTATCTGTTTCATTGAAAGAATCATGGGTGTTGCAGTTTGGCAACATCTGGGGGGCCGCAGGTTGGACAGGCCTGGTCTAGAACATCTCCATTTAATTGTGACATAAATCATTCTGATACATTGAGCTGAGAAGACCCAGTCCACTGTACAAGATCATAACATGATTGTAGGGATTTCTAAAAGTGGGGTGAATTTCTAATTCTGGGACAATTGCCATGGGAACCACTGGACTAGTCCAGCTGTTACTTTTGGTTTCCGTGGTAATTGGTGCAGTTTTAGAACTCTGTCCCAGTTTTGTGTTAGAGGCGCTTTTCTAAATCCCTTTGATGTCAATGAGGTTGTCTGGATTTGAAGAAGATCAACACTTTGAAAGATAGAATGAATATAGTTACTAAACTAAAGTAGCTTTAATATCTCCCCATTACCCAACTATTTGGATTGCTTGCTAATCTGTTAATTTTGTGTAGTATATAAAATTAATAAACAAAATGTGCTCAAGATGCACCAACAGTCTGTCTGTCAGTTTACTCATTGAAATAGAATTTAGTGATGGCTGAATCCTGGATTGTTGGAATGCTTTGAGGAGTTTGACCCAAGGATCCAAGTATTTTATTTCCTAACTAAGTGTTTTTTTTTGGAGATATAGGCAGAGGTGGCTCTAAAGTTTCTACATGTAATACAGATGGTGCATTAACAAAATGAACTCTCACTTATCTCTTTCTGTAGGGAGCAATGACCTGTTGTTTTAATTAAGTCTAATTTTTTTTTAGGTTTTGAAGTTGTATATCTATAATACAATATCATTTTTGTTGTGTGTGTATTTTTCTACCTCTTGCAACATCCGATCATTTTTACAACATTCTGACTTGTGCATCTTTGCTTCATTTGTAAAATTAAAGGTATCTTAATGTACAGCCATGTCCCTCAATACCTGTGACAAAGATTTATAAAAAATACATCTCTTCTCTTTCCGTTTCTGCTTTGAGAAAAGCTAATGAAGGTTTGAGGAGGGTGAATGTTTATCCTTTAACTTTTTTTAATTCAAAGTGAAATTAACAGGATAGGTGTAATACAATTATTCTAGAAAAGATTATTGGACCGTATACATAATGGCCAGATTTTATTATAAGTCGTCAGTTTCTAAATCTGTAGTCATAATGTAACATAATAACAAACTTGTACATAGTTCGGTTTTCCAAGACTCGCATAGTCCATCAAATTAGAACCAGCAAACATCCTTGTAACCCCTTGGGGCCAATTACATTTAAGGCTGTCCTCCCCTTTTCTTGCAAGCAATACACTTTTTGTTTAGCATGGGTAGCTATCTGCAGCCTGGCTGTCAAATAAGCTGAAAATGCCATTTAACATAAGATCTTCATAGACCAGATTGCTATGGTGGAACAGTACCCTCATCGGTCATTCAATGGTTAAACATTCTCTCATCAGACATGTAAACTAAGCCGCCCAAGGGACCAGCACTGCTCACAGAGGTAATCATTGGTTACATCTACTCTCTGCAATGCATTATCATTTTAAAAATAGGCTTAGTAATGAGGTAGGTTTCATTTGATATTCAAATAGGAGCAGAGGTCTGCATACATTGTGCCAATGTTGGCCAAGCGAGCAAATAAAATGTATTCCAAATTTATATAAAATCCAGTTAGAAAGGAGAGAGGGGAAAAAAATGTGTTTTTGAGAGTTATTTAGATTGATGCTAATAATGCAATTGTTTAAAACTCACATTATTAATAGACTGTTTTGTTGGGAAAGGGTGGTAAATATATTTACTTGTAAGCTCATCATTCATATCATTGACCTATGAATGAGTCAATTCAGAAGGCTGCAACCCTACATTTTGAACAGGTTATCCAGTTGGTGCATCAACCAACTGACCTACCTTATATGATTCTTAGTTCTTTTAATGAATAATAATGCACCCACTGCCAGGACATGGGACAAAAACAGAGGTGTATGAAAGACTAGACTTGTTTATAGTGCAACTTGGTCAATATGATTATTTTTCCCTGTACAAGCATCTATAATGGCTGCCCAACAATGTCACACCATATACATCATGTTTATTCAAATATGAGACCTCCAGCTTTTAAGAGTACAATTGCCGTGAACCATTGGCACTCAAAAGCACAGCAGGTGTCTGGCAAAGGTTAATGGGTATTATAGCCTATGGGTGATAAGATATTTCAACATGCTTGGTATGCATAAGGTCAATGTGAAATCTGTTTATTTCAAATACAGAACACCGAAATCTGGGTAAATAGGGGCATCCTCAGCTAAATAATATGCATATATTTCAAATGTAGTGACCAAACAAAATCTATTTATTCTGTGTGATTTTTGTAGAATACATGCAAGGGTCCTCTCTCTCTCTTTATTTAAATATGCTATTAAATGTAAGTAGATTATTCTTAGTACATGTTCCACTTATACTAATTCCACTGATAGAATAATTTAACTAAAAGACGTAATTTCCTAGAGGGGACTGGTCTTATTGACAAGATGTACAGACCAGCCAGTTAATCATAATCTGTAGAATAAAGTTTGTTGACTCACCTTACTGTCATCTTCACTGGCTGGACTGGATACAGGGAAGGACATTACTGAAAAATAACGATGGGTTTAATTAATATTTCATAACGAAGCATGGATATATCTTCCTTAATATACTTGGGATCACAGGAAGAGGTGTGTACGCAGACACATGTACACACAAATTTACCAAAACACACAGTTTAATTACTCTTATCGGCAAAAATGTTATGGTATAATGTAATAAAATAAAGAGATATTTGATCATCTATAATCAAAGAATACATATAAAATGACATATCTATATATTTTTAAATAAAACCTTTAACATCATGGCCGCTTACATTCGTGATCTGTTTTCTTTTGGTTTAAGAAAATAAATGTTTGCAAACGCAGTAATGATCTAATTCCCAGTATAATTTATCAGCAGTATAGTTGATGCACTGTGTGTGTCTTACTGCAATGTGTTCAGCTATTGGTTATTGTATCTCCTGCTAGAATGTGTTGGTATAATGGGTAAAGATGCAGAACAGACATATTTTGGAGCTGATGATTTGTTTAAATCAAGCACCATATCTATCCACAGACAAAGGATAAATCACTTGGGGGGAGGAAGGTGACCTTGTAGAATCCTTTCCTGCAGTGTTTAGTTGGATCCTTTGAATTGTATCTGTGCTGAGATAGCCATCCAAACTCCAGCCTAATCCTACTTAGTGGTGAGTCTGTGTCTCCTTTCCTATTAGGTCATCTCAAGGTGTTGAACTGCATCCAATAAGCACAGAGTCCCAGCTGCTGCAGTGAGGGTCTAGCTGCTGTCCTTAGTGCTGAAAGGACAGTGACTGCAGATTGCAATGTCCCCATCAGTGACTAAGCACATCCTTACCTTGCATTGCACAGAGGGCTAGGCAGATCACCCCTAAAGAAGGCATTTTCTGTCCCATTCCACAGGCAGTGTCTAATTTCTTTTTGGAGGGGGTGAATTATGTAATCCTTTGCTCAGTGCCCAAATCCTAGAAATAAAAAATAAATAGAAGGACAATTTGTTACATGAAGAGCAAGCAAGGCTTTTTAAAATGCTGATGAGCAGAGCTGTGTCTGTCTGTAGAATTCTCTGTGGAGGGGATGATCTGTCAGTTACCTTGCTCTGCCTTCTCCTGTTGAAGCCTATTGAGCACTGCAGCACAGCCTGGCTTATATATCCCAGCCTCAGTGGAAGTGACATCACACCCAGTACAGCCCCCACCCCCCCATATCAGGAGTAGTTGGGAGGGGGCTCGGGGCTGCTGAAAAGGGTCTAGCTTTTGTGATGGAGCAATGTCAGCAGTGAGAGAGTTAATGAGAGAAATACATTCTTTTTACAGAATTCATCGTGAGATCAGCACATTCCATCTATCTATTGCCTTCACACCTTCATTACAGAGCCATAATAATATAGCCCCATACTAATACTATGGACTGATAGCAGACTGATGGATTAACCCTCTGAGTGCTGGAGGGGATGTCATGGCTTACAAAGAAAAAAAGACAGGGGAGATTTGCATTTTCTGATATTTATATATTCTAATATTTATTTTTCCAATGTATTTACTAGAAAGAGACCAGACTGGCTTACCAAAGGGATGGACTCTGTAACCCTGGGAGGAATTAAATATCCCCAGGATGTAATCTATGTCCCTTTGTAATAGTTACTTTGTGTGGTTTATCTTGTGCAGCAGGTGACAGGATCCAGCTATTGTCCAGTTTGGTTCAGTGCTGAAACAAGATTATACCTACATTCTGTCAGGATGCTATTAACTCCTTGTAACCCGAGATAGTGGCTGTGGGCATGCAGTATGGCAGTCTGTAGCTGGGATCTCACACTGATCTCTAGTCCTTTGAACAAATCATAAGGAAAAAGACTGTGGGTGTTCTGATTATTATTTTGTGAATGGACAATACATTTAGATAGACATTGTGCAGTGTTGTGGGATACGTGGGGGCGCACTGACATTTAACCCCTTAAGGACACATGACATGTGTGACATGTCATGATTCCCTTTTATTCCAGAAGTTTGGTCCTTAAGGGGTTAAATGACAGATGAAGCTGGCCCTATCACTCACAGACAACCAGTACAAACCCACAGAGATACTACATACATGGTTTCCTATTGGTAAATGTCTCTTCAGCTATTGCTCTGTTCTCTCTGACATGTTACCCTTCTCGCTTCCATTGGTCTCTCTCTACCACATCTATTGCTCTCTGTACCCCTCCTCATACCCTGCCTATGGCCTTTTTCAGTGGGTAACACGTCCTATCCCAGGCCTTTACCCCCTTACTTTCCCCCTCCCAGTCCTGGGTGACTGCTGATGGAGACTCATTCTCTGTGGCAACAGGAGAGGGCAAGCATCAGCCACTAGTGTCGGCACACTGGGCCCCATTACTATGCGGTGGGTTGCTTGACAAGGTTGGGGCTCACTGCTTGGCTCCTGTATGCTAAGCTTTCTGCACTGAGATACAGTGAGGTCATGGGTGTGATGTCACCAGTGTGCTGATCAAGGATCCTGACACATGCATTTCTCTTTTTTTTTTCCCCTCTCTCACTTTTTCTCTCTCTCGTTCGCTTTCTTTCTCTTGCTTTCTGTCTCTCTTGCATGCTTTTTCTCTCACTCTTTGTGCATTTTCTCTTGCACTTTCTGTCTCTCACTTTCTCCTCAATTTATCTCTTTTGCTTTCTCACTTTCTCTCTCCATTGCTTCCTCTCTCTCTCTCTCTCTCATGCTTTTATTTTCTCTCTCTCACTTTCTCCTCAATTTATCTCTTTTGCTTTCTCTCTCATGCTCTCTCTCATGCTTTTATTTTCTCTCTCTCACTTTCTCTCTCTCATGCTTTTATTTTCTCTCGTTCGCTTTCTCTCTCTCGCTTTTTGTCTCTCTCGCATGCTTTCTCGCTCTCTCATGCTCTCTCTCTCATGCTTTTATTTTCTCTCTCTCACTTTCTCTCTCTCATGCTTTTATTTTCTCTCTCGTTCGCTTTCTCTCTCTCGCTTTTTGTCTCTCTCGCATGCTTTCTCGCTCTCTCATGCTCTCTCTCTCATGCTTTTATTTTCTCTCTCTCACTTTCTCTCTCATGCTTTTATTTTCTCTCTCTCGTTCGCTTTCTCGCTTGCTTTTTCTCTCTCTCGCATGCTTTCTCGCTCTTTCTCTCACTCTCTCTCATGCTTTTATTTTCTCTCTCTCATGCTTTTATTTTCTCTCTCTCTCGCTTTTTGTCTCTCGCATGCTTTTTCTCTCACTCTCTTGTGCATTTTCTCTTGCATTTTCTGTCTCTCACTTTCTCCTCACTTTCTCTCTCTCTCTCTCTCTCTCTCTCATGCTTTCGCTTTCTCTCTCTCTCTCATGCATTTATTTTCTCTCTCTCACTTTCTCTCTCTCGTGCTTTCTCTATCACTTTCTCTCTCGTGGTTTCTCTATCACACTCTCTCTTTCTCTCTCGTGCTTTCTGTATCACACTCTCTCTTTCTCTCTCGTGCTTTCTCTATCACACTCTCTTTCTCTCTCGTGCTTTCTCTATCACACTCTCTCTTGCACTTTCTCTCTTTTTTCCCTCTTTCTCTCTCCCCCCCCCTTTTTTCTCTCCCACCCTAGCAGTTCATATAAGGCAGGGGTTCTCAATCCAGTTCCCAAGGAGTTGTAGCATGCTAGAATTTATCATCAATCCCACCACTGGATTTTCTCCAAATCCTGGTGACTTACTGCTCCTGGATGACTGTCTGGGAAGTAATGAAAGCCGTCATAAATGAATTTAGCACTTTCATTCATTTAATAACTGGGATCAGTGTTAAATTGTATAATCTGAACCTCTTAGAGTGTAAGCTCTTGAGCAAAGCCCTCTTTGCCTCTTGTTATTCTTCCCATTGCTTTATCATTTATGTGCTATCGTAAAGCAAAGCATATGTATGTATTACATGCACAATATCCCATAATGCCTAGAATGGGGGCAATGTCACAGTCATTGGTGTGTTTATCAACGCTTTTATAATTATATATTGTCAATCACTAAATCAAATTACTTAAATAAAATATAAACTATACCTGCTAAGAATCAATTGTGTGCCTTATGGTGTATTCTCTCTCACATTATACTTTAGGATTTATTCACTAAAGTCTGTAAGGAATTATAGTGAATTAAAATCCAAATTGCTAAGTGAAGACTAAAATAGCTGAGCTGCCACTATAGAATTTTTCTAGATCAACTATGTAAACCTAAATACTGTGAATAGTGAATAAACTTGCTTGTAATTTTTTAGTCATAATTATACTGTTAAACTGTTCAGCAGTCTTTGATAATTGTAATAATAAATCTCACTCCCCTCAGAACTTTAAGATATTGTCACGTATTCAACCTCACCTTGTGGTGTTGGAAATGGGAATTGCCTTCTTAGCAGTGATGGAGGTGCCGCTCAGCGGTCCGGCACTTGTATACCTGACTGCTGCAGCATATTTCTAGACGGTGGCTGCTGCGGATCCACACTATATTATAGCCCCACGGTAATTATGGCATCTACGTGCATGTGACGTCACGTAATAGACGTGCACGCACGTTTAGGGGTCAAAGGCTGGTTACAGCCAATCGGATCTGGAAGAGGGTTATTTAAACTAATTTCTCCTTTCACTCATTGCCCTGTAGTGGTTTTCCTTAGTTGGTGATCCGAGAGTGTGTTCCTGAGCGTTTATTTCTGGTTATTGAATTTGGCTTCGTTTTGACTTCCTAGTACTCTGGTATCCTTGACTTTTGGCTTTCCCTCATCGTTGTGTCTCCTTCTGTGTCCCTGACCTCGGCAAGTATTCTGACTTTTCCTTGGTACATTAAGACCGGCCATTCTAAGGCCTGGTAAGACATTACCTTTAACCTTGGTGTGATATAATTCTACGTGCTGGATCACCTAGTAATCCTGACAGATATGCAAGTCACCCGCTTTCCTCCCAAGAGATGTGCCAGTTGTATTCTAAACAATTTGTGAAGATTTAGATAAGGGTTATTCTAAGCAATGATGAGGTGGTGAACTGCATGCTGGGATATACTTTCCAAGCAAAACTGAATATTTAAGAAACTGCTAAATTGCTTTTGCAAAAATATATGAACACAACATATTGACAAGGTTTTGCCATACTGAGTTTAAAAAAAAAAAATTTAAACAGGTGTCACAAAAAAAAGTAAATGATCTGTTATGGGTAACTTTCTTTACATGATCTATTTTGGAAATAGAAATTGGCCCAAGGTGTGATTAGATTCAGTAAGTAACAATGAGGATAGATTGTAATCTGCTGTTTCAGAGTTTATTGCATTAGATTAGAGGAATAACAGCATGGCAGATGTGTTGGTAATCTGATATGCCCTGAGGGGCTGACTCTTAAAACTCAGAATTTTTGTGATTTTCAAACTTTAGTGTAATTTAACCAGGCCGTCACTATAGCGGAGTTACAGGATCTAAACAAACCATTACTTTTTGCCTAAACTTTACAGTTTTAAAATCATTTGGTGTTTAGCAACTAAGCACCTGTGTATTCTTAAAATCATCCTTTTTCAAACCTCCTTTAAAAATATTTTTTTTCTATTAATTGGAACCCAAATTCCATACACTGCGTTAGTCTGACCACACATTCTTCAGTTTTAAAATAAGCTTCTTCAATGCACTATATAACAAACTTAATTCTGCATTGCTTGGCTTCAGCTTCAGATGTTTCTCCATTGCACTTGAGAAGACAGAGCTGCTACAGTAATCCATTTATTGTGAGTAGTTGCCTGTGGCCTAATGAACTGGATGTGTCTGTTCCAACTACTGAGAGACCCAATGAAATAGCATGGGGGCTCAATTTTAGGTTCCAGCCCAGGAGTTAAAGGAACACTATAGTCACCTAAATTGCTTTAGCTAAATAAAGCAGTTTTAGTGTATAGATCATTCCCCTGCAATTTCACTGCTCAATTCACTGTCATTTAGGAGTTAAATCACTTTGTTTCTGTTTATGCAGCCCTAGCCACACCTCCCCTGGCTATGATTGACAGAGCCTGCATGAAATAAAAAACTGGTTTCACTTTCAAACAGATGTAATTTACCTTAAATAATTGTATCTCAATCTCTAAATTGAACTTTAATCACATACAGGAGGCTCTTGCAGGGTCTAGCAAGCTATTCAAATAGCAGAGGATAAGAAAATCTTAATTAAACATAACTTGCAATAAAGAAAGCCTAAATAGGGCTAAATAGGGCTCTCTTTACAGGAAGTGTTTATGGAAGGCTGTGCAAGTCATGTTCTATACATCAAAACTGCTTCATTAAGCTAAAGTTGTTCAGGTGACAATAGTGTCCCTTTAATTAATTTAACTGCAAAATCCATCCACATATACAACAAACTGATGATGCTAAACTATGCCTCTAGTGCATTCTTGTTAAAAATAATGGCTTGTTAATCATTCAGTCTTGTCTGATGTGTAAGAGGTAAGAGTAGCACTTACGTACTCCTGGTCTATTTTGCCATTTTTAAACAAATACTTAAAAAAAAAAAAAATTTCTTATGCATTTACGTGCATTTTCAGTGCACCTTATTAGTTAGAGGCAGCTACTGTCACCCATGTCCTATAGTGACATCCTGACCTAGAGCTATTTATACGTCTCACTGCCTTCTATAGTATCTGCAGCTTTTGACTATAGGAGATTGAGGTAAACTGGGGCACTTTTTTAAACCACCAACCCGTTCATAGTTTTAGTTGCCTTGTTTATTGAGTTCTCTGGTTTTATTTAAAGAGACACTAAGGCATGGAAATGTTTTTATGGTGCGTAGGTGCTTGCTTACCTGAATAAACCCAATAATATCAGTAGCTTCCCATTCAGAAAACAGAGTGAAAAGGGTACATATGGAATGGAAGATGTGCCTTTCTTCATAGTGTGTGTGTTCTTCCCATCTTATCGTATATATTGTGCCCGCTCCACGAAGGGAATTCATTCACCTCCCGAACGGGGACAAGCCCGATAACCCCATTTAGAATGTTAGTTTAGAACCTTCACACCTCGCAACATAAGTATCAAACTGCTAACCGCAAGGGAAGCAATTAATGAGCGCTCCCAAGGGCGGCCGCATTCCCAACCTGGGGGAGCGTTCGTGGATAGTTTCCTGACTCGTTCGTTTCCCGAACGAGGACCTCCCCAGTGCCCCATTAGAACGTTCGCATAAATTAATCAGAACATTTTCACTTGCAACCCAAGTGTGAAAACGCAAGGGAAGTAATTAATGAGTGCTCCCCTGCGTGGCCCCCATTTTGTATATACGAATGCCATCCAGGGGGAGCATTCGTACACTGAAAGGAGACGCTTCCCTTGTCTGGGTTTTACACCCAGACCTCGTAAACAGAGACAAGCAGACCGAGGGACTGAGATGAGGATCCCTGAGATTGGTGTGGGCACTTCTGGGGCACTGGCGAGTTTTGGCGGGCTCTCATGAGCCAGAGGGACTAGGAGATCAGCGCTTTTCTGTGCATGGGAGACAAAGGGACGGTCCCTTTTCCCCAGCGCCTAGACTCTCAGACACAGAGGCTCTTGGGTAGAAGATCCCTGGCGGTTGGTGTGGGGAACCCTGGGGATTTAGTGGCAGGCTTTGGGGACAAAGGGGACAGAGTCCCTTCCCGCGATTGTGGGAAGGGCCGGATTAACACAGGGGCTGATGGAGCTGCAGCTCCAGGCCCATGACTATGTGATAGGCCCATTGATTTATGAAAACTTAAGAGGGATGTAGGGGAACAAAACTGCTGTGGACTGTCTGACAATTAAATTAGTTTAGGTAAAGCTGACCTTGCGCACTATGCAAATGCTCTTGCTGCTTCAGTCTCTCTAGCACTGTGGTATGTTCTCATTCTTCTACGCTCACTACATACACTTTTTCTCTGTACCAGACTGTATAACAGGATCTTCTTCCTGCTAGTAAGAAAGCTAGGAGAGGAGTGGACCAGTGAGTCCTACGAAGTGGCGAATCTGGGGGGGGGGGGCAACGGGGCAGGTGCCGCAGCCAAACCCCCTAGAAAATAATAAACAGCCAATGCTCTCCCCATGCATGGCTGGCACTATACAAGCGCCGGCCCTTCTATGTGCCTTCATTGACCGACAATGCTCCGGATCTCGCAAGAGTAAACTCTCACCTCTAGATCCGCCAGGGATTCTCCACCGGACTACCAGGCATTGAGAAAGGTCCCCCCTACCTGAGCAAAGGTAAGAAGGAAGGTGGGTTATAATGATTATTTATTTGAATAAAAAAAAAAGTATTTCTATTTATTATTCTACCACTTACACACACACACAAACACTCCCCCACACACTCTGCACCCCTCGTGGGCACACACTGTACCTCTCACGCACGTGCACACACACACACACACACTGTACCCCTCACACACATACTGCACCCCTCAACTACAGTACCCCTCTCACACACACTGTACCCTTCTCACACTGTACCCATCTCACACACTACCTCTTACACACATACTGCACCCCTCAAACACACACAAGCTGCACCCCATCACACACAGTGCACCCTCACACACACACACGGCACCCCTCACACACACTGTATCCCTCACACACTCTGCACCCCTCAATGCATCCTACAAACACACTGCCCCACTCACACACACACACACACTGCACCACACACTGCACCCCTCAATGCACCCTACACACAAACATTGCAACTCTCTTACACTGCACTCCTTACACACACCTCATCCCTCACACACATTGCACCCATCACACACGCACATTGTACCCCTCACACACTACTGCTCCTATACCCTACCACAGCTCCTATCTCTTACTAAGGCCCCTATCCCGGGAGACGCCAGGTAAGTTGTCAAACTGTTGTTTGTAGAGCTGTAGTGGTTATTGTGTCTGGATTGTATCTCTAAATATTCTACCAGTTCCCCTCTTGAGATTAGGTTCTGGATCCGTCCCTGGTGCTAGGGGACACTCCTTAGAAAGCATAGAGCTAGCGCATCATTAGATGCATTTATGCAAAGTTCATGGTGATGTCTGCACAGAATGCCCTTGGTTAGTCATCCTGCATTATTGGCAGGCAGCCTGATGTGCATTCATGACAGACTGACCATCTAATTCTTTGTGCAGACATACCTCCTTTTTGGCCATGTATGTCTCTTTGGGCGGTTCTGATTACATGATTCACATCAGTGGTCCACCCTTTTACCCCACCCATGAAAATCCTGATTCTCTGCACACTGCTGTTAAGGGGTATGGATTTACTTAAAAGATGAAAGTGAGAGATTCGCATACCTCTCACACACACAAACTGCACCCCTCAACTACAGCACACCCCTCAAACACACTGCACTGCTCACACACACTGCACCCCTCACACACTCTACTCCCCTCTCACACAGATAGCTATAACTAGTGAGTTTCTCCAGCACCACCTCCACCAGATCCATGACACTTGGGAGGTATAACTGTTTTACTGCTTTCTGTCGATAAGATTCTGTAATTAGGCCCATCATAATTGTCAGCACCAGGCCCAATGGGCTCTTAATCCTGATTGTGGGATGTGTCTTTGTAGGTGTATGTGATCTACCCCTTGCACAGGGTATGCATAAAAGCCGTGTGTCGCCAATAAAATTGTGTTGTACCTCCAGAAGTAGGTCGTTTCCAGTTACTGGGAGGAAATTGGTCTTTTTGCAGTTTAAGTGGTTCCTGGCCGGCTGAAGGAAGGTAATTAGCGGTGGTAACCGGTCGGGATACCCGAAGGCCGCTACAGAAGACTTTGAGGCTAAACTGTTTAAAGGTTAGCCCAGGACTTCTTGTGCCATAACTTCATTCTGATTAAGTTGTTATGGTGCAAGGAGTAGTCCTTAATTTCTCTTTTTAACTATAGCACATCACCCATTACCTGCAGTCCTATGAGAATCTACAAATATAGACATGGCAATTAATCAAGTTTTTGGTTTTCTTATACAAAATATATAGAGTACACAGGATGGCTATAACGGAGCCATGCACTAAAAATCAAAGACAATAGAATGAAGAAAAAAAGTCAGAAAAGAGGCCAAATGAAGGAAATAAAAATATATATATTTTTTTTTATTTGTCTATTTTTTTTTATTTTTTTTTATTGTGCATCGATTAACATACATGCGTGTGGTGCCATGACAGCGGCGATAGTCATCATGGGAACATACAGCAAGATATTGTGTCATGACATATGGATATTCTGCACTTTTTTTTTTTTTTGTATAGTACAACAAGCTTACCTTTAGATCTAAACGTGTGATCTGAGTGATTACAAACGTCAGAGTAATTGTAAATGAGACAAAAAAGGAAAAAATGATTAGTGCTCACTGGAGCTAGGTTAGCTATACTGATGCATTTAGAACCATATATTAACTTGCAGGACTGCTTACTGGCAGGACTACGTGAAGAGGGAATCTACTAACCAGGGCCGGTGCTTGGGTTTTTAGGTACATAGGCGAAGATGCATTTTTCCGCCCCCCCAAAAAAAACATCTTCACCTATGTGCCTCTTAACCAGCCCCGCTCCCCTCCCCGACCAATAGTGGTCCCTTCCTGCCCCTTAGTGTTCTTCTCCCCTCCCCCCTCTTTTCCCTATCTCTTGGTGTTTCTCTCCCATTCCCTCCCTGTCCCTTGGTGCACCCCACACCCCATTAGTGGTTACACTCCCCTTCCTGGTGTGCCTTCTACCTCTATTGTTGCATTGCCTAGCGGAGCAGATCCCCTAAAGGAGCTTCAGTTTTCTGTACCCGGCCGAACTGACAGGGAGTGCTCTCTCTGTGAGCACCTCCTGTCAGTCTGGCCAGGTACAGGAAACAGAAGCTCCTGTACTGCGCTCTGCTCCGCTACACTCTGTACACACTGACAGTCACACGCTCAATGACAAACACACAGACGTCACTGACAGACACAGACTCATTGACACTCATTGACAGACACACGGATAGTCACACACATACTCAATGACAAACATACTCTCACTGACTTGACAGACACACACTCATACACTGACAAACACACTCATCATACACTGACAGACACACTCCTAAACTCACATGCACACACACAGACGCACTCACTCACACACGCTGTCACTCATAGACGCACGCTGTCACTCACAGACGCACACTCTGTCACTCACAGACGCACACGCTGTCACTCACAGACGCACACGCTGTCACTCACAGACGCACACGCTGTCACTCACAGACGCACACGCTGTCACTCACAGACGCACACGCTGTCACTCACAGACGCACACGCTGTCACTCACAGACGCACACGCTGTCACTCACAGACGCACACGCTGTCACTCACAGACACACACACAGACACTCACAGACACACACGCTGTCACTCACAGACACACACGCTGTCACTCACAGACACACACACAGACACTCACAGACACACACACTGTCACTCACAGACACACACACACACAGACACACACACGGTCACTCACATACACACACACACACAGACACTCACAGACACACACACTGTCACTCACAGACACAGACACTCACAGACACACACAAATACACTCACAGACACACACACTGTCACTCACAGACACACTCACAGACACACACACTGTCACTCACAGACACACACACTGTCACTCACAGACACACACACTGTCACTCACAGACACACACACTGTCACTCACAGACACACACACAGACACTCACAGACACACACACAGACACACACAGACACTCACAGACACACACACTGTCACTCACAGACACTCACAGACACACACACTGTCAATCACAGACACACACACAGACACTCACAGACACACATCACATACATTCACTAATTATTTTAATAAATATACATTTCCCACCCAGCCTCCTTACCTGGAGAGCTGGTGTGGATGATGCATCCTTCCCTGGGGTCCTGCTGAGCGGCGTGCGGCTGTGCTGTGCGGAGATCAGACGCGGCGAGGGAGCTCTAATCTCACCGCTCTGCTCCCTTGCACGCTGTCTGCTGATACCGCGGGAGCCGGAATATGACGTCATATTCCGGCTCCCGCGGTATCAGCAGACAGCGCGCGAGGGAGCAGAGCAGTGAGATTAGAGCTCCCTCGCCGCGTCTGATCTCCGCACAGCACAGCCGCGCCGGGGGCCGAGATGGTGGCTGGCAGGAGGGAGAGCTTCCCTCCTGCCGGTCACTGAAATTTTGCGCCCCCAGAGCCCGTGCGCCCTAAGGCGGCCGCCTGTGCCGCCTTATGGACGCGCCGGCCCTGCTACTAACTAATAACCTGCATGGCTAGGCAGTGCAATATGAGTTTAGTTGTTCCCAGTTCAATATAGGCACATGCTGTGAGGCGAGTGTCTGGACTGTGGGCAGGGCCGGTGCATGGATTTTTGCCGCCCTAGGCAAAAGTAAAGTTTGCCGCCCCTCCCCCCCATATGACATCACAATGCCCCACCCATATGATCTGCCATGTTAACTAACGCAAGTGCTGCAGTGCCGCCGTGTTTACATTAAAAGGCCTGCAGGGACAGGCTATTGACACCAGAACCACTACATTAAGCTGAAGTGGTTCTGGGGACTATAGTGTTTCTTTAACCCCTTAATGACCAAACTTCTGGAATAAAAGGGAATCATGACATGTCACACATGTCATGTGTCCTTAAGGGGTTAATGTGAGGTAAATTAGAGATAAGTGCCACGAATAATATACTAGATTGCCTACTTACAACCAGATGAGGATGATGATGGGCTCTAGCTGCAGTTTGGCTTCACTGGTCTGGTGTAGAACAGGCTCTCTGGAGGCTGTTTGTAACTGTGGTCACAAAAATCAATGTTCTGGGAGAACGGGAAGCAGCTCCATTTTTTTAACGCCCTTTACACAGCTCAAGGTCTGGGTCCCAGGGTCCACCTTCATGTTCCACCAATGAGTTTGTTCACAGGAAGTGGAGTAGGGGATGTCCTGATATGTGTGTAAGGAATGCATTGTGTGAATCTGTGTTTGTATGTGTAAGGGCTGCAAGGTGTTTTTTTGTGTATGTACGGGATACAGTGTGTGCGTCTGTAAGGGGTGTATTGATTGTGTGTAAGGGGTGCATTGAGTGTGCGTAAGGGTTGCATTGAGTGTGCGTAAGGGTTGCATTGTGTGTGTGTGTGTGTCTGTGTGTGTAATGCATTGTGTGTTTTTCTGTGTGCAAGGGGTGCATTGTCTTTGTGTGTAAGGGGTGCATTGTGTGTGTGTGTGATGGATGTCAATCTCTCCCCCCTCCCTTGTTACTCTCTTCTCCCCCCCTGTCCCTCTCTTCTACCCCCTCCCTTGTCACTCTCTTCTCCCCTGCTTGTCCCTCTCTTCTCCCCCCTCCCTTGTCACTCTCTTCTCCCCTCCCCACTCTCATTCCCCCTCCCAACCCGTCAATTCCCCTCCCTGTCAATTTCTTCCCCCCCCCCCTGTCAATTTCTTTCCCCTCCTTTTCAATTTATTCCCCCTTTCAATTTATTCCCCCCACCCTCCCTGTCAATGTATTCCCCCCCACCCTGCCTGTCAATTTACTCCCCCTCCCTGTCCATTTATTCCCCCCTCCTGTCCATTTATTCCCCCTCCCTTTCAATTTATTCCCCTCCCCTCCCTGTCAATTTATTCCCCCTCCCTGTCAATTTATTTCCCCCCCCCTCCCTGTCAATTTATTACCCCCCTGTCAATTTATTACCCCCCCCTCCCTTTCCATTTATTCCCCCCCTCCCTTTCAATTTATCCCCCCACCCTCCCCTACCTATGTTGTAGCGTGGCTGAGCCCTGTATGGTCCGCAGGTACAGGGAGCTTTTGTTTCCTGTACCCGGCTGGACTAAAAGGAAGTGCACACTCAGTGTGCACTTCCTGTTAGTCCGGCCGGGTACAGGAGACAGATGCTCCCTGTACCCGCGGACCATACAGGGCTCGGCCACGCTACAGTGAGGGAGTGACAGGAGGGAGCGCTGAGCGCTTCCCTCCTGTCAGCCCCTCTCCTCATGCTGCGCCCAGGCGGTGCGCCCTCATGGACGCACCAGCCTGGGCAAAGCTGCAGCAGCCTGAGGCTCTCTGCAGAGCGCTCGGGCGGCTGCAGCATGAGGGGGGCCAACGCTCCTAGGCGGCTGCCTAGTCCGCCTTTCAGGTACCGCCGGCCCTGACTGGGGGTCTTTCTAGTGGTGGCCTTGTCCCATGGGGTGTATAAGGCAGGACATAGAGTCCAGCGCCATATGCCTGTGAGGATACCCCTTTCAGCCTATGCCCACCGGGTGTTTTGTTGTATCCATCATGGGGGGGTCCTGCCCGGGGGTAGCCCGCTCACTTGGTGGGGTGATGGTTGTGCTTTCGTGGTAGGGCACTCGCCCTCTCTCTCCAGTTGGCCGAAGGTAGATTTTCTGCCGGTCAGTCCCCAACCTTGCTGTGGCATAATTTGTGTCGCTGTCGGCTCTGCCAGTCCCTCCGTGCTGGGTTGTGCTTTGCGGGGCGGCTGTTGCTGGGACCGCTGAGTGATAGGCAGGTCGGGCACTCCGGCGGGTTGCGTGCTCGGGCTTGAGGTCGTATGTACTGTCGTCCGAGGTGCCCTGCGCCGATTTTCGCCACACTGCTCCTTTTCTTCGTTCCTGTCAGGAGGCTATGTTGGGGCCACGTGGTGGGTTCCACCGCAGGCAGCGGCGAGTCGCCGTGCGGATCCATGCTGCAACCGCTTTCGCTGCCAGTGTGAAGGGTTGTCTCCTGGCTTTAAGCTTCACCCACAGTTATGTACAAAACTGTGGAAGAACTCTATTGTGTGCTTGGGTGGCTTGGGAGGCAAGTGCTTTGTCTTGCGCTGTGTCGCCATCTTTGCTGGGCCCTGACATCTCCGTTTGGGTGCGGGTTTCATTGCTTGGGCAGGCAGGAATGCGGGGTGATCGTCCCCAGCGAGGACCGGGAGATCCCCTGCCGGTCCAGGGGGGGGGGGGGGGGGGGTAGCAGGGCTGTAGTGTGCTTTCGTTTAAGAGCTCGTTCCGGGCCAGGAGATCGTCCGCCTCCCCCGGACCCTAGGCTTCGCTCTGGTGTAGGCCGCATGGCCGGTGCAGGTTTTTCCGCGGCGCACAGGTGCCAGGCTTGTATCAATCGATTGCCCCTGTCGTTCTGTACTCCTACCCGGTCACCGTTTGCCACTGGCACATTTGGATCGCTCTGTAGCAGTGCTCTTTTGCCTGTCATTGTAGGAGATCTTTGAGTGTGCGACCGGCCATCTTGGCTGTCAGGCCCCGCCCCCCTTATTTGTCTATTTAATGTCAGTATGAGGTCAAACTTTCTAGCATTTACAGACTACATTGCAAACATTACCAAGGTTGGTTATTCGCTAAAGTGAGAATTATTGGGAATTCAAAGGGAATTTAAAAATTAAGACCAAAGTAGCTGCATTGTACATGATGTCTAAGTCAGCTTTGCTTGCAAACATACAAATTAAGGCCTGCACTCAAACTCCCACTTCAGTGAATATCCCTGCCTGTCTTATTAGTCTGGATGTACTTTGATTGGTGATCAGACGGTCACCTATAAATATTTTATATTACATGTTATGGATTTATTGATTTATTCATTAACTGGTAAACTAGTTGAACTAGTACTATAATGGGACATACGTTGTCTCTGGAGGGAATGCTTCCAGGGGGCTCACTCTTCTGGTACATGTCCAGTGGAGATGTTAAAAGGTCTCCCTGACTGATTCTGTGCCAGTTAGTCTTGTGACTGTACATGTGATCTGTGTCCCAGGAGGGACCAGATCTTTTTCCGTGTTTATTGATCTGGAGCTTTTTAATGAGTCTGAGTGCAGCCATGCAGGTAACATCATGCACTGTGCTCCAGTACCTGAAAGGCATACAGAAGGTGCAGTGAAAGTGATCTGCACTACAGAGGTACAGCCAGGGGTGTATTTACCCCGAGGCAAACAAGGCATTTGCCTTGGGCGGCACTTTCTGGGGGGCGGCAAAAAAAGCCACCTCAGGGCCCCCCAGGCTGGCATCGGCGGCACCTTGCGAGCACCGCAGTGATGCCGGAATATGATGAACATTATGCAGTCATCGGCCAGCAGCCCAGCACCCCAGGGAAAGTGTTAATCCACCCCAGCATTCCCAAAGGTAAGGCGGCTGGGGGGATTAAATTAAAAAAAAAAAAAAAATGTGTGTGTGTGTGTGTTAGTGTGTTAGTGAGTGTGTGTGTCTGTTAGTGTGTCTGTTAATGAATATGTGTGTCTGCTAGTGAGTGTGTGTGTCTGTTAGCTAGTGTATGTATGGCTGTCAGTGAGTGTGTATGTGTATTTAGAAGATAGGGTGGGGAGGGGGAAAGGGGGTGCCTGAGTTCTGTCAGGCCTAGGGCAGCACAAGACCAGGATTCACCACTGGATACAGCTCACACATTCTAGGTATGGGGCAGGATGGCCAGGAATCGGGGCATAGAAGGAAGGAGTGAGAGCCATAGTGGACATAGCTGGGCTAGAGCAAGTGATAGTGATGGGTTAGAAGAGTGCACTAAATTGAGGAACACCTGAATGCCATTACCTCAATGTGCACCTGATTGGTAATAATTAGGACAAAATATAGGCTAATTTTGGTGGTGTGATCCACAATTCCATGAATTGAAAGCCACACGACATATACAAAGATCTTTGCACCAGCACTTTCTCATACTACTTCACATATGGCTTTTAATATGTGTAGAAATAAAGAAGAAATGTTTTTACTCCTACCCAGTTAATGTTTATGTGAGTGTGATAGGTCATGCGAGATGTGAGCAATCAGGGGACGCAGATGGGAGAAGAAAATAGTTTGACCATGGTGGGACAGAATGGAGCGGCCAGAGGACAAAAGTGGCTAAGGATAGTGAAATCTTAGGAATATATGCAGGAAAATGAAGAATGTAGGGAAGAAGGGAGAGATCAGGGGATCGAAGTTGGTGAAGAAAGCTAGAAAAGGGGACATAGGCAGTGGAGGAAGCAAAATACAGGTACATCGGTGCAGGAGGGAACATATGTAGAAGATGAGGCTGAGAGCAGGGAACAAGGCAGGAAACAGACCTATAGGGTGGGAGAGGAAGCTGGTACAGAGGACCCAGGCGGCAAAGTGACAAAAGACAAAGTCCAGGAGAATGACTGATGGAAGAGCTGACATGTGGTTAAAGGAAGACTAGGTTAATATTGACATGGAGTGAGGCAGGTGAATTGAAGGATGAGGCTGGGAAAGAAAATAGATGAAAATTATTACTCTAGAGAAGAGAAGAAAAATTACTTGTAAAATCAAGGCAGCATTAATAAATAGAATAACAGACGACAGGCCAGAAGTAAAATACTCTGTAACCTGTGCAAGGACCATACATTGTTTTGATGGTTCAAGTGTCCTTTAATTTATCCACGTCATTCAATAGTTTAATATTTCATTTTTTTTCTCTAAGATTTCCTTTTTTATGAGCTTGACTGTAACCTAAATCTTTGTCAATTACAACTGCTAGCCATACCCTCTTACCATACTAGCCATAGAAAATCCTTGACTTGGGACAACTGAGTAGACCAAAGCGTGTGGACGAATCCATGATGGAATTATATGGTGGACTCACAAAGAAAAGTGGCAGGTCAGAACAAAAAGGGAATGTTAGGCTGGTGTGAACTTACTTCAGGCTGCACTGGGGCGACTCTGACTGGTGTGTGCATGCAACCCACGCTATAGCTCCCCAGCATTTCAAAAGGACAGAGAGAAACACAATTTCATTATAGTGGTGTGATTGGTGGTGTGGCCAGCAGTGGGCTGTTATGAGACATTTTAGGTGACTTAATAAATTTAGTACTAAAATGTAATTTAGAACAATAATAATGTATCTTACTTTGGTACCAAAATAGCAACTGTCCCTTCTAAATAAGAGGTATGCACACTGAACCGCTGATACCATAAGAGCACTCTGTGCAAGGAAAGTGCAATTTGTGCTTTGCTTGATGGAGACCATTCGATGGTGTGCTGATATGGTGGGAACAGACCAGGGCTCGAGTCATGCAGGAACGCTGTTCCTGTTGCTCCTGCAGGCACTAACCAGTGAGCGGCAAAAAGTGCTGCCCGCCTCACTGAAGCCCCACTGGACCCCAGGGACAGGTCCATGCCAGCTCTCCAGATAGGGAGGCTGGGTGGACGTTTGTAAATGTTAAAAATGTGAATAATTTGTTTGTTTCTGTGAGTGTCTGAGTATGTGTGTATGTCTGTGTGTGTCTGTGAGTGTGTATGTGTGCACCTGTCAGTATGTGTGTGCACGCATTTATATAGGCATACGAGTGTATATTTTTATTGTCGGGGGGGGGGGATCTTGGGTGAGTTCTGTGGAACTGTGACTGTGTTGCTAGATCCTGGACTGTTGGGAGGTATGCCAACTCATATCAATACAGTTTTTTTAGTTTATATCCAGTAAATGAAGATATAAGTAGTATATGTATTATAAATACAGAGTATGAAAAAAAAAAAAATGCAAGATTGAAAATACTTGCCAATTAAAATAAACTTCTATAATATTTGTAAGTAAAGCTATCTTAAACTAAACCAACGCAACATTTCTTCTTATGATATATTAAAGAGATACTATAGTAAGAGGAATACAAAATGCCCACTGCCCCTGCGGCCTTCCCCCCAGCCATATAAAGGGTTAAAACCCCTTTAAACACTGACCTGATTCCAGCACCGAAGTCCTTCAGTGCAGGATTGGGCTCCTCCTCTGCTGATGTCCGTGCGATCGAGGAACCTAATGAGCCAGCAAGGTGAATGCTGCGTTCGCAGTAGGTCTTGCATATCGGAAAGCATTGCATTTGGGTTTTTCAACACGTTGGACGTCCTTGTGCAAAGCGTGAGGATATCCAGCATCGTTTCACAGAGTCAAACTCTGTGAAACTGCAATAAAAGCCTCTAGTGGCTGTCTCTAAAACTGCACTTTTTTCATTTGCAGGGTTTAGTGAACACAGAAACAGCACCCAGACCACTTCAATGATAAAGTGTGATCTAGGTTATTTACTGAACCATGAATTGTGGCGAATTGCAATATTAAGTTCCCTGTGTTTTCAGTTAAGCTATTTAGCCCTAAATGAGCAATTTACTGTTTGTGTCTGTCTGTATATCTAGGTTCTTTCTATATCTCTTTATTACTGTTAATATGACTTACAGCATTAGAGGTCCAAACCTCAAATTGTGCTCTGCAGCTATACTTGGCAATAACTCTTTGTTGTGTAAGGGCCACAGCAGTGATGCTAACTTCAGAGAAATTTTAGATGTACCTGCCTTCTGCCTGGGAGTTATTCCCATTGCAGCCTGGTTCCTGTGGATTTGGATTTGGCTGTCAAACTGCAAGGGAAAGATTCATTGTGTGCATCCCACACTGACTGTGATAGAGAAACCATCTGCCTCTGCACCGTTCTAGTAAATGTTCTAGAGTGAATGTATCACGTAGCAGCTGTCATTCGATTCTCAAATTCTAATTTGCGATTCTGTCTCCATACAGGGAAGTAGTGTCACTGTGTCTTTTCTATCTGCTGCATTATATAGGATTTATCATTTCTGGAAGACCAGAAAAGGTTTTTGTTTTTGTTTTAATTTCCTGTTAGGTAGCATCTTGGAGGAGGTAGCAGGCTTATGCAGAGGGTAACGAACACACCCTACTTCAAGAGTGTGCGTGACGTAGTTGTGGTGGTGAAGGGGTAAAAGTTCACTATTTGTCTGCACTAGACCGGGAATAATGATAAAATCCCACTTAACACCACCCACACTTAAGCATAATAATATAAATATTACTTTTTTAACGCTGCCTTCACCAAGACAATTTATAAATGGTCCCCCAGGTAAATCAATAATAAAAACCCACCAAATATTACTTAGCACAATATATAAGGAATTGCAAAAATACTAATTAGTCTCTTCAGGTAACGTGATTATTAACCAGACAAAAGCAGAACTTAATAAAGGAATATTTATTATTTTTTATTTTTATTCTTTATTTTTTGTGTGCAGATAGTTACAGCTGTGCTTGTATTGCTACAACAGCATTCACAAGCTCGATGGTAAGATATATAGGGTAACATGAGTAGGGCATGGTTACAATTTGCACATTTTATTTATTTTGTGGTTCAAGATCGTAGTTAGATTAATGAAGCGAGAGTTAGAATATGTGTAGCATTTCAACAGTGTGGAGCCTGATAATTAACTACGTGTGCGATCTGACAATATAGTAGTTTAGTTGAGAGTTAATCTTATGTGTCAGGTGAACATTACAGCATATGAGGTACTAATATAGAATTACATACTGACATTTTTGTGAGATGATAATTCTCAGGCTTAGCTAAAATAGGTACTTAGATAGAGTACCACCAGGCATATTTTAGCATACTGGGTTGTCATCAACAATAGGCAGACAAATTAAAATATTTACTATAACAGTAACTGTGGTACCAACAGCAGAGATGTCCGAGTGACAGTAAATGCAGCCAAAGTAACCTCTTCTTGAGGCTGTCGGTGCCAGTTTATGCGGTGTGTGCCTTTGATGCAATCCGTCGTGAGAAGCTGGGGTCGCCGCTGGCTTTGACAATGTGGAAGGTGTTAAAAGGTAGCTTATTCCCATGCATGGGGAGCTTCCCTGTAGGGTATCCACGAGGTTCACTGAGTCTCTCAGTCCCGCACAGGGTCTGCAGATTGGCGTTGACAGGCTTTCCGGTCATTAGGTGGTTATGAGCTCGGTGCTTTTCAAGCCACAGTGTCCAGTTGTGGGCTGCATTTAGTGGAGTTAACGTTTGAAGATGGCCTCTCTGGGCACTCCTCCAGTGTTGATCTCTGTCACGGTAATATACCCCAACACGCAGGAATAGTACAGATAGTCAGGAGACAAGAAACCAGGGTTCGTCTTACCGGACCTTAGAATGGCCGGACTTGGCGAGAAAAAGCAAGACAGAGTCTAGAACAAGCCGAGGTCAAGGGAACAGAGAGACAGCGTAACGTAGAACAAGCCGAGGACTGGTACACAGAGGACAAAATAGCGTATAAGCAAGCAAGGATAAAGAGAGAGCGGAGTCAGGAACAAAGCCAAGGTCAAGCACCAAAAAACCAACTGAACGATACAAGCACTAAAGGGAAACTGGACAGAAACCACGATAGGGCAAGGAGCAAGGGAAACAGGTGAGTATAAATACCCTAAGGTTCACTTTGATTGGCCCCTGTCATATCCACGCCCCCAAAATGTGAGAGTATGGGGAATGTGGCCTGACAGGGGCCAATGGGAGACTGATTCTAATTTAGTCTCCCACTGTCCTTTTAAGAGCGCGCCCGAGACGCGCGGCGCGCTCTTAGTGTCGGGCGGGACACGTGACCGCTTCTCGCGGTCACTGCCCGCCTGACTGATCATCTCGTTGGCTGAGCCGCGCGCGGCTCGTGCAGGAGCAGGACCGCGCGCGGCGAGAAGAGAGGACCCCGGCCGGCCCCTGGAGAGGGTAAGTACCGCTACAGTACCCCCCCCTGAAGACACGCCCACCGGGCGGGGAGGAGCAGGCCTGGCAGGAAAACGAGCGTGGAAAGAACGCACAAGGCGAGGAGCGTGAACAGCGTCAGCGGAAATCCAACTGCGTTCCTCAGGCCCATAGCCCTTCCAATGTACCAGATATTGGAGGCGACCCCGAAGCAAACGAGTGTCAATTACAGCCGCCACTTCAAACTCCTCATGGCCCTCCACAGAAACCGGAGGAGGAGGAGGGACATGCCGAGTATAACGGTTGCACAGGAGGGGTTTTAACAAGGAGGTATGAAACACGTTAGGAATGCGTAAATTTTTTGGAAGATCCAATGCATACGAGACAGGATTAACCACATGCAAGATACGAAAAGGACCAATAAAACGAGGGGCCAACTTCATAGAAGGCACACGAAGACGAATATTGCGAGTAGAAAGCCAAACCCGGTCTCCCACAGCATAGGATGGAGCCGCCCTGCGATGCTTGTCTGCCTGAACCTTCTGACGAGCAGCTGAGGCCACCAAAGAACACTGAACCTGCTCCCAAGTATTACGTAGACTAGCCAAATGTTCGTCCAGAGCTGGCATGCCCTGTAAGGAGAATGCAGCTGGAAGAACCACGGGATGCCGGCCATAAACAACGTAAAAAGGGCTGTTAGCGGAGGATTCATGAGCAGCATTATTACGAGCAAACTCAGCCCAAGGAAGAAGGTCAGCCCAATTGTTCTGATGGTGGGACACGAAACAGCGAAGATACTGCTCTAGAGATTGGTTGGCACGTTCAGCAGCTCCATTAGACTGGGGGTGGTAGGCTGAGGAAAACGAGAGGGAGATACCCATCTCAGTACAAAACGTTCTCCAGAATCTGGAGATAAACTGGCTACCCCTATCGGACACGATCGAAGTGGGAATACCATGCAACCGAAACACCTCCCTGGCAAAGATAGAGGCAAGTTCCCTGGATGATGGTAATTTGACAAGAGACACAAAATGAGCCATCTTAGAAAAACGATCCACAATCATTAGGATGACAGTTTTACCATTAGAGGGAGGTAATTCAACAATGAAATCCATGGATATATTGGACCACGGTCTCTCGGGTATGGGCAACGGAAGTAACAACCCACAAGGAACTCTGTGGGAGGACTTCATACTGGCACAAGTGCTACAGGCATTAACGTAATCGGTGACGTCCTTGCGCAAGGAAGCCCACCAGAAATATCTAGAAACTGCTGAAAATGTCTTAGAAATACCAGGGTGTCCAGCAGTTCTAGTGTCATGATATAATGACAAGATGTCTCGTCTCTCCGGTATATCAACGAATAGCTTATCCGCAGGCCTCTCCCCAGGAGCCAAGTGTTGTTTAGCCTGAATAGCTTGTAAGAGAGAAGACGAAATGGAAAGAACAGTAGTCGCTATTATTCTGTCAGGCGGAATGACAGGGGTAACATCGACCTCGAGTTTGTCAGTAGTCTCGAATTGTCTGGACAGAGCGTCAGCTTTAGTATTACGGTCACCCGGTCTGTAAGTGATTATGTAATTAAAACGAGACAAAAACAGAGACCACCTGGCCTGCCTGGAAGACAATCTTTTTGCTTCACTAAGGTAAGAGAGGTTTTTGTGATCCGTTAAAATGAGGATGGGATCCCTAGTACCCTCTAGCAGATGTCTCCATTCCTTGAGCGCCAAAATGATAGCAAGGAGTTCACGATTGCCTACATCATAATTCCTCTCTGCTTTGGACATCTGTCTGGAAAAGAAGCCACAAGGGTGTAACGGCTTTTCAGGTGAATCTCTTTGAGACAAGATAGCACCTACCCCTATCTCAGAAGCATCAACTTCAAGAATAAAGGGCAGTGAAGGGACAGGATGCTGTAAAACAGGAGCAGAGGCAAATGTAGCCTTCAAGAATTCAAAGGCCTCGAGTGCTTCTGGTTTCCAGACATGAGTATTACCATCCTTCTTGGTCATTCTGGTTATAGGCGCAACAATGGCAGAAAACCCTTTAATAAAACGCCTATAATAATTAGAGAACCCCAGAAAACGCTGAATGGCTTTCAACCCCTGAGGTAGAGGCCATTCCATAATGGCAGACAGTTTCTTGGGATCCATACGAAAACCCTTGGCCGAGATTATATAACCCAAGAATTGGACTTCAGATTGATCAAATGAACATTTTTCGAGTTTGCAATAGAGACCGTTAACCAGAAGAGTTCTCAACACTAATTTAACATGCATGTGATGAGTCTGTAAATCAGTAGAATAAATCAATATGTCGTCCAAGTATACTATAACGAATGTATGTATAAATTGACGTAGGACATCATTAATAAATTCCTGAAAAACTGCTGGAGCGTTACAAAGACCAAAGGGCATCACAGTGTACTCGTAGTGGCCACTCCTGGTATTGAAAGCGGTCTTCCACTCGTGATCCTTTTTGATACGTATGAGATTGTAAGCACCCCTAAGGTCCAATTTAGTAAAAACTGTGGCCTGTTTAAGCCTATCAAATAGTTCTGTGATCAAAGGTATGGGGTACGCATTTTTGACGGTGATTTTATTTAGGCCCCTATAGTCAATACAAGGCCTTAATTCGCCATCTTTCTTAGATACAAAGAAGAAACCCGCCCCTGCCGGGGAAGAGGATCTTCTTATAAATCCCTTCTCTAGAGATTCCTTAATATATTCCTCCATAACCAGATTCTCCTGAGGAGATAAAGGATATATTCTCCCTTTGGGAGGCATTGTACCAGGTAATAAATTCATTGCACAATCGTAAGGCCTGTGAGGTGGCAATCTTTCAGCCTCCCTTTTATCAAAAACAGATTTAAGAGACAGGTACTGAGAGGGTATGACCGTAGGCACGGGAGGAATATTAGTAGAATTCAAAGGGGTGACTTTAACAATACAAGACTCTTGGCAAGAATCACTCCAAGAAACTATTTGTCCTGACTCCCAATCAATGGTGGGATTATGAGTACGTAACCAAGGATACCCTAACACGAGGTGAGAGGAAGGAGAAGTAATGATCTGAAACCGAATGGTCTCAGAGTGTAACACTCCTGTAGACATATGTAGTGGAACAGTTTCATGTGTGATAACTGGAGAGCATAATGGTCTACCATCTATGGCCTCAACGGCCAAGGGTGTCTCCTTCTCTCTGGTGGGTATGTTATTCTCCTTGACAAAACTGGAATCAATAAAGTTTTCGGCCGCTCCGGAATCAACCAGGGCTAGTATATTCCCTGCTATGCAGTTATTATCAAGGTGCAGGGAAACAGGAAGAAGTAGTTTATTAAGAGGCAAATGTGAGGACTGTGATGTCACACCCAAGGCCAGTCCTCTATACGGTCTTAGGTGCGATAGTTTCCCGGACGCACGGGACAGTCTTGTCTCATATGACCCCTCCTACCACAATAAAGACAAAGTCTCTCCTTTCTCCTATAAAGCTTTTCAGCGTCAGTAAGTTTGGCAACCCCTAACTGCATAGGTTCCTCCTCAGAACCCTTAGATCCCTCGGGAGTCTCAGCTCTAGGGGAGTTAAAGGGAACAAAATGTCTATTTCTGGACCTGGTATATAACCTGTCACGGATCCTGTTATCTATATCGATAAGATAGTCAATCAGGTCCTCCAGGGGTACAGGGAGGTCCTTAGCTGCTACCTCATCCAACATAGTATCAGACAGACCTTCCATAAACGCGGTAGTAAGCCCATTATTAGTCCAATCTACCTGTGAGGCAAGGGTACGGAACTGAATAGCATAATCGGCTACAGATTTGGATCCTTGCTTTATTCTCATTAATGCCCTGGCGGCATTTTTTGACCTTTTAGTCGTGTCAAATGTTCTACGGAACGCTGTGAGGAAGCTATTGAAGTCGTGTACCATAGGCCCATTAGCCTCCCAAATAGGATTTGCCCATTCTAGTGCCTTATCCGTAAGCTGGTGCATAAGAAAACCCACCTTAGATCTATCAGTGGGAAATGAACGTGGGTACATTTCAAAGTGGAATTCCACTTGATTAAGGAATCCCCTACATGTCTTAGCGTCCCCTCCATACCTAGGTGGCGGGGTTAGATGTGCAGAAGCATTAGGCATATTAGCTGTGTCCGGTATAGGGTTTACAGGAGGCGTAGGTACAGGTACCGGAGCTGATCTGGATAACAGTGTCTGGATGGCTTGAGCCATTTGATCCATACGGTGATCCTGTTCTGCGAATCTAGCCTCATGAGTGGCCATCTGTTGACCTAAACCTGCGGGGTCCATGGCCCTATCGTAATGTCACGGTAATATACCCCAACACGCAGGAATAGTACAGATAGTCAGGAGACAAGAAACCAGGGTTCGTCTTACCGGACCTTAGAATGGCCGGACTTGACGAGAAAAAGCAAGACAGAGTCTAGAACAAGCCGAGGTCAAGGGAACAGAGAGACAGCGTAACGTAGAACAAGCCGAGGACTGGTACACAGAGGACAAAATAGCGGATAAGCAAGCAAGGATAAAGAGAGAGCGGAGTCAGGAACAAAGCCAAGGTCAAGCACCAAAAAACCAACTGAACGATACAAGCACTAAAGGGAAACTGGACAGAAACCACGATAGGGCAAGGAGCAAGGGAAACAGGTGAGTATAAATACCCTAAGGTTCACTTTGATTGGCCCCTGTCATATCCACGCCCCCAAAATGTGAGAGTATGGGGAATGTGGCCTGACAGGGGCCAATGGGAGACTGATTCTAATTTAGTCTCCCACTGTCCCTTTAAGAGCGCGCCCGAGACGCGCGGCGCGCTCTTAGTGTCGGGCGGGACACGTGACCGCTTCTCGCGGTCACTGCCCGCCTGACTGATCATCTCGTTGGCTGAGCCGCGCGTGGCTCGTGCAGGAGCAGGACCGCGCGCGGCGAGAAGAGAGGACCCCGGCCGGCCCCTGGAGAGGGTAAGTACCGCTACAATCTCGAGCCTCAGTTGTGGAAAGTGCTGGTAAGGCGTGCTTAGATGGAGCAGGCACTGAGCCTGTTTCAGGGGATTGCCGCTGCAGTGTAAGTGCCCATCTGCGGTCGTATTCCAGATGTGTTTACAGCTCGGGTTATGTGGTTTACTGGCTCTGCTTCAGCGTGCCATAAGGGGTTCATCCTCTCCTTCTCTCCATTAGGGTAATCGCGCTGCCGTTGGCCATTTTAAGGAGGCCGCATGGGAGCCGCTTACTTTTGGTGTTGAGTCGCCCAGTAGCGATGCAGAGATGTTAGCTTGCCTGGTGGGGACCGGGATGACCCCTGCCGGTCCAAAGGGGGGGGTGAACGAGGCCGGGAGGGCGTCAGCTATAGTGTAGTTTCGAATTAGCCGTGGCAGAAAGCGGGGCAGCGGCCGTCCGCCCCACTCCCCTCCTGGGTAGCCCTCAGTCCCCAAGCCCCAGGGCATCTCTCCAGGACCCAGAATCACCTGTATCAGGTGCTCCAGCTGCACCGGGACGCTCCAGGACCTGATGCCACGAACTTCCAGGGTATTCCAAGCAGAATAAGGTAAGTATTTGCCCAAAATTAGCTGGATTCCTCAGGAGCCATAGTGACTTGCAGCCTGCTAGCATGGCCGCCCGGCCCCGCCCCCCAGGAATATTTATTATGAGCAAAATTAAGTCACAGTGCATACAAAAATGTAGATGACAATCAAAATTATTTACACCAACCACAGATAAAAAAAAAAAAAAGGAATAACATAGCAGAAGTCCTAAACACTTACTCACTTAAGTTTTCTCCGGCAAGGAAACATAGAATGAGACGGCAGATAAGAACCATTCGGCCTATTTAGTCTGCCCAATTTTTGAAATACTTTTAATTAGTTCCTGGCCTTATATTAAGTCTAGGATAGCCTTATGCCTATCCCAAGCATGCTTAAACTCCTTCACTGTGTTAACCTCTAGCACTTCAGCTGGAAGGCTGTTCCATGCATCCACTACCCTCTCAGTAATACTTCCTGATATTATTTTTAAAAATGTCCTCTTGTTGTGGTAGTTTTTTTTCTTTAAAATATAGTCTCCTCCTTTACTGTGTTGATTCCCTTTATGTATTTAAATGTTTCTATTAAATCCCCCCTGTCTCGTCTTTCCTCCAAGCTATACATGTTAAGTTCCTTTAACCTTTCCTTGTAAGTTTTATCCTACAATCCATGAACCAGTTTAGTAGCCCTTCTCTGAACTCTTTCCAAAGTATCAATATCCTTCGGAAGATAAGGTCTCCAGTACTGTGTACAGTATTCCAAGTGAGGTCTCACCAGTGTTCTGTACAATGACATGAGCACTTCTCTCTTTCTACTGCTAATGCCTCTCCCTATACAACCAAGCATTTTTCTAGCATTTCCTTTGGTGACTTACTCAAAATGAGATTTTGGCCCCAAGCAAGTACAAGGTACCCTTCATTATCATTAGAGATATACCCTGGGGATTACCACGCCTCACCCAGAGGTGGAGTTAAGGTGTATCTATAGAGACAGTAAGTGACCAACCCCTTGTGTCCAGACCCACATCAATTCAAATTAAAACATTTTGTTCTATCTTCTCTTATGTACCTGACACAAAAATAATAATTGCATCTACGAATTTATTATCTTTCCATTCCATTGATCTGTCACACACCTTGCTTGCGACCCAATATAGCAGGCATCACAATCCTTTCTTCTATGGTTAAGTTATGCCAAACATGTTTGGGCTTGTTTAGAAGATGGTGCTTGTCACATTCCAAATATAACAAAAATTAGGCTTATTATTCTGTGGGTAAATAATGTTTTTTCTTTTGGATATGATACTGGAACAAGGCTAATGGCCATTAACATATCAAACAGATTGACTCATCAATTAAAACGTGCAGGCCAAGTGGCTGAAGCCAGATATTCGAGCTTTCCAAGTGTAGAATCTCACACCTTGCAGAGTCTTTGATTAATCACAGGATCCACCTTTCTCTTTTCACATTCCTATGCAATTTACATTACCCCTTCTGTCATCTGACCTCTGTGGGGGTCCCAGCTTCAAAGAGGAATTAAGGCTATAAACCTCCTGACCTTCCATACAATCAAATTAACCCGTTTTGACATTGACAATACCACCTCTACCAGGCAGGCCGGTCATTTATGCACTACACAAATTTATTAAAGGACAATATTCCATAGTGCAATTATGAATTATGCACCCTTGCTGTAACCCAGATTATGTTGTTTTAGTTTTGTTTTTGCACATGCAACATGGCTCACTTTCGGTAAATGTTATAGAGTCGGCACCCTAAGAAGTGAACAATACTTGGCAGTTGCTTTGTATGATGCCTTTGACAATAACTCTTTATATACTGTTATAGGAGCCTACCAACTTTTGTTGTAATGTTGCATTTTAGAAGTGTGACCAGTATCTTGATGGGGAAATATTCTACAGCACACCATTAGTTTAGGGAAAGTGTATAAAGGTAAAAAAAGCTTTATTGTTACAGAAAAGCGAGAGAAACTGGAAACCTAATTGGATGAAAGAATTGAGAACAAGTTTGGATTTCACAGGAATTAGAACAGTTTGCAATCAGATATTTAGCCTATGTGTTGGCGTAAAGTTGAATGTTTGCCCATGTGTTAATAAAGATGTAAGCTCTATCTTTATTTTACAAAAGAATCTGTTTTTGCTGCTCCACTTTTTTTGTTCTTTTTTTTACCCTATATTGTTTTTTTGTTTTTTTTTACATCACTTGATCTGTAAACCAAATAACATGGAAATGCATCTATCGGTGTACTGCAAAATATATGCAGTGCATTGACCAATTTATTTTTCCCTTTTTTGTTTGTGCAAATCATTTACCTGAATATTTTACATGGACAATATTCAGATGAACTGAACCACCATATGGACTACTATCTGACTACCTGTGCCAACTTTTTTTTTTTCTAGACAAAGTGATTTGGTGAAACCGAATTTTTCCACCTTGCACAAGTCTAGCAACGAATAACGTTGATCCCTAAGACTGAAACCATGGTAGGAAGCTATGCTGTTGCTTGGAAATAGAAGTTACTCTGTGATAGTGAGGAATTTCCCCTTGCCATGGTCTTTTGTATCAATTTGCCACTCTCTGTTTTTCTCCTTGCCTCCAAACCATATGGTGAGGAGCCCCAATGAATGAGACAAGACAAAGTAAGGTTCAAGGTGACTTCTGACGTTTAATGGGCTGTGTAACAGGTTATATTGAGCAGGAAACAGGGGTGGTCGTTACAAGCATTATACAATCCTAATGAAATCATCTATCTTATCTTAACATCTTAACCTATAGCAAGCTTGCAGGTGTAGCTTCATGTTAGTGCCGTGCTCAAAGCTAAGTTTCACGGTAACTACGTACTTAGAATTAATATGTATATGCACTTAGAATTAAAGGACCACTATAGGCACCCAGACCACTTCAGCTTAATGAAGTGGTCTGGGTGCCAGGTCCCTCTAGGGTTAACCCTGCCTGCTGTAAACATAGCACTTTCAGTGAAACTGCTATGTTTACAAATGGGTTAAACCACCCTCTAGTGGCTGTCTCATTGACAGCCGCTAGAGGCGCTTCCGCGCTTCTCACTGTGATTTTCACCAATGACGTTCAAAAGAGGGGGGGGGAGTCCCCAGCACCGAGGGAGCCGGCGCTGGAGAAAGGTAAGCGTTTAACCCCTTCCTCCCCCTTTCAGCCCGGCGTGAGGGTGGGCGGGACCTATTAATACTATAGTGCCAGGAAAACAAGTTTGTTTTCCTGGCACTATAGTGGTCCTTTAATATGCATACGCACTTAGAATTAAAGGTATTTACTACGCAGTTCTAAATTACATATTACTATGAAGTTATGATCAAAGGGAGGAAAAACAGGAAAAAAGTCCAACAGCAGAAACACACAGGATATAACACTAACACTTGTTACACAATGTTCTATAGCTCTTGTGTAGGGGTATATTCACTAAGCATTGGATATAGATAAAACATACTATTTCAAATAGCTGACATGTTCCAAGTTAGTCAATTTTAAACAGACTGAGCATCCGGTGATCTGTAGCTTGAGCCTTGGATAAATATAGGCAAAGTGTATTATTTCCAACACTCTGTGAGGCCATAAGCTTTCCTGAAAATATAGGTTTTTAAATGATTGAAGGTTAGGGGAGAGGGGTTGGCAGGCTGTTCCAAAGGAAAGGAGCCACCCGCATGATGTCTTACAAGCACAAGTTATCAGTAAGGGTGTGATCAGCGGACAGGAGAAGGTTACTGGCAGAGTGGAGAGAACTACGAATTAGTGAAATTTAGAGTTTTTAGAGCTTTAGAGTTTTTAGAGCTTTATAGATAAGTGTTGGTATTTTGCATTGACACCTATAGGTTACAGGAAGCCAATGTAAGATTTGACAGAGGGGCAAGATGTGAAAGGAGCGATGGGAGAGAAAAGTCAGTGTGGCCGTAGCATTCATCACAGACTATAGGGATGCAATAGGGTTTCTGGAGAGACTAATTGGGAAATAATTACAGTAATAAATGCAAGAAATTAGTAGAGCATGAACCAGCTCCTTAACAGCATCTTGCGTAATAAAGGGGCCAGAATCAAAGATAACACTAAGACAGTGAGCTTGCAAGGCTGGGCTGATGTGGGTACCATCAATTTGCTGGGAAAGTGAAAGAGGAGGATTAGAATTATGAGGAGGAAAATATAAGCAGCTCATTTTTAGTGAGATTGAGTTTCAGAAAGCAGGAGGACATTCAATCAGAAATGGAAGAAAGGCACGCAGTGACGCTTTCTAGGACAGCGGGGGAGAGATAAGGAGAGAAGTCATGGGGAAAAGAAAGTACACCCTCTTTGAATTCTATGGTATTACAATAACAATCATATTTTCCTTAGCCGGTCTTAAAATTATGTAAATACAACCTCAGATGAATAACAACACATGGTGTATTACACCGAGTCATGATTTGTTTAACAAAAATAAAGCCAAAATGGCCAGATAGTGAAGGATGGGAATAAGTTTCTACTGCTCCCGAGTCCAGTGACTGCATGCTTTACACCACTCCAGGTGACGCTTGGCAGTGCGCATGCTAATGCAATGCTTCTCTACAGCTGCTCGGCCATGGAATACTACTTCATGAAGCTCACAACATACAGTAGTTGTGCTAAAGTTGCTCCCAGAGGTAGCGTCTGCTTTGGGCTCTAAAAAACCCTAATTAGTAGAGTTCCCATACTTTTAACCATATCGTGTATTGGTGCACCCTGATTCTCTTGCTTGCATAGTCTACTTCTTGAGCAGCACTTAATTAATCATTGCACTGATTGGTAATTGTAGCAGAAGTCTTCATCACCGTGGCATTTGGAGAGGACTGCAGGTCAGCCTCCATCCCACCGACTTTGGGCCCTGGCCTGGAAGGGGGTGCTGTTTTGGAGAGTCGGGTACATGGGTGCCATCCGGACTGCTTTTCCCCGTGGTTTGGGTTTGCCACTGTTGCAAGGTTGGATTACACTGGTTTTAAAAGGGGATTTTTTTTCAATCTTGAGATAAATCTCCATTACCCTGGTTGGTGAAAATAGAAAATGCATTGATTTGTATAATCACAATATACAAAGTAGTACATTGCTAAAAAAAAAAAACTAAACAAAAAAAAAATTAACCAGTTGCATTTGTATGTCTGTGTTTCTATATAGTTCGGAAAGTTGTGATTGTGTTATATATCGGAGTTATTTTTATGTTGCTTGTTCTTAAAGTTATTTAAGTTCATTTTTTTAAGGTATTGTACCGGAGGATTGGAGGAAGGCAGATGTCGTTCCTATATTTAAAAGTGGTTCAAAATCCTTGCCTGCAAATTGTAGACCTGTGAGCTTAATATCTGTGGCTGGGAAAGCATTTGAAGTGTTTAAGGGAAAATATTCAGGAATTCATTGGGAAGAACTTTGTTATTAGCAATAATCAGCATGGTTTTATGAAACCTAGGTCATGTCAAACTAACCTAATTGCATTCTACGAAGAAATAAGTAGAAGTATAGATCAAGGTGTTGCAGTGGATGTGATCTACTTGGATTATGCCAAGGCATTTCATATGGTTCCTCATAATAGGTTAGTCTTCAAACTAAAAGAAATTGGTCAAGATGAATATTCTTGTTCTTGGGTAGAACATTGACTTAAGGATAGAGTACAACGAGTTGTCATTAATGGTAAATTTTCAGGCTGGACAAAAGTGGTAAGTGGTGTCCGTCAGGGTTCTGTTTTGAGACCGCTTCTATTTAACATATTTATAAATGATCTTGAAATAGGCATTGAAAGCCATGTTTCAGTGCTTGCAGATAACAGAAAACTTTGTAAAGTAATAAAATGTGAGCAGGATATTGTTTTGCTGCAGAGGGATTTAGATAGATTGGGGGACTGGGCACTAAAATGGCAGATGAAATTTAACGTAGAGAAATGCAAAGTTATGCACTTCGGGGTCAAGAATGCACATGCAATTTACACCAAATATGGTTGAAACCACGGAGCAACGCAGGGAGAAGTGGGCCTTGACAGAGCCAGGAGTAGGCAGGTGAAGTTTAGGTCAAGGGGTTGTCCTAAGGTTTGTGCTAGGGGGCGTGGTTTAGAAGGGATGTTAAATAGCGGCCATTTTAGGGTAAGTCCATTCTAATTTGAGCCTTTCTTACCTGTAAATTGTTGCAGGTCGGCTGGGCTCTTCTTTTCTTCTTTTTCAGGTGCAGCATGGCTTCTTTGGAAGAAATCTTGTCGGGTGTGCGGTCTGTGGTGAAGGAGAAGGGTATGGCGTGGCTGCAGGAGCAGTTGGGGGTTCCGAGCACGTCTGCTCCCCCCCATGCGGTTCCGGATCGGAGGCCAGAGAGGAGAGCCAGGCCGCCTCAACGGCTGAGTCCTGGAGCGGGTCCGGCTGCACGACGGAGGAGGAGCTCAGCGGGCAGCAGTTTGAGGCAGGCCGTGGCACCAGCCGGAAAACAAGGACGGGGAGTGAACCGCCGGCCGGGACCGCCAGCCGGGCGCAACGCCGGGGCGGTGAGGTTGCAGGCCAGGAAGAGGCCTCCCTCGTCGAGCGCCCCCTGCCGGAGGGAGGCGGGGGGACAGGTCAGTGCTGGAGTGGACATAGAGGACTCGGTGGAAGGGTCCGATGGCAGCCCAAGACGTCCCGGTGAGTCGCCCCCTGGGGGCAGAGCTGAGGGGCAGGGGAGGGTGCATGGTACTGGCAGTGACAGGGCAGCGGTCTCCCAAGATTTGGAGGGGGACCAGGTCAGCATGAGGCAGCAGGTAGCGACTGGAGCTAAGGACAAGAGGGATGGTGCTGTAGATTTACAGGAGCGGAGGAGCGTGACCAGGAGCATAGGAAGAAGGGGTGACGGACGCAGCAGTGGTGTAGCTGGGGTCTCTAATGCAGCAAGGAGCAGTAGTGTGGAGCGCAGTGGAGACAGGCGTGCAGGTGTACAGAGGGGGACGACGACAAGCGCAGTGGCCACAGGACAGCGGGTGGCTGGCCGGAATGACGGTGGCACCCAGGACAGCAGTGGGCGGGAGGCCATTAGGGGTCGCTCCCATGATCAGCGGGATAGGAGGAGCGCCAGCAGTGGGAGCAACGGTGGACGTCAGCGTGGAGGAGCGGAATGTAGGGACAGCAGGCGGAGATCTGAAGACAGACGGAGGCTAGGGGACAGGAGCCCAGTGAGGAATCGGAACAGGGGGAGGAGGTCTGTTTCCAGGGACAGGTGGAGGAGGCGCAGGCACAGTGAGTCAGGATCGTCAGAGAGGAGTTATGCTACTCGGAGGAGGAGGAGAAGCGAGCAGGAGGGACGTTACAAGCGTGGGAGTGGGGATGTCACGTCTGCTCACAGGGATGAGGGGCGGGTGGGACTGCAGTCGGACAGTTCACCCAGGCTATATTCTCCTTGCAGGTCGCTGTGTAGGACGCCCACGGGAGCGAAGCACGAACAGGCGGGCAGGAGTCGGCGTCCACTGGTTCCTTCTGGGTCGGCTGATGCTGTGGACAAGATGGCGCCCCCGCGGCCAGCAGCGGCCGGGGGCTCGAGCGGTGAGTCTCCAACTGCACCACACTCGGGGAATTTACTGGGGTGTTTGCGATCATTGTTAGAATCATGGTCGGGGGACGGGGGGTCACCGACGCAGTTTGAGAAGGTGTGGGTCGCGGATGGCGGTCGGGAGGCGGGGTCGAAGGCCGCAGCGGCCGCAGCGCTGAAAGGGGGTGAGGCCAACACGAAACCGGGTCAGGGACTGACTGGTGGGGAAGGAGATCTTGTCGATCTCTGCGGGGAGGTGACGGATGCGGCGCGGCAGAATGTTCATGTGTCTTTTGCAGGGCCGCTGGGGTGCCACTTAAAGGTGGAGATTAAGGATAAGATATGGAGAGGGGAGTTTGTGGAAATATTTTCCCTGCTTCCTCTGGAAGAGTTTTTGGATTTGAAAGAGGAGGATAAGAAGGATGCTAAAAAGGAGGAGGAGGAAAAGAGGCGGAGGTATCGGAAGATACCCAAGTCCTTTGGGAACTGGTTGAGAGCCTTTTGTATTTTGGCGAGCGTGATCGGGGAGAAATACCCTGATCGCTGTTCGCAGCTGTTTTGTTATTTAGACGGGATTGGGGACGCGTATCGAACCTACGGGGGTTTGGCGTGGTGGAAGTATGACGAACAATTTCGTCAACGCTTAGCGGCTAATCCGTCCATGCGGTGGGACCAGATGGACCTGCCTTTGTGGATGAGGCTGATGATGGCACAGAAGAGTGCCCCCTTTCTCGGAGCAGCCGGCGCGGGCTCGGGTACCGCGTCGGCGGGACAGAAGAAGGGGTTTTGCTGGCTCTACAATGAGAGCCAGTGCAAGTGGGGAGCGTCCTGCAGATTCAAACATGAGTGCTCCGGTTGCGGGGGCAATCATGGAGTTTCCAGGTGCTTTAGGAAGGGTAAGCCGAGCGTTGGAGGGGGAGTCGCCGGTGCATCCGCTGCTGCGTCTGCAGCGGGGGGCGTCACCGGTGAAGGTAGGCGCGATGCTGCCTTGGTTAAGAATGTACGATAACCAGGAGGTGGCGAGGTTTCTGCTGCTCGGTTTTACAGAAGGTTTCAGGATTCCGTTTCAGGATAGGGCTTCGGGAACGTTGTGTAAAAACTTGCGGTCTGTGGGGGAACATCCAGGGGTAGCTCGAGATAAGTTATGTAAGGAAGTGCAATTGGGGAGAATGGCGGGGCCATTCCCTTCCCCGCCGTTGGTTGGTTTGCGAGTGTCTCCACTCGGGGTAGTCCCCAAGAAGGAGGTGGGTAAATTCCGTTTGATACATCATTTATCGTACCCACACGGGGCTTCGGTTAATGATGATATCGATGAGGCCCTGTGTTCTGTTTCCTACACGTCATTCGACAGGGCTGTTGAGTTGGTTAGGAAAGCAGGTCAGGGGGCACTGATGGCGAAGTTGGATGTGGAGGCAGCTTTTCGGCTGCTTCCCATACACCCGGATTGTCATCACTTATTGGGGTGCTATTTCGAGGGGGGGTATTTTGTGGATTTGTGTTTGCCTATGGGTTGCGCCATATCGTGCGCTTACTTCGAAAGGTTTAGCACCTTTTTGGAGTGGGTCGTGCGGCGGGAATCGGCTGGGGGTGCAATAGTGCACTACCTCGACGATTTTCTGTGCGTTGGCCCGCCTCACACGGAACGCTGTAGTCAGGTGTTACAGACCTTTCAGTGGGTGGCGCAAACATTTGGGGTGCCGTTGGCTGAGGACAAGACGGTAGGGCCCACCACGTGCCTAAGCTTTCTGGGGTTGGAGATCGACTCGGTGAGGAGAGAGTGTAGGTTGCCAAGGGACAAGCTACACGCCCTTCAGCGGCTGGTGGTCACGGTTGAGAAGGCAAGGAAGGTGACCTTGCGTGAGCTTCAATCGTTGATAGGTAGTTTGAACTTTGCGTGTCGGGTCATTCCGATGGGGAGGGTGTTCTGCAGGCGGTTGGCACGGGCGACGAGTGGTGTTAAAAAGCCGTCGCATTATGTCTGAGTTTCGGTGGACATGAAGGAAGATTTAAGGGTTTGGGCTAGGTTTTTGAGTGAGTTTAATGGGAGAGTGTTTTTTCGGGATCCGGTGGAATCCTCCGCGGATGTGGGTTTATTTACGGACGCATCGGGTAGCGTCGGGTTCGGGGCGTACCTGGCTGGGAAATGGTGCGCGGAGGAGTGGCCGGAGGCGTGGAAGGCGAGCCCTTTAATTAGGAACTTAGCCTTTTTGGAATTTTTCCCAGTTGTGGTGGCGGTGTCGTTATGGGGGGCGGAGTTAGCCAATAAAAGGGTAGTGTTCAATTCGGATAACATGGCGGTGGTTCAGGCTATTAATGGTTTATCTGCTTCCTCCTGGCCAGTGGTACAGCTGTTGCGGCAATTGGTCCTCTTGTGCATGTCGTGTAATATTGTGTTTCGTGCTCGGCATATTCCGGGACTCGACAATGTTGTTGCTGACGCGCTGTCTCGCTTGCAGTGGGAGCGCTTTCGGGAGGCGGCACCGGAGGCGGAGGAGGACGGCCTGGCCTGTCCTGCGGAGATGTGGGAGCTCGGGACGTCCTGCTTGGGGAATACGTAAAGAAGTCTCTGGCGCCTGGGACATGGTTTTCCTATGTTAAGGTTTGGCAAGTTTGGGAGGATACTATGCAGGAGGTTGGGGCAGGGAGCTCTGAGGATGCTCGGCTGGATGTACTGTTATGGATACTGTGCAGGTTGTTCGCTAAGCAGGCGTCGCCGTCAATGGTGGATAGGCACTTGTCGGCTTTGGCGTTTATGTTTAAATTTAATGGATGGGCGGATGTCACGAAACATTTTATAGTGAGGCAGGCAGTTCGGGGTTTTAGGAAAGGTAAAAAGACGAAAGATACGAGACGACCAGTCTCGTTTGCAGTGTTGCAAGGGTTGTTGGGCATACTGCCGGAGATCTGTTTTTCCGGGTTCGAGGTGACGTTGTTTACGGTGGCTTTTTCGTGGGCCTTTATTGGGGCATTCCGGATTGGTGAGTTGCTTAGTGCCAACAAGAAAGGGGTTGGCGGACTTAGGCTGGAGGATGTGACGGTTGGTGGGGACAGGGTGATGATCCGGCTGGTTCGATCGAAGACGGATGTCTTCGGGAAAGGTTTCACGGTAACGTTATTTGAATTGCCGGGGTCAGGGTTGTGTCCGGTGGCAAGCGGGCGTGGGTTTTTAGTACTCCGCCCAGTAAGGAGAGGATGTTTCTTCATTCATGCCGACGGTACGGCGTTGTCTCGGTTCCAATTTGTGCGGGTTTTCCGTTTGGGATTACAGAGATTGGGTCTGGAGCCCATGCAGTTTGGTACACATTCATTCCGCATTGGTGCAGCGACCGAAGCGGCTCGCTTGGGCTTAGGGGATGAGCGGATAAAAAGGATTGGGAGATGGGAATCGCTTCGTTTTCGCTCTTATGTACGGCCAGATAGGCTGGTTTGAGTTGGGGGTTGAAAGTGGATGTGTTTTGGGGGGTATGTGCTGCTTCATCACTGTTATGTTTCCTTTTAGGTTGGACGGTGTGGATAATCGGCCATTCGTATATTCACTGGGCACGGAGGAGGGCCGCAGTTAGAAGAGACGGAACGCAGCTGGGCTTTCCTGTGGACCGGGTGGCACTATTCTGGTTTGGTTATCGGGGGTTTGATTGGCAGCACATGTGTACGGCACTGTTTCGTAAGGTAGCAGAAGGGGCCTTACCGGATGTGGTGGTAGTTCACGGGGGTGGGAACGATTTAGGCTTGATTCCCCAGCGTGATCTGGTTCAATGGATGAAGCGGGATGTGGATAAATTGAGGGGGCTTATCCCTGGCGTGAAAGTGGTATGGTCGGAGATGGTACCTCGTTTATGCTGGAGATACGCCAGGGATGTGAAGGCTGTTTCTCGATGCCGTGGTAAGGTGAACAAGACCATGTCGACGTTCATTCGTAGGCTAGGAGGAGTAGTGGTACGGCATCGGGAATTGGAAGAACGGTTACCTGGTTATTTTCGGGCAGACGGAGTGCATTTGTCAGATGTGGGCTATGACCTTTTTAATCTAGGTTTGCAAGATGGGATAGCACAAGCCCTGTTTCTGTGTGGTGGGGGTCGCACATGTCCTTAAGGGGTCAAGGCAAGTGCTGTGGCGGAAAAGGTCTTGGTTAAACTGGAAGTTTGGTGGGTTAAGAAATTGGTAGGCCAAGGTCTAGGCGAAAATAGGCCGGAAGTTAAAAGTTTGGAGGTAGGTTCGAGCCCATCGGTGGCTACGAACCAAGGGGTGTAGGGGTGTCTGGGTACACCCCTGCAGTTGGACAAATGGAGGTGGGGCCTCTTGGTAGGCCGTTGAGTTACATGTAAATATTATTGGTTATGTTAATGTTTATTTTGGTAGGGTCATTGTCGGGGGTATGATACAGGAAAGAGCGTAACGAAAGGAGTACTGTTGACAATGACCCTAAATTGTTAATTATATATATATTCATATTAATTAATAAAGCTGTGGACGTTATACTCCAACAGAAAACTTGGTGTCTGTGTGTTATTAAGGTATGGTTGGCACATGCCGAATAACGACTGTGCAATAATGTCATGAAACCACGGAGCAACGCAGGGAGAAGTGGGCCTTGACAGAGCCAGGAGTAGGCAGGTGAAGTTTAGGTCAAGGGGTTGTCCTAAGGTTTGTGCTAGGGGGCGTGGTTTAGAAGGGATGTTAAATAGCGGCCATTTTAGGGTAAGTCCATTCTAATTTGAGCCTTTCTTACCTGTAAATTGTCCCTCCCACCCACCCTATGTTTTGGAAGTTGTTCCCGTTTGGTCACAGCGGCGGGAAAAGGTCTTGGTTAAACTGGAAGTTTGGTGGGTTAAGAAATTGGTAGGCCAAGGTCTAGGCGAAAATAGGCCGGAAGTTAAAAGTTTGGAGGTAGGTTCGAGCCCATCGGTGGCTACGAACCAAGGGGTGTAGGGGTGTCTGGGTACACCCCTGCAGTTGGACAAATGGAGGTGGGGCCTCTTGGTAGGCCGTTGAGTTACATGTAAATATTATTGGTTATGTTAATGTTTATTTTGGTAGGGTCATTGTCGGGGGTATGATACAGGAAAGAGCGTAACGAAAGGAGTACTGTTGACAATGACCCTAAATTGTTAATTATATATATATTCATATTAATTAATAAAGCTGTGGACGTTATACTCCAACAGAAAACTTGGTGTCTGTGTGTTATTAAGGTATGGTTGGCACATGCCGAATAACGACTGTGCAATAATGTCAAGTGAATTAGGGATAACAACACACGAGAAGGATTTGGGAATTGTTATAGACAACAAATTAGGCAGCAATATGCAATGTCAATCTGCAGTTGCTAAGGCCAGTAAAGTTGTCATGTATAAATAGGGGCATAAATTCTCGAGATCTAAATATAATTTTGCCTCTTTATAAAATCGCTGGTAAGACCACACCTTGAATATGCTGTGCAATTTTGGGCACCTGTTCTAAAGACGGATATCATGGCACTAGAAAAAGTGCAGAGACGAGCTACAAAATTGATAAAAGGAATGGAGCATTTTAGTTACGAAGAAAGGTTAAAAAATGTAAATCTCTTTAGTTTGGGAAAAACGGCGCCTCAGAGGGGATATGATAACATTATACAAATATATTTGGGCCAGTACAAACCATTATCTGGAAATCTATTCATAAACAGGGCTATACATAAGACACAAGGTCACGCATTTAGGCTAGAAGAAAGGAGAATTCATCTAAGGCAAAGAAATGTTTTTTTTACAGTAAGAGCAATAAGGATATGGAATTCTCTGCCTGAAGAGGTGATTTTTTTTTAGAGTCCATACAGATGTTTAAACTGCAATTGGATAAATACTTGCAAAAACATAACATACAGGGATATAATTTCTAATTAGTGGGGTAATAGCTGCTTGATCCAAGGAGACATCTGACTGCTATTTTGGGGTCAAGAAGGATTTGTTTCCAAGTTTTTTGCAAAATTGGAAGTGCTTCAGACTGGGTTTTTTTGCCTTCTGTTGGATCAACAGCAAAACATATGTGAGGAAGGCTGAAGTTGATGGCCGCAAGTCTCTTTTCAGCTATGTAACTATGTAATATGTAACTATGTATGTTTGTTTATATTTAAATGGATTTCACCACATGTTTAATAGGAACACTATAGTCACTAGTGTTATGGTACTTTTTGAAAGTAAACCAAAATGTTCAAAGTCTATCTGTTCCTGTCCAAATCAATAAAGTTAAATTGCGTATATACGCTGAAGTAATTAAGTCTGACACACGAGGTTCAGGTTAAAATAACTTCGAGAAAGTTTATTGGCAAGTGAAGAAAAAGCGGGCGCGCAGGCCCTTTTAAGAGGCATTTTGCGTCATCATTGATTATTAGAATATCAGCAAATAAACATCATCAATTGGATTAATTGTTAAGTGACGGAGTTAGTGTCTTACCTATTGGTTAGTAAAATTAAGAGGTTAGTCCCGTGCCCACCCATCAGAGGTGGGATTATTCTGGACACGGGTGGGGGACAAGGGGGTCCTAAGCGTCATTTTACACGGTCAGTGATATCAGGCTTTATGTCCAGGTGCAAGGTCTCTTATGAATAGAACATTTCATTACTACTGTGTTCTGTGGCCTTCAAACTGTACTATCTTACAAGCTCTTAAGGAGTAGCCGGCAAGTCTTAAGGAGTAGCCAGCACCTCCTGGTACTTGTCCTTGAAGGAAACACGGTCTTTGTCTACTGTATTAATTGGGTTGAGAAGTTCAGTCACGTAATGTAGTTTTAAAATGAACAAGTTAAGTCATGAGGACAAAATGGAGGATTGAAGAAGTCAGGTTAGGAGGACAAAATGGAGGACGAAGTCACAGTATAAAGTTAAAATGGAGTTAGTACAATAATTCAATACAAGTACAATAAAGGTTTTTAATAATTCCACATCAGTCCCCCCTATGAAATGTTAGATTCTAAGAGATAAAACTTTATTATGTTAGTATCAGAAGACGTGTTAACCCAAAGGCACAGAAACCCCGTAGCTGCTAGCTAGATGTTAATGCAAAGTGCAAGGCTGTCCCTAGATCTGACCCTAATAGGCTAACCATCCGTCAGTATGGCTCTCGAACGCTTCACACCCAAGGGTATCCCATGGCAGCTAACCCACCACTTCTCCACATGGGGCCTTTACCATTCACTGACAGATGCTGTCCCTGAGCTAGTCCCTTCCTAGAATTCCTGCACTTTATCAACAAAGGGGATAATTTGCAGCGGCAGACAGGGTGAGTTGATGTCTTGGAATTCTTGGTCATCAACCTCGAGATGGGTCAAAGTGGGTGCTGCTTGGTCAACAGTCTTCATGAGGGATTTTCTCAGGCATGGGAGGACACAACAAAAGAGAAGAGCAAAGATAAAAAGAAAAATTAGTATAGCCATACCAATCTGCATTAAAGCCTTTTGCCATCCTGTCATCCAACCAAACCATCTTTCCCAGGGATCTTTTATCCCAGAATTCCTTTTTAACTCTTCTGACAGGTCATTTAATTTTTCTATAGCTAGTGTGACTTTACCATTAGGGCCTGTGTTTTCTGGGATGTAGGTACAACATGTCATAGTGTCGGGCAAAATCTTACAAACCCCTCCTTTTTCGGCTAAGATCATATCTAGGGCCATTCTATTCTGGAAAGTCATTTGGGATGTGGCCTGCAACTGTTCGGCCAACCCCTGGAGGGCGTCTCTGGTGTAATTGACAAAACGCTGTTGATTATAATAAATGTAATTTATCCAATTTAGATTCTTGTTTGCGGTAACTATGGTAAAAATTGATTCAAATCCTGCAGCAACTTCATCCCTAGCTTTAAACTCGTTGGGCACCCCCCTGGGCACTCCAATGGCATCAATATATACATGAGGATCAAAACTTCCTTTCACTGGGGCGTCACGTTTAACCTTAGTGTGGCTGAACTCATGGGTGTTGAGGTGTGTATCAGAAATAATATGTATAGGCATAATGGCCTTAGTCAAAGTACACTCTCCCCACCATTCTGTGTCCATTCTGGATCTTAGCTGTAAATCCCCACACAACCAATAAATGTCCCCTAGTGACCTAGTGTGATGTTGCAGCAAACGTACAGGGACAGTTCTGTATGTAGCACAATAGCCTTTGGAAAAGTTACCTACAAATTTACCAATACCATCGTACATGGCATAGCAAGTGTAATTACCTTTATATACGGTAATACCATCAGGGGGTTTGACATCGTTGGCTAGGAGAGGATACTCCTTTGTCCATGCAATACATATGGACCTGTTAAAATTATAGTGATAGGCAAAAAGGCTTAAAATACATTCTTCTATATCTACAGGTAGGATTAAAGGTACGGTACCCAGGTGAGGCCGGGCACCTCCACACACGTAACATGCGGTTCTATTATGCTTATTAGCATTATATTTCATCCATTCTAACCATAAATTTACATCATTAAAACCTGTTTCAGCGGCCATGGTATCTTCAAAAGTGGGGTTAGCGATGGCCATCATGTCCTGAAAGGTCTGGATATGGGGTTTTAATGGGTTAGGGACCATGTGGGTGGCCCCTTGCCACTCAGAAGAGTTGCACATATCTTTGAGGTAGAAATGCCCTAATTTCTGGTAGGAACCCTTTTTCCAGTACATTCCCATCACATACTGGTCTGCATCTGTTGGGCTTGGGCGCTCAATGTTAAGGATTAATTTCATTGGTGTGCTCCCCCCAGGCTTTCTCAAAGTCATTCTCTGGAGAAGCGATCTACCATGATCATCTACTTTAGCTACGGCACTTTTTGGTTTGTAACCCCAGGCAGGCCCGGCATTCCATCCCGCCGCCCCCCAATGGTCACAATTGTGCCCCCATTGCTTGTCAACTACACAAACATATGGGTCTTTCGAATGAGGGATATCTCTATAGATGCTCTGGATTTGTGGTGTGGGAAATGGGCATTCTACAATATCACAATAGTCAAAGGTATAAGTAGCCACCTGGGTGCATGATGAATTATACCAGAAGGTGTACCCACTAATGTCTTTGGTAATGGCTACTTGCTGGGCCTTCATAAGGCTAATTAAGGGGAAGATGTACCAGAGATACATGTTTGTGCGATATTCGCTTCCTCTGGGGCAGGAGATTTCTTGCAGTGGGAAGCGTGGACCCAATTTGGCCTACCGGCCAATTTGACGGAGGTTGCGGTAATCAGGAGAACTTGGAATGGACCGTCAAATCTTGGTTCTAGGGTATTTTTCCGCACAAACTTCTTGACCAGGACCCAATCTCCGGGAAGTAGGTTATGGGAACCTGTATCCAATTCGGGATCTGGAATTGAAGAGAAAACTTGGGCATGTATTTTGTTTAGGACATTTGCAAGTTCAGTTACATAGTCTACTAAAACATCTGATTGGAGTTGCAACTGCTGCGGATAATAACAACCTAGTCTGGGTGCTGTCCCAAATAGAACCTCATATGGGGACAGTGAATGCTTCCCTCTAGGTGTGTGCCTAACACTAAATAGAGCTATTGGTAGGCTTTCTGGCCAGGGCATCTTTGTTTCTTGTGACATTTTTAACATTCTAGTTTTTAGGGTGCCGTTCATGCGCTCCACTTTACCACTACTTTGTGGGTGGTAAGGGGTATGGAAGGCTAGGGTCACCCCTAGAGCAGTCCAAATTTCTTTAGTCACAGTTGCTGTAAAGGCTGGGCCTTGATCACTCTCAATAACTTCTGGGAGTCCGAATCTACATACAATATCTGTAAGTAGGCGCTTTGCGGTTGTTTTTGCAGTGATATTGGCCACTGGGTAGGCTTCTGGCCAGCCTGAGAACATGTCCACTATTACTAGTGCATATTCATGGGGCCCACTCTTGGGCATTTGGATGTGGTCAATTTGAATTCGCTGGAAGGGGTACATGGGCTTTGCCAGGTGTTTCGCCGGCACCTTAATTGGTCTTCCTGGATTGCATTTTGCACAGATGACACAGGCCTTGCAAAAGTTATTGATCAATGTTGTGATTCCAGGTGCTTCATAATACTTCTGTATGAGGGCGGCCATCAATTCTTTTGACAGGTGCGCGGGCCCATGTGCCCATTGGACCACTGCTGGGTATAGATTTCTGGGAAGACAAAATTTGAAGTTGTTGTAGTATATTCCGTCCTTTTGGACAGCTCCTTTCTTTTTCCATTTCTGGATTTCCTCAGGAGTGGCTGCAGCTTGTTGTTCTTGTAAGATTCGCAAATCAGTAGGAAGAGTTTGCAAAGCAAAAATAGGGACTTCTTCTTCTTCTTCTTGTCCGGACACTTCTTCATCCACTTCCTGCAAATCCCTGGCCGCTAACTTAGCAGCTTGATCAGCCAAATGGTTGCCCTTTGCTTCATCTGTATCCAATTTCCCATGGGCCTTGACTTTCAAAACGGCCACCTCTTCGGGAAGTAGGAGGGCATCCATTAGCTCCTTGATTGCAGTGCTGTGTTTGACTGGTGTACCGGCGGTGGTAAGAAATCCTCTTGTCTTCCAAATTAGGCCGAAGTCATGTGCCACACCCAGAGCGTATCTTGAATCTGTATAGATGTTGGCACGTTTTCCTTCGGAAATTTTGCAGGCTGAAGTCAGAGCCTGTAATTCAGCTTCTTGTGCAGACATTGCTGGTGGTAAGGATGATGATTTAATAACTTCATCTGTTGTGGTTACGGCATATCCTGTATGATATGTTCCTCCTTCATCGGCATATCTTGATCCATCCACAAACAGGGTAAAATCCGGATCTGGTAATGGATTCTCATGCACAGTTGGCAAGTGCACTGTTTCCATTTTCATCTGTTCAAAACAGTCATGAGGTGTTTCTGGGTCATAATCATTCTTTATGACCAGGTCTTGAAATTCCTTTTCCAGGAAATGGCGTGGCCATGCTTCCAGAAGGTCAGTTGTTGGGTATTTGACAATACCATTTTCCTGTAGTTGTTCTTCATTCATGGTGGCCCATAGTTTTGCCATGGGCCCAAGATCATTCCATGACTTTGTCTTCAACTTGGTAACAGGAATATGTGGGATAGCGGTATCCCAATGGCGGTAGAGGTAGTTAAGTTGTTGAGGTAGCTGGACCAAGACCATGCTATTACCTTCAGAGTCACAATAAAAGTCTTGTGCAGTGAGCTTTACATCGGTCCAGTGGTAAAGCTCATCTTCATAGCAAGGTTCGGGAGTAATATTTGGCTTGTACCACATGGTACAGAAGGCGTAATCCGGGCCTTCACAAAGAGGTGTCTCATCTTCATGAAATGACAAATGTGGATGCATGACTTTCTTGATACATCCACAGAGCAGGTAGATGTAGGTTTCATCTGTGATAAATCCATAATAGATACCCCCCTCAGGGAGTGGAAGAAGAGTGGACGGATTGAGCACTTGACATCTTTGGATGGAAATGTTGTCAGGCAAAAGAAGATGACACTGTAGGCGCAGGTGTCTGGCTGGAGACACGTGCTTGAGCTGGACTTGGTTGACGATGGCAGAGATGTCATGAGGGGCCAAAACAACCAGAGGGTGGCCAAGGACCAGGTCTGAGGTCTTCTCTATGAGTTCTCTCGCAGCAAAAACAGCCCTGAGACAGGAAGGAGTCCCTCTGGCCACAATGTCCAGTTGACATGAGAAATATCCAATAGGCCTCTGGCGGCCTCTTAAGTCATTAGTCTGGGTGAGCACTCCTGTTGCGTGGCCTTGTCTTTCAGAGACAAACAATTTGAAGGGTTTGGAGTAGTCAGGTAGGCCCAAGGCAGGAGCAGAGGCAATGGCCCGTTTTAAAGCATCGAAATTGGCCAGGGCTTCATTAGTTAGACAGAACGGGTCAGACTTAAGAGCATCATAGAGAGGTTGCATAAGCAGAGAGGCTTCAGGGATCCATGCTCTGCAGTAAGAAATGAGGCCTAGGAAGGCATGAAGAGACTTTGAAGTCCTTGGAGGTGGAATGTCCAAAACAGCTCTTACCCGGTCCCGAGTAAGATGTCTGGTACCTTGAGATAGGCAATGTCCAAGGAAGATCACTGAAGATTGACAGAATTGTAGCTTGATGAGTGAAGCTTTGCATCCTTGTTCTGCCAAATAGCAAAGGAGACTAAGTGAACACCTTTTAGTAGTGGGTACATCATCTCCACATAGCAATAGATCATCCACATACTGAAGCAGGACAACTTCTGGGTGCTCAGCTTGCCATGGGTCAAGGATGGTGCCCATGGCCTTAGCAAATTGACTTGGAGAATTTTGTGCCCCTTGGGGCATGACAGTCCAGGTATACTGTTGCATTTCATGAGTGAAAGCAAACAGGTATTGACAGGATGGGTCCAGTGGGACACTGAAAAAGGCATTGGCCAGGTCAATAACTGTGAAAAATTTTGCAGATGGTGGGACTCCAGAGAGCAGAGTATGAGGATTTGGTACAAGAGGGGTGTCCAGGACGGTAGCTTCATTAACAGCACGGAGGTCCTGGACCATCCTGTACTTCTCTGGTTCACCCTTTGGAGTTTTCTTTTTCACAGGAAATAACGGGGTGTTGCATTCAGATTTACATTTTACCAGGGCACCCTTCTCCAAGAGTGCCTTGATGTGGACAGAAATTGCAGCGGACTGTGCTGGTTTTAATGGATATTGTGGTTTTCTTGGTAACTTAGCTCCTGGAATAAGCTTTACCACCACAGGGGGAACATTTAGGTGACCTATGTCCTCCGGGCCTGAGGACCATAACTTAGCGGGCACCTGTGTTTTTAATTCCTCTGGGAAATTGGACCTTAATTCTGCTGCCCCCTCACGGGGCTTTTCTAAATGCAGCATCAGAGGCAAAGAGCATAGGGCTGAAGTGTCTGATACAGACAGAGGTGTAAACATTTCTACCTGCCCATCCGGGGTAAAAGTGATGGATGCTTGCAGGCGTGAGAGGACATCAGCACCTAACAGGTTAATGGGGCATGTGGAGGATACTACAAAGCGAGCGAGCAGGCTAGAACCAACTCGCAGCGGAGTTGTTAAAGGGCTACGTCTTGGCTGGCCATCCACTCCAACACAAGAGACATCAATACTGGACAGGAAGGATGGGTCTGGCAGGTCTTGTTCTCGTAGAACACTACGGGCTGCACCTGTGTCAACTAGAAATGTGGTGGGGTGGCCTTCAATGGGTAAAGTCACTGTGGCAAGTGGCCCCCCTTTGTCCCCTGTAGACACTGCCATGACAGGGGTCACAGACACAGGCTTGCCAATTTCCTATTCATCGGGTTCCTCAACTATTGGAACCTGTTTGGTGGCTTTGGGAGCCGGGGCAGGCTTGGGTAGTTTTCTGGGTTCCCTTTGCTCCCTTTTAGGTTCTGGACAGTCATTCCTAAAGTGACCCTTTGCTCCACAATTAAAGCAATGTCCCCCCTCCTCCGGTCTGGGACCTCTTGGGGCTGGAGCGGAGCGGGATACCATGAGAGGAGCTGAAGTAGGTCTCCTTGGGGTCTGAACGGATTCCAAACCTCTAGCAACTAAAAGCAGGGTATCCAGGGGAACAACCTTATATTCAGGGCGTGCGGCAATGATTCCCTTGCGTATAGAGTCTTTAACACCTTGGACAAACGCACCTGACAGCATTTGTGAATGAATCTTATCTGTAAGATCAAACCCCAAATCTGTGAACATTTGATACAGTCTTGCATGAAACCTTTCCACTGATTCTCCTTTATCCTGAATAACATCAGTAAGGCCAGCAGCCTGATCCGCAAGTTTGTCCTTAGCCCATTCTCTTAATTGGGTGCAAAAAGTTACTCCAGAGGGGAAATCAACATCACTGCTGAGCAAATCTGTACTGAGGTGTCGGGCCATACTTGGCCAATATGCATCCCCTGCTTTGATAGCACAAATGCTCAGCAAATCACGCCATGCGGCGGAATAAGTCTTTTGAATTTGAACTATCCCTCGGTAGAAGGGCATAGGCTGTTTTTCTGGGTCAGGGAGTGATTTCATTAGAGCACTAGCTTGAGTGGGATTGAAAGCAACATATTTAGGAGGGGCCTGTTCTCCCCGACCCTTGTGGCCAAAAGGGTCATCGATAGAACGGTGAGTTGGGGCTCCCGCGGCAAGCTCCGATGAGACATGGGACACCCTGTCCATCTCGTCATCATCGAATTCTATAATATTGGCTCTTTTGCGTGGTGCAGGGCCCGAATGAGGTGAAAGGATCGGTGGTTGGGAACGAGCCCCGGATGCAGGGGTGGCTAGCGAGTCATTACCTGGGGATAGGTAGTCACCGGGGATTACCGGCATCAGGGCCGAACTGGGGGCCGCCATATTGGTGGCCGGAAAAGGTACTACATTAGGGTTAAGGGAAGAAGTGGCGGCCATGTTGGAAGAGGGCACATCCGGGGCAGACTGTGCCGGACTGGGCATGACCGGAACCTGGGGCGTGGCTTGGGGAGCGGGGAGTGGATATCCGGGATAGGGCAGGGCCATGGGATATGGGAAGGGGTAGGGCCAGACTGGGGAGGGGAAGGAGGTGGGGTATTGAGCTGGGGTGGAGATGGGAGGGAACGGAGAGGGATTGGTAGGGGTGGGTGTAGAGGGAGGAGCCGGGGCAAGGGCGGAGGAGGTGGTTAGTTGGGTGGAGGAAGAGGGGAGGGGGTCATGAACAGAGAGAGAGTGTAGGGCAGGAATGGCAGATGAAATGTTAGGGGAAGGTATAGCAGGTAGCGTAGGGATGGATGAGGATGATGGGAGTGTTAAAGATGGGGCAGGGGAAAAGAAAGATCCATCAGAATTCAGGACCGGGCAGACAGGGGAGGTGATGGGATGGGTATTGGGAGTGGGGAACATAGTCAGCTGGCTATCACTTATTGCTGACTGAACCTTGGGGATAGACATTCCCTGGGCGCCGGTTTTGGGCGCTGGCTGAGGATAAACCCCAGCAACACAATTATTATGATACACAAACAATTTCACACCCTTGTGATTTATCTCTTCCTCAACCCAACCTTCTAGCTGAATAGCCTTCGCTACTCTATACCATGCTTCAGCAGTCTTTAATAAACCATTATCTGTAAGTTTGCCTTTCTTTTCTGTCAGTAACCTACGCCAACTTTCTGGTTGCAATCTTCCACATGTCGGTACAGCAATTCTACATACTTTTGCAATTTTTTCAACACCTTTAACCATTTCCTCACCCTCTCTGTCTTCGACTAAATCACATGCTAACCAGCCCTTACTGGGCTTGCTTAAATCCTGTCCCATAATCCCTTTACCCCTATACCAGCGTCCTAGATATAGAGAGAGAGAGGGAAAACTGAACAAGAACGTCTACAATGCTCGACTGCCACCCGAGAATCGTGGGATTTTCTCAGGTGCGTCTTCCCAAAACGTAGACTAGTCACTGAATCCGCCTACCCGGGGTGGTAGACACGGATTGGAGCGAAGTGAGAAGTGTGTGACCAATCACTTCTCTTTTTAAGAGGAATGGGAGTGGATAGTATAATAATATAGGAAGTATAGAAAAGATGAAAGACAAGGAAAATCCTTAGAGACAGACACAGGAGTTCATGAGACTCCTAATTAGACAAACAAGACAACAATACAATTGAAATACAGTGCATGCATCACAGTTCAAATGAAATCAACAATAATCCCTTTCCTTTACTCGTGTGCTTACTCCAAAGTCACCTCCCTCAACCCCGTAGTGTCTCCGCTCGGAGAACGACTTTCGTAAGTCTCACTACCAGCGGCCACGGAAAACAACTGACACCGGTCCGAGTTCCGTCAGCCTCTCTCTACTCTGCAGTCCACAAGAATGTGGCCACGTCTATCCTCACTCCCGTAGTGCCCCTATAAAACCCACTTATAAGTCTCACTACCACGTGATGCGGAAAACAAGCAATGCCTACTTGAATCCCCCCAGGAAACAAAGTCCTCTGCCACAAGACCAAGCCCCCCTCACAAATAAACAGAAATACCATGTGCACAAAGAAGCTAGCTAGGCTCTCAAAGTGACACAAGAAGGATCACAGGAAATTATGAGTCTACACAAAATCCACAGTTCCAACACCCCTCTTTTTCCTTACAGCCACAGCCACGAGGCTCCTAAAAGAGGTAAACAGGTAAAGAAGACCCCCAGGAACGCATCCGCAGGTCAACCCCCCTTTTTCCTTACAACCACAATACCGTGGTTCCTAAAAGAGGTGAAACAGGCAACAGAGACCCCCAGGAACGCATCCGCAGGTCACCCCCCTTTTTCCTTACAGCCACAGCCACGAGGCTCCTAAAAGAGGTAAACAGGCAAAGAAGACCCCCAGGAACGCATCCGCAGGTCAACCCCCCTTTTTCCTTACAACCACAACACCGTGGTTCCTAAAAGAGGTAAAACAGGCAACAGAAGACCCCCAGGAACGAATCCGCAGGTCCACCCCCCTTTATCCCAAAAGAGGTAAAATACAAACAGATAGACACACACACTGAAGACCCAGGCAAGTCCCCTCAGGTCCACCCCCCTTTATCCCAAAAAGGGGAAAACAAGCAAGACAGAACCCCAGGCAAATCCCCTGCAGGTCCACCCCCCCTTTATCTCAAAATGGGGAAACAGGCAAACGATTCAAACACACCCAGGCAACAGATAGACTAAAATGCAGGTAAACAAGTGAGTAACGAGACACCGGGCAAGATATTACCTGTCTTTGATGTCCTCCCGGGAAGCAGTCACAGACACGTGGACGGGTCAATCAAAGGGGCCGGAACGTACCGGTGGCTCTGCAGAAGTCTCTACCGTGTATCTGGAGGTGATCAATCTCCCTTCCTTCCCCCTGGATTCCTCCGTCCACCCTTGTCTTCCTTAGGACGGCTCACCGGCCGGACATAGCCCGATGCCCCACGTTGGGCGCCAAGTTGTTATGGTACTTTTTGAAAGTAAACCAAAATGTTCAAAGTCTATCTGTTCCTGTCCAAATCAATAAAGTTAAATTGCGTATATACGCTGAAGTAATTAAGTCTGACACACGAGGTTCAGGTTAAAATAACTTCGAGAAAGTTTATTGGCAAGTGAAGAAAAAGCGGGCGCGCAGGCCCTTTTAAGAGGCATTTTGCGTCATCATTGATTATTAGAATATCAGCAAATAAACATCATCAATTGGATTAATTGTTAAGTGACGGAGTTAGTGTCTTACCTATTGGTTAGTAAAATTAAGAGGTTAGTCCCGTGCCCACCCATCAGAGGTGGGATTATTCTGGACACGGGTGGGGGACAAGGGGGTCCTAAGCGTCATTTTACACGGTCAGTGATATCAGGCTTTATGTCCAGGTGCAAGGTCTCTTATGAATAGAACATTTCATTACTACTGTGTTCTGTGGCCTTCAAACTGTACTATCTTACAAGCTCTTAAGGAGTAGCCGGCAAGTCTTAAGGAGTAGCCAGCACCTCCTGGTACTTGTCCTTGAAGGAAACACGGTCTTTGTCTACTGTATTAATTGGGTTGAGAAGTTCAGTCACGTAATGTAGTTTTAAAATGAACAAGTTAAGTCATGAGGACAAAATGGAGGATTGAAGAAGTCAGGTTAGGAGGACAAAATGGAGGACGAAGTCACAGTATAAAGTTAAAATGGAGTTAGTACAATAATTCAATACAAGTACAATAAAGGTTTTTAATAATTCCACATCACTAGAACAACTTTAGCCTAATAAAGCAGTTGTGGTGTATAGATCATGCCCCTACAGTCTCACTTGACAATTCTATGACATTTAGGACTTAAATCACTTTGTTAATGCAGCCCTAGGCAGGGCGAATGAGCTATCTTATCAAGATGCCACCATCTCAATCTATCAGAACCTCTCTCCATCTACACTGCAAAAACACAGTGAGTGGAAGCCCATCACAGAACACCTGAGACAAAAAGGACATTCGCTGCACCTGGGGACACCCCTTTAAACTGGGGGCTTACCAGAATGGGAGAACTACCACACTACTACCGGAGGACGAACCGAAGCTGACCCTCCCCAAGTCAACCTGCCCAGAGCTTTCCACCCTACAGAGAGTCTAGTACACCACGCAAGAATCCCATCAGAGCCAAGTTTGAGAGATGCCGGCGAACCTGTAAGGGCACATCACCGTCAGAACTGATTGCACAAACTATCCAAGTCCCCCGAGATTAGGACTCGGCTAAGTGTCTCAGTTCGGGGTTCAAATATAGTCCTTATGCAGTACCGGGCTTTGTAAGCTCGGACCATCTATAGTCAGGGGAGACATTTGGGATAATATAAATATATTAAAACAAATGTCAGGTATTGAATGTATGATACATAGCTCAGGGAGGTATTACTCAGAGAGGTTTATCTGTGGCACTGCTCTCTAGGAGCACACACTATCAATACGACTCCTTTCACTATATAGGTGCCAAACTTAGAGTGAAATCCCGAGGCACCCAAAAGATGTAATTCCCTCCTACAATGTGCACGGTGGGGACAACCCCTTGCCGTCACCAAGTAGGCCCGAGCCCCCCCCAAGCCACACAAAGGGGTCAAGCTCGACCCTTCTTACTAATAAACCCCCCCGCCACTGTAGGCATCGACCACCTATACCTGATTGAACAGGCTTAAGGCTGGTACCGCACACCCCGAGCATCAGGGGATACACCAGGGGGTATTGTGCAAACAGCTCGGCAGGAGCTGTCTCACTAAACGTTAAAGGCTTAAACACCCCCAACAAGCGTAGACTGATGCTATGGAACATGAAGGCTAAGGCGGTGGACATAGCACTCCTACAGGAGACACACCTCCCCAGGTCGGCAACCACCGCGCTGAGGTACTGGACATACCCCACAGCACATAAAGCGGGGAACCTTGGGAAGAAAGCAGGGGTTGCAATTCTCATACACAAACGCTGCCAATTCGTACCCACATATAGCCAAGCAGACCCAGAGGGGCGCTATGTGTTGGTGATGGGGACCCTTCACAATATCAAACTTAGCAATAAACCGGATGCCTCATTCTGGTCCTCATTGGAAACACCACAAACACCGGAGGGGGTATAGTGGTAGTTGTGGGGGACTTCAACGCGGTCCCGTATCCGGCGATCGACAGGAGCAAGAAACCAGGGACCCTGAGATTCCAGGGCAGAGGGGGACAGGATAAGCTCATCCATACCTTCTTGACTCACACTGGCCTGTTAGATGCCTGGAGACCGCAACACCCCAGCATACAAGACTACACATTTTACTCAAACCCACACAATACTTTTTCTAGAATTGACAACATTATTTTCAGAAATAAATAATATCACCTGGTCTGACCACGCAGACATCACAATTACACTAGGGAATCTCCACCCTCTTAGCCAGACATCTAAAACCTCGACAGGGGAGCAAACCTATTACCAAAATACGCAAGACCTCCGGAGAAATAGCAAGTACTCCACAAGACATTAACGCACAATTCACATATTACTTTACCACATTATACAACCACTCCCTTCTTCACACCCAAGATCACTTAGAATACATGGCTCACGTTTCCGCCTTCCTGGACCGCCTCCCATGGGGCAGGTCAGGGAGGAGGAGATTGAAGAGTTAACTGCACCGATTACTGAGGAAGAAGTAGGGGCCACCATAGCAAACCTAAAGAGCAACAAGGCACCGGGCCCAGATGTCTATGACATGAGCTACTACAAAAAACTCAAGGATGACCTGATGCCCCACCTAATCACAATCACTTCCGGGAGGGTGGCACACCAGAAACTGACATGGCAACAGCAAACATACTGTTAATAATAATAACAAATATAATACCAAAAGCAGACAGAGATCACACTCACACCTCAAGCTAGAGACCCATCTCACTAATGAACACAGATCTAAAAATCTTTGCCAAGATTCTAGCAATCAGGCTCATGCCACTTTTGACCTGTCTGATACACCCAGGCCAGGTGGGCTTCATACCAGGGAGACAGCTGTATGAGAATACCTGTTGAAGTGAAGACCTGCTGTGGTACAGGAGGGAATCTAAAACGCCTTCTCTGGCACTATCGTTAGATGCCGAGAAGGCGTTTGACAGGGCTAAATGGCCTTTTATGTTCGAATTACTCCGCAAAATGGGATTCCCAGACCCCTTCATCACTGTGGTTAGAGCCCTGTATACAGATCTAAGAGCACAAACACTCATAACGGGGGCCCCCAAGACTCCCTTTCCTCTGGGCAGCGGTACGCAGCAAGGGTGCCCATTCTCGCCGCTGATGTTTGTGCTCACCCTCGAGCCACTGCTTCTGGCCATCAGATCAGACCCACTGATCCGAGGCGTACAAATAGCACATCAACCATTCAAAATCGCAGCGTACGCAGACGATGTCCTACTGACTCTTACATACCCGATAACAAGCGTGCCCAAACTTGATGCACTACTAAACCAGTATGGAGACCTCTCTGGCTACAAAGTTAATCTCTCCAAATCAGTTGTAATGTCTTTCCACCTCTTGATCCCGGCCACGGCCAACTTTAGACAGACATATCACTTTAAAATAGCGACAGAAGAGTTTAAATACTTAGGAGTTAACCTGACAGCTGATCCTGCCACCCTCTATAGACGTAATTACGCCCCGTTGTTCCACACTCTCATGGACGACCTGGAGAAGTGGACGGAGAAGCCCATCTCTTGGCTACGGCGCCTGCACTCTGTGAAAATGAATGTTCTGCCGAGACTATTGTTCATGTTCCAGTCACTACCAGTAAAATTTACCAGAGGAGACCTAACTTGTATGCAAAAGGCAATAGACTCATTCATATGGCAGAAAAAGTGACCCAGACTAGCCCGTGGCCTATTGTATCGTCCCAGGTGGGTGGACTGGTCCTCCCGCACTTGTACCATTACTATCTAGCGGCCCAAGTCACTCAGATTATACACCCCCAGACCGTAGGAAATGGGTGGACATAGAATCCCTGTTTCTTCTACTTATGGGCCCCCAAAACCCAGAGGGCTAAGGACGACATGTCCAGCCGTTCTCATTTCCATTCGCTTATGGGCCCAGGTGAAGCTCAAATATGCCCTAGGGAGCGACCCTTCACTGATGACACCGGTTCTCTGGAATAGAATGTTACTTCCAGGGATGAGGGCCAGGGACTTCCGGGGAATAGAGGCTACGGGGTTACAAAGGTACATACAACTATACATGAATGGAGACACAGTCACTTGTGACCACTTGCGAAGCCAAGCCCCATACCTTTTTGGCCACCAGGGGGCGAACGGAGCCCAGTGCGTTGGACCACCCCGGCACTTCATTTGGAACGTTGCTAACAAGGTGTGGAACCGTGCTAACAAGGTGTGAAAACCGCAGACCGCAGGGAAACAAGCGGCGCATGCTTCCGTGGGTGACTGCCAGTTCGTATTGCCGAAAGCCCACCAGGGGGAGCATTTGTCTCCCGAACCCTGCCAGACCACCTGAATCCACCAATGAGTCGCTCTCACGGCCGCAGGGTTCCCGCTGGCCACATGCAAGACTGTGCCGACCAATGGGAGAAGGAGCGCCCATTCAAACTGGCCATTCTCCTAGTGGCCAACGGTCATTCTCCTAGTTGGTCGGCACAAATAAAGCGACGATTTGTCGCCGCAGGGAGTGAGCGACCAATCAGAGAAGGAGCGCTTGTTCAAACAGGGTTTCAAGCCGTTTCTTCTGATTGGGCGGCGAAACCCCCTTTGTCCTTGGGCGCTGATTGGCGCAAATTGGTTTTGCGCCTCTCAGCGGATTGGTACAATCGGGTTTCACGCCCTTTCCCCTGATTGGGCGGCAAAACCCCCTTCCTTACCGAGCGCGATTGGTGCAGCAGAGATTCGCGCCCTTCCTTCGGATTGGCCGGCGAAACCCCTTCCTCTCCAGAATGCTCATTGGCGCGATTTTGTTTGCGCCCATTTCAGCTGATTGGCTTTGCTTGGTTTAGGCGCAAAGTTTGAATTCACTGGACTAAACCAAGCAACACCATGGAACTACTTTTGGGCATGTACAGAGCCTTGAGCCCCAGACTTCCAACGCTGATATCTCCGGCTCTGTACATCCAGAAGGGACCAGGGGCTATTTAGCTATGTAAGTGTTAACCCTGTAACCCTTCCCATCCTGGGGCGCCAAGACCCAAAGTGTATCCCCCTGAATGTAAAATGTAGTCATGCGTATACCTGTATCTAGTAGGTATCTCCTAGAGCGGGAGATGGTTATCTATTCCCCAGCACCTCCTGTATGTGTTTTTGTGTTGTGTTGGATGGAGACCCCCTGCGGCGGTCTGTGCATAAAAAGCTGTGTGCCCAATAAACATTGTCAAATTTTGTATCCTGGAACTGTGTCCTATCCTGTTACTGGGGAAATGGGTCTGACCTACTCTAACCAGAGGGGATAACCAGCCAGGTTACCCCGGTCCCGCTACAGTGAGGGATTACTGGAGGGAAATGGTAGACCTTAGCTCTAAAGTGTTACAAAGGCGATTAGAACTTGACCCCCCTGGGGATGCCTACTCTCCAGACCCACGGAGGGCCTCACCAGGCACGAACAGAAGTTATTAAACATGTTCTACTTAGCAGCACGGAGAGCACTGACACAAAAATGGGCAAGTCCGGAGTTACCACATATGTCCATGGCACTAGCGAAAATTAGGAACAGCTATTTTTTTATTTATTTTTTATTCTTTATTTTTTCACTCAATAGCATGTACAGGTGCGCATCAGTTTATGGGCTTACGCAGAAGCCAACTTTATCAACATTGTGGCAAAATACAGCATGACAATCACAGTATTATGAGCCTCAGCTCTCTTTTCACAACCGATGGCGCCTGCCGGCCATTGAGGTATTTTGTAAAATTTTTACTTCACAGTACCCCTTGCTAGTATTTACATCCTTTTACTTTCGACTCGACAATTAAACAATCGCTGTTAGGCTAGGGAGGAGGCCAAGTAAATTACAAACCCTCACTCGTAGACCTTAGTCCTCTTTAACAGTGTAAACGTGGGTCAGAACCTAGATTTGGCGCTCGCCGTTTGTTGGGGAATCTTATGTTAGGTGAATACGCAGGCTAGTGGGCTAAAAGTAAGTAGCTATCATATGTGCCAGTTAATCCCCTAACTGTGCTACCTAGTTCCTCCGTTCGCTAGATCTAGCCTGAGGAAACAGTGCGAAGCGCATATCTCCCGCCACTCTATCCCCTCCAGTGTCTCCCCGAGGTCGCGCTCCCATTGAGCAGTATACGTCAATCCCCCCCATTCTCTGTTTTCTTCACTGATATGTTGAACAGAACATATCCTCTCGTAGAAGGTGAGCGTCTCCAGGGCAGCTTTTTTAATGTGTGGCTTTTGAATTACTTCAGCTTAATGAAGCAGTTATTGTGTATAGATCATGCCCCTGAAGTCCCACTGCTCAATTCTCTGCCATTTAGGAGTTAATAACTTTTGCCTTGGACTCCTAAATGGCAGAGAATTGATCAGGTGCATGTTCTATACACCAACACTGATAAAGCCAACGTTGTCTTGGTGACTATAGTGTCCCTTTAAGGACAAGTCACCAAAGGCTAGTCCTTGTCCAAAAACAAGTAGTATGTGATAGTTCCATGTGGAAAATGTGTGTCTTGTGTAGTTTGTTCAGGGATGGTCCCTGATTCCCGGGATAAGTTAAGAGCCTCAAGTGCCCTTGTAAAAGCAGTAGTTGGAGACTCTGTAGGCAGAGGTGCCGATGCCTGTCTGGTAGAGGAATATTAGAGGCAGAGGCAGAGGGGTCAGTACCTGCCTGGAAGGAGAGAGCTGCAGCCTGGTCCGGTGAAAGAGGTCCTCAGAGACCCCAGTCAAGCTTCAGCGACTGGGTCTGGAGCTCTCCAGTGTCCCTGGTAACAGAGAGGAAGCTGACCTGACAGAGGTACTCAGTCTGAGTACGGGGGCTCCGCTACAGTAATTAAAGTAGATTGAAATTGATTTCACTATGCTTCCTGAAGTTGTTTTGTATATGTGTAGGAGAGATTTACTTGACCTGAGAGTTAATCTTTATAAGCTTGCTGTGAATATCGGTAACATATGGTTACTCTAATCTTCTTTCTGGACATTGTGTTTTTATGAAAACCTCGCCGTTTCAGGTAAAGAACAGACAGATGTTTTCATGAAAAATTAAAATATACAAATGCCATGTTACAGTTCTGTAACCTGAAACCTTCTGCTATAATGTATCATTGCCATATTTAAAGTGATACATTAGCCAGGATTAGACCACCTTTGGCCCTCCAGATGTTGTGGACTACTTCTCCCATAATGCTCTTAGTCATAATACTGGCAAAGCCTCATGGGAGATGTAGTCCAACCAATTTAATACACCCACCAATTTAATACACTGCCCCACCTCGCCCCCAACCCCAATTTAATACACTGCCCTCCCTCACACCACTGTAATACACTACTCTACAGGAAGATCCCCCAAGCCCTCTTCCCCTACCTTAAGCCATCTTCCAATCCAGCCCTGCACGATCTTCTCTGCTCTAGTAGGCCATACGCTTCTCTGGCACTGCATGCAGCAGGGAAGGGTGAGTGGTTGGTCTGCTGCATGCAGCTAACCATTCTGTGCATCGTAGCGCCGCTGCACACCTGCCGCATACGACTCCATACACTATATGGGAAAACAAGGGGCTGGCTGCACTCACCTAAACATGCTTAAATGGGGTGCTGCTGGGGGCCAATAAATACAGTAAAAATAGAAATCCAGCGCACTCACGTATCAACTAAACAGCTACTTTGATGCTGACAGATTTGACTAGTTTTATTAAAACACCTAATCTTGGCAAAAAATAATGGGGGTTTAGTTACACTATATGATCATACATTGCATAAGCCTGCCACAAACGTCAATGTACCCCATCTTTGGCAGGTCCTACTCTCACTGCCAACTGTCTACTAAATGAGCTACTCACTTGGGGAATCCTTCCATCTCGAGTTCTCTGCAGTACAAGGCTTAAATAGGGTCCTGAGATGAGACACCTGTGCTTTCCTATGGACTGTTTGAATGCGCGCGTGGCTCTTGCCGCACATGCGCATTCCGCTCCACCCGGGAGCTGACGCCGGAGACGGAGGAGAGGTCACTGGCGCTGGATTAAAGTAAGTAACTGAAGGGGTTTTAAACCCTTCAGCGCCAAGGGAGGGGGCCCCTGAGGGTGGGGGGGGGGGGGGGGGGACCTAAGAGTTGTATAGTGTCAGGAAAATTAGTTTGTTTTCCTGACACTATAGTGATCCTTTAAAAATGAATAAAGAGATTTTTACTACTTTTATTCCAGCTCCCTTGGTTCTGCTTACCTCTACTCCGGAGTCGGTCCAATCTAATGCTCCTAATAGAGGGGAATTGGGGACCTGATATGCACGACCCAAATTTAGCCATATGAAAACATTGCCGAGGGTCTAATCCGTTCAAAACGCTTGCCGCGCATGTGCATTAGGCCCCCCTCCCCCCCCTGACGAATAACGTGGGAGGAGACCAAGCCACTGGAATCAGGCAAGTGACTCAAACATTTTTTTAAATGTTTTTAAACCCTTGATGTACTACGAAGGGGGGCGCGAGGGAGGGGGGGAATCATAGGGTACAGATATGTATTCCTAACACTATAGAATCCCTTTAAGGGTCAGGGACACTGCACCCAGGCTTCTTCATTAAAATGAAGTGGTTTGGGTTACTATAGTGTCCCTTTAACAGAGCAGTAGTACAAAGGAGATTGATTAAGTAATGTGAATGAGCTCCTAGAAAGCTCAGAATAATTTCTATCCACACATGCCTATCCCCCACTGCCTCACACTATTATACAGTATGAAAAATAATATACAATCTATTCTCAATTGATGAGCTAAATTTAGCCCAAAGTGCGTCGAGTCACATTTCTTGTACAGAATCCGTTCAGAGCAGAGGGATTTTTAAAACACATCGTCGCTGTCTGTTGTTCGTTGGACATGTTCATATGGATAATGCAGAAGTGGAATCAACCCAACATCTGATCAGCTGCAGAGGGGCCGGCCTCCGGGTTACCAAAACAGCTTGACCGAAAACCGGGGAAAGGCACTCAAAATATCATAGCTACTAAACCGGACTATTGTGGCTATGCTGAATAGCCTGCCTAAACTGAAATGGAAACTCCAGAACCCTTAAAAACGTTAGCTTGCTGAAATGCCAATCCCTTTCTGTGTGAAGAGTATGTCGTTTTTTGCATTTTAAAAAAAGTGCAGGTTTCAAAAGAATTTGACACTGTTATAAATTAACCTTGTTGCATCGATTGTAAGCTCGTATCTCTGTTGATTTTTGTCTGTCCATTAACTGTGGTCAATTATCCCTTATTCTATTGTGGTGGAATCTCGGTAAAAATAAATTTAGTAGGCCGAGATTACCACGTGGCATGTGTACGTGCATATGCTGACGTATCGATCAGTTGGTTGCACGAGGCAAGATACGATCAGTAGTGTACGGAGCATGTGCAAGAATACAGGATATAGTATTCCCCCTCCTCCATTGTGCTGGACAAGCCATGCGGTCAAACAGGAAGTTAATTCTTATTTGTGTTGATTGGTTAAGAGAATGTGCGGGTGGAGCTTAATATGGGAGGAGTTATATGCCTATATAAGGAGCCTGCACTATTGTCCGGGGCTCAGACTTTGCTGTATTTTGGTGACGCTAGTCCCTCTGAGTCCCGATCGGTGATCCAATAAAGAATCTCTTCCTTCCTGAAGAAACCTGTGTCCATCTCTCTGTGCTTGGCTTCCGTCAGTTTCTCCGGTATCATTTGGTGCATTGGCCGGGAAGCTCATCGTTCAACGGTAGCTGAGAGGCAGAGGCGTGAGACGGTCTATCTTTGCCCACGTTCTCTACGGCTGCACCCCTGAACTTCTGCGTGGACCTCCCTTCGTCTCGGCGCCACTGGTCTGTTGTCCAGGAGATCATCGGCCTCTACGTGAGAAGTGCTGGGGTGTCCCCGTCGATGAGTGTGAACTCAGGTTCAGGAACGAGGAGGTAAGACAACTGCTGTTTTAGACGGCAGGACCCGCTAGGGGTATACCGATTGTGCGGTAGGCCCAAAGGGGTTTTTGAATCTGTATCTGCCCCCTCTGTCGGAGGGAAGGAGCGAAGGCGCACCGCTCGATCGAACGCTCTTTAGTCAGACCGTTTGATTTGGTTAGTCAGGCAGGGCGCTCCGGTGTAAAATAAGCCCTAGCCGGACACCGGTGTCTTGTCTAGACTAGCGTTCTAGGGTGTATATTTTGTTCGCTAGGTCGGAGGGACCGGGAGACTAAGCGGCGTCTGTGTAAATCCGGTTCGCTAGTTCTCATCCTATCTGGGCTAAGTGGGAAGGCGTGTAAATTTGGAACCCACTAGACTTTTGATAGTACGACTAAGAGGCGTCTGTGTAAATTCGGTCCTCTAGCTCGTTGTATAGTGCGACTAAGAGGCGTCTGTGTAAATTCGGTTCTCTAGCTCGCTATATATGTGGTGATTGGGCAGTGTGGCTAACCAAAACGTATGTAGATTGTTTTTAGGTAGTCCATTCAAGGTACTGGCCAATAGTTTAGTTGGGAATTGTAAATGTGTTAGCGATTGTTTAGTAAAGTGTATATCTTGTTAGATAGCGCAAGCTCAGCCGTCTAGCGAGAGTGTTAATAGTGTGTTGCTGTATTATAGTGCACGGTACCATAACCCTGTATATTTACTGACATTGTATAATAAGTACTAATCATTGTCGTCCATTGCATGTTTAACACCATAACCACTAATAATTGTATTGTGACCTTAACTTGTGCTTTGACCTATGCTAACCGTACTGTAACCGCTATTTGTAAAAGACGATGTTACTGGGGTGTGTTATAGACGGGTAATTCGTATATAGAGAATTATAGCGTGGGTGACTGTATAGTTACGCCAAAGGGCATAATATTGATTATATAGTGACTGGTGTAACAGCTGTGTGTGTACGGGAATTCCCTGAGTGTTTATTGTTATTGTGTATGTTTCATTTGGTAACCGTACCACGTGGTGCTGTTGCCAGAGGAAACGGGTGTGACTGTTGAATAGTACGCGTGTATAGTATTCGTTGTCGACGACGTTCCATTGTTTAATATGGGTGCGTCGCAGTCAACGATTCCGGATCCCTTAGGATGTATGGTTAAGAATTTTAAAAAGGGATTTAAAATTTGTGATTTTGGGGTAAAGATGTCTCCTGTACGTTTGGTCACTTTGTGTACTAGGGAGTGGCCTACTTTGGTTGCGGCATGGCCACCACGTGGCAGTTTGGATCCAACTCTGGTACAGCGCTTACACGTGGCTGTATCAGGTAGGCCTGAACTTTACGGCCAGTTTCCTTATATTGACTGTTGGAGACAGGCCGTAAATGACTCGCCAAAATGGCTCCAGACATGCCACGAGGAGCAGTGTCGCCTCATGGTAGCTAGGACTTGTTCGTCCACTAGGACTGGTGTTAGGCCCATTTTGGACACGCCCCCTGAGTCCGAGATCCCTTTGCCGCCCCCTTACTTTCCGTTAAGAAGAAGTGACGCAAACGCAGGAAGTCCTGCACCCCTCCCCTCATTACCCTCATCCACTTCCGCTTCCTCCTCCAGTACAGGATCCACCCCCCCTCGTACTAAATCTCCCCTTCCGGAACCAGAACCCACCCCCATTAAAAACGAATATCCTGATTTGGCGCCACTTCAGACTTCCGGTCAAGCTTCATCTAGCTCGGCCCGAAGTGTTCTATTTACCACCTTTTCCCAAAACCAACCTCCCACATCCCCATACCCTATCTCTCCCCGACCGGAACCCATGACTGACGCCTCTCTACGTAGCCCTATCCAAACCCGACAGTTGACTGGTGCCCAACAATTAAAGCACTATCAGATGCCTCTTCGCCTAAATCCCGGGTCAGCTTATATCGATGCCGCAGGTCAAATGGCACACGCTGACCCAGTCTTCGTATATGTCCCATTTACCACTACCGACCTTTTAAACTGGAAGACCCATAATTCCTCGTATACTGAGAAACCACAAGCCATGACTGATCTGTTCACCTCAATAGTACAGACGCATAATCCGACATGGGCTGATTGCCAGCAGTTACTAATGACTTTATTTAACAATGAGGAAAGGACAAGGATAAATCAAGCAGCCATTAAAGCATTAGAAGATAGAGCCCGTGCTTTGAACCAAGCTAATCCAGCAGCATGGGCCGCAACACATTATCCCAACACTGATCCCGATTGGAACGTAAATGGTGCTGATATGGTTCAACTCAGAGCCTATAGAGACGCTATAATTGCTGGCATGAAAGCCGGAGGAAAGAAAGCCATTAACATGTCGAAGACAGTTGAGGTGATTCAGAAAAGCGATGAAGCGCCCAGTGTCTTTTATGACCGATTATTGGAGGCATACCGCTTGTATACCCCCTTTAATCCGGAAGACGCAGACAATTCCCGAATGGTTAACTCCGCCTTTGTCAGCCAAGCATACGGAGATATTAAGCGCAAGTTACAAAAGTTAGAAGGGTTTGCAGGTATGTCCATCACCCAACTAATGGAGGTAGCTAATAAGGTTTATATGAACAGGGATACAGAAAATAAGAAAGAGGAAGAGCGCAAGATGCGTAAAAAGGCTGATATGCTAGCGGTAGCGATCGCAGGCGTAGATAGACGGGGCCCAGATAGAGGCGATAGTAAGTGGAATGAGGAACCTCTAAGTAGGAATCAGTGCGCTTACTGTAGGGAAGAAGGGCATTGGAGAAATGAGTGTCCGCGAAGGGAACAGTCTGAGAGAGACAGACCTAGGTCAGGTTACGGAAACTTTAGAGGCAGAGCGAGAGGTAGAGGAGGCCCCGGAGGGAGTAATGGTTATAGAGGGAGTAATGGGAACAGAGGAAGTGTTAGGGAAGACAGGTATATTCCAGCAGCGCAAAGGTCCCGCGATAGAGAAGGTAGGGACTTCGTAGGATTGGCTGACACGGTCATGGAAGACTATTGATACCGACCGGGCTCCATCCCCCTTGGTCGAGCGGAGCCTATGGTCGATGTATCAATAGGGGGGAAAAGGAGTGCGTTCATGATCGACACTGGTGCTGAACATTCAGTGGTGACTAATCTAGTTGCTCCTCCATCTGGAAGGACTATTACTGTGATAGGAGCAACTGGAAGAAGTGCTGAAAAACCGGTTCTTAAAAGTCGACTCTGTACATTGGGAGGCCACGTAGTAAAACACCAATTCCTTTATATGCCTGAATGTCCAGTCCAATTGCTGGGACGTGATATGCTATCAAAATTACAAGCGCAGATTACGTTCCTACCAAATGGAACAACATCTTTAAAGTTTAATGGACCTTCAGGTATTATGACTTTATCCGTACCAAAGGAAGAAGAGTGGCGACTTTATACAGTGTTGACTAGCCAAAACCCTAGGAGTGATGAGACATTGTTTAACATACCAGGAGTTTGGGCAGAGAACAACCCACCAGGACTGGCCCGCAATATTCCACCTATAAAAATTGAACTGAAACTTGGGGTTTATCCAGTAAGCCTAAGACAATACCACATCCCACAGAAGGCTAAGAAGAACATTCAATCCTATCTGGATAAATTCATACGGTATGGTATCCTAAAATTCTGTACTTCCCCCTGGAACACCCCATTGCTGCCTGTTCAAAAGCCCGGTACAGATGAGTATCGACCTGTGCAGGACTTAAGAGCAGTCAATGATGCGGTTGTTAGTATACATCCAGTCGTACCCAATCCATATAACCTGCTTGCTTTAATTCCGGGCGGGGCTACTTACTTCACAGTTTTAGATCTCAAAGATGCCTTCTTTTGCCTCCGAATTGCCGCAGAAAGTCAATGTATTTTCGCTTTCCAATGGGAGAATGCTGTAACGGGCTCAAAACGCCAAATGACTTGGACAAGACTGCCCCAAGGGTTTAAAAATTCACCTACCCTATTTGGTTCAGCCCTAAGTCAAGATCTACTGGATTTCGAGTCCATCCCAGGAGAGTGTGTATTGTTACAGTATGTAGATGACTTGTTGATAGCAGCAGTTACAAAAGAAATCTGTCAGCAAGCAACGCACGATCTACTACACATTCTCTGGAAGGCAGGATACAAGGTGTCTAGAAAGAAGGCTCAGTTGTGTTTGCCAACTGTCAAGTATCTGGGATTCCATATCTCTGAAGGTCAAAGGATTATGGGGCCAGAGAGAAAAGAAGCTGTCTGCCAAATACCAATACCCAAGAATAGAAGACAAGTGCGAGAATTCTTGGGGGCAGCAGGCTTCTGTAGGATATGGATTCCCAGCTATGCGATACTAGCAAAACCTCTGTACGCAGCCATCAAAGGTACAGAGCACGACCCCTTCTTATGGACCCAAGAACAGCAAACGGCATTTGAAGATGTGAAGAAGGCTTTGATGAGTGCCCCAGCATTAGGTCTACCTGATCACACACGACCATTCTACTTATATGTACACGAGCAGAGAAGAATGGCTGTGGGAGTATTGACACAGTACTTGGGATCATGGCAAAGACCTGTTGCCTACATGTCTAAGCAACTGGATGCAGTGGCCAGCGGACTTCCACCTTGTCTAAGAGCCGTAGCTGCAGCCGCCCTGCTAGTAGCTGAAGCCGATAAACTCACTCTGGGTCAAGAACTTTATGTACGAGTCCCACATGCAGTACAGACGTTGTTGGATTACAAAGGAAATCATTGGTTTAGTAACAGCCGTATGACCAAGTATCAAGCAATGTTGTGTGAAAACCCAAGAGTGCATTTAGAGACTGTAAACACCTTAAATCCAGCTACCCTTTTGCCACAACCTACTGAAAGTCAACATGATTGTTTGGAAGTAATGGATGAAGTATTCTCAAGTAGACCAGATCTTCGTGATTTTCCCATCCAGAACCCCGATGTTCAATATTATACCGACGGCAGTAGTTATGTGAAAGAAGGGATCCGCTATGCAGGATATGCAGTGACAACAATAGACAAGGTGATAGAAGCTCGGCCACTGGCAAAAGGAACATCAGCACAAAAGGCAGAATTAATAGCACTAACACGAGCGTTACAATTGGCTGAAGGTTTAAGAGTGAATATCTATACGGACTCTAAGTATGCGTTTTTAACCACTCATGCCCACGGAGCTTTGTATAAAGAAAGAGGACTACTGAATTCAGAAGGCAAAGAAATCAAGTACGCAGCTGAAATCCTACAACTATTGGAAGCAGTGTGGGAGCCGAAAGAAGTCGGTATTATTCATTGTCGAGCGCATCTGAGAGGAGATGGTGATGTAACCAAAGGAAATCGGATGGCAGATAGTGCAGCTAAGCGTGCTGCTGAATCAGGAAGACAGGAGTATGTGGGGCATATAGCTGCTCTAATACCAACCCCACTGTCTCAATGGACTCCAGTTTATACAGCTCAAGAAGAGGAGTGGTTAAAGACTGAACCGGGAAAGTATTTGGAGAACAAGTGGTATCAGCTAGAAGATGGAAGAATAGTTATACCAGCATCACTAGCAGTAGAAATTGTCCAGAACTATCATAACGGGACACATTCTGGGAGAGACAGTACTGAAGAATCTCTCAGGAAACATTTCTACATACCAAGATTGTCCAACTTGACTCAGGCCATTGTACGCAGGTGTGTAACGTGTGCTAAGAATAATGCAAGACAAGGACCAGTAAAGCCACCAGGAGTCCAGTTTATGGGGGGACTCCCCATGTCCGATCTACAAATAGACTTTACAGTGATGCCTAAATCGGGTGGACATCGTTACCTGTTGGTAATTGTGTGCACCTATTCAGGTTGGGTAGAAGCATGTCCTACTCGTACAGAGAAAGCAGGAGAAGTTGTGAGATTCCTGCTACGAGAAATAATACCCCGATATGGACTACCCTGTTCTATAGGATCGGACAATGGTCCAGCTTTTGTTCACCAGTGCCTACAACAACTGACTCATATGCTTGGTATAAAGTGGAGGCTTCATACTGCATATAGACCCCAGAGTTCTGGTAAGGTAGAGAGAATGAATAGAACTATTAAGAACCAGTTGGCTAAAATGTGTCAGGAAACCCAACTTAAGTGGAACGTTCTCTTACCCATAGCTTTATTGCGAATCCGCAGTACCCCTACCAGAAGGATGGGCCTCTCTCCTTTTGAAATCATGTATGGGCGACCACCTCCCGTACTTGGTAACTTAAGGGGGGATTTGAGTCAGTTGGGAGAAGGAATTACCCGGCAGCAGGTTGTAGAGTTGGGTAAGACTATGGAGGAGGTACAGAAATGGGTACAAGATAGATTACCTGTGAATATATATCCCCCTGTTCATAGTTATCATCCAGGAGACCAAGTGTGGATTAAAGAGTGGAATAATGTACCGTTAGGGCCCAAGTGGAGAGGTCCTTATGTTGTTCTTTTGTCTACCCCTACAGCGATAAAAGTAGCAGAAGTGACTCCGTGGATACATCACTCCAGGGTTAAACCAGCAGCAGTCGATTCTTGGCAAGTTACAGCAGATCCAGAGAATCCCTGCAAGATCCGGTTGAAACGCACTACTCAGTCGGAGTAACGAGGAATTATTGTGGATTACAAATTTTATTGTTACAGGTGTGAGTGAGAAGGCCATAATAAAGCCTGTCCGCTTACCATCACATAGTGTATAAGCCAGGAAAGTCTCGAAGGGACACCTGTGAAGACGAGCAGAACTCCATTCCCTGCAGCCCTCACATCCTGGAAGCTGAGGTTCCATCGCACGGACGAAGACTGAGGATGACGGCGAAAGATGTGCTTTTGATTGTGTTTATTTATATGTGTTTTTATATTCAGGAAGGTAGAGGTACCGACACTCCTAGCTGTGAGGTATGCATTAAGACTACGAGAACAGGTAACCATATTTCCCAAACCCTAATTTGGCATTCACAATACGAGTGTAAAGGAGATGTATCGAGATGTAGATACTTAAATATAGACTATAGTGTGTGCCATTTAGGAGTAGGAGAACCTAAGTGCTTCAGTCCGGAGTATCAACCTCGTACAATTTGGTTGACTCTCAGGAATGGAGATCCTCAGGGGACTCTAATTAATAAGACAGTGTTAGAATCCGTACATTCTTCGGGTGTTCTGCTATTTGATGCGTGTAAAGCGATATCGAGTGGTAGAAAGCCGTGGAATGTATGTGGGGATCTTAGATGGGAGAGGACGTATGGGTCTAACGATAAATACATTTGTCCCAGTAGTAAAAATAAATATGTAAGTCCTAGATGCCCAAATAAAGACTATAACTTTTGTCCATATTGGTCTTGTGTGGGGTGGGCGACTTGGGGACAGACAGTAGACAAAGACATGATAGTGACTAAGTTACCAACTAGCCCTTATTGTAAGTCTATGGAATGCAACCCAGTCCATATACTTATAAATAACCCCGACAAGTTCTTAGACAAATATGGAAATTTATTTGGGTTTCAGATATACGGGACGGGTTTAGATCCTGGGACATTATTGTTTATAGGGATAGAGACTGATACGGTATCCTCCCAGACTCATCAAGTATACCATTCCTTTTACGAAGAGATGAGTATAGATAATAGGATCCCCCATAATGCTAAAAACCTGTTCATCGATTTAGCTGAAAGTATTGCCGGTAGTCTTAATGTTACCAACTGCTATGTGTGTGGAGGTACTAACATGGGAGACCAATGGCCTTGGGAAGCAAAGGAGGTAATGTCCGGTTCTGAGGCAGTTGACCAACTAATATCTGCACAAGCCGATTATCATTTGAGTGTTAGAGGTAAATCTGAGTGGAGATTAAAGACCTCCATCATAGGTTATGTTTGCATAGCAAGGAAAGGAATAATGTATAATACTTCTGTAGGAGAATTAACTTGTCTAGGGCAAAAAGCTTATGATGATGATACAAAGAATACAACTTGGTGGTCGGCTTCAAATGTCTCAGAACCATCTAACCCGTTTGCTAGATACGCCAATTTAAAGGATGTGTGGTTTGATTTATCCATCACATCTACCTGGAGAGCCCCAGCAAATTTGTACTGGATCTGTGGTAAGAAAGCCTATTCGGAGTTGCCACAGGACTGGGAAGGGGCATGTGTGTTGGGTATGCTCAAACCATCCTTCTTCTTGTTACCGATTGAAACAGGTGAGACTTTAGGTGTTAAAGTGTATGATGTGAATCATAGGAAGAAAAGGGGACCCTTAGAGATAGGCACCTGGGAAGATAATGAATGGCCTCCCCAGCGTATCATAGATTATTATGGGCCAGCCACGTGGGCTGAGGATGGTACCTTTGGTTACAGAACCCCTATTTATATGCTCAACCGTATTATAAGATTACAGGCGGTGGTTGAGATTATCACTAATGAGACATCACAGGCGCTCAATCTTCTAGCGAAGCATAACACCAGGATGAGGACAGCAGTCTACCAAAATAGATTAGCCTTGGATTACCTTTTGGCAGTAGAGGGAGGTGTATGTGGGAAGTTTAACCTAAGCAATTGCTGTCTTCAAATAGATGACGAAGGGCAAGCAATAGCGGAGCTTACTAGCCATATGGTTAAACTAGCACATGTGCCTACTCAGGTATGGAAAGGGTACAATCCAAGTAGTTGGTTTGGTAGCTGGTATGAGTGGTTTGGAGGGCTTAAGGCAGTGGTAGGTGGAGTCCTACTGATTTTACTGTTGTGTCTACTCCTACCGTGTCTTATACCCTTAGTAGTTAGGTCTGTGCAAAGCCTGATAGGAAGTATAGCAGAGAGGAAGGCTGCTGCACAGATAATGGCGATATATAAATATAAGGCTCTAGATCAGGGAGAACAAATGCAAGAAGATGAATGTTGAAGATTCACATCATAAGATAAGTCTGGTCTGGTTCAAGGTAATTTGCGGTGTAAGCAAACCAAGGTTAAGTGATGCCTCAAGTAATTGTAAAATATCAAGAGGCATCAAAGGGGGGAATGTGGTGGAATCTCGGTAAAAATAAATTTAGTAGGCCGAGATTACCACGTGGCATGTGTACGTGCATATGCTGACGTATCGATCAGTTGGTTGCACGAGGCAAGATACGATCAGTAGTGTACGGAGCATGTGCAAGAATACAGGATATAGTATTCCCCCTCCTCCATTGTGCTGGACAAGCCATGCGGTCAAACAGGAAGTTAATTCTTATTTGTGTTGATTGGTTAAGAGAATGTGCGGGTGGAGCTTAATATGGGAGGAGTTATATGCCTATATAAGGAGCCTGCACTATTGTCCGGGGCTCAGACTTTGCTGTATTTTGGTGACGCTAGTCCCTCTGAGTCCCGATCGGTGATCCAATAAAGAATCTCTTCCTTCCTGAAGAAACCTGTGTCCATCTCTCTGTGCTTGGCTTCCGTCAGTTTCTCCGGTATCACTATAATTGTAACACAATGGGGAATATTTTGGCGCTATATAAAACTACTACTACTAAAAATAATACACCCCCTTAGCTGTCAATCACACCAATGTTTCTGTTACAGGCAGCGGTTATAGCATCTCGGGAAGAGAACAATATTATTAGCTTAGTGACTTCAGGAGGAAGAGCCCACAATAAGGAAATATCAGGACTGAATGATACCCAACTGTTCTATAATGGGACAGGTGACGCTCATGCTCCTTATAATATACAAGTAGCATAGGTTGTTATGGTGCTTAGATGGTCCCTTTAAGGAAATTCCGGCTAAATTACCTATTGCTTAACCCGCAAGGATTTATTCAGTCTAGATACTCTCTTGCAGATGGGTACATCAGGGGGGAGGGAGTGCAAATTCCAGCAGGTTGGAATTTTAAATGGTGTATATGTGAAACGAAATGTAGCACACCAGGTGCTTGTAGGTTTAGAATAAAAATAAAATAAAATGCATTTTATTGAAACATTGGTAGATAGTTTAGCTGTGAGAATGATGCACAGTGGGGCTAAAGAGGGGAGAATTCTGATAGCACATGTATAAGCACCATAACCACTACTGCACATTATAATGGTTACTGCGCATACTGTACTGAGCTTTTTCACTAAACAATATGTTGTTGCAAGTTGACGAGCTAACGATCTATGCATACTGGTAGGGTACCAGTGCAACCCTGTCACCATAACCACTACAGTGTGTTGTAGTGGTTATGGTGCTTGGAATGTTCCATAATTAAACGCTGGTAAAACAATACTAAATTCAGAGCTATCAGACACAAAGTTGGGTTCGCTTTATCATAGGTTCCTGGAAAAACAGATTGTATCAACATGCAATGAGAAGCAAATTAAAGTTTCTGCTTGGAATGAAGTAAAAATTATATGTTGCACGACAGACATCAGCCCCTTTGGTTAATTGATTTGTCAAGCCCACGCTTGGCGTTCGGGCGCAGTGAGTTCATGTGATAAGGTAGCATATGTAACTGATATTTAATGGATATATGAACATTCTATGAATGGCTGCCTGTCAATGGGGCTGTTACACATGGTTTCTGAGATCACACAGCTGCTGTCTGACAGGATTATACACTGATGGTAAGTGACAGCACAGATCTCAATCTCAGATACCTTATTCCACCAGCAGCTTTCACTGACCTTGGGAACATTGTCCTTCCCAGGGCCATCTTTAATCCAAACAGGGACATGGGCAGCATTAGTCTTTCCCCAGTATTATTTGGTAAGAGCAAAATGTAACGTCAAATTTGTTATAAATGTATCCAAAACATTTAGATGTCGTTATTTTCCGTAGTACATGTTTTACTGTAATGTATTTTTCATATGACATAATACTTTTAGTGTTAACATAAATGTTAATATAGTGTGTGGGTTAATGTTATACTATAATGGATAAAGAGAGGGCTTGAATACATATCCCACTGCTGCTTGAGATTAGTTTGACAATTTTGGTGGCTACTTGCAACTCTACCTAATTTTGGGCTCACTGGGACGTTTACACTTTGGCTCTGCCCAAGCTTAGGGGCACCTAAACTGCACAGGCACTCTTATAGAACTCCTTTATCCAAAGTTGTTTACATAGATTGCAAGCACTCAGCAATTCAACTGTAATACAGTAGATTATAGAACATTAGATTATAGAACATCTAAATTCCTAATTCTAGAACACCTGTTACACCAATGTATAGAACTATACGATTATGTAGAACAAGACTAGTCTGTAATATTGATTATTATCATGAAAACTCTGCTGCAGCTGGTGGTGGTATTGATCAGATTGATGGTTACAAAGGTGAGAAGCAGGGATTTTGGGAAGGGACCAGATCACGTAGATAGAGAGGAACTATTATGGGTAATTAGTTATGGAGTTAAAGGGACACTCCAGGCACCCAGACCACTTCTGCCCATTGGAGTGGTCTGGGTTCCAACCAGGGCCGGACTGGGGATACAAAGCAGCCCTGGAAAAAAAATATATGCCAGCCCCATAAGTCAATGCGCCATATATTGTCGCATGTAATATGTAAGGCTATGTCTTGCCACCCCAGATTGAGTAAAAAAAAAAAATATATATATATATATATATTGCTTTTTCTAATATAAAATATTGGTCCTTTCATAGTAAAACGTTTAATTATACAGTAAGCATGCTCACATACAGACACAGACAATGTCACTGACACACACAAGTTCATTGATACACAGCCTCATAGACAAACAATCTCACTGATATAAAAACACAAGCTCACTCAGTAACAGACACACACATGCAAGCAAGCAAGCTCACTAGCAGGCGCGCACACACACACCATGACACAGACAGACACACACACATACACACCATGACACAGACACACACAGACCATGCCACATACACACACACACACACACACACCATGACACACAGGCACACACCCACCATGACACAGACAGACACACACACACACATACACTCCATGACACAGATAGACACATACCATGATACACACAGACCATGCCACATACACACACACACAATGACACACAGACACACACACACCCACCATGACACAGACACATACCATGACACACACACACACACCATGACACAGACAGACACATACCATGACACACACACACACTGACAGCATAACACATATTACCTGTGGGTGACCGGCCAGGGGGGTCATGCAAGGCAGAGAGCTGGGTGTGATGGCGGCCGCTGGAGGAGCAGGGATGCAGTGGCGGATCCAGAGCCTGACCTCGGGAGGGGCACTTGCAGATTATTTAGAGAAATAATCCAGACACAATACCCACTACAGCTCAGTGTAGTGGTTATGGTGCCAGTACCCCCTCCCAGAGTAAGTAGTCAAACCGTTTAAGAACAGTTTGACAACTTACATGAGGTCTGCTTGGAAATGGGGCTGTAGTAGGGCATAGGAGCAGGGGTGCAGTGTGTGTGTGTTTGTGTAAGAAGGACTGTGTGAGCAGTGTGTGTGTGTGTGTGTGAAAGTTGCAGTGTGAGTGGGGGCAATGTGTGTATGGGAGGAAGTTTGTGTGTATGAGGCGCCAATGTGTGTGTAGGGTGTGTGTGTGTGTGTGTGTGTGTGTATTGGGGCAGTGTATGTGGGCAATGTATGTGTATGGGGGAAGTGTATGTGTGTGTATGTGGGATCAGTAGTGTATGTGTATGGTGGGCAATGTGTGTATGGGGGCAGTGTATGTATGTGGGGCAATGTGTGTGTATGGGGGCAGTGTATGTGTGTGTTTGTAGGGTGTGTGATAAGGATGTGGGGCTTTTTTTTAATGTTTTTTTTTCAATTTGATAAAATGTTTTGTTTGTTTTTTTAAATATACATAATGTCCCCCCTCCCTTCTTACCTTTGTTTAGGGAGGAGGGGGGACATTTCTCGATCCCTGGTGGTCCGGTGGGGAATTCCTGGTGGTCCATGTGGTGAGAGTGAACTCTAGCCCCGGTCGCCATGGCAACGCTCCGTGCTCGCGAGAGAAGGACCTGGAGGAGCTGCAGACTGAGCTCTTCCAGGTCCTCTATCTCTCCCTGCCGGGGAGGGATGGCGGCCGCTGGAGGAGCAGGGATGGCGGCCGCTGGAGGAGCAGGGATGGCGGCCGCAGAAGAAACTGGGATGGCGGCCGCTGGAGGAACTTTTCTGGCGGCCGCAGGGGAAGCTGTGCTGTGTCTGCTCCCCCGCCCTCACGCGCTACTGAATGAGACCGGGGCCGGAATATGACGTCATATTCCGGCCCCGGTCTCATTCAATAGCGCGCTGGAGAGCAGACACAGCACAGCTTCCCCTGCGGCCGCCAGAAAAGTTCCTCCAGCGGCCGACGGCCCACCGGGAAATTTCCCGGTATCCCGGTGGGCCAGTCCGGCCCTGGTTCCAACTCCCACTACCCTTATCCCTGCAACTGTAATTATTGCAGTTTTCTACCAGACAGCCACTATTTATTTATTTATTTATTTATTTATTAAAAATTCTTAAGAAAACGCAGTCTTATTACCCATAGGGTCTCGATGCGCATACCAGCAATAAAAACAGACAAAACAATATCCAGCAAAACCACAGCATTATAATCACATGCATTTGAACCAAAATTTCATGTAAAAAATTTCATGTCACTAGAGGACACTTCCGTGTTCATAGAACACGAAAAGTGTGTTATACGACGCTGGACGTCCTCACGCTATGTGAGGACCTCCAGAGTCACCAAAATCCCCATAGGAAAGCATTGAAAGCATTATTCAATGCTTTCCTATGAGGAGGTCTAATGCGTGTGCATGGCATTGCCGCGCATGCGTAATTGGTCTCCCCGCCGGCTGACGTCGGTGGGGGAGGAGCGTAGGCGTAGCCTGACCCAGCGCTGAGGAACATCGGCGCTGGATACAGGTAAGTCACTGACTTAACCCCCTAAGCAACCTGGGATGGGGGGTGGGAGGGAGAGGGGACCTGGCACTGAAGAGTCCCTTTAAAGTTGGGTCTTCAAGAGTTGATATAATGATTACAGGTAAATGATTGGCTGGGAAGAGGGATCTTATTCCAGGGAGCTAAGATTGTACATAAATGAAATTGAGAAGGGGAGGATGGGGTATGGGTGCAGAGTAAGGGATATGGAAGACCGGGATAAGAGTGGAGGTATATACGAGAGAGAAAATACAGAGGAGTAAGGCTGTGAAGGGAATTGTATGTAAGGATGTGAAATTGGTATTGGAAAAGTATTGTCAAATCTGAAACCAATAGGTTTTTTAATGAAGTTTGGTGGGTCCATTTTTTTATGTAGAGTAAGATGGTGGGAAGATGCTTTTTCGATTTTCTCTAGTGAAGTGATGTCGTGATGACCTAGAAGGAGAAAGTCGCATTAGTCAGTGACTGCTGACCCATAATATGCATACTCTATTAATGCCTTCCGACCCCACTACTCTTCTCAGCCCTATTCCCGTTCCCAAATAACTGAGACGCATTATTTTTAGTTGGCTAGGGCATAGAAGACCACAGCTTTATTAATTCAACTTAACGGACAGCAACAGCACAACCAAAAATCAACTTGTCGGCTGATGGATGAGAACTGACTGCTTCTTTAAACTTTGCTATTTGATCCAGAGTCCGAATCAGTCTGCATTTACCATGAGCCTCCCTGCAGACCATGAGCTGAAATAAGCATACCTTCCTTTTCTCTAGCTGCTCGCTGTCAAAGAGCAGTGACAAAAAAAATAGAAACAAGACAAAAAAAACCCACACACAACGCAACAACCAACACACCCATAAAAGCACTGGGAGGGATAATTTGTAAGCCTCACTCAACCTTTCTTCTGCTGGCTGGTCCTGATTGAAGTCCCACTTCTCCATCTCCTTTATGAGCCCGCCAAGCAAGTTGCAACACAGTAAATACTTTATTTAACACTTGCCCAATCCCTTTTTAATGCATGTGTGCAACATTCACCCCCCACCCTCCCCTCCAAAGTGTCCAGGAGAATGCCTGTATGGTGAATGGATAAGAATTGTTTGCAGAAAGTTAGATGAGAAGAATCCAGATCTTCTGAATACTGATGAGGTGAAAGCAACAGTAGATATGTTTCTCATAGAGTAGAGAAGGGACAAATAAGGCACCAATGTTGCAAGCTTTTGGGTGAAGAGCAAAGGAAAGAGGAAAGGAAAGAGATACAGGGAAAGAGGTCCTGTGTAAAAAGGGGAAAGAGATGAAGATCTGAATGAAGATCCAGTTGCACACTGTCACCGTACCTGCTCTGTGGTGGCCCCCGGCCAACAGTGTGCTTGTGCTCTGACAGTGCGTCCTTCCTGTATTGATTTTGATGCAACAATTTTGTCTCTAAACAAACTGCAATACTTTTAAACGAAGCTGACAATCTGCATCATCCTAGCTTGTCCGTTTTCACGGTGTCATTTCAGTGTCAATATCCACTTATTTGCTGATGTACGAAAGTTACTCGGTCCAATACGACCTATATAAAACCCCTTCAACCACCTTGCAATGCCCTGATGTGGTTTTAGTGCCCAAGAGTGCGTTCTTTGCTTAGTTTGTATTTCTGGTTATGGTTTTGGGGTATCCTGACTACTCTGATATCCGTTATCCCAACCTTGGCTCTGTTCCCTTTCACTGTTGTCTCTGTACTCCTGACCTCGACTAGTCTATGATATTCCTTTACAAGCATTCCTTGCTTATGTCTTACTATTGCTTGAAGCCTGGCCACACTAAGGACCAGAATTATGTTCTATCCTATATCATTCTCTGTGTCAGGCTTGTTAACTCCAAAACTACAAGCGTAGTCACACAACCGATCTCCGATCTCCCTTCACACGTACGGTTTCATACATTCTTCCCATTGCACACAGAGCCATCCACAAATCGTATCCTGCATGTGCAAGCCCAAAACACATTTACACACTTCTCTCACATCACACAAACATGCAGTCTCACATACAGCATCCAGGGCCGGTGCAAGGATTTTGGGGTACATAGGCGAAGATGTATTTTTCCGCCCCCCCCCCATTCAAAAATAGCATCTTCACCTATGTGCCTCTTAACCAGCCCCTCTCCCCATCCATTATTGGTCCCCTCCCTTCCCTGTCCTTTAGTGTTCTTCTGACAGTCACACACACTCAATGACAAACAAAGACTCACTGATCTGACACACACACTGATTGACACACTGATAGTCACACACAGACTTAATGACAAAGATACTCTCACTGATTTGACAGACACTCACAAACACACACTGACAGACACACACATACACTGACACACTCATACACTCACATGCAACACTCATACAATCACTCACAGACACACATACACTTACTCACGCACACACTCACAATCACTCACAGACACACATACACACATACACTCACTCACGCACACACTCACAGTCACTCACAGACACACATACACTCACAGTCACTCACAGACACACATACACTCACTCACACACAGTCACTCACAGACACACAGTCACTCACAGACACACATACACTCACTCACGCACACACTCACTCACACACAGTCACTCACACACTCACAGACACACATACACTCACTCACACACTCACACACAGTCACTCAAAGACACACAGTCACTCACAGACACACAGTCACTCACAGACACACATACACTCACACACAGACACTCACACACACAGACACATACACACTCACTCACACACACACTCACAGTCACTCACTCACGCACACACTCAAAGTCACTCACAGACACACATACACTCACTCACGCACACACTCACAGTCACTCACAGACACACATACACTCACTCACGCACACACTCACAGTCACTCACAGACACACATACACTCACTCACACACTCACACACAGTCACTCACAGACACACAGTCACTCACTCACGCACACACTCACAGTCACTCACAGACACACATACACTCACTCACACACTCACACACAGACACTCACACACAGACACTCACACACACAGACACATACACACTCACTCACACACACACTCTCACACAGACACACTCTCACACACACAGACAGACACTCTCACAAACAGACACATCACAAACATTCACAAATTATTTTAATAAATAAATAATATCCACCCAGCCTCCCTACCTGGAGAGCTGGTGTGGATCATTCCCTGGGGTCCAGTGGGGCGGCGTGCAGCAGTGCTGCGATCAGGCGCGGCGAGGGAGCTCTAACCTCTCTGCTCTGCTCCCTCGCGCGCTGTCTGCTGCGGCATCACTAGACAGCGCGCGAGGGAGCAGAGCAGAGAGGTTAGAGCTCCCTCGCCGCGCCTGATCGCAGCACTGCCACACTGGGGGCGGAGATGGTGGCCGGCAGGAGAGAGAGCTTCCCTCCTGCCGGTCACTGAAATCTTGCGACCTCGGAGCCGGTGTGCCCTAAGGCGGCCGCCTGTGCCGCCTTATGGACGCGCCAGCCCTGACAGCATCACACATAGGCAGCCACCAAATACAAACAGTTTCTGATAGGACAGATGCGGAGTGAGACATGGATAGAATGGAAACATAGAGTGAGAAACAAAGAGAAACTGTGACACAGAATGTATGTGTGTGTGTGTGTATATATATATATATATATATATATATATATATAATACATAAAAATACAAAAAAATAAAAAATTCACTTACGCATGTTCCATGCTCTGCTCCTCGAAGAAGTATGCTGTGCATGTAGACCCTAACCACAAAATTGCTATTGGTAGCCCAGAAGAAAGATTTAGAATAGGTGATTGACAAGAGAAGGGGGTATACCTTGTTGGGCAGAGGCATACCTCCCAATATTGAACGATATGAATTCAGGACAGTGGTGGGATGAACAAATAGTGGGAGTGCCAATGATGCAGAGGGCATTCAGTCCCTAAAGCCCCACTACTCCTGCATTATCTTCTTGCACGACCAACAGACACTATATATACGTTTTAGAATTTGATTCTGATTAAAGGAACACGCCAAGCACCATAAACACTAAAGCGTAGTGGAGACAGGGAGCAGCACCAGGTGAGAAGTCAAACGTTTCTAAAACAGTTTGACTACTTATAATAGGGGTTCCAGGGAACTTGTGGCACCATAACCACTACATTGTGTTGTAGTGGCTATAGTGCTTGAAGAGTTCCTTTAATACTTAAATCTCTTTTAAATCATGGTCTATGTGTCGACAATTTTATCTATACATTGCTTGCATTTATAGAACATATGGATTTCCTATAGAGCTGCCCCATTTTCCTGTTTAGGATGACTCCATCCCCATTTGCACTTGTTAACTCTCTCTCATCTTTGCAGCTCTCTCTTAGACCCAGGGATTCTCTTTCATCCTACCTTCTTTCCCCAAAAATAAAACCGGGTCTTTTATTAATTTGCCCAGAAAAAATGCACTGGAGGTTATTTTCGGGGAATGTCTTATTTCAGGTGGAAAACAGTAGCAAACGTGCATGAAAGCAAATTCCCCTGAACATAGACCAGTTCACTAGGACATTGAATCCCGCAAATCTATGTTTGGGGATACATTCCCGAACATAGATTAGCATACTAGCCCTTATTTTCAGGGAAGGTCTTATTTTTGGGGGATATCTTATTTTTGGGTAAAGACGGTAGTACCTACCTATACCACATTAATTTGACTTATATGGAATTTCATTCCAAAAACATCTGGTGGTTTGCAGGCTAATTGATCCTACACAAGATGGTGGACACAATATTCATGGCCTCAGTGATAAAAAAAACAAAACAGTAGCCTTTTATTATCTGTATCAGGATAGAAAAATAAATGTCATAGAAGTCATGAGTGTCATGAAAGTATTAAGTAGCATGTAGATAATAATAAAATATCAAAACCTATTTTATTAGGTTTCTTCTTCATCAGACCCATCTTGAATTCCACTAGTTAATCTCCCCTGGTTATCACTGTTGACATGTCAATGGGTTAAAGAACTGGACTTTAAACATTTCAATTTACCAAATTGATGTGAAAAGCAAGATGTTCTCTATTCAGCTTTACAAACCTTCAGTGGCGATAATGATATTTACAGAAAGATATATTTACTTTTAATATAGCACCTCATTGATAACAGTGCTACGTGGGTCCCATCAATTATACAGGATTAAAACAGATGGTGGGTGATTTCAGATCCTCAGTGCTGTGTCAGTTATTAGAAAACTGTGTTATATATAAATTACCAGAACACACACGCCTTGTCTGCGTGCACCGGATAATAGACAATATTACACATAGATTACAATGGGATAGTTTGTTTATTCCAATTTTAAGTTAGTTTGTATTTTTTGAATATATGATCAGGGATAGATGATAGGGGTAGGCCGATTACCGGATCCTCAAATGAGCCAACGTGTGGCATATTTCCAATAATCTGCCTGGCTGCAGTTCACCAATATTACAGATAACTTACCTCTCCCAGTTACTGCACGCCATCTTCCGCATCCAGAAATTCCATCTGCCAGCCAATGAGGTGTCACATTGCAATCTCACGTAATCTCTCCCTGTGAATCCCTGCATGCAGAGTTCAGCTGAAGGCAGGAAAGTGTGTATGTATTACTAATTTGCTTTAAAGGAATACTATAGGGTCAGGAACACAAACATGCATTCCAGGTCCTATAGTGTTAAAATCACCATTGACCCCCCTTGCCTGCAGGGCAGGACTGGGGATACAAAGCCCTGGAAAAAAATCAATGCCAGCCCCATAAGTAACTACGCCATGTATTGTCACATGTAATACGTATGGCGTAATGTGTTGCCACCCGAGATGATTGAGTGATATATATATATATATATATATATATATATATATATATATATTATGTGTGTATATTATATATATCATCTGGGGTGGCCAGAGATGCATACATATACATATATGCCTTACATATTATTGGTGTATGTATATATATATATATATATATATATCTAATATGGTGGGGATGGGGGGACTGTGAGGTGGGTAGGTGTCCTGTAAGCTGGGTGGGGGGACTGTGAGGTGGGTAGAGGGGCTGTATGGTGGGTAGGGGTGCTGTTTAGAGGGTAGGGGGGCTGTATAGTGGGTAGGGGGGCTGTGAGGTGGGTAGGGGGCTGTATAGGGGGTAGGGGAGCTATGTAGTGGGTAGGGGAGGCCGTATAGTGGGTAGGAGGGCCATATAGTGGGTAGGGGGGCTGTATAGTGAGTAGGGGGCTGTGAGGTGGGTAGGGGGGCTGTGAGGTGGGTAGGGGTCTGTGAGGTGGGTAGGGGGCTGTGTAGTGGGTAGGGTGGCTGTATAGTGGGTAGGGGGGCTGTGAGGTGGGTAGGGGGGCATTATAGTGGGTAGGGGGGCTGTGAGGTGGGTAGGGGCAGTATAGTGGGTAGCGGGGATGTATAGTGGGTAGGGGGGCTGTGATGTGGGTAGGGGGGGCTGTGTAACGGCACCCCCAGGCATAAAAGGGTTAAACCGCCGTTTAGTAGATTTTCCCTTCCAGAGACACAGGCACAGCTACTGTAGACACTGTATGCCGTAAACAGCTGAACCAGAACCATACGAATACTGTAAACAGCCGAATAGGAAAAAAACATATGAATAGGTTTACACTTCTAGCAGTCAAACTGGAACAACATACAATAAATCCCCCCAAGAAGGAGACAAGGCTCAGTTTTGAGGGTCAAGCAGGAACAGACAGAGCTGTGGGTTTATTGTTCTTATATACACATTAGTACCACCCACAGGGTTTTGGAAAACAACCAACAAACACGTACAATACACTCAGACACTCCCACACAAAATCCTCCCCTCTGCCTGTGATACAATTACCTTACACAATGGGTAATGTAAATATAACAGGTAGAGAAATACAGTTTTTCCACATTATTCATAACTTTAAAAGTATGCATCACATTCACATAAAACTTACATTTTAAAATCAGCATACTCCAAATACAAACATACGTCAAAAATATACAAAAATATTACTAACTTGCTATAAAGGAAAACTATAGGGTCAGGAACACAAACATGCATTCCTGGTCCTATAGTCTTAAAATCACCATCGACCCCCCTTGCCTGCAGGGCGGGACTGGGGATACAAAGCAGCCCTGGAAAAAAATCAATGCCAGCCCCATAAGTAACTACGCCATGTATTGTCACATGTAATACGTATGGCGTAATGTGTTGCCACCCGAGATGATTGAGTGATATATTGAGTGATATATATATAAACACTATATATACATGTTCTATATATATATATATATATATATATATATATATATATATATATATTATGTGTGTATATTGTATATATCATCTGTGGTGGCCAGAGATGCATACATATACATATATGCCTTACATATTATTGGTGTGTGTGTATATATGGGTAGGGGGGCAGTATAGTGGGTATGGGGGCAGTATAGTGGGTAAGGGGGCTGTGATGTGGGTAGGGGGGCAGTATAGTGGGTAGGGGGGCTGTGAGGTGGGTATGGGGGCTGTATAGTGGGTAGGGGGCTGTGATGTGGGTAGGGGGCAGTATAGTGGGTAGGGGGGCTGTAAAAAGTAAATACCTTTAGTTTCCTGTTGGTCCGGTGGGCAGCTTTCCAGCACCGTGCGTGGGGGCGGAGCTTGTGGGTGGGAGGCAGAGCTTCCGTTTGGGGGAGGGGCATGCAGCCGAAATGGATTCAGACTGTGCAGGACTCCCTGCAGCTGCTGCCAGCCACACCAGCCCCCAGCTCCTCCCTCCTTCCTCCCCTCGGACTGACAGGCTGGCACAGTCCGAGGGGAGGATTTATCATAATGATCATCAGGGCTGTCAGCCCGGCCCTAGGTTAACGCGGCCCACCAGGAAATTTCCCGGTATCCCGGTGGGCCAGTCCGGCCCTGCTTGCCTGCAGGGCAATATTACTTGTATTCAAGTCTGCAGCTGTTGCCTCTGCCCCTGTCCTTGCCTGACAGAAGTGATTTTATGAGCCAATCACAATGCTTTCCAATAGTAATATGTCAAGGAGGCGGACTAGGGGCAGAGCCAGCACAAGTCCAACACAACTCTGGCCAATCAGCATCTCCTCCTAGAGATCCATTGAATCAATGCATCTCTGTGCAGAAAGTTCAGTGTCTGCATGCAGAGGGTGAAGACACTGAATGGGAGTACTACACAGTGTGCAGCACCGCCACTGGAAGCACCTCCAGTAGCCATCCGAGGAGTGGCAAGTGGAGTTATCTCTAGGCTGTAATGTAAACACTGCATCCTCTCTGAAAATACAGTGTTTACTGCAAAAATCCTGAATGGAATGATTCTACTCACCAGAACAAATACAATAAGCTGTAGTTGTTCTGGTGACTATAGTGTCCCTTTAACGGGAGATATCTACAATAGATATAAAAATTTGATTAAAATTACGTATTAAAGGAACTGTCCCATCCAACTAACAACTTAATCTCATTAATGATGCAGGGATTTCTAGGCACTCTAAAACTATTTTAGAATGATTTAAACCCTCTCTTTCTCCTCTGAGTGACCTTCTACTCCTGGAAGGTTTCCTAGCAGCTGGTGAGAGGCTGCAAGTAAAAGTTGAGTCTCTCAGCCTCTCACTGGCCACCCATTGAAGGTAATAGTACATACAGGAAGCTTCTGCTGAAATATTGTTCCTACACCGGACAGCAGTGGTGTTTTATCGACAGGGAAGAGATGAGTTTCAAACCCGTATGATTGGCCTGTATTTGATGTTACCCTCTTGAGTCATGGGGTTGCACTTCCATATGTAAGCCTTGTGGGTTGGAAATGGTGCAGGACAGAGTTATAGCCAGACTTCTAGTAATGGAAGTGGCCAGTTGACAATGTTTTGGCACTTGTGCCGTGCTCCTGATCAAGTGAGTGGCAAAAGGTTGCTGAATAGTGAATCCAGCCATATGAAATGCTATATTTTTTTAGCTCAAGTTCCGTATGTTGATGACTAGCCTGTGGAGTATGGATCATTATTATTTAACCGACATAGCCTTCTCAAAACAACTGCCTGAACTATCCTCTCCGCTCCAATCATGTCATGTGTATGAGGGGCTTGGGGGTTATTTGAAAATAATAAAATTAAAATGCTATTGGATACGAACTTGGATAAGATGCGGGCTGATGCTCAAGCCTACATCCTTGAAGAGTAAATTTCTAAAATGTTTTATCATGAGAACATTGAAGCACGAAGAATCAAACCTATTGATTGTAATGTAATTATTTAACATTAGAAAAATAGCTGCTTGCCGGTGACAACAATGTTTGGTTACCCCAGCAAGGAAAGGGTTAAGACTTAGTGTATCGCTCATATGGACAAGAGATAGGGATACAATACAGCTTGTGACACTCAGACGTGGAAGGAAGATATTGTGTAGGTGTGGAAACTGACCATCTGTTCTCACCCTGGTAAATACAGGAATCAGTTCTGTGTAACCCCTTCACCGCAGTCGTCGTTTAGCCTGGAAATGACTCGGTTCTTTTTATGAATAGGTAGATTTATTGAACATACAGCAATATTGGAAGATACAGCCGTACATAGTGATACATAGAATGTATAGTTGTGGCAGTATACAAGGGGTGTGGAGCTTCTGTGTACCAAATCTACTCATATGGTCAAGAGTTTGAAGTTTGTTTTTAACAAGGTCTACTCTAATCCTTTGGTCTGGACATGTAGTCAGAACCACGCATACTGGCAAAACCCACATTCAGACCGGTGTTAGACAGAAAAAAGATCTACTTTCCTCATTTCCCCTACCCTAAATGTACCTCCACCCAGTCTCCATCATATCTCTAGGACATCTCTCAGGAATGCCGAAACAGTTCTTCAGCGCAGATTAAATATGGGTATTCAGTCCATGCAGGCACAAAATGGCTTTGATACAGTTCATAACAGGATGACGTCAGGTAAAGATGAATTCTGCGCTCATACTGCCAAAAAGCACTTCATCTAAAGAAAAAAACATAGTAAAGTCAGATTGTTAACCCTCTAACTACCGAAACACTGATCAGTACTTTTAAAAACGCTAAATGCGCAGAATTATTTTTTCCCTCCTGCTTTTTATTTGATGCAGAAAAAAAGTATTTTCATGAGCCACAATTGGACTAGCTATTCATTGCAGACATTAGTTCATTTTGTCCTGAATTTAACAGCCAAATCAACAGATCCAATCCATTAAATAATCATTTTACAATTCACTGTAATGTAGGCGCAATTATAGGTGGAAGGGGGTTTAAGGAGCACCCTGATTCTGACGTCCAGGCCAATTACCATTATAATTTGAACTATTTTATTATGAGTATAATCAGCCCATCTTTGTTTGATAATTTATGGATCTGAGTAAAATGTGGATAATTAGATGAAATGTGAAGCCCAAGTGTCATTCATTCCCTCCACTTTTTGTTCTGATACAAAATTGCAATTACTAATTCAGTATAACAATACCTGTGCTAAATAGAATATATTTCAAATTCGTATAAACGCTTTTAGCACCACGACGAGTGGTGCATTGATGGGTAACATTTACTTGGAACTGCGGTGCTTAAGGCACACTCTAACATCCTTAAGCACTACAGCTCTTAGTGGTTATTAGAGTCTTTATATGAACACTCCAAGCACCACAGCTGCTACAACACACTGTAGTAATTATGGTGCAAGAAGTGTCCCCCCAATCGAGGTAGTAAAACCATTTTGTAAAAGTTTGACTTCTTACCACGGGTCGGCTAGGTGCCACTCCGTGCCTCTCTGTAGCTGAAGCTCCTATCAGCCACGACGAGTACATTAACTGTCTTTGGCTCCTCCCTGCAGTGTAAGGCAAGTTCACTTGATGAGAGTTTCTACTACTTGCTTTCAGCCAAGGAGTTAAGGTCTACACAGCTCGGTGAAGATGCTACTGGGCGCACCCCAGGTTAGAAATCAAATTGTTACTAAATGGTTTGACAACTTTGTTGAGGGTTTCCAAGGCACTCATGAAACTCTAACTAATACAGTCTGTTGTTGTGGTTATTACCATGCTTGGCGTGTTATTTAAGCACTATCCCTCTTTCAATCCATTGTTGACTGGTTTAACAAAAAAAAAATTGTCTGGCATCTACAGACTAGTCTCTCTGTTGCAGCATCGATAATGCAGAAGCGTGGGTCCACATTAGTCGGTCCAAGACGCCGCAACAATGATAGGGGCAAGTTAGCTAGTATCTCTTCACCTAAGTGCTCTCAGCCTATTTGAGATTCTGGAAAACACAAGTTGACCATTTTTGGGGTTACTACAGAAAATCATCATAATTCGGCACTATCCGACCCAACTTTGGATTTAATAGATCATTTCTTACTCTAGAATTGTATAACAAAACATGAGGCACCAGGGGGAAACATTAAGTAGGTAAACCCTTTAAAGAAAAAATGAGTAACCCAAAATAAATAAATAAATAAATAAATATATAATTAAAACGTCACTTTTGGGGGCGTGGCTTGGATACAGACCGGAGCGGACGCATGTCGGCTGGGCTCCGGCTACACAGAGCACCAAAAGCCCGATATCATCAGTGTACAACCCCGCAATTATCAGAGCCAGCGACCGGCAGTAGGCAGAGGTATGGGGAAGAGAACTAAAAAGCTCCGGACCATCGCAGGGGAAGGCTCCCGCGACATCAGCGTCCTCCTGCAGCCGCGGCCTAGGCCCAAAATGGCGGCGCAGCAGGACCTACTCTATTCCTCTTCTGAGGAAGAAATCCTCGATGCCCCAGATGAAATACCCCACACGCAATAATGATTCAAAGATTTATTCTAAAGTTCTCGCAAATAGATTAACCAAATTAATCCCATTGCTAATAAATAAGGATCAAGTGGGTTTTGTAAAGGATAGACAGGCGCCCGATGGGACTAGAAGATTCATAAACTTGATTCAGCACATCAATATGACCAAAACGCCTTCATTGCTTCTATCTCTAGATGCAGAGAAGGCGTTTGACAGGATACATTGGGGATATTTATGGAGAACGTTAGAAAGATTCAACATACCACTATCCTTTATCACAGCAGTTAAGGCGCTATATTGTGCACCTTCCGCCCATGTCTCGGCTTCCGGTTTTTCGTCTAAAACGTTCTCTCTAACCAATGGGACGAGACAGGGGTGCCCTTTATCCCCAATTCTATTTGTTTTAGCAATAGAACCCCTGGCTGAACTAATTAGAATAACCCCACAAATTGCAGGAATTGTTGTTAAAGAATCCGCTCACAAAATTGGCCTGTTTGCAGACGATATAATTCTGGCTGTCAAAAACCCAAAAGAATCTTTGAGCCACCTCAAAGACATTTTAACTCAATTTGGCGAAATATCGTACTACAAATTAAACGAGTCTAAGTCTCAGGCCCTTCCATTTCATTTAAAAAATTCGGAAACTATTGCCCTTAAGAAATTATATTTATTTGATTGGAGAGCTGACTACATGGAATACCTTGGCATTAATTTATGTAAAAATTTGGTAAATATGCATAATCACAACTTGAGGAAAGCATGGTCGGACCTACAAAAGGAGATGGAGAGATGGGGCGGAATGGAACTTTCATGGCTGGGGAGGGTCGCATCTGTTAAGATGACGATACTTCCAAAAATTCTATATTTTTTTAGGACCATCCCTTTGTCCATCCCATTATCATTTTTTAATAAAGTTCATTCGACAATTATGAAGTTCATCTGGGGGAATAGGCCTGCTCGAGTGAAGCTCACTTCCCTGCAGCACCACAAATCGAATGGCGGTATCGGTGTTCCCGATTTCCGCAAATATTATTTCGCCACTAACGCTGCAGTGGCTGTGAGCTTTGGCAATCAGTTTGATAAACCCAGATGGATGGAAATAGAAGAATCCAGAATTTTACCGGTTAGACTGTCGGAATTACCCTGGTTAAACTCTAAGAAAAGACCTGGAATTACAAAGTTATTTTTATCTACCAAGACTACACTTAAGGCCTGGGATATTGTTTTTAAAAATGATCATTCTCCCAGCCTATATAGAGCAATGCCTATTGAATTATTGAAAGATAATATTCGATCCTTAAAAATAGAACTGTTGAAGGAATGCTCTATAACTAATCTTGACAATTTTTTCCACGGCAATGCTATTCTTTCTTTGGAAAAATTGAAACTTAAGTATGGATTAACGAATGTATGTGAGTTGGAATGTAAGGTAATCATTGACAAATTGAAAGAACAATATAAAGTACCTGAAACGGATAAAAACTATAAAACGCTTGAGATGTCTCCATTAGAGAAAGCTTTTTTATGCAGCCCCACTAGTAAAGGCACGATATCCTTATGCCACTCGTTTTATAACGCCAAGCACCTAGTTAAATTAAAACACATGTTGTCATGGGAGACGGAGTTGGGTGCCCAGTACGATCTAGAAGAATGGTTCGGTTTTTTTAAAGCTTTAAAAGGTATTTCGTATTGCACCGACCACTTTGAAAATCATTATAAAATTTTATATCGTTGGTACCTAGCCCCGTCTAGATTGCACAACATGAACAATATGTATTCTGACCGGTGTTGGAGGGATTGTGGGGGTGTGGGCAATATGGCCCATATTTGGTGGTTCTGTCCTAAATTAACTAAATATTGGAAATTGATTCACGACCTAATTATTAAAGTGAACAGGACCATTAGCATTTTAACCTCGGAACTAGCCTTATTTAAAAAACTCCCGGAATCCATTAATAGAACAGACAAAATAATCATAGGTCACATTTTGATCGCTGCTACATCCTGTTTACCTAGACATTGGAAGTCCCAAGATGTGCCATCTCTCAGGGAAGTTTTTAATTTGATTCTAGAAAACAAGGCACACGAATTATCACATAGAGCTCATATGTGTGGTTTCCCAATATTAAAATATAATTGGGACAAGTGGGAAGAAAAAATCAAAACAGCATATGGTCTTTGACATATTTGCTATTAAAGTGCATTGATGTAAAAACATATTATTTTTATTTTTGCCATATACACTGTTATGCCTATTGTAATACTGGATGGTTATTCTTTTCCATTTCCAAGTTTCCCTTCCCTTCCTACCCCCAAATACAATGTTTATATTCCTGTTGTTATACAAATATGTAAAACTTTAATAAAAATTATTTGAAAAGAAATACCCCACACAGAGGGCCTAATCTCCACACATCAGGGGGAAGATCTGACAGCCCCAGCTACAAGGGGAGACATCAAGGCACTAATGCACAACATCCGCGCCTTTTTCAATGCTGACTTGAACATAATCAGGGAAGATATTACAGTAGTCACTGCCAGAGTCCAGGCTACAGAGGACAGCATCCACTCTATCACACAACAGCAAATAAGCACCAAAGAACAGATGCAACAACTCCTGGCAGCAAATAAAACCATGCAGATCAGACTTGATACCTTGGATGATGCACGGAGACGCAAAAACCTCAAAATAAGAGGCATAACTGAAACAATTGGTGACCAAGAACTGCCGCATTTAATTCGGCGACTCCTGTCTACTTTGCTGCCCCAACGCTCTTCAAGGGGCATTCAAATCGATGGCTGCTTCGCCTCGCAAAATCTAGCAGGGCACCGTCTGGGGCTCCCCGAGACGTCCTGGTACGCTTCCTCACCCTGCGGGACAAACTAGCAACCCAAGAAGCTGTGAAAAACAAAACACCACTTCAATTCGAAACTATGCAGCTCCAATTTATGCAAGACCTATGCCGATCCACCTTAGACTGGAGAAGAGCCTTTCAACCAGTCACGAGGGTCCTACGAACGGCTAACATCCCCTACAAATGGGGTCAGTCTCGCACCCTCACGGCTACTAAAGACGGCCGCACTTACCAGCTTCTCTCCGTAGAGGACTCCTCAGCCTTCCTAAGGGACTTTGGCCTGACCTCACTTCCAGACGGCGCTGCCTGGCCGAACCGCACCTGGGACGTAAACAAGATTGTACCCTTTACCCCCCGCACCGAAGCAGATACCACCTGAAGAGGGGGCGGACGCCCGGTAGCTCCAATTGTACACGGGGGAACCCCTGCGACCTCGCAGGGACGGACTGACCTCAATCCATCCCATTTGTTCGTTATTTATGCCATTATTATTTTAAAGTACTGTTTAGTATGGCTTAGTTTTATTGTTTAAAGGTTACACTGTTGTCGCCTTCTGCCTACACACCGCCTCAGAGCTGTCCTGACATGCAGACGTTGGCTCGACCGCCCCCCCCCCTCAACACTCAGGGGTTATTGAGTGTAAGTTAAAAGGGAACACTCATGACAGACCCAACTACATAAGATCCACAGGGTGTTGGGTTTCCCTCCTACTTTAGAAGCCTCAGCGAGTTTAAAAATCCTTGGACCACTGACCAGCTGCAGTTTTATATATTGCATGATTGCACCTAGTCTGCATACTAGTCACGTAACTTACCTTATAACTACTCACACAGTGTCAGGGTCCAGGCAGTTTTTACAAACACTTATGCATCCATAGACTGACACAGCTAAACTCAACTTGTTTCGCTCTCTCATAGCATGTTACCTGCTATATTTTCTAACTCAGTGTCAGACGACAAAGTATATCCCCATTAATCCTCCTATAGAATTATGAATGCTGGAGATATAAATGGGCTAGCACCTGCTCCTGCGGCTATGCAGACCCTTGTAGATACGCACTCCAGATATGACACCACACAAATGTCTTAAACACCTCCTTACTGTACAACAATAGTTTTGTGTTCTTGTCTTATTATTTCATTATTCCCTTTTGTACTGTAAATATGCAGAATATGAGTAATATCACCATATGTTTCCTTGTCTCATCACATAGCTCACAGACAGGCACTAAGCCAAGTGCGCTCAACCTATTCACAAAATGCAATGCTATAGCATGACCTATCTCCCTATTTTACCTAAAATTGTGATACCAATCGGTGAACCTAAGCTACTGTTTTCCTGTTGTTGTAGTGAAGCTCACGATATAATCTTGTCTATTTTCCTATTCAAAACGAACCTACGTTATAATATAGCTCTGGGAAAGCACTACAAAGATTGCTCTTAATCCTGTCGTTATACCGTTAAAAAAAAAAAAATGCATGTTTTTTCTTACCAATGCCTTAATGCTTACAAGCTGTGTAACTTGTCTCCCTTGTCGCATGCTGTTGGGGCATGACGAGATAGTGTGTAATTATCTGCACCTCAAAAATAAAGAATTTAAAAAAAAACAAACAAAAAAAGTCACTTTTAATATGTCAATTAAAATATTTCTATAAGGGTTTACCTACTTAATGGTTCACTCTGGTGCCTCATGTTTTGTTATATTATTTAGTCTGGGGGTTACCCCCCTCTTTCTATAGAGTAAACTGACACCTTTTACCTAAATACCTCTCAGTTTGTAGTTACTCTAGAATTACTTCTATATCCTACCCTCAATAGACTTTTCTGCAAGAGGCCTAAACTATGGCTATTTCTCATGTAATGATAACATGTACAATGCTAATAAGTAAAATGTATAGATCTAAGACACAACAGAGAACCTGACTGCTTGCCCTATGTTTAGTCCCCTCTCAGGTCTCAAGTTAAGTTTTAGTTTACTTGTGCCACAGAGGGAATATATAGAGGGAATATACACCATTTGCATATCCGACTGATCCCAGTCTCAAGGGCTGTCCAAACAAAATGGCAGCATGTCCATTCGGTACAAGAGAGATGCAGAAACCCCAGATGATCATTTTGTTCTTTGTGGTCCTTGTCCACGAGGTGTATGTGTAGGGTGAACAAGGGTTACTCTTCAGACTTGGGGAGAAAATGCAATTAAAACCAAAGAGAATGTGCGTGAACACCGTAAATGGTCATAAACAAAAAACTTGTCCAATGGTTAGGATCTACTCTGGTCTTAAAATAGTTCACATTAACATTAAAATCATTCAATGGGAAATAAGCAAAAAAGGAGCACTCAAAGTACCATAACCACTAGTACACTGTACTGTACACTGTAGTAGTTATAGTGTCAGGTGTGCCTTGAAGCCCTCTCCCTAATTGTATGTAATCATACCGTTTTTTTTTAACAATTTGACTTCTTGACATGCACAGCTCCACTACTTCCTATGGAGAGACGTAAACTCGCTGTCTGAGCTAAGCCTGGCAGTATAAGCCTTAGCTCACTGGCTTAGTGCAATTGGTTCCAACTCTTTACAGGAAGTAGTGGAGGCTGGGGAGTGTCAATCAGACAGCCACTAGTTGCACTTCTTGAATCCTAACAGACTCCAGGTTGCCTAAGTGACGATGGACGTCCTTACGCTGGGCATTAGGACATCTAGCGTCCATGAAATCCCTGTAGGAAAGCAGTAAAGCAAGGGAGTGGGGGGGAGCCAGAGGGCACGATAGTGTTAGGAATATAGATTTGTATTCCTAACACTATAGAATACCTTTAAACATACCTCTGCTTCTGAACACTGGAGAAACATCAGTGAGAGGAGGAAGTTAATGCATTTACTTTGTATTTAAAAGCAGACGTCTAAAAGAAGATTTATTGGAGGGAAATGGGCCCAGAAGTAATTTATCAAGCTTTTGAGACTCCTGTTAATTAAATAGATGAATCTCCATCTGCAATAAGTGCTTTGACTGAGCCTCAATCGTTTTATTGCATATGCAGGTCGGATCTAGACCTCACAAATCCTTATTACATTGTCCCCTGAGAATCTGTGTTTTCTGTTGATAAATATATATTTTTTTATGTGCTTGTGTCATTACAATTTGGCTTTATAACAAAGCTTTATGGATCAGAATCTGTCTAGGCTGGTTTAGAATGAATGAACAGAATCGCAGTTCAAAAACAGCTTGACTTCTTACTGGGGGTGCACCAGGCCACCACTCTTTGCCTCCTCACAGCAACCAGGAAGACCAGATGCTCCTGCTCAAGAACGTCCTTTAAAGGGAAACTATAGTGCTATGAATACAAAAATTGTATTCCTAGCACTATAGTATCCTATAGTGCCCCCACCCCCGAAGTGCAGAAAGGATGTCTCGGTTCTGCCTCCGGTCCTCTCTTAACATCGAGCACATTTGGACAAACACATAGGAAAGCATTGAATCAATGCTTTCCTATAGGGATGCAGAGGATGCTGGATATTCTCACAGAGAGCGTGAGGATGTCCAGCATCAGGCAACCAAATGTCGACTAACGACCTGGAAGCACCTCTAGTGGCTGTCTGGTAGAGAGCCACTAGAGGTGGAGTTAACCCTGCAAAGTAATTATTGCAGTTTAACAATAACTGCAATAAGCCGTTTGAAGGATTTTGGGGGCCCCAAGCAAAATAGACATGGAGGCCCCCCCCCCTCCACGCCCTCCCCACCTTACGCACGCAAAGCCTACAGGAACCACAATAATTAACATACACCACCCCATAATTAATACACCCCCATAATATACACCCCCATAATTAATCCACCCCCCATAATTAATCCACCCCCCATAATTAATCCACTCCCCCATAATATACACCCCCCATAATTAATACACTACCCCATAATTAATCCACCCCCATAATTAATATACACCACCCCATTATTAATACACCCCCATAATTAATATACACCCCCCCATAGTTAATACACTCCCCCATAATTAATATACACCCCCCCATAATTAATACACTCCCCCATAATTAATTCACCCCCCATAATTAATATACACCACCCCATTATTAATACACCCCCATAATTAATATACACCCCCCATACTTAATACACCCCCCATAATTAATATACACCCCCATAATTAATATACCCCCCATAATTAATATACCCCCCCATAATTAATATACACCCCCATAATTAATATACCCCCCCATAATTAATATACACCCCCCATAATTCATATACACCCCCCATAATTAATATACACCCCCCATAATTAATACAACCCCCCCATAATTAATACACCCCCCCATAATTAATATACACCCCCATAATTAATACACCTCCATAATTAATACACCCCCCATAATTAATACACCCCCATAATTAATATACACCCCCATAATTAATATACCCCCCCATAATTAATATACACCCCCCATAATTCATATACCCCCATAATTCATATACACCCCCATAATTAATACAACCCACCATAATTAATCCACCCCCCCATAATTAATATACACCCCCATAATTAATCCACCCCATAATTAATACACCCCCATAATTAATACACCCCCATAATAAATACACCCCCCATAATTAACATACACCACCCCATAATTAACATACACCACCCCATAATTAATACACCCCCATAATTAATATACACCCCCCATAATTAATCTAACCCCATAATTAATCCACCCCCCATAATTAATATACACCCCCCCATAATTAATATACACCCCCCCATAATTAATATACACCCCCCATAATTAATACACTCCCCCATAATTAATATACACCACCCCATTATTAATACACCCCCATAATTAATATACACCCCCCCATACTTAATACACCCCCCATAATTAATACACCCCCCATAATTAATATACACCCCCCCATAATTAATATACCCCCCATAATTAATCCACCCCCCATAATTAATACACTCCCCCATAATTAATGCACTCCCCCATAATTAATATACACCACCCCATTATTAATACACCCCCATAATTAATCCACTCCCCCATAATTAATATACACCCCCCATACTTAATATACACCCCCCCATAATTAATATACACACCCCCATAATTAATATACACCCCCATAATTAATCCACCCCCCATAATTAATATACACCCCCCATAATTAATATACACCCCCATAATTAATACACCCCCATAATTAATACACCCCCCATAATTAATATACACCCCCCCATAATTAATACACCCCCCCATAATTAATACACCCCCTTTAATTAATTAAATAACATTACATAAATTACAAAAACACATAAATTACTACTCACGTTTTGATGATGCCTTCCCTCCGAGACCGACCACTGGATCCTTGCGCTGAAGATCCGTGAAGGCGGATTGACGGTGGTGCTGCGTACGGCGTCATCACGCCGCGTCCCAAAGACTCCTCCCCCTTCTCAAAGGTGCGGCTTGATGATTGGGGCCGGGGGGGCGACACATGACATGTGAAGTCATGGCACCCCCCTGGACAGTGGCACCCGGGGCCCCCCATGCCCCCCCCGCCCCCCCCTTAGTACGCCACTGACGAGAAAGGAGTGCTGCAGCCGCCTGAGGCTCTCCATAGAGCGCTCAGGCGGCTGCAGCCTTATAGGAAGCACCGGCTCTGCTTGGGGCCCCAGGCCAGCTCGGGGCCCCAAGCAGTTGCTTGGTTTGCCTGTCGGGTAGCGACGGGCCTGCTGACAGGATCACTGCAACCAGGCCACTTCAATGAGCTGAAGTGGCCTGGGTGTATTTAATGCCCCTTTAAACACACTCAGCCAATGAGTGAACAGCTTCTGGTTAGAGAAGAACCAGTAAATAGCACCTGACAGACTCCAGATATGTCAAACTGGTGGTATGATTTGCTGTAGTGCTTTTAGTGCTTAATGGTTTCCTTTAAAACTAGTCTTGAGTGGCAGAAATGATATGAACATACTGAGCATTAAAATGTGCACACCACGTTTGGTTGACACCAAATACGCATTTTACCCAGCGAGAATCAGTGGCCTACAAGCGCGGGGGAGGCAGCCACTGCCCTGCTGCCACTAACTGTTGAAATCTTAAACAAGGACCTCTCCCCCCCCCCCCACCCCTCCCCCATAGGCATCAAGTGATAGTTTATTTTGTTAGTACACATTTTTTCACTTTTATTGTTTTAATAAAGTACTTTTTTTAAGTAAGTATCTAGCTCTTTGGATTTCTGTTTTCTCTCACCTGGCTCCCTGGACATCTATCAAATCCATAGGTGGGAATCATTCCACCCAAGTGCTCTATACCAGAGCAGGTTCATGCTCTGGAAATTGTAAGTAGAATATTTACCTGTATAATATGTTCATTTTATAATTGGACTACACCATTGGTTTTCCTATCTGTGCTCCCTCCACATATATTACTGACTGCTGCTCAAGATATCTGACATCATATCCTTGGACGGAGATTGTTCCGTCCTGGCGTGCAATATTAGAGCTAATTGAAGCTCTGGAAAGTGTGAGAGTTCTATAGGCACTGTCTTTATACCTTCTGCATTTCTTACACTATTATACTATTGTACATTTCTTTGTTAAAGATAAGTCTCACTATTATCCTCCTCCGTTGATTGTATGTATAATCCTTTTTAATTAATAAGCGCGGCTCACCATTTGTTTGTATTTATCTGCTTGTTATTCACACGGTGTGGGAACTCCTTGTAGGTGGTCTGCTGCTATTTGTGATAGGAGAACACTATGCACATTATTTTTTGTACTTTCTGTGGTATATTAGTTCCAGCCATTAGCCTGCCTTCGTAAACATGAAGTCCCCCTGAGCACTACTTCTCTTTGGGAAAGCCTTGCATGGCTTTTCTGTCACCTGCACACCCTTCTACTGATATTGATAGGCTGGCTTCATTGACAGCACATCAGTCTGTTGGAACAGAGTGACTAATTGCCAATGGTGGCAATGATAGGAGGGTGTGTGACCCATGTGGATCGCATGCGCACTTCCATTGTAGGAAGTTGGGCTGCTGAAGAGAGGGTGTAGGTGAGGTGTACCGCAGACAAACATCGGCATAGAATCTATGCCAACGGTCTGACTGACTGGGGGGTAATACAAATTTGCTAGAGATTTCGCTTGCGCACGTATAGATGAAATTGTCTGCAGATGAAATTGTACTCTCTGATATCCTCTTTACCGTATTGATGGTTTTTATCAGTAGGCTTATTGATGAGTTACTCTGTCTGTCTAAGCTGTGGATCAATTACACTCTTTTAATTGTACACTCGGACTTATGTCTATAGATGGGTTAATCTGTGGATGAGCCACAAACTTCTTTTATCCTTTTGGGTGAGTCTTTCCTGGACTTTTTGAATAAGTCACACTCAACGTGTGCCTTTTTCTTTGCGTTAAACGTTGCCTCTGCCTTTTTGGATGGGTCTGCACCCTTTTGGATGGGTTGCCCTCAACATGCTCCCCTTCCTATGTGCTGCACTTAATCTGCACCCCTTTGGGGGCAGATTATGTTCAGCACATATGAAAGGGTGCGGGTTGAGGGCAGGTTTTGGATGGGTCACACGTTTCCCTTCTGGATGGATTAAGGTAAACCCCCTTTGGGGGCAGATTATGTTCCGCACATATGAAAGGGTGCGGGTTGAGGGCAGGTTTTGGATGGGTCACACGTTGCCCTTCTGGATGGATTAAAGGGACACTATAGTCACCTGAACAACTTCAGCTTAATGAGGTTGTTCAGGTGAGTGCTACAGCTACCCGGAGCCTTTTTCTTGTAAGCACTGTATTTTCTGAGAAAATGCAGTGTTTACATTGGAAGCTTGGAACACCTCTTGTTGCAGTCAATCAGACGGCCACCAGAGGGACTTCCGAGTTCAGAGGCCCTAAAAAGGCCTCTCGTCCGATGCATTCTGGGTGAATGCATCAGACGGGCTATCAGCACACAAAGCACTGTGAACGCGCTTTGTGTGCTGATAGCCTGTCAGCACTGCTGTGCGCGTGGCTTCAGCTGACAGCTTCAGCTTCAGCTGACAGCTGAAGCCCGAACCCACAGGGACGCTTACGGTCCACAATAGTGGTTGAAGGGGGGGGGGGGGAGACCTACTCTCCCCCCCCCCCGGCCCCCACCGCTGTGCGGCGGGTGGGGGCCCTAAAATTATCGATAAGGGGGGGGACCTACTGCCCCCCCCCCAGCCCCCACCCCTGTGCGGCGGGTGGGGGCCCTAAAATTATCGATAAGGGGGGGGACCTACTGTCCCCCCCCGGCCCCCACCCCTGAGCGGCGGGTGGGGGCCCTAAAATTATCAATAAGGGGGGGACCTACTGTCCCCCCCCGGCCCCCACCCCTGTGCGGCGGGTGGGGGCCCTAAAATTATCAATAAGGGGGGGACCTATTGTCCCCCCCCGGCCCCCACCCCTGAGCGGTGGGTGGGGGCCCTAAAATTATCGATAAGGGGGGGGGGAACTACTGTCCCCCCCCCGGCCCCCACCCCTGTGCGGCGGGTGGGGGCCCTAAAATTATCAATAAGGGGGGACCTACTGTCCCCCCCGGCCCCCACCCCTGAGCGGTGGGTGGGGGCCCTAAATACAAAGGGGGGGGGACCCTAGTTAACCCTCCCCCCCCCCCAAAAAAAAATTATCTCCCTACCTACCCCCCTCACCCTAAAAATAATGAGGGGGGGAACATTAACTAAAAACCTGTAAAAAAAAAAAAAAAAGAGATACAAAAAAACTTACCATTCGATGTTTTCTTTCTTCTAAAATCTTCTTTCTTCAGCCCAAAAAAGGCCAAATAAAAATCCATAATAACCGAGCGCAAAAAAAATAATCCGTCTTCACCCATGGAGGGCTCCGCGCAGACTGAGCTCCGCAGGGTGGGGAAGGCTTATAAAGCCTTGCCCCGCCCTGCAATTAGGCTAAGAACACTCTGATTGGTGGGTTTAAACCAATCAGAGTGCTCTTTGTCATTTTACAAGCGTGGGAAAGTTCTTTGGAATTTTCCCACGCTTGTAAAATGACACAGAGCACTGTGATTGGATGGCTTGAAATCCATCCAATCACAGTGCTCTGTGTCATTTTACAAGCGTGGGAAAATTCCAAAGAACTTTCCCACGCTTGTAAAATGACACAGAGCACTGTGATTGGATGGCTTGAAATCCATCCAATCACAGTGCTCTGTGTCATTTTACAAGCGTGGGAAAATTCCAAAGAACTTTCCCACGCTTGTAAAATGACACAGAGCACTGTGATTGGATGGCTTGAAATCCATCCAATCACAGTGCTCTGTGTCATTTTACAAGCGTGGGAAAATTCCAAAGAACTTTCCCACGCTTGTAAAATGACAAAGAGCACTCTGATTGGCTTAAACCCACCAATCAGAGTGTTCTTAGCATAATTGCAGGGCGGGGCAAGGCTTTATAAGCCTTCCCCCGCCCTGCGGAGCTCAGTCTGCGCGGAGCCCTCCATGGGTGAAGATGGATTATTTTTTTTTGCGCTCGGGTTTTTTTTTTTTTTTTTTTTTTTATTGCGTCGGTTATTATGGATTTTTATTTGGCCTTTTTTGGGGCTGAAGAAAGAAGATTTTAGAAGAAAGAAAACATCGAATGGTAAGTTGATTTTATCTCATTTTTTCTTTTTTACAGGTTTTTAGTTAATGGTCCCCCCTCATTATTTTTAGGGTGAGGGGGATAGGTAGGGAGATATTTTTTTTTTTGGGGGGGGGGAGGGTTAACTAGGGTCCCCCCCCCCTTTGTATTTAGGGCCCCCACCCACCGCTCAGGGGTGGGGGCCGGGGGGGACAATAGGTCCCCCCCCTTATTGATAATTTTAGGGCCCCCACCCGCCGCTCAGGGGTGGGGGCCGGGGGGGGGGACAGTAGGTCCCCCCCCCCTTATTGATAATTTTAGGGCCCCTACCCGCCGCTCAGGGGTGGGGGCCGGGGGGGGAGACAGTAAGTCCCCCCCCTCATTGATAATTTTAGGGCCCCCACCCGCCGCACAGGGGTGGGGGCCGGGGGGGACAGTAGGTCCCCCCCTTATTGATAATTGTAGGGCCCCCACCCGCCGCTCAGGGGTGGGGGCCGGGGGGGGACAGTAGGTCCCCCCTCATTGATCATTTTAGGGCCCCCACCCGCCGCTCAGGGGTGGGGGCCGGGGGGGGCAGTAAGTCCCCCCCCTCATTGATAATTTTAGGGCCCCCACCCGCCGCACAGGGGTGGGGGCCGGGGGGGACAGTAGGTCCCCCCCTTATTGATAATTGTAGGGCCCCCACCCGCCGCTCAGGGGTGGGGGCCGGGGGGGGACAGTAGGTCCCCCCCTCATTGATAATTTTAGGGCCCCCACCCGCCGCACAGGGGTGGGGGCCGGGGGGGACAGTAGGTCCCCCCCTTATTGATAATTGTAGGGCCCCCACCCGCCGCTCAGGGGTGGGGGCCGGGGGGGACAGTAGGTCCCCCCCTCATTGATAATTTTAGGGCCCCCACCCGCCGCACAGGGGTGGGGGCCGGGGGGGGGGACAGTAGGTCCCCCCCTTATTGATAATTTTAGGGCCCCCACCCGCCGCTCAGGGGTGGGGGCCAGGGGGGGCAGTAGGTCCCCCCCCTCATTGATAATTTTACGGCCCCCACCCGCCGCACAGGGGTGGGGGCCGTAAAATTATTATAATTGATATTGATAATTTTAGAAACCTACTGTCCCCCCCCTTATTGATAATTTTAGAAAGCGAGCTGAGCTGTCAGTCAGACAGCTCAGCTCGCGAACGCGCATTCCGCGCACCTGCGCGGTAAAGCGCTCAGGTTCTTCATAGGGCGGCATTCAATGCCGCTCTATGAAGAACGCGATTGGTGCAGCGCGAAGCCGTCCCATTGGGCCCCGCGATTTCGTCATTTTGACGAAAAAGGGGGCGCGGCCGAGCGGGGAGCTCGGCGCTGGAACGGAGGTAAGTTTTTAATATAAAAACACCGATTTATTTTTTTTTAATGAATGAAAGTTCATATAAAAGCAAGAAGGAAGGCTGGGGGACCTGTCTTTCTTGCTTTTATATGGTGACTATAGAGTCCCTTTAAGGTAAGCCTGTATCATAAGCCGGAGGAAAACTTGCAGATTGCCATTTTACATTAAGCACTATTGGTCTGTTCCTGATGATAGATTAGTGTGAAACGAGATGCATTTAATCTGAAGAATAGGGAAATGTTGCTGGCAGATGACCTAGAGCAAGGTTAGGCAACATTGGGCACTCCAGGTGTTGTGGACTACATATCCCATAATGCTGGCAAAACATCAGGGGAGATGTAGTCCAAAACATCTGGGGTGCCAGAGGTTGCCTACCCCTGTTCTAGAATTTACACAAAATGCAACACTTTCTATTGAGAGTGTAAGTCTGTTTTCATAGATTTAAACATGTTTAAATAGGAAAATGACAAATGAGGGAGGAATGTTTCTATACATTGCTATCAGATTAGTAAAAAAGGTCAATCAAAGAGGAACAAATGGTCCCCGTTAAACTATTATATTCTCCCCCCCCCCTCCCCCCCAGTGATTACATTAATGAAGACAAAAGTACCTTTTACATCTTGTTATATAATCAGCAACTGAATGTGACTGGAAGTAATGATTAATTAAACACGAGGCGCCCTCCCTAATTAATTTCATGCGGTTGTCTTTTTACAACATTCATTAAATTAGTTTATACAGAGTTAAATTACGGAAAGCAGTTATGGAAAAGCCATAAAAGCCTAGGCGGAAAACAGGAAAATATTGTTTAGTTTTAATAAGATTTTATGAGCTTATTATGGTGTTCTAATACACACAACATGCAGTGCAAGGAAGATTTTATAACCGGAGTACTAACATTGTCGCTTGCAATATTGGTTGTAAAAATAACCTTTATTTCACTATTCACTAAACGGTGCACTATGGTAAGTTGGAATAAAAACTTGTTACATTTAGGCAAAATGGCTAAGCTGGTTAAAGAGTCTCCAACTTTGGTATACCCTGGGTTAGAATTAGCACACTTAGTAACCTAGCAATCCTGGGTGGATCTACAGGGTTCACACACTCACACATTTGTTACTGGAGTTGACTCAAAAGAAGAAGAATTATTATTATTTTTGGAGCTCGAACTGCATGGAAGCAAATCTGTGAAGCTCCCGTGACTTGGGGCCCTAAGAGCTGAAAATAATTGGTCTCCTGAGCAGAAATCGACCTAATAACAAGCACATACCTCCATAATGTTGCAGAGACACAAGACCAAGGCATACACAACATACGCAAGCTTTCAAGTGTCAAATGCTCCCCCCAGTTGGTAGTTAGTATCTCCCGAACCCCGTTTGTATAGGTGGTCAGGAACTTGAAAGGGCAGCAGTTCCATCTTCACTGGTGTTCACGGGAGTGCCTAGCCGAAATCAGTTCCAGGCACTCGACGACCAAGTACCGCTGCCTGCATTCGGGAGACAAAATGGCCACCCAGGGGAGCATGCTATTAATTGTTTCCGTTGTGGTTTTCATATTGGATACTTGGGTTCGAACAAATAAACATAAACAAAACAAAATGTGCTGAACCAAGTGATGGGTATTCCTTCACAGCTACCTCTACCCTTAGCTCCCAGCCCGACGAGCAGCCTCTGACTGCAACAGCCATGTGGGTAATGATGTCCGAATACATCTATACAGTCCAGCATCAAGAGCCCAATACAAACTTTGACTATGGAACTAAAGAAAGAAATCAAGGACATTGGCCTGCGCACCTTGCATCGAGAAGAAGATGGACGACTATGTAGGCACACATAATTGCTTGGCGGACAAAATGCAGGAACTAGACGCCATCCTGGAAGCACAGAGGATTAAACTGGCTGATATTGAAGACCGGTCTTGCAGGAATAACCTCAGCTTTAGAGGCATTACGGAGTCGGTCTCAAACGCGGATCTAGAGCACTACCTGATGGATATGTGCCAAGCGATCACGCCAGCCATCCACCCTGACCAACACCTGATAGAGCGCATAGGTTACGAAGGCCCAAGCATCTGCCGACATCAACACCGAGAGATGTTATAGCCAGAGTGCACTTTTTTCACGCTAAGTAGAAAATAGTGCGGACCTGCAGAAACATGGAGCCGCCTGAGCCCTACAACCAGATAAAGATTTTCGCGGATCTACCAGCAGCTACTCTCCAATTCTGGAAAAAACGCTACCACTGCACTGCGCTCCAAGGATATGAATTACAGATGGGGATATCTAGCCAAGCTGCTGATCTTCCATCAAGATGTCCTGTACCCGATCACCACGTTAGAAGGAGGCCTAAAAAAACTCAGCGAATGAGGCATACCTGTACCTGCAAAACCGACAACAAGACAGAACAAGATCCCAAGATTAATCTTTGAATGGACTCTTTAGTGACCATATTGCTGCACCGTTAGGCCATCAAGGGTACCGCGAGTACAGAGTACCACTGGGTGTCTATGGTTTAGAGCTCCTGGGATGTTAGATAAACCATGTATTCTTTTGTTCATAGTTTTGGGGTTAACTTACACATTAATTTAAAATTAAAAAAAAAAGTAAAAGGAAAAAACACACTTCTTTGGTATAACTTAATGTTATTGTTATTGATGACTGGTATACAATAGCTCCTACCGGTTCCTACTTTTGAGTAACTTTCTTGTTCGGAGTACCTCACGGCCACGATCCCCACGTAGTTGCGACCAAATGTTTGTCGGTGCACCTAAGCTCTGGCTTATAGAACCATATTGGGATCTTTACCCCATTGTTGTTCACCAACCCTCACCAACTCTATCCCCATTAGTTTAACCCACCTCTCTTTTCCACCCTTACCACTGATCACCTCCCAGATCTGAGACACTACAATCTCCACGCTCACCTATACCCTTTGTCAATGACCTTTTTCTCAAAAAGTATGATACTATCCAACTCTGACACTCTCTGGTGGTAATGCCACATCAGGCGTACTTTAGGTTCTCATCCCAGGATATGCCTGGGAAAACGTATCACCTAGCCCACATTAACCTCCAATTCTGCCCCCCAAACCTTTAAGAATGCAGGAGATCCAAGATTATGGATCAGTATCGTACTACTCCTTGAACGCAAGTAAAACACAGGCTTTAACCCCTTAAGGACACATGACATGTGTGACATGTCATGATTGCCTTTTATTCCAGAAGTTTGGTCCTTAAGGGGTTAAGCATTGGCCTCCCTAAACAAATGACCGACCCCCTCAGACAGCAGTATACCTTTGATTGAAGGAGAGACGACTTCATCTATTTAGGGTTGACCTTTACAAAAAACAATACAGACCTTTTTGCTAAAAACTACCTCAGAGTCTGGAAAGACTGCAAAAAACCTATTCCACACCTGGACCCCACTATTCCTTACGTGTACAGAATGAATAATTTCTTTAAAAATGTCTATCCTCCCAAGACTACAATACCTATTCTGCACATTACAGATACCCATACCGCACATCTGTTTCGCTATGATACAGAAAGACCTAACTCACTTTGTCTGGGCGGGAGGGAGACCAAGAGTGGACCGCAAGCTGTTACAAACGCGGTGAAATTGGGAGGATTTGCCTTTCCCAATGTAAAAATGTACTATCATGCCTCTATATTGGCGTCCTCCATGCAACACTTTCTCCATGACTCCCCCCCACAATGGGTAGCCCTAGAACAACAACTGACTCAACCTTTCACCATAACACACTTACTTTGTTACCTAAAAAGTCAAGACCACCCACCCACTTGGCGCCTGCACAAGTGATCCAAATATGGGACATCAACCGAACCAAATTGACCAACGCCACCCCCATCTCTATGGCAACCCCAATAATGGTACTCAAACACGGCTTACCTTCCTTCCATGCTAAACCGTGGATGGACTGCAGGATTACACATCTAAGCCAAGCCTATGAAGGCAACAAATTGTCAGACTTCACAGTCCTATCATCTACACATAACCTACCCTTCACATCGCAATACTTGCACCTTTAGCTACGCTCCTTCCTGCAGAAACACAAACCACAAGATACCCCCATAGCAGATGACACTAAAGGCCTAACCAAATGGGAAGAAATCTGTATGAATCAAAAGCTACCTTACAAATGTAAACTGATCTCCATGTGCTATAGCTCACTGGTATCGTACACTTCTTATTTTGAATTGAAACAGGCTAATCAATGGTCTACTAACCTGCAATGCACAATCTCCCACACTCTATGTGTGTGTGTGTGTCTGTAAGTATATGTGTGTGTGTCTCTAGTGTATGTGTGTCTGCCTGTTAGTGTATGTGTGAGTGTATGTTTGTCTGTGTGTGTGTGTGTGTGTGTGTGTATGTGTGTGTCTGTAAGTGTGAGTGTGTGTGTTTGTCTGTGAGCAGAGTACTTGTAGAATAGAAGAAAGAAGGAGCAGAGTATTTGTAAAAACGAGAAAGAAGGCGCAGAGTACTTGTAGAATAGGAGAAAGGAGGAGTAGAGTACTTGTAAAAAAGGAGAAAGAAAGAAAAGGAAAAGGAGAGAATTGTTGTTGGCTAATAATAGCAAGTGGGCTACCTAGCTCAGCCTTCCTACTGGGCATTGCTATAAGGAAGGTTAATAAATAGAAAAAAGGAAGAAAGAAGGTGGGGAGGGGAATTGAGGAGGGAGAGGAGGGGAGCTGATGCACAGATGAGAAATCATATTATGAGCAAACAGAGAAATCGTCTGAATATCACCGAAAGAGGAGACCTTCGTTTGTTCCTTACGAAAATCGAACCAGATATCAAATATTTAGTCTCGCAGCATCAACCTCAAGGATCTCATTAATCACTAGTAAAGGTAATTTCAATTTACTTTATTGCTTTCTCATTACGCTTTATAAAGTTAAAAACATTATAAACATGCATGAAGTAGAAATAAAAAGATAAATGTACGTACATTTTTTTTTTTTTTTTTTTTAAACACCCTCCTTTCTAAAAAATATTCTGCACTTGCGTGAAAACTGGTGGGCAGTAAGGAAATTTTTCCATCAAGAAAGATGCATTAGTGGGCGGTAGATAGAAAAAGGTTGACTACCACTGGTATAGCTGGTACATGGTCCCAGTGCGGCTACTTTCGATTTTCCCAAAATGTGCTGGAGATGTGGCCTGACAGATTGCACTGTGTTACACATCTGGTGGCAGTGTCCAGTACTTACTCGATATTGAAAATCAGTCCACCAATTGGTGTTGGACACAGCCACCTGCATAGTACCGTTCAACTTACTAACGCACCTTCTTCTAGGCCTGCCTGGGGACCTACCAGTGCACAAGAGGAAATTACCGTATTTATCGGCGTATAACACGCACCGGCGTATAACACGCACCTCATTTTTAGAAAGAAATTCCAGGAAATTTCCCCCCTCCCATAGTATTCCCCCCCCCTCATCCCATAGTATTCCCCCCCCCCTCATCCCATAGTATTCCCCCCTCATCCCATAGTGTTCCCCCCTCATCCCATAGTGCCCCCCCCTTTCCATAGTATTCTCCCCCCCTCCCCTCCCATAGTATTCTCCCCCCTCCCCTCCCATAGTATTCTCCCCCTCCCCTTCCATAGTATTCTCCCCCCCTCCCCTCCCATAGTATTCTCCCCCCCTCTCATAGTATTCTCCCCCCCTCCCCTCCCATAGTATTCTCCCCCCTCCCCTCCCATAGTATTCTCCCCCCTCCCCTCCCATAGTATTCTCCCCCCCTCCCCTCCCATAGTATTCTCCCCCTCCCCTAGTATTCTCCCCCTCCCCTCCCATAGTATTCTCCCCCTCCCCTCCCCTAGTATTCTCCCCCCCTCCCATAGTATTCTCCCCCCCTCCCCTCCCATAGTGTACTTCCCCCCTCCATTCCCCCCATAGTGTACTTCCCCCCCTCCCCTCCCCTCCCCTCCCATAGTGTACTTCCCCCTCCCCTCCCCTCCCATAGTGTACTTCCCCCTCCCCTCCCCTCCCATAGTGTACTTCCCCCTCCCCTCCCCTCCCATAGTGTACTTCCCCCTCCCCTCCCCTCCCATAGTGTACTTCCCCCTCCCCTCCCCTCCCATAGTGTACTTCCCCCCCCTCCCCTCCCATAGTGTACTTCCCCCCCATAGTGTACTTCCCCTCCCCTCCTCCCCTCCCCTCCCATAGTGTACTTCCCCTCCCATAATTACCTGTCCTGAAGCGTGGGCCGGTGTTCTATCAGATCTCTATACCTTGTCAAAATGGTATACCGGAAGTGACGCAGCCGCACCGGAAGTGACGAGGCCGCACCGGAATTGACGTTTCGGAGCTGGAGGAGGAGGAGCGCCTGCGCAGAAAAACAGGTAGGTGAAAATTTCACACAGATCGGGAGCGAAGGACACCTAATGCGCATGCGCGAAACCCACACTGCGCCTGCGCAAGTAGCTACAAGGGAGGGGGGATGGAGGGGATTTAACGTGCCAGTGCGCACGCGCGCCGAAGTACTCCCGCCGGGCACAGACAGCGCACCAGCGGGCAGGGAGATCGATTCAGCCGAACATTCATCCGATCTCCCTGCCCCACACTGCGCACGCGCCCACCAAGCCAGGACAGCCTCGGACACCGCGCATGCGCACTAAGGGGGTATAGAAATCTGATGGCCATATCTTCTAAGAAATCTCCTACCCCCTGAGTGCGCATGCGCGGTGTCTGCACTGTATCCTGACATCTCTCAGGTAAGCCTCGCTCACAACACTCTCAGCCATCAGGGGGGACTGTGCTGTATGGAGGGGGTGTATGTACAGTATTGGGGGGGGGTCTGTACAGTGGTGGGGGGGGGGGGTCTGTACAGTGGTGGGGGGGGGGGTCTGTACAGTGGTGGGGGGGGGTCTGTACAGTGTGGGGGGGTCTGGACAGTATGGGGGGGTCTGGACAGTATGGGGGGGTCTGGACAGTATTTGGGGGGTTCTGTACTGTATGGGGGGTCTGGACAGTATGAGGGGGGTCTGGACAGTATGGGGGGGGGGGTCTGGACAGTATGGGGGGGTTCTGTACTGTATGGGGGGGTCTGGACAGTATTGGGGGGGTCTGGACAGTATTGGCGGGGTCTGGACAGTATTGGCGGGGTCTGTACAGTATGGGGGGGACTGTACAGTATGGGGGGGTTCTGTACTGTATGGGGGGGTCTGGACAGTATGAGGGGGGTCTGGACAGTATGGGGGGGGGGGTCTGGACAGTATTGGGGGGTCTGGACAGTATTGGCGGGGTCTGTACAGTATGGGGGGACTGTACAGTATGGGGGGGGTCTGGACAGTATGGGGGGGTCTGGACAGTATGGGGGGGTTCTGTACTGTATGGGGGGGTCTGGACAGTATTGGGGGGGTCTGGACAGTATTGGGGGGGTTCTGTACTGTATGGGGGGGTCTGGACAGTATGAGGGGGGTCTGGACAGTATGGGTGGGGTCTGGACAGTATTGGGGGGTCTGGACAGTATTGGCGGGGTCTGGACAGTATGGGGGGGGGTCTGGACAGTATGGGGGGGTCTGGACAGTATTGGCGGGGTCTGTACAGTATGGGGGGGACTGTACAGTATGGGGGGGTCTGGACAGTATGTGCAGTATTGGGCGGTCTGTGATGTATATTGGGGCGGTCTGTGCTGTGTATTAGGGGGCTGTGCGTTAGATGTGGGAGGCAGTGTATTAGGGTGCTGTGTGTTAGATGTGGGGATTGTGCGTTAGATGTGGGGGGTGGGCAGTATGTGGGGCCTGTGTGTTAGATGTGTACAGCCCTGGTTTGACTACCAAATATTTTGTTTCAGAGATCTCAGACGCCATGGCCTGCTTTTTGCTACGAAAGCCCAGCCATCTAGTCACTCACCAGGGGTGGATGAGAAACTGCACCCCAGCCAGAGGGACTGCCCCACATCTGCAACCAAATCCGTCTGTCACTGAATTCTGTAATCTCCGTGTCTTTGTGCATGTATAGTACTCCCAATTCTTATATTTAATACGGTGTGTCTCTCACAATCTTTGTGTCTGTCTGCTGTAAATATGTGGCACGCAAGTCTGCATGCACTGTGTCTGTTTTGCCATTTTACTCTAACCATTATATTTTTGTGTGTGTCACAACTCTGACAAGCATGTTCTCCTATGGGGCACGAAGTACATAAAGAGGAATGAAGAAGTCCCCGTTTGAGGCTCGCGTCCAGGGTGGATTATTGAAGTGCCATCTGACACGTGACAAGTTTCTCCTGTTTGCACGGCGACTTCAACACTGTGTACTGTGATCAGAGGTAGGTAACCTTAGACAGTTCAGATGCTGTGAATTACATCTTTGCCAGCAGGTGTAGTCCAAAACATCTGGAATACCGAATGCGTATGAATGAAAAGTATGGTGTGTGTGTGTGTGTGTGTGAATGGTCAGTAACAAGGGTTGAAGCCTTGACGTGGCGTTACTGCTCACATGTGTATTCATGTGCCAATTCAACCAATGTGAGTCACTGTAATACTGATAAGGTAACCAAAAGTACTGTGATTGTGGAGAATTAAACGCCTGTATCACCTACACACCGCTTACACTGTGACCTTATCTCCTAAACACGGCTTACACTGTGACCGTATCTCCTATACACTGCTTACACTGTGACCGTATCTCCTATACACTGCTTACACTGTGACCGTATCTCCTATACACTGCTTACACTGTGACTGTATCTCCTATACACTGCTTACACTGTGACCGTATCTCCTATACACTGCTTACACTGTGACCGTATCTCCTATACACTGCTTACACTGTGACCGTATCTCCTATACACTGCTTACACTGTGACTGTATCTCCTATACACTGCTTACACTGTGACCGTATCCCATAAACACTGCTTACACTGTGAATGTTATTTTTTCAAGTTAGTTTTAGTGTTTGCGGTTTCATATATTTGTTAACCTCTGTCCTCAATCTTCTGTTCTGTGTTTTCTTACATTTGTGGGAAGAACAAGGTGATCCTCTCCATTTTACACTCCTTTACTGATGGTTCCAGTTCCAGAGACAAACCCACCACCATTAACCTCCACCTGCTCAAACAGAAGAGATTACCTTCTTCTATAGAAAACTTCCATATGGCTGCTTCGGAACGCATGCTGCAGACATGATGTAACCTTCATTTTCCAGTGGACCGTCCAGGGAAAGAGACCATTATATTATTAAGATACTGCCTTCCTAATGCCATACAGCCTTTCTTTACATGTGATTGAACTTTCTCCTTCTTGGATACCACAGTGTGACTTTTCTTAACCAGTTTCCAAATTTGACTTTTTATGTTTTCCACTATACATATAAAGTGTAAACTGCATATTAACTTTGAATAAATAAAGTATTTTGCTGACACCTTAACATGTAATTTGTGTTACTTAGCTACAAATAATACCAGCACTTGCTGCGTTCCATTGTAGGTTTCTCAGAAACTGCAATATTTAACATTGCAGGGTTAAGGGGACATTGGCACTGCACCCAAACCATTTAACCCCTTAAGGACACCTGACATATGTGACATGTCATGATTCCCTTTTATTCCAGAAGTTTGGTCCTTAAGGGGTTAAACGAGATGACGTGGGCTTTTAAAGAGCAACTTCTTACTATGCTTATTGCTATCTTTTGAAAGTCATCACATTTATAAGCAAACCTATGCATTGGCACAGTGACAAGAGGACCTATATGCACCATAAATTATCAAATGTTGTTACAAAGCCATATTTCCTAACAGTCCTGGATTGTTTGGTAGAGTCCCAGTTTCGGTTTTCTCTCCACTGTCCCACAATAATTAACAGGTTAACGTTATTACAGACAAATTACTGTAGATTTAAAAAATAAGAGTTTTAATCTTTTTAAAAGTGGCAATATAAAAAAAGTCAAACAATATTTAATTTCTAATTGAACAAAATTGAAAAAGTATGTTGTCCATTATTTACATAATAATTGCACATGTGGCCTAATATCAGATATTGTTATTGTCACCCCCCTGTCACCCCCCTCTCACCCTGTCAGACCCCCACACCCTGTCATCTCACCTCATCACCCCTTGTCACCCCCCTCTTACGGTCACCTCACCATAACCCCCTCACTCTGTCACCCTCCTCACACTATGTCACCCATCCTTACTCTGTCACCCATACTCTCACATTACATCACCCCCCCTCTTACTCTGTCATTTCCCCCCTCATCTCATCACCCTCACACTATGTCACCCTCCCCACACGGCCACCACTCCCCGTACACACGAGCACCACTCTCCACACTCTGGCACCTCCCTCCATACACACTGTCAACCATCAACACGCTGGCACCCTCCTGCTCTTTTACACTCACCCTGCCACAGTTACCCCTTTACTCACCCTGTCACCCCCCCAAAGGCAATCATTATACACACACCGTCATAAAACTTAGCTTCGCCATAAACTCAGTGCCAAAGGCCAGTCAGTACACAAACATACACATGCTCAGAGAAACATACATACAGATACAAGGATACTCACTGTCAGACACACACTCAGGTAGACAATGAAACGATGTTTACAGAGACTAGCTCTGTGTATCCAGTGCTGAAAGCTCCCCCATCAATATATCTACAGCTCCTTATACACAAAGTCAACTGCTATTTATTCTTCAATAATGGTGTTCTTCGTGGGGTCTCATGTATGAGTTTTGCCCAAGGCCTCGCCAAGTCTAGAGCCGACACTGCAGTACAGCCCTTCAGTATCCAATAGTCTCTTGTGCAGGGACTCCTCAAAGCGGTTTGCTCCTTCCCTCTGGAACTGTAAAAATAAAAAATATAGTTACAACTCACCAAATCGTAACCAGAAAGCATAATACTTATTTTATATTATTACAAACGACAATTTCAATGTTGGAGATTGGAGGCGTAGAATAGAAAGAATGGTCGAGCGCTTTCAATTTTGAATAAAAGCATGTCTGTGCTTAAAGTATGAGCAGTGTTTAGGAGATACGGTCACAGTGTAAGCAGTGTTTAGGTGATACGGTCACAGTGTAAGCAGTGTATAGGAGATAGGGTCACAGTGTAAGCAGTGTTTAGGTGATACGGTCACAGTGTAAGCAGTGTTTCGGTGATACGGTCACAGTGTAAGCAGTGTTTAGGTGATACGGTCATAGTGTAAGCAGTGTATAGGACATACGGTCACAGTGTAAGCAGTGTGTAGGTGATACAGGCGTTTAATTCTCCACAATCACAGTACTTTTGGTTACCTTATAAGTATTACAGTGACTCACATTGGTTGAATTGGCACATGAAAACACATGTGAGCAGTAACGCCACGTCAAGGCTTCAACCCTTGTTACTGACCATTCACACACACACACACACACACCATACTTTTCATTCATACGCATTCGGTATTCCAGATGTTTTGGACTACACCTGCTGGCAAAGATGTAATTCACAGCATCTGAACTGTCTAAGGTTACCTACCTCTGATCACAGTACACAGTGTTGAAGTCGCCGTGCAAACAGGAGAAACTTGTCACGTGTCAGATGGCACTTCAATAATCCACCCTGGACGCGAGCCTCAAACGGGGACTTCTTCATTCCTCTTTATGTACTTCGTGCCCCATAGGAGAACATGCTTGTCAGAGTTGTGACACACACAAAAATATAATGGTTAGAGTAAAATGGCAAAACAGACACAGTGCATGCAGACTTGCGTGCCACATATTTACAGCAGACAGACACAAAGATTGTGAGAGACACACCGTATTAAATATAAGAATTGGGAGTACTATACATGCACAAAGACACGGAGATTACAGAATTCAGTGACAGACGGATTTGGTTGCAGATGTGGGGCAGTCCCTCTGGCTGGGGTGCAGTTTCTCATCCACCCCTGGTGAGTGACTAGATGGCTGGGCTTTCGTAGCAAAAAGCAGGCCATGGCGTCTGAGATCTCTGAAACAAAATATTTGGTAGTCAAACCAGGGCTGTACACATCTAACACACAGGCCCCACATACTGCCCACCCCCCACATCTAACGCACAATCCCCACATCTAACACACAGCACCCTAATACACTGCCTCCCACATCTAACGCACAGCCCCCTAATACACAGCACAGACCGCCCCAATATACATCACAGACCGCCCAATACTGCACATACTGTCCAGACCCCCCCATACTGTACAGTCCCCCCCATACTGTACAGACCCCGCCAATACTGTCCAGACCCCCCCATACTGTCCAGACCCCCCCCCATACTGTCCAGACCCCGCCAATACTGTCCAGACCCCCCAATACTGTCCAGACCCCACCCATACTGTCCAGACCCCCCTCATACTGTCCAGACCCCCCCATACAGTACAGAACCCCCCCAATACTGTCCAGACCCCCCCAATACTGTCCAGACCCCCCCATACAGTACAGAACCCCCCCATACTGTCCAGACCCCCCCATACTGTCCAGACCCCCCCCATACTGTACAGTCCCCCCATACTGTACAGACCCCGCCAATACTGTCCAGACCCCCCAATACTGTCCAGACCCCCCCCCCCATACTGTCCAGACCCCCCTCATACTGTCCAGACCCCCCCATACAGTACAGAACCCCCCCAATACTGTCCAGACCCCCCTCATACTGTACAGTCCCCCCCATACTGTACAGACCCCGCCAATACTGTCCAGACCCCCCCATACTGTCCAGACCCCCCCCCCATACTGTCCAGACCCCCCCATACTGTACAGTCCCCCCCATACTGTACAGACCCCGCCAATACTGTCCAGACCCCGCCAATACTGTCCAGACCCCCCCAATACTGTCCAGACCCCCCCATACAGTACAGAACCCCCCCATACTGTCCAGACCCCCCCCCCATACTGTCCAGACCCCCCTCATACTGTCCAGACCCCCCATACAGTACAGAACCCCCCAAATACTGTCCAGACCCCCCCATACTGTCCAGACCCCCCCATACTGTCCAGACCCCCCCACACTGTACAGACCCCCCCCCACCACTGTACAGACCCCCCCCCCCACCACTGTACAGACCCCCCCCCCCCACCACTGTACAGACCCCCCCCCAATACTGTACATACACCCCCTCCATACAGCACAGTCCCCCCTGATGGCTGAGAGTGTTGTGAGCGAGGCTTACCTGAGAGATGTCAGGATACAGTGCAGACACCGCGCATGCGCACTCAGGGGGTAGGAGATTTCTTAGAAGATATGGCCATCAGATTTCTATACCCCCTTAGTGCGCATGCGCGGTGTCCGAGGCTGTCCTGGCTTGGTGGGCGCGTGCGCAGTGTGGGGCAGGGAGATCGGATGAATGTTCGGCTGAATCGATCTCCCTGCCCGCTGGTGCGCTGTCTGTGCCCGGCGGGAGTACTTCGGCGCGCGTGCGCACTGGCACGTTAAATCCCCTCCATCCCCCCTCCCTTGTAGCTACTTGCGCAGGCGCAGTGTGGGTTTCGCGCATGCGCATTAGGTGTCCTTCGCTCCCGATCTGTGTGAAATTTTCACCTACCTGTTTTTCTGCGCAGGCGCTCCTCCTCCTCCAGCTCCGAAACGTCAATTCCGGTGCGGCCTCGTCACTTCCGGTGCGGCTGCGTCACTTCCGGTATACCATTCTGACAAGGTATAGAGATCTGATAGAACACCGGCTTCACAGCTTGCACCGCGGTACAGGAACTTTAATTTCATGTTCCGGTTTCCGGCGGGACTGAAAGGAAGTGTGCACACTATTGTGCACACTTCCTTTCAGTCCCGCCGGAAACCGGAACATGAAATTAAAGTTCCTGTACCGCGGTGCAAGCTGTGAAGCCGGCCCACGCTTCAGGACAGGTAAGTAATTATGGGATATTGGCGTATAACACGCACCCACGATTTTTCCCCTATTTTCAGGGGAAAAAAGTGCGTGTTATACGCCGATAAATACGGTAATATCTCATATTATTTTGACAGCCCAACAGTCTAAAGCGAGAGCGTGGAAATGTACATCCCAAAGAATTTTCCCTCCCTTCCTAGGGAAATAAAACATGCATTGTATATACGAACGCTGTTATAGCAGCTTCTTCCCCTCTACAAAGACCACTATGGCTGCTTGGGAGCTTTGGCAATCATGGAGACACAGGGCAAATGGGTTGTAACACATCCTTTACACCACCCACACCAATTCTTATGCTTTTAATTCCTGTGCAGACCCCAAAAGAATATGAAATCAAGCACCTTGTGTAGCTGGGCCTGTGGAAATTAGGTATTGGCTCCTTCAGCGGCCTGAGGCTAGTATAGTGCTCTTCTATTGCCCAGAGCCCCCATAAAAGCTCTCGCATTGCAAGTTTCCTGTATACATATTATTATTGTGATCTAACTAGTTTGCGAGGTGAGAACCAAAAAAAAATAATTATATATATATATATATATATATAAATTTATATATAAATTTATTACAATGTTAAACAAAAATCTGCAACCCAGTCAAGCCATAAGACTTGTTTTTCCCACATAAATCACAAGTGATGTTACTACTGCAAAGGATTCTGGGTGGGCATGTGCAAATTTGTTTAACAAAGAATCACATTTTTGCATCATTCCATTTTAAACATGAATTCCTTTGAGTCTATGTTTGCTGTATACAACAGCTTTAAAACACTAAGGAAAAGATACAAAGCCAGTGAACCACTCATGGACAGCTGTTTCATTGTTAATACAAATCAACCTCATGCCTGTAGTTGTAGGAGGGGTTTATCAGACCTATACATTCACAGGAGTGGGATCTCAGATCTAGATTCAGTTCAATCAGGTATCTATTTTCCTTATTCATTTTGTTTGGACTAGGTATGTACTTATACATAAGTTTCCTTATTTTCTTGGTTCCCACCATCCTTACTTACCAACCTGTTGTTGACATATTAATCCTTAGCCACAACATATGTTATCTCAATTAGCACTTGCATTATCCTGGACATAATCCCATTGTGTCTTTAGGTTCCTCTCTATGATATTCCTTTCTCAAGTTTAACCTCACTAGTTGGGCAAGGTACGCATGTTCCAACATACTCTCTATCAATCCATTAAGTTTCTATTCCCCAGGGATATATCAAGTGACTGCAAAGGGTTGAAGTATGTTCATAATTCAGTCCGGCAAGGCCAACACCCATCATCACGCGGAGGTATTCACCCATCGTCCCAACTCATAGCTAGAACCTTGCTCCAACCTCTACAGGTTATTAGATAGGGTCTCACCTGTTATGGCCACTCATTTGAATATTTTACTTGTCACTGAGAGGCCAACATTCCCGCCACTTTTTTTGGTGGCCTCAGTCCCTCGGCCAAAATCACAGCTAGAGCCTTTCTGAGCCACTTGGCATTTAGCAAGGCCTCACCAAGTTGCCAGTTGATACAGGGTTGCAAGTTGCCAGTTGATACAGGGTTACACTCTCATCAAGATGCCCATTACATTTACTCATTGCTCATTTATCATAGTAAATCTCTCACCACGGAACTAGAAGAGGTTATTTCATTCCCAAGTAGCCTGCCAGACCCTCCACCCCAGCTAGTCCCTTGTACTCTGGTCAAGTACCAGGATACCACTAACACTGTTTCTAATTGCTGCCGAACTCCTGCATAAAGACTTACCGTTCCCAGCAACAGTAGTGAAGCCGAGCTGTACAGACTCATGAGCTCTCCAGTCGGGTATCTGCAAATATCACAGACAACATGGCAGAGATGCATGCTATGATAACATCCATCCTTTTATCATAATTATGTTCTATGATAGTCTAGAGAATTACTCATGAGTTCCTAACCCTCACACGAGTACTCCACTATGTACCCCTTACATTCATCCACTAAGGGTAACATCACAACAAGTTACAGTCCGGCACACATTTTCTCAGCCCCAGGCTCCCACTGGTTTTCTCCTTTGCCCACTGCTCCCCTGCCTTTCTCTTGCCTTAGGCTCCCCTGCTGCTCCTCAGCCCCATACTCTCCCCCTACTTTTCTCCTGCCCCAGGCTCTCCCCTCCTTTGCTTATGCTTATGCCCCCCCCTGCGTCTCCTCTTCCCATGGCCCCCCTGCTTCTCCTCTTTCAATTGCTCCTCTTCTCCCACAGGCTCTTTCTGCTCCCCCTCTGCCCATGTCTCCCCTGCATTTCATTTGTTTCAGGCTCCTATGCACATTCTCAGCCCCAGGCTCTCCCTGGTTTTCTTCTGCCCATGGCTCCCCTACTTTTCTTCTAGGAGGGAGGGTGACAGTTTGGGGGCAGTGTGGAAGGGAGGGTGACCGACTGGGGGCAGTGTGGGAGGGTGACAGACTGGTGACAGTGTGGGGAGGGAGGCACAGAACTTTTTCCAATGACAGTGTGGGGGCAGTGTGATAACTAAAAGGGAAATCTCTTACCTTACTTAGTGTGTGTCATATGCGCGATCTCCTCTGTTTCAGTCTGCCTGCCATGTGATGCGGTGAGTGGAAACTCCAATGAGGAGTCAAGGGGGCAGGGCCGCGGCACAAGTACCAGGCAAGCCGAGACTGACAGTGCTTGGCTGCCTGTCAATCCCAGGGCACGGAGAAAGTGTGCAGCTGCACATGATCGGCCCTGCGGAAGTAAATGCCGCCACTAAAGACATTTTTTCGCGTACCCCCAGGGTAACTGAATTCTACCCCTGGGGGTACGCATACCACAGGTGGGGATCCCCTGCTCTATTCACAAGCCCATGGTCCCATTTCATCCTGGGTATTCCACTACCCCAAGATATACCATAGGCCTATACCTGTAATATTACTAGGCGTACATCTTGACTTATTGTCAATACAGCACTGCCCCCCGTGGACAGTGTCCAGTGTATCAGGGAAGACAGTCTGACCAACGATTCCCCTGTTATTTTAGACTGGGTTTGCAGCCATTATCAAGGACAACTGGTTCTGTAACACATGGCCCGCAGAGACATGAAGCCTATTCTTTTAGTATCCTTCAGCTCTAGTTGTAGTATACTCCATCGCAGCCACTGCACAAGCCTGGGGGGGGTCTATATGGGCGAGGAAGTCTGTCAATTACTACTCAAATACAGCAGTATGCAAAGTCACTTGGCTGGCAGCAACACAGCAATTTTACCTTGTCTGCATACACATACCAGCCTGTCACAACATAGCAACTGAAGCCTTGTCTCAATCCCATTTCAGGTATTCCTCCAAACATTCCACGGTAACAACACTCCTACATTCCAGGATCTCATTCTGGATTAGTTTATCTTATGGCCATGGTAGATTGCTGGCACACGCGGCTCTATCTGCTTATACCAACCATTTATATACCAGAACTCTGGCCATTTTAATAAGTTCACTTCCGTATATCGAATCGTCAATCCGTACTCCATCGATACCATAGTGACATTCACATCCTTTTGCCACCTCAACCTTAAATTACCTAACAAACACTTATCTCATACCCACCTGCAGACATATACCTAAATACTATCAACGGTAAATGGTTCCAGGCCAACATATTAGACCAATTGTCCAACACTCACAGGACTACACAGGCATACGTTCTCTTTTAAGGTTACACGGTAAACACTCACTACAACATATTCAGGTCATTCTTTTAGAATAAGCACTGCACCTGCAGACTTTAGTAAACATCCCTACGCACATCATAAACTGGGACATTGGAATCCTCTGCATCCACCAGATATCCCTCAAACGGAGAGGGAACTGAGACAGGCATTTAAAGTACTGGTTATGTAATGTCAACACATACTAAGGATTAAACTGTTAACTTTTTGCCCTCTTTTACAGGCCTACCCGAACGTCTGTTTAGGCACACCACAACCGACTTATACCACTACTATAACTCTGCTTATTGTCCCTGACTACAAATAGAAAGGCGGACCCTGTAGTTGTAGGAGAGGTTTATCTGGCCTATAAATTCACAGGCCTCCCCTTCCTGGTTCACCCCACCCACCACACCCTTTATTAGGCATTCAATTAGTTCGCCCTCTTTTACAGGCCTACCCGAACGTCGGTTTCGGCACACCACAATCGACTTATACCATAACTATAACTCTTATTGTCCCCGACTACAAATATATATATATATATATAATATTTGTGTGTGTGTGTATATAATTATACATAAATAAATAATTAAAATCTCAACAGCATTTGATAAAACAGCTTTTTCAGGCAAACTGCACATGTTTTTTGTTTTTACTCTATTACCCTTCCTCTACTGTAAGTAACATCTCTCTTCTTCAAGCCTCAAATGATGACCTCTCTAAAGTTTACCAAAGATACCAAATGTTTGTACTGACTTTGTACAGTTGTAATCAAAATTATTCAACCCCATTGAAAAATGTACAGACTTTCAGCTGTTTTACAATGAACAAATCCAACAAAAACAATTGAAATTACTCAACACAACAAAGGCTTCAAGTGGTTTCCCCAAAGTCCTTCTTATTTATTATTATCCCCAACTCAAACCCGTGTGTAAATTGATTGTGGGCATTTCATCTCTTTCATCACTTTCTTTGTACTGTATTGCATGTTTTGCAAGTTGTTTTTAGATATACCGTATATACTCGAGTATAAGCCGAGTTTTTCAGCACACTTTTTGTGCTGAAAAACCCCAACTCGGCTTATACTCGAGTCACTGTTTGTATTATGGCAATTTGCATTGCCATAATACAGACTGGGGGCTGTGGGGGCTGCAGAGAGTTTACTTACCTCTCTTGCAGCTCCTGTCAGCTCCCTCCTCCGCGCTGGTCCTTTCAGCACCACGGTCAGCTCCCAGTGTAAGTCTTGCGAGATCCGCGGGGTCATAGTGCGGCTCTCGCAAGACTTACACTGTGAGCTGACAGAGGGAGCTGACTGGACCGGTGCGGAGGAGGAGGGAGTTGACAGGAGCTGCAGGAGAGGTAAGTGCTCTCTGACAGCCCCCTTCCCCCCTACTGAACTGCCAATGCCACTGGACCGCCAGGGAAGGAGAGCCCCCCTCCCTGCCATGTATCAAGCAGGGAGGGGGGACGGAAAAAAAAAAATAATAAAATAATAATATAAAAAATAATAATTAATGAAAAAAAATAATATAACAAAAATAAAAATAAAATAATAATAATGAAAAATTATTTTAAAAATTCCCACCCCCACCAAGGCTCTGCATCACACATACACACTGCACTCATACACATACACACTGCATTCACACACATGCACTGCACTCATACACACACACACTGCATTCATACACACTGCATTCATACACACTGCATTCATACACACTGCACTCATACACACACTGCACTCATACACACACTACATTAATACACACACTGCACTCATACACACACACTGCATTCACACACACTCATACATACACACTGCACTCATACATACACACTGCACTCATACACACACACACTGCACTCATACACACACACTGCACTCATACACACACACACTGCACTCATACACACACACACTGCACTCATACACACACACACTGCACTCATACACACACACACTGCACTCATACACACACACACTGCACTCACACACACACTGCACTCACACACACATTCTGCACTCATACACACTGCACTCATACACACTGCACTCATATACACACTGCACTCATATACACACTGCACTCATATACACACTGCACTCATATACACACTGCACTCATATACACACTGCACTCATACACACACCCTGCATTCATACACACACCCTGCATTCATACACACACCCTGCATTCATACACACACCCTGCAGTCATACACACACTGCACTCATACACACACACACTGCACTCATACACACACACACTGTAAATAAATATTCAATTAATATAATTTTTTTAGGATCTAATTTTATTTAGAAATTTACCAGTAGCTGCTGCATTTCCCACCCTAGTCTTATACTCGAGTCAATAAGTTTTCCCAGTTTTTTGGGGTAAAATTAGGGGCCTCGGCTTATATTCGGGTCGGCTTATACTCGAGTATATACGGTAACTCCAAATGGGGAAAAAAGCATAATTAAATGCATGCAAGTTTTCATTTTCTGTTTATCTACTAAGTAGTGATTTGTTATTTATTTTATATTTGGGCGGTGGAGAGTCCCTTTAATTTGTTGTTGTTGGAGCCTTTGATTTATTGTTTTGCTGTCAAATAAAGCAGAAGTAATGGGGGTGGTCCCTAGTATTCTACAGGGACCCGAATGGGGATTGGCCGGGTCATCTTGTATTGAATTCCTTTTCAACTTGTGTATTTTTCTTTGCTTCTATTGGTGGACAGTAAAGAAAGGGTTAAGCAATACTCGACTCTGTGTCTTTCATATATAATCATGACTTTTCATCATGAAATAGCAATATCGTGTAATTATTTTAAAATGTCTTTCTTGCAATGCTGCCGATTTCATGCTCTTTGGATAAAATAGTTTTCTCATCCATCAGAAATAAATGGTCATGTTGCCTGGTTACATGATAAAAGCTTAAGATCCAAGGCTGGCATGTACACCGGTAAATAATCATTACTGATGGAATGTATTGTTGGTTCTGGATCTGCAGACAGTAATTGGATCCTGAATGCTTGTCTTAGAGATACTCAGGACTGCAACTATAGTAATAATATTAAATGACATAACAAAAAAGGGCTATTTAAATTCTCTCTAGCTTTCAAGCATATCTTGGGGGCTACAAGTTATTACCCAACTTAAAGGAACATTACAGTGTCAGGAATGCAAACATGTATTCCTAGCACTATAGTCATGGAATGGCTGTTTAGGTTCCTGGCCCCCCTCCAATCGCAGCAAAAGGTGTTTAAACGTTTATTTCCCATGCTGTCCTAATCTAGCCACATCTGGCTCCGCCTCCATGGCTGAGATCATCAAACTTGAAGATCTCAGCCAATACAGTGCTTTTCCCATATTGATACCGGAGAAACTGACGGAAGCCAAGCACAGAGAGATGGACACAGGTTTCTTCAGGAAGGAAGAGATTCTTTATTGGATCACCGATCGGGACTCAGAGGGACTAATGTCACCAAAATACAGCAAGTTCTGAGCCCCGGACAATAGTGCAGGCTCCTTATATAGGCACATAACTCCTCCCATATTAAGCTCCACCCGCACATTCTCTTGACCAATCAATACAAATAAGAATTAACTTCCTGCTTGACCGCATGGCCTGTCCAGCACAATGGAGGAGGGGAATACTACATCCTGTATTCTTGCACATGCTCCGTACACTACTGATCGATACGTCAGCATATGCACGTACACATGCCACGTGGTAATCTCGGCCTACTAAATTTATTTTTACAGAGATTCCACCACAATATGAAATACTGCCAATCAGCATCTCTTCATAAAGATGCATTGATTCAATGCATCTCTATCAGGAATGTTCAGCGCATAGAATGCACATTGTGCAGCACTAACACAGGAAGCAACTCTAGTGGACATATGAGGGACTGTCACTGGAGGGGTTGATAGGCAGTAATGTTAACACTGCATTGTCTCTGAAATGGCAGTGGTTACAGTTCTAAGATCACAGGGACATGAGATACAGCGTTAGGCTGTAGTGGTTCTGGTGACGATAGTCTACTTTAAAAGAGCCCCTGTTCAGCATTATCCATTGCGTGGACCTAAGTGAATCCACAACAGAGAAAAGTCGTTTTGGTAAAGGCCCTGGGGAGAGAGCGCAGCTAAGCGGACAAGGGCACATGTAGGAGTGTGGGGATGTGGTGGAATTTCAATGAATGTAAATTTAGTAGGCCGAGATTTCCAAATGTGGCATATGTGTATGTTGTGTCAGTTAGTTAGCTACACGTAGCTAGGATACTGTCATCAATGTACTGAGCATGTGCAGGAATGCAGGAACTGAAATTACACTTATTTCTCCTTTGTCTTGGATGAGCCATGTGGTCTGACCAGATGAACAAGTCTATACTGAGTGTGCTCTGGGCTTATACCTTTTGTGAGACCCGATCGGTATGTTAATAAAGACTTCTTACTTCCTGAAGACCTGCATCCGTCTCTCTGTGTTTGGCTTCTGTTAGTTTACTCGGTTACAGGGATAGATGCATGGGATTGGTTGGGAAAGAGTGTGTGGGTGGGATTATGTTCTGTGTAAGTTAGTGTGGGGGGAGGTCTTACCTCAGTGCCACTTGGGATTCGGGCCAGCAAACGGCTTCCTGTCCTCCTGCTCCTGTTTGCCTGGGCCTGCAGATTTACGCAGCTTGAGGGATGAGGTTGAGGCGATCCTGGCTTCCCTCAGGGCTGCTGCAGCGCTGGATGGTAGCCGGCAACTGAGGGAGCAATTTGCAAACCTTAATGGAGGTATGGCTACCAGTGTGGTCCCCCTCCCCCACCCCGCGGCCTGCCCCGGGGGCCGCTCCAGCACTGGCAGGCGTTCCCGCCCGCCAGGCTGTCTCCAGATAATACTCCTCAGGCCCGGTTGAGGAGCAGGGGCTCCAGACACGCGGCCTACCACTAGCTCCAGACACGCGGCCTGCCGCCTTCATTGCTGCACGGCCTGGTACTCCCAGGCCGGGGATACGGCCTACTACCGCAGCGCGACCTGCTGCTTCCACAGCCGCGCGGCCGGTTACTCCCAGGCCTGGTACCGCCGTGTGGCCTACGCGTGGATCTCCATCTGCACCATCCGCCCCGGCCGCCAGCGCTGGATTGCGGGCCAGGGGCAGTGGGCGGCGGATGCTGCTATCCGGGCAGCGGGTGGCTGCCCGGCAACGGTCCAGGTCCCCCCACGAGCAGCGGGGAGGTGGGGCGGTAAGTGGGCCCTCGCAGGCTGCGCGGGTACCTTTGTACCGCCGCAGGGGGTCCCCTTGACCGTCAGGAGACTCCTCTGCCAGTGAGGAAGGCTCCCAGGGCTCTGTCTCCCCTTTCCCCCCTCTTTCCCTTGTTGGTGCCGTCCGTGCTGCAAGAGGGCCCAGCTTACCTCCTCTTGCCCGGTTTCCATTTCCCCCCTCTCTGGTGGGCCTGCCCCCCCTCTCCCCCATTTTTCCCCCGGTTTCCTCTTCCCCCTCCCCTTCTCTGGTTGTCCTTCCCCCACACTCTCCCCCCTTTTCCCCCCCTCCTGCTCTAATTCCCCCCCAGTCTCTATCCCTCCCTATCTGCCTCCTGTCTGTTTCCCCCCCCCCCCTGCCTTGCCTGGACCCCTTATCCCCCTGTAGTTACACTTACCTCGGCCATCTACTCTGGGGCGTGGGCTCTCATCTTCTCTGCTGCTTTCTTCTCAGGACACTGCTGCAGTTCATGGACCCGTCCAGCAGGTGGAGCTTGGATCACAGCTGATGTCTTCTGTGGATGCTGGAACTGCTGTTTCTTTGCCTCAGCCTTCTGTGAGCGCAGTGCCGGGCTTGGATCGCCAGGCTGCGACCGGTGAGTACATTTCCCCCCCCCTTTTTTCAGCGTTTCGCGTGCGTACGTTGTTCCTTCTTTTATTCAGTCTAGTCCTCTTAGCACAGAAAATAAATAAATAAATAAAAAAATAAAAAAGAAGGAAATTACAGGACAGAAATAAAATGTATATTGCCAAATGGAATAAATAAAAAAAATAAAAAAATAAAACGTGAATACAATGTCAAGTACAAGGGGAAGAATTAAAAAAAAATAAAAAAAAAATCTGAAATAGAATCCAAACAAATTGGGTACATGGACGCCGCTTCCCCCCCCTTCATTTTCAGTATTTATCATATGTTTAAGTATGCTTTCCTGCAGCGTCCGGCGCAGCTGAGAGCGCTGGCGATGCCTCCCAGGCTCACGTGACTCTGGGTGTTGCTGAGCTAATATGGCCCGCTTGGCTTGCGCGCAAAACTAGGGAGCAGATGGGGGAAGGGGCTTTTATTGCAGGTATGTTCCCTCCTGCCATGGGGGTCCCTTGACTAAGAGGGACATTAGGGGCTCTGGGAGGGTCGTGGGGAGCATACTGTGGTCGGATGCACCCCATGGCGCATATTCGGATGCATCCCTTGTTCTGGATAGCATGGTCGGGGAGAGGGCTGCGTGGTTCTGTGGTCAGGACACTCTCGGGACGTGTATCGTCCCTTGGAGGAGCTGGGTTGGTGGAGGTACGTTTTGCACTTTTGCCAACGGTTGGCAGTGCGACCCTTCTTGGCCTGGGACCGGATGGGCTTCAGCCTCTGGTTTTACTTGGGGCTCGCCTGGCGCCACAGCATGGTGCGTTTTCGTCCTCTCTGCAATCTGTCGGGATGGGGGACGTGGGTGCTCTCGGTGCAGGACCCTCCGTCCATGTGAGAGCTCCATCGGGCGGTGTGGGTCCAGTTTACCAAGAACACTTGATAAGCTTACTTCCCGATCGTTTCGTGTGCCCCTGAAGTCCGCTCTGCGGGTTCCCCCTTTGGGATATGGTGCCCATGGAGGAGCGGGGTCGATATCGCCAGATTCCTTATTTACTCAGTTGTCGTTTCCTTCCAAGGGCTAGGTTTGGGATGGTGGCTCGTCGCAGCGGTCTGCGTGGGTGGGGCTGCGGGGCCCTGGGGCCTTGCTGACGAAGGTGGCTGTGGAATCCTTTTTCTGGCTGCTGCCGGTACGCTCGTTGGGTTATTGTTTCCAGGCTGTGTTTCTGACGGTCAGGATTAGGTGGCTATGTGCCTCCACGTGAGTTGCTCCCGATGTCGCTTATGTGTGGGGCAGTCAGTGTCGCATGTCCGCACTCTGCTGCTGCAGTGTTTTCTTGGGGTAGTGTTTTGGAGTTTCGGAGTTCCGTGGCCCAGGCCATATCCGTGGGTCGGGATACGTGCTGTAGTCTCCTGGATAGTGGGATCAATTCCTGCAAGGGGAACGTCGGTTGACCTTGACTGCTGTTTGGGACATCAGGCAGGAGGCGTCAGTGGTTTTGAGGGGCGTTGTGGGTTTCGGCTGCGCTACCCATGGGCTCTCCTGGGCACGCTGGGCTTTGCCTGTTGGGGATGCCTAGGGTTACTTCTGGGCCTCACTTAATGGTGGCTTGTGCAATAGGGCCCCCTAAGTCCTTTCTGCTGACTTCCAACTGTTTGCCGCTGAAGCAGGTTTGGGGTTTTTGGGGCCATTTTGGGCTCTCAATGGTGTGCTGGCGATTGCCCATTATGCTGGCAAGCATTGGGGCTCTGGCGGACTCTGGTGTTCTTGGAGCTTCCCCTTTCTGGTGGCATGGTAGGCATGGGGTACCCAGCTCACAAACAGGTGGGTGGTGTTTCCTTTGGGACCATCGTGGGGTGGTGCTGGCTGTCTTTATCATGTGACAGTACCCTCTACCCCGGTGGTACTCTGGTTGCGGCGCCTGGCTTGGCGCTGTTTGAGTCTAGGGACGGCTGGTCAGGGTTTTTTGTCTGCAAATTCCCGATGTGATGGCCGATGCTCTGTCTTGTTCATTATAGGGCGTACTTCAGGCGGAGGTGTCGTGGGGTCGATTTATAGGGCAGTGAAGGTGTGGTCGCTTGGTCCAACGGTCTGATGAAGCTGGTCCATGAGTCGATCTCTGAAGCGGCGTGGGGCCCGCTCCAGTAAGGTAGGAGTGTTCTGGACGGATGGGAACGTTTCCTTGGGGGTTCCGGGAGTGGACTGCTCATCTACATGTTTGGTTCCATCTATTACGGGCATTGGGGGCGATTTCTGCGATTAGCAGGGCTCGGCTTCCCCTTCATGTTACGGTCGTCGGCAAGTGGGAGGGTGTTTTGGTGGAGTTAAGTAAGCGTTGGAACGGACTTCCTTCAGGTTTTGACGCTCAACTGCTGTTGTCGTTGGGAAGGGTAATTCGGTTGCGGTTGGCTGATTCATCGATAGAATCTGTGCAATTCTTGGATGTTGCGGGGTTGACATGCCCTGGCCTTTCTGCATTCTCCTGAAGTAGATGGAATGCACGAGGTAATGGTTGGGCTCCTAGCATGATGTAGTGGGTTTCCAGGATAGTCTGAAATATACCGTTCCGATCGGGGGCGGTGCAGGGTTCCGTCATTTTCCTGTTTTTCATTGGGAGTGCTATTCCGTCCCCTGGATTATTCGGCCTCCTCACCCTTGTTTGGTTCTCGGAGATGGGTTTTCTCTCCTGCGTCCATTTAGTTGGGGTGTTCCGCTTGGGGTTCGAATTCCTGGATAAGGATGGTGGGGAGTTCAAGGGGCATTCATTCTGGTTGGGGCGGCTACGGACGCTGCCAGGCTTGGCGTGCCTGCGCCAATGGTTCAGAGGGCATGATCCCGCCCTCCCCAGAATGGGGATGGTGGGATGCTCGTATGTTATTTGGGCCAGGAGGCGGGGGCGAGTGGTTTGATCTTACGCCTTCGGGAGCGGAGGTTCGGTGGTCTGGCACCAGAAGGGGCTGTGGCTCCTCCTTGTACGGGGTCAGCTGTCCCGCCTCATGGGGGTACCAGGGGTTTTGTCATCTCTGGATGGAATGACATGGGTTCAGTGACGGTTTGGGAATTGGGTGCTCTTCAATCTGGACATGTTACGCATTCTGTTTCTTCCCAGAGGTTCTCAGGGGCTAGGCTGAGCCTATCGCCCGTTCCTGTTGGCAGTGCGCTCAGCAATGTGAGTGCCCTGGTGCGCTGCTGTCGAAATTCGGATGAGATGGGTTTCTAGGTTTGTCTTGGGGGAATTCCAGTTCGCCTTAGGGTTTGGCCGGATGTGGCCTAGTTATCTCGAGGGGATGGGTGCGCTTGCTGGAGGTCGGAATAGGCCTATGTTAATCTAGCGCTGCAAGAAGTGGTGGAACAGGCCATGGCTGGTTGTGGTGGGGTCCCCCGATGACTTTAGGTGTAAAACAGGGGGGTTGTGGTGGGGGTATGTCCTTGCCAATTGAGTTTGAGGGGTTACGTTTAAGTATATGGAATCAGAAGGTCTCAACCTCCCCTGCTTCAAACGGTTAACATTAGGTTGCCTGAGCGTGGATAAGGTCGGCTGATGGCGGGCATTGGAAAGATATGATTTTTATGATGAGGGGGGAGGTGAGAGGAAGTGGTGATTAGGAACCACTGTATGTTTATTGGCAAGGACGGTTGGGTCACTGTATAACACTATGTGTGGAGTTATATATGTTAATTTATGCTTATTTATGTCTTACGTTTTGGTTACAGGAAAATAAGAGATTTAATAAATAAAGTTATGGATGTGTTATGCAGTAATTTAGTTTGTGATAATAAATGCTGTGGCCTGTTTCATCCATATGAAGTGGTCTGTCGTTATTAGGGGGTTGAATGGGGTTAGATTTGGTTCTAGGCTGCATCGCGATTCCCCACTACGTACATACATACATGCATGCATCACATTTAGCTTATCCCTGTCCATACTGAAATATTATAGACATTGATTGTCTTTGGTTCCTGATGATGTTTTGAAGGGGAGTTCTCTCTTGAAGTCATCACTGAATAATTCTTCTTAAACAAGGTTGCTGAGCCTCCACAAAGTTTAGGCATCAATTCACAAGAGGAAAGTTTACCTGCACCAAAATTCTTAATCCTTTTCTCAACTAAATGTTTATGGCCAATCCAACCTTGGAGAGTAGCGTAAATGAAATTATAGTTAACCTTTATTACGTGAGATGTATAAGTACAAAGGTGGAATGTAGTACAGTGGAAGCGTAATGGCAGTGTGGGTAGTCCAATAGGGCTACGCAGTGCATTGCTCTACCTCCCGGTGTTCCAAGGGCATTGGCACTTAATGGCTCTTTGTTGGGACTGTGCTCTTACGGATCAAGCACCAAAGTAATATTAACATTTTCAAGTCGGCATTTTAAAAAATGAATTGATGTATGCACAGAATAATCATCCAGTAAAATTTATGAAATTGGCTTAGGGCTATACTGCTCTGAAAGGGTAGTAGATACATGGAATCAACTTCCAGCGGAAATGGTAGAGATTCATTTCACACATGTGATACAAGTGTTATGTTGAAAATAAGATAAAGGCAAAAATCCGGTAAGATTCTAACTGGTAGAAAATGGGCTGGCTAGATGGTTGTGCAGGTTTATTTGACATTCTAAGTATGGAGATGGCTATTTCACAGCACATCACATTCCTGCCTACAGCAATATATTTTCAGATCGCTACTTAGACTGTAAGGAAGATCTTCCAGTGAAATCTGATTTACTTTCGATCGTTACAAGTCTTAAGGGTCCCATTTCAGCTCATAAAGCGACAAGACACTATCTTTAATTAAAGCTGCTAGCTTTGGAGGCCTCGCTTTCAGTCTCCATTCAGTTCTATATAATACAATTGTTTAATGCAATAAACCTGTCAGAGTGGCTGTTTTAATTTTTTTTAATTCTCTTCTCTAAGGAATTAATCTTCCTTATAGTGAATATCTAAAAGCCTTCCAGACATTATCTACTGCCCTTTCTAAGAAGAAAGCTTTTTTTTTCTTCTCCTTTTAACTTTCTCCATCATAGACTGAATCAAAATATTTCTTGCATAATAAAACATGCAACAAAATGAAATCTACTCAAACATTTACTTTTGATGGATCTTTATATTACTTGTATTGGCCTTTGTATTCTATATGAAGGGAACACTTCAAGCACCATAACCACAAAGCCACTCTGTAGCGGTTATGATTTCAGTAGTGCCCTGGTGCAGGGCTTACCTGATTGGCTGTTAGCAATCAGCTGACGCCCTGAGCCAACGAGCTAGCACTGCACTGCATTGCAGAGCTTAGCTCAGGACAGCTAAAGGAAGGTCCTGCTTAGGAGATTGAGATCCTGTCTGAAGTAGTGAAGGCAGGTAGGAAGTGAAACCGTTCTAGCTACACGTTCAACTGAGCTATTTCCACCTTACATTTGAAGTTGCCAGAAGGATTCCCGACCGTTTGTGTTATAAATAAAGTTAGTTTGGCTAGATTGAATTTACACCATAGCATTAGTTGTACTTTGTTAGATGGCAAGTTGCTTTAAAAAAAAAATAGGGGGAGAGGTTTATCCTGCTGCACAGTGACTATTTTAATTGACCATGAAATATCTTAATGAACTATAGGGCAAGTCTCCAGGTTTTCCATGCAATAAGCTTTTTTTTTTTTTTTTTTCAAATTCATACAGATTGCTAAATTGGATGCAATTATAAAATTTGCAAGAAAGGATATGTTGTCACTAGTTAATATTCTGAGACCGTTTCATTACTGCAGCCCAATCCCTCCTCCAAGAGGTTATCAAGACTTATGACTTTTGTCCAATAGATTGTGAACACTTGGTGTATCTGGGGCAATTGCCACCATCTGCCAGTTGAATGTTTTTTTTTTTTATTAAACGCTTCTGTGTCTGTGTGATGGCATGGACCTTGCAGAATGAAATTGGTGCTGTTTGACAGAAATGGCGTGGTTTACAACAGTAACGCTGCAATAACACTCCATCTGTGCCCCAAAATCACTTTATTTTAATCAAATGATTTTACTATGTAGGCGGTCTTTTTAATAGCCCCATATCTTCTTTTGTACTAGAGCAGGGCATGCAAACCAAATCTAATCCTTTTTTTAAAGAATATTTACTTTGGAGTCTAGAGCATTTGTGGGTTTGAGGATGCAGAACTAATGGATAAAAGGGTACGCTGGTGTGAGAAGTACTATCTAACCCCAAATACTTTATGGTAACCATGAATCTCATATATCTGTATCTATTGTAGGCCGAACAGCAGAAACCATTGGAAGCAGGGTCTTACTGATCCTGAAAATATTGAAAACGATCTTTGAATCCATTTTATTTTATTATTTCTTTCTTTCTATCTATTCCTTTCTATCTATCTATATCTATCTATTTCTTTCTATCTATCTATATCTATCTAATTCTTTCTATCTAATTCTTTCTATCTAATTCGTTCTATCTAATTCTTTCTATCTATCTATTTCTATTTATTCCTTTCTATCTAATTCTTTCTATCTATCTATATATATCTATCTGACTGCAACAAGAGGTGTTCCAAGCTTCCAATGTAAACACTGCATTTTCTCAGAAAATATAGTGCTTACAAGAAAAAGGCTGCTGGGAGCTGTAGCACTCACCTGAACAACCTCATTAAAGGACCACTCTAGGCACCCAGACCACTTCAGCTTAATGAAGTGGTATGGGTGCCAGGTCCAGCTAGGGTTAACTAATTTTTTTTATAAACATAGCAGTTTCAGAGAAACTGCTATGTTTATCAATTAGTTAAGCCTTCCCCTTTTTCCTCTAGTGGCTGTCTCACTGACAGCCGCTAGAGGCGCTTGCGTGATTCTCACTGTGAAAATCACAGTGAGAGCACGCAAGCGTCCATAGGAAAGCATTATGAATGCTTTCCTATGCGACCGGCTGAATGCGCGCGCAGCTCTTGCCGCGCGTGCGCATTCAGCCGACGGGGAGGAACGGAGGCAGAGAGGAGGAGGAGAGCTCCCCGCCCAGCGCTGGAAAAAGGTAAGTTTTAACCCTTTTCCCCTTTCCAGAGCCGGGCGGGAGGGGGTCCCTGAGGGTGGGGGCACCCTCAGGGCACTCTAGTGCCAGGAAAACGAGTATGCTTTCCTGGCACTAGAGTGGTCCTTTAAGCTGAAGTTGTTCAGGTGACTATAGTGTCCCTTTAACAGAGCAGGAAATAAGAAACTCTAAATTGAACACACTGTGCAATAAAGGATGTATACAAATTGAGCAATAAGACTGCAGGGGCATAATTTATACTTCAAAATGGCTTTGTTAAACTAAAGTTGTTTTGGTGCCTAGATTGTCCCTTTAATACAATCGGTATTAGGAAAAATACTTTCTTTTGAACTTAATGTATTTTCTGCGAATCTCAATGCAGATGCTGCAGTTTTCTCTATCCAGACCACAAAGCAATTGAACATCTTACAGCTACTTCCATCATGACTAGGGCGGGTGCGTCCATAAGGCGGCACAGGCAGCCGCCTTAGGGCGCACCTGCTCTGTGGACACAGCGCTCCCTCCTACCAGTCACTCAATGTAGCATGGCATACACACTCCCTGAGAGAGTATTTCCTGTCAGGCCAGGTTCAGGAAACAGAATCAACTGTACTGCGGACCACTCTGCTCGGCCACGCTACAAAGAGAGGTAGGGAGACACACCAGGGAAGGGAGGGGAGAGGACCATTAAAGGGATTTTCCAGTGCCAGGAAAACAAACAGTTTTCCTGGCACTGCAGGTCCCCTCTCCCTCCCACCCCCATCCCATGTTGCTGAATGGGTTAAAACCCCTTCAGTAACTTACCTGTATTCAGCGCCGATGTCCTTCGGCGCTGGGTCAGGGTCCGCCCACGCTCCTCCCCCGCCGACGGGGTCTCTGGCGGGGGAGACCTATTGAGCATGCACAGCCGTCGTCGGGTGAGCCCTAATGAACGCGCATTAGACCACCCCATAGGAGACATATAGAGAAGATGAAGAAGGGGAAAAGAGACACACAGATGGCCTGGGGGAGACAGATGAGCTGGGGGTGAAATAGAATTTCACAGAGGAGCTAGGAAGAGTAAAAGACACAAAGGAGCTGGAAGAGGAGGAGAAACACAAAGGGTCTGGGGGGAGTAGGACACAAAAAGGGGGTTGTAAGAGATACACAAGGGTAATTAAAGGATAAGATACACTAAAGGGGTAAAACCTTTACAAGAGGGGATAGGAAAAACAAAAGGGGGGGGATAAGAGGCATACCGGGGGAGATTTTTTTTTTTTTGGGGGGGGGGGGGGGAGATGCATCTTTACCTGTGTACCTAAAAGTCCTTCACCGGCCCAGATCATAACCACTTTTTTCAATAAGAGAGTTTAGGATATATCATAGGGCCCTGTCTAGCATTGTATTGTGGGACTTGTAGTTCAGTTATTGCAGCAATTTTAACTATGCAAAACCAAAAGTTAAAAAAAATGCAGCTTTGTTTGGCATATATAGCTACTAATAGTAATATCTATTGTTTTTTTTATGAATGGAGCTGCAAATGCAAACCACATTGGACATGAATATAGTTTATTTTATAGATCACTGGAATGAGGAACATGTATGTCGGGGCACTGTCTAGTGACTGCATTCCATTAATGAATACATAGTGCCAAAGGAAATTCTGTCTGTGACGTATTTCTGTACAGAGAGGCGTGGACGGTCTAGCACTGCAGATGTTGTTATTGTATGTGTGGAGTCCCTTTAATCCAATAATTACGAAGATTAGATTTTCTGTATCTTTTTGTTACTTTGTTTATTTGGTTTTGGAAACTTGAAGCATCTCCGTTGGGAAATCTCTCTCATTAGTAATATGTAACAAAAAAAAATGATTGAAAATAAGACTGTCATTATGTATACTCAAGAATTACGGAAGGGGCTAAAATATCCTTTTGGGACTGAAATGGTTTTCTTATTTTTAAGAAATGTCATACATGATTAAATCTCATCTTTGGGAAAAGGCTATTCAGTTCTATCCACTTTTTCTCTTTGTTTGCTTTCTTTCTTAAATGGCAATTTAAACCCACAATATGGTGTCTGGACAAAAATAGATAGTACTTAGATTTTAGATATGGATATTGCCCTAATATCCGATAGCTGATTGATTACTTACCCATTCATCTTTAAATGTTTTTCTAGTTTTTGTTCTTTTTAAAAAAAATAAAATATATATATATATATATATATATATATATTAAATTATCTACAACAGCTTTTATATAAAAAATATATGTAATTTATGTAACTGGAATACCCATGTATTAAAATCTGTATTTTAGTTTGAATTTGCATCCTGTCTGAGAATGGTTCCCTATTAATTGATCAAATGCATAAGCATCCAGACATTATTGATGGCGAAACAAATCTACTTGATTACATCCATTTGATATAGATTACACATCTTAACTGCCATACATGTAGGGTTTTTTTTGTGTGTTTTTTTTTTTTAAAGACTCCTGTATTCTCCACTACCTTTAATTTAAAGGGACACTCTAGTCACCAGACAAGTTAATGTAGTGGTTCTAGTGTATCTATAGCCTTTCCCTGCAGAGAAAAAGCAGCGTTTACATTGGTGCCTAGTAACACCTCTAGTGGCCGTCATTCAGATGGCAACTAGAGGTGCTTCTATATCAGCACTGTACAGTGTGTAGCACTGACATTCAGGGTCTCCACCCTCTGCATTCAGTGCATCTCTACGAGGAGATGCTGATTGGCACAACCCAGGGTTTTGCTGTGCATGCGCAATAGACTGTCAATGCTTTTCTATAGGCTAAGATTATTAGGATTGATGATCTCAGCCATGGAGGTGTAGCCAGGTGGGGCAATCCACGGCGAGACCAGTGCAGAATGTGAGTAAAATCACCTTTTACTGTGATCGGAAGGGTTCAGTCACCTAAAGAACCACTTCAGGACTATAGAGTCAGGAATACATGTTGGTATTTCTAACACTATAGTGTTAGTAATTTCAACATGTATTCCTGACACTAAAGTCCTGAAGTGGCTGTTTAGGTGTTCCTTTAAGATGTGCCTCATCCCAATTTAAATATAAAATGGAAAATGTTTTACTCACCTTTTTTCCAGCATCGAAATCCACTACCTGCATTCTCCTCCCTCGACATCACACTTACTGCTCTTTTTCGTCCAATCCAATGCTCCCTATATCGGAGCATTAAGGTTAAGATGTGCGTGCACTTTCTATTTAAACGGAGGATAACTGTGAGAACAGAGTTTTCAAAGTGGAAGAGCCTCTAGTGGCTGTCTTCCTTAATTAATAGTGTATATTAGATAAGTTAATACTGCATTCAATGCAAGTTATTCCCATTACTGCAGACAGTCCCATGGAAAATGTAAGTGTATTATAAATGAAAAATACTTATAGTACTAATAAAGTTAAGGACAGTGATTACTAACATGCATGCCAATGGCTTTCTATGCTATTGTATGGACAACATTAATCAATTATGGAGATTATCTGCACTTATCTTCACTCTGCTATGCTTCTCCTATCTGATTTCTGCTATGCTTCTCCTATTTTTCATGTCTTTACCCTTGTTACTGAACAGGAGGTGTCTGGACTTCTCCTTTTCTCTCGCACCTCCACTTTCCCTCTCAATCCCAATACCTCACACATTACCAGATCTCTTTCAATTGGTGTCATCTTCGGTGTCATACCCACATCCCTGAAATATTTTACTGTCATGCCTATCCTAAAATAGCTATGTCTGGACCCAGTTGCTCAGTATAACTACCGACCTAAAGTCATTTTCCATCAAACTCAAAATTTCTTGAATGATTTGTGTGTTCCGATGTGACCCACTATCTCCTTGATCTTCTTTAGTCTGGCTGCCTCGTCCTACTTTCTAAAGAAACTGATCTAAATAAAGTAACTAATGATCTTAACACGGATAAATCTGAAGATCGCTGCTCTGCTCTAATTGCACTTGACTGTTAATCACACTTTTGTTGCCTAAACATTTTGCATTCTTGTCTTCATGATACGGTCCTTATCTGGTTATTCTTTTCTGCTGTTTCCTCTTGACAACAGCCACTTTTACGCTGTTGGTACCCAGATCACTTCTCCTCTTCCAATCTCTCTTCTGCCATTCTATAACGTGTCACCAAATACCTCTCTGCCATCTCCAGCTGGATGTTAGCCCACTTTCTAAAACTCAATCTTTCCAAAACTGAGTTTCGTATTACTGCAAGATGCTAGTAAGGAGCTTATTCACCCTTTTATTATTCCCAGCATTGATTACTGTATCTCTTTCGTTAAGGTTCTCTTTCTTGTTCCTCCTCTCATGCCCCTCCACTTTGCCAGTGACCATCTAGAGTCTTTTCTTTGGACCAGTGACCTTCTAGAGTCTTTTCTTTGGACCATGGCTGCTCCATTCCATTAAAACAACCTTTTTACCCACCTGAATTTTTGAGAATATTCAGTCTTTTAAGAATCCCTTAAAATGTGTCTCTCCTGCCAATCCTATATCCTTCCTGGGTAATTCTCATTCCTTAAAGCTCTTGGCCCCATCTCTAACTCTAAAGTCCACTTCACTCTTATCTTCCATCTTCATTGCTTTCCCTCACACTCGCCTGTTGATGTAATTCCCCACATTGTATTTGTACCTTACCTTCTCTAGACTGGAAATTCATTAACCTCATTTAATTATTAAGCTCTATAACCGTTTTCAGATTCATTAGCTTTAGTGCTCTTTTCTAAGTACTAAAATAGAGAGGATAACCTCCCCCAGGGACCTAATCAAAATTAAAAGGATTAGTTCCAGTGAAAATAATATTTAATAAAAATGAAATTGATAGAATGCTTATCGGCTGCTTATTTTGCAGACAGCAGCAGATGTTAATTTATGTAGGCAATTTCCTGCTTGAATACTTCTTAACAAAAATAAATAAAGGCTTCTGTTTCCACATTTACCAACAAAACCAATATGTACGCTACTTATTTTTACTGCGTGCTGTGTACTTAAGGCTCTATTGAATTAATCTTCACTTGTACATGGATCTGTGATTGCCAGAAGAAAAGGATTGCCCAGAGATAAACAGGACAATGAAAAGATCTACATTTGTCATTTTTGTTATAAACAACATGAATCAGAAGTGTGAATAGCGCAGCCATTTCTGCTCCTCGTATGACTGCTGACAAATACACAGAAGTCAATAAAGGATCATTGACATGGGTCTGTTTATGGACCAGGTTAGTGAATGGACAGAATAAGTCATTTAGGACAATTGGCGAGCACGCTTATCTCAAATATTTATCTACAGATAGGGAGCTGTTTGCATAAACATGACATTTACTTGCTGTAATTGATTCAATGGCCTATTGTTGGACAAACTCGTTTTGACACGCACATAGGAACTACTTACAAAATTAGTGTTTGAAGGGATAGTCATCTGAAAAAAAGACTATTCAGATGACTAGTTCCTGTGTTTTACACAATAATCTAATATAGCATTGCTGAAACCCGAGTTTTGTTTCTCGTTTTTTTGTGTTTTTAGATTTTTTTTATAAGGTGACTTAGAGCTTACTATTCTTAGTAATCATGTAATCTCTGCTCCTAAACACCACTATGCAACACTAATTAAACGGGAAAGGGGTGAAGAAAGGGAAGTACGGGGTTATAGCACCTTTTACGTTTGCTTGTAATATCAGTGCCACTGACTCCAGTGAGGGACGTATTGCTTAATATGTCCTTTACATAGACATTTCAAGGAAAAACATTTTGAAGTGTCATACCTGACTAGCTAGACCTGAACCACAAATCCAGTCATATTTTTATATATAACCTCTTTTAATATAAGTTAAACTGCAGGCTGCGGGGACCCACGCAACCCCGAAGTATCCGTAGCAAAGGCACCACAAAGAATATGTTGACTTCTTGCAAAGGATGCAGGTCAGGTTACCAGTTTCCAGACAGGATCCTTAATCACTGACCATGTCTTTAAAGGTTTATTCATACACATGGGTAAAGCTCTCGTCCAAAATCAGGTCCTGATCCTTCCAACATCGCTCTTGCTAACCCCTCTTGGCATTTTGTCTCCTGATTCTTGCTTACGTACTCTCTGGCACCCTAACCAACGTTTCTCCTAGCACAAGTAACACTCACAGCTACCTGACAATAGTTTATGTAGCAGACCCACCTTTCTCTCCACTTGATGTGTCCCTGGCCATGCTGCTCGGTGGACAATAATTACCTCTACTGCTCCGACACTTTTTTAGAGGAACAGCTGAGAACTTTTTTCGAGGAACAAGTCCAGGTATCTTTGAAAGCTCTAAACCCAAGCCAGGACTTGGGAATAAGTCTCTTTCTACCTATCTGATGAGTCCCACGTTACTACCACTGCTGCTGTGACTCACTGGGAACCAATTTTAATTTATTATGAGTTAAAGTGTTTGGTTTCTACCTTTTGTAGTTGGAATTCCTGGGTTCTAGGGCATGGCTTAGAACTTTGACCTTTCCATGGGTGTCATTGATTGGCTGAGAGTCAGCTGATTGATTTAAGCCAATCACAGCCTCCCACTGCTAGTATGAATTGATATGTAATCTCTGCCTTATCCTCCAGTGGGTCCAGGAACCCTCATTCAGTGTTTAAATGTCTAAAAATGGTTTAACACAGAATGGAAATGCAGTGCCAGTTTACTCCAGACACTATAGTATAGTATAGTACCTACAGTGACCCTTTAAACACTCAGCCTTCCACAGCATTGCTGCTCAATACTACACTAATACATTGAGTTTTCCACATAAATCTGCTAGTTTTAGCTAGTATACTGAGATACTGTTATGGGCAAATGCAAATATTGTATTCCTCAAACTGTGTACTTTGTCTTTAAGAGATATTGCAAACTGACAAGGTGTTAGAAATGGAACACATTGTTTTTCATATATGTTTCTTTAAGCAATAACTTACTTACCTTCAGTGCATAATATGTTTACACCATTTTGTCCCAAACGAAATACAATAACAATAATGCACAAACAAGCTTCAAGGCTATGCTACAACTCTTTCAGTACATAATATACTGCGGTAACCCTAAATAGATAAAGATGTTCAGACTTTAAGATGCCATCTTGACCTAAGTCAGGAAATTTTCCATGACGTGTACACCCTTTAGTTATGACCTTGTATTTTTGCCAAGTTAAGGGAGGTCCCTAGAATGAACAAGTGTTACTTTTTTATATGTGAACTGCGGTAACCCTAAAATGAAGACACCTAAGGTATAAATATGTGTATCTTTTAAATGTTAAGGGACAGAGGAGAGACTTGGAGACAGACGCTGCTCCATCTTAAAATGACAGAGATGATGACATGTTCAGGAGGGTATGTTAATCTATTAATGATATTTGCAAGCATTTAGTTTAATCTTATAAACTCTGCTATAAATTATTGTAACAGATTGTATATGTCTATATTTATATATATATTTTTAAATATCTAAAAGACAAAACTTGATTGCTTCCAAGACTAATCTTATTTTATATTGTATTCTCAATTATTTATATATGTTAAATAGAGGATCTCTTACTAACTATATAAAATAATTGCATTAAGATGTTATAGTGGTATTATATAAGGGTACCAGCTGCGGTTACAATATGATAAAGCACTGTAAACATCTTTATTTTATGCAAACAAAATATGTCAAATACCCAACTATCACCAGGAGTTTTTAAAGTGGTGACTTAGTAATTAGAATCATAAAATAATAGTCCTTACTGATTGATCTCTATATAGCCAGAGCAATGTCTTAGAATTCATTCAGTCAGTCAAAGTTAAAATTAAAATCTGTTTTCTGTGATGCTTTAGAGTGCACACAAAGCAAACAAGCTGCATACATGGGCGTAGGAACCCAAACAAATCTGGGGGGGATAACATTTTTACTTGCCGGGTATATTCTTATTCCGTAAACTAGGAGTTGTTTATCCCATTGTACAGCACTACGGAATTTGCAGTCGCTATATAAATGATTAAATAATAACATTAAAGGGTCACTACAAGGAAGGGGTTTTACTTACCCGGATACAGCGCCGGAATCCTCCTGATTAGAACCACCCCTACCCTTCCCATGAATATTAGAACCACCCCTACCCCTTCCATGCACAAAAGAACCACTCCTACCCCTTCCACGCATATTAACCCCCTACCCCTTCCATGCATATTAGTACCCCCCTAACCACTTCCATGCATATTAGTACCCCCCTAACCACTTCCATGCATATTAGTACCCCCTAACCCCTTCCATGCATATTAGTACCCCCTAACCCCTTCCATGCATATTAGAACCCACCCTACCTCTTCCATTCATATTAGTACTCCCCTAACCCCTTCCAATAATTTTTCTACCTCCCCCCTCCTCCCATCCTTATTAGTAGCCCCCCTAACCCTTTCCAATTATTTTTCTGCCATATTAACTAACGCCAGTGCTGGAGTGCCGCCGTGTTTACATTAAAAGGCCTGCAGGGACAGGCTATAGACACCAGAACCACTACATTAAGCTGCAGTGCTTCTGGGGACTATAGTGTTTCTTTAATGTGAGGTAAATTAGAGATTAGTGCCACGAATAATATGCTAGATTGCCTACTTACAACCAGATGAGGATGATGATGGGCTCTAGCTGCAGTCTGGCTCCACTGGTCTGGTGTAGAACAGGCTCTCTGGAGGCTGTTTGTAACTGTGGTCCCAAAAATCAATGTTCTGTGAGAACGGGAAGCAGCTCCATTTTTCGGGGGCCCTTTACACAGCTTAAGGTCTGGGTCCCAGAGTCCACCTTCACGTTCCACCAATGAGTTTGTTCACAAGGGGTGCAGTGTGTAGGGGATGTCCTGATATGTGTGTAAGGAATGCATTGTGTGAATCTGTGTTTGTATGTGTAAGGGCTGCAAGGTGTGATTCTGTGTATGTACGGGATGCAGTGTGTGCGTCTGTAAGGGGTGCATTGAGTGTGTGTACGGGGTGCATTGAGTGTGTGTAAGGAATGCATTGTGTGTTTCTGTATGTGTAAGGATTGCATGATTGTGTGATTGTGTGTGTGTGCACGGGGTGCATTGAGTGTGTGTAAGGATGAATTGTGTGTTTCTGTGTGTGTAAGGGTGGCATGATTGTGTGATTGTGTGTGTGTGTGATGGATGTCAATCTCTCTCCCTCGTCACTCTATTTCTCCCCCTCCCTCCCTCCCTCCCTCCCTCGTCACTCTCTCTCCCCCTCCCTCCCTCCCTCATCACTCTCTCTCCCCCTCCCTTGTCACTCTTTCTCCCCCTCTCTCCCCCCTCCCCCCCTCCCTCCCTGTTTCTTTCTCCCCCCCTCCCTGTTTCTTTCTCCCCCCTCCCTGTTTCTTCCCCCCCCCCTCCCTGTTAATTTCTCCCCCCCTCCCTCCCTGTTTCTTTATCCCCCCTCCCTGTTTCTTTATCCCCCCCCCTCCCTGTTTCTTTATCCCCCCCTCCCTCCCTGTTTCTTTATTCCCCCCTCCCTCCCTGTTTCTTTATCCCCCCTCCCTCCCTGTTTTTTTATCCCCCCTCCCTGTTTCTTTATCCCCCCTCCCTGTTTCTTTATCCCCCCTCCCTCCCTGTTTCTTTATCCCCCCTCCCTCCCTGTTTCTCCCCTCCCTCTCTGTTTCTTTCTTCCCCCCTCCCCTACCTGTGTTGTAGCGTGGCCGAGCTCTGTACTGTCCGCGGGTACAGGGAGCTTTTGTTTCCTGTACCCGGCGGACTAACAGGAAGTGCACACTCAGTGTTCACTTCCTTTTAGTCCGGCCGGGTACAGGAGACAGATGCTCCCTGTACCCGTGGATCATACAGGGCTCGGCCACGCTACAGTGAGGGAGTGACAGGAGGGAGCGCTGAGCGCTTCCCTCCTGTCAGCCCCTCTCCTCTGGCTGCGCCCGGGAGGTGCGCCCTCATGGACGCACCAGCCCGGGCAGAGCTGCAGCCGCCTGAGGCTCTCTGCAGAGCGCTCGGGCGGGACGGGGCGGCTGCAGCAAAAGGGGGGCCGGCGGAGCTGGGGGGGATTTCGCCATTACCTGTCCCCCTCGCATGATTTGCTGGGGGGGATGCATCCCCCCCATCCCCCCGGTTCCTACGCCCATGGCTGCATACTGTGCAGAGACACACCTACCTAGCCTCTGATAGTGTCACCCACAATAGCTGGAATAATGCTTTGAGGCTGACTATCTGCACATACATCTGTGATTTCACTACAGATGTTGACCGTTGATGTGCTCGATCTAGATAATCATCTGTTCTATGCACAAGAGCGGGCTGTTTATAATCTACTGCCCATTGTAAGCAGTTTATGCCCATACAGCCTGTGGCTGTTTACTGTTGTGAAGTAAAACAAAAAGACCCTCCACTCCAATTAAGTGCCCCGTTGTGAGGTACCTATTCAAATAATTAACGGGGGACATATTGTTAAACTAAACAGGGGACCTAGTGTCCCCCTCTGGCCCCACACCTTAAACGGTGGGTGGGGTACCTACTGTCTCACCCCCGGTGCCCACCCATGAGCGGCAGATAGGGGCTTCTATTGTCCCCCCTGCCCCTCACCAATTGTCGATGGGTGGTGCTAAATGTAAACATATTGCACCCCCCAGGTGTCTAAGGGTCCCTAAGCCCGTAGACACACACCCCAGTGTCTAGGGGTCCCCAAGCCTGTAGTCACACCCCCAAGTGACTAGGGATTCCTAAGCCCCTAGTCACCCCACCCCCAAATAAAATAAAACCCTACCTACCCTTCTCATCCTAAAAATAGTGAAGGGGAAGCAATAAACTAAATACGGTACCTGTAAATAAAAAAATAAATAAGATATTTGCCATTAGATGTCTTCTTTTTTCTAAAACCTTTTTAGTAGTGCCCAATTTTAAATATAAAAATTCCCCTCTACAAAAACAAAAATGGTTTAGAGTAACCCTTTAATTATTAAACTTAACTTTTTTTCACCTCCTGTGCCTTCTACTGAGAAGAAGCGGTGATGTCAAAGATTACGCATGTTGCAAAAGTAGTAATACTTGCTGTACTGTACAGGAGCTAGTGTCTTACTCTGGCTATTTTTGTTCATATATCGATTTCTTTCTTCTCCAAGCAGTTTGCCTAAAAACCCACCAGCTCTTTTAGGATTTGATTATGGGCATCTTTGTCAGTTCAGTAGCTGTGAAATCGGCTGTAGAGTTTCAGATTTGGCGTATCTACCTAAATGTCACTACACAGAGCCTATTATTGCATAAATTATAGCATATATATTTTGGAGTTAAAATTAACACTTTGACAATATTCATTATTAGGGATGGACTTTAGTTGAACGGGAAACTTTTTTTCACAGGGCTTGCCAGTCCTATTTTTTTTAACTGCGGTGTGTATGTTGCCTTATTCTGTATTATTTATGGGACCTGCAGGTGCTTTGTAGCATTGTATTTGTATGTAAATGGGCTGTTATGTTGCATATGTTCATGACTAGTTTGTGGTATTTTGTATGATACATATGATTAGGGTTGCTTGTGAAAGTTTGTGTGTGGATATGTCACATTGTGTGTTTGGTGTGTATGTGTGGGGCTGCTTGTGGGGTTCTGTATGTAGATTGTCAGTGGTGTTTTGTTTGTATTATTTGTATGACGGAGAGGCTTTTTCTGCAGTTCTGTCTCTCTCTCTCTCTCTCTCTCTCTCTCTCTATATATATATATATATATATATATATTTCCTGGCCATGTCCATGGTGGCACAATGATGGGTAGCGCCTCCCTATCCCTAATTATACAGTAACTAATTAAAATAAATGTATAAGTACCTCCTCCTATGCCCTCCTCCCTCAGTCTTTTTGTTCCTGTCCCATCCAGTGGCGTCTCTAGGATAAATTTTTAGGGGGGGGCACATGGTGGGCCAGGGACAAAAGAAGGGGGGCACATTTAACCCCGCCCTCACCGCAGTTTGACCCCACCCCTGCCGCGTGTTAAGCCCTGCCACTGGGGGGCGGAGCCTGACCGTGGAGCTGAACAGACACGTTTACTGAGAGCTCCTGAGCCTGAGCCCGTTTTTTGGCAGAAATCAGTGGGTAATCGACAATTCCTGCACCCCAGTTCACCTTGCCTTGTCACACAGGGGCAGGGGTACCGGGGGACACCTTGAAAGCCTACATGCCCACTGTGATGCTGGACCGGAGGGCCGAGGCCTACATCTCGCAGAGCTGGAGAGAGACGGCCGCTCTTCCAGCTCACCAAACCTCACAGCACCCGCAGTATCGGACCTCCCTCCCCCCCCCAGGACCGGCGGGGGTTATCCCGGTCCCCATCAGCATGTATCATCAGCCCACAAACGATGCAAAAACCGACGATACTCCACAGCATGTTCTGCACCAGCAAGCTGTATACCGCAAAATGGCTACCACAACCCTTAACGCAGAGCCTGCATCCACTCAGCCCCTTCATGAACGCCTGGATGCTCTGTTGAACAGTTTTTGGGAGAAACTGGAGCAGCGGCAAGTACAACGAACCCCCAACCAACCTGCAGTAGTGGGGAAGCGGGAGGCCGCGAGCCGGAGAGGGCAGACCCCGGACATGGCCGCCATATACTCACTGGCGGAGTGCCCTTCTAGGCTGGGGCCCAACAGGAGAATCTCTCCAAAACATCGACCACACCGCAGGAGAGTTGACCGCCGCCGGCGGCGGAGAAACATCAGGGCCCTCCACAGCGCCCACAATGGGAAAGACCCGGCCCCGAGAGGTACCCGAGTCTGTGGACATGAGGTGTGGGCCCAATGTAAAGCCTGGAGCTGGGGAGAAGCTTCACACCGCACTCAATCCTCCTTCACGTTTACCCACCTGACACCTCCGCTGCTGAACAACCGACCATCCCTCCGTCCAACACCAACCTTGATCCTGACCGGAATCGGCTGAATGATTCCAAGATCTCAGAAATAATAGGCCAGACCACAAGCTGACAGACACTTACAACATAGCGCAATATTACCCCAGCAACCTACTTAAGGGATATGATAGTCCTCATGTTTTGCGTTACTAATTACTACACTTACGTTTTTACTAGTTAATTAAGCTGTGTAATTCAATCATGCAACCACCAGGTGGCATTTCCCAGTATCTTTCCGCTGTAATCGTAAGAGGCGCACCCCTGACTTACTCGAATAGGCATATTACTGGGGGTAAATATGTTGGACTGCTACTGCATCCGGACTAAAACTAAGCTAACTCGGATTTCAGTAGACTAGGCAGACGTATGACCATTTTTCTATGCTTGCGCCCATTCTTTTAATTTCTGCGACCAGGATCGCACCTAGCCATAGTTCCGAGCACCCACCTGCCTAACCCGCAGACTAACAAGCAATTAATTTGCTGACTAAACCTGTAAGCCACTCACGTTTCAAGATTAACCGTATGGTTTTTGCAAAGCTACCCTCTTAACTAATCCATTATACATGTTATTTCAAACCTGTCGATTTAATCGCCTACAGCATGCCTAAGGTGTTATATAGCTTACGGACTCTTTATTTTAATAACTTACCTAGATAGGCACTGTTTTTGGTTAAAATTGTTATGCCGTTATATACTTGTTCTTCACATAAAAAAAAAAAAATTAGGCTGACGAATCTCTAAGATAATGTGTATTGCGATGTGACATTCCCGACTTGTACAACTTATTATTGTCTTCCCTTCTTTATTCTGTACCCGAAACCTAATATGCCTCAATAAAACAAAGATTGACAAGAAGCCCTGCCACTGACACCCTGCCACTGACACAATCAATGCAGTACAATCAAAAAAAGCTGCTTTTTTTGATTGTACTGCATTGATTGTTATTTTAATATTGTGGTCCCTGAGGAAGTCCCATACTTTATAGAAGGGATGAAAGGACCTCAATTTGTATTTATTTTATATACTTTTATCCAATTAAAGCCGCTTTTTTCATACCTTCACCTGGAGTCCTGCTTTTTGAGTGGAAGTGTCCAGGGGATTCCCCAGCCCCCCACACCATCAGGGGTGGCACCATATATGCCTGAACTGTCCAACATACATACACACACACAGACTGCTGAGTCCATACACACACACACACACACACACATACAGACTGCTGAGTCCAAACACACACACAGACTGCTGAGTACATACACACACAGACACACACACACACACAGACTGCTGAGTCCAGACACACAGGCACACAGACTGCTGAGTTCACACACACACAGACTGCTGAGTACATACACACAGACTGCTGAGTCCACACACACACACACACACACACAGACAGACTGCTGAGTCCATACATACACACACAGACAGACTGCTGAGTCCATACATACACACACAGATGGACTGCTGAGTCCATACACACACAGACGGACTGCTGAGTCCATACACACACACACACACACACACACAGACATACTGCTGAGTCCATACACACACACAGACAGACTGCTGAGTCCATACACACAAAGACGGACTGCTGAGTCCATACACACACACACACAGACGGACTGCTGAGTCCATACACACACACACACACACACAGACGGACTGCTGAGTCCATACACACACACACAGACGAACTGCTGAGTCCATACACACATACACACACACACAGACTGCTGAGTCCATACACACACACAGACTGCTGAGTCCATACACACACACAGACTGCTGAGTCCGTTAGTGACCAGGGGTCTGGTACTTTCTGTAACCCAAGGGGTAGCAAGCTGTTCTGTCTGGTTCCCTAATGCTGCAGTGACCCTAGGGGTAGCAGTGGGCAGGTGAATATGGATCTGGACGTGTACATTGCTGGTCTGGACTTCTCCCTGTTTCCGGCTTCCCTCTGCCTTTTCCGACGTCCTTCTGAAGGGGTAAGTCCCTGTGCTTTCTTTCATTTTTACTTGAGCTGTTTGCATGAATTGTAGCCGTTCGCATGAATTCTGGTGAACATTTGTTTGTTCACATGACTGGCTCGTTTGTCTGTTCGTTCGCCTGTTTTTGTTCGCCTGTATGTTCGTCTGATTCACACAGGTGAAAGCTCTGTGTGTGACGTCAGACGCCTATTTAACAGCCCCCTGGTTCTCACACTCGTGGGAATCGTTCTGGAGAATGCTGCATTGCTTCCTGAGTTTCCTGGGTTCCATGTCCTCCACGATAGGACTGACAAGGTGGGCACAATGGAGAATGAGGAGTTTTCAGGCGAACTTCCTCTTCCAATTCTCCTCAAAGAGTCTACTCCAGCCCATAAAGATTCCGTTGTCAGTTTACAATTCCCTGGTTTGGTGGCTGAACAGTGTCTCCTTAGCCAAGGGCTTCCCTCTGGGAGACATACCGTGGATAGTAATACGGACGGATACCAGCCATTGGGGTTGGGGAGCCCATTGTCAACGAGACTTCGCACAGGAGGAGTGGAAGTTCCCTGCGGACAACTTGCCTTCCAATCTCCTGGAACTCTATGCTATTCTCGAAGCCCTGAAACATTTCTCTCCGCTAATTCGTCACCGTTGGGTGAAGATTCGGTCAGACATTGCTGTGGTGGTAGCCTACATCAACCATTAGGGTGGCACCAGGAGCCGCAGGATGATGGTGTTTATGCATCAGTTGATGTCATGGTCCCAATGACACCTGGCAGGCCTCACAGCAATTCATCTTGGAGTCTTCCGAGAGTCCCAGACCTTCTGTGTCAAGGTACTGTTCTCCACCCAGACCCATCCTCCCTCAACCTGATGGCATGGAGGTTGAAAGGGAAAGGCTGTTGAATAAGGGCTTCTCTCATGCGGTGGAAGACACCCTACTTAGGGCTAGGAAGCGTTCCACTTCTAACACATACTATAGAATCTAGGACGTTTTCTCTTCCTGGGCTTCCTCGAGGGATGTCTCGATCCAGTGTCCTTCCACAGGGAATATCTTAGACTTTCTTCAGTCTGGCTTCGAGAAGGGTCTGAGCTACAACACCTTGAAGGTTCATGTATCTGCCTTGTCGGCTTTAACTAACCACAAATGGGCCTTTGATTCGGATGTGGCCAGGTTTCTTAAAGCTGTACTAAAAATCAGACCTCCGATTAAGCCGTTTGCTCCACCTTGGGACTTGCCTCTGGTTCTCCAAGCTCTAAAGTCTCACCCCTTTGAACCTTTGGATTCAGTGCCTTTCCATTTCCTCTCCATTAAAACTGCCTTACTGGTGGCTTTGGCCTCAGACCAAAAGGTTCTCGGAACTTCATGCTCTGTCAGTCAAGGAGCCTTTCACAGTCTTCCACAAGAACAGGGTCGTCCTTCGTACAATCCCAGAATTTTGGCCTAAGGTCACTTCCGCTTTTCATATTAACGAGGAAATTGTTCTCCCAGCTTTGCATCCAGTTCCACAAGTAGATGGTGATGTCAGTCCCTCCAGTGGGACTGAGCTGGCCAGGTGAAAGTCAAGGGCAAGAGCTGCTATAGCTGCTTCTGATTGCTCTACTCAAGTGTGGATCCCTGTTCACAAGTACTTGGAAATAGTGGTTTGAGATCACGTCCTCTAAGTGCTTCAATGCGTAAATTGAGGATTGTCCCTCCCCACCTGCACTAGCAAATCGTTCTGGGACTCCTGATAGCCCAGAACCAGTTTGACTGTGATAGTCTTGAGTGCCGTGCAAAGGCACCTCAAATGCTATGCATGGCACACGTGCCGTAGGTTGCTGACCCCTGTCCTATAATTTTATTAGTTTTGCTTGACATATTCTAAATGTACAGAGTATTTTTTCTTTTCTTTAAAGATGGTACCCTGCTTTTGGAAACAAATGATAATGCTTATGAATAAGTATGAGAAATTCAGAATGACACAGTGTCATGATTAGCATTTCCACTTTATACGGGTACCAAGGGATAAAATAACAAGTGAGGAAAATTACATATTTATTAATGGGCAAACGAGGCATGTAATTAGTATCGCACAGCACTGGCTGCTGTACAGAAAGGTCCATGAAAAAAACTTAATATAGGGCCACTATTAATGTGGCTCTTTATGCGGTTTCAATAAAGTGAATACTTAATGAAATGCTATTAAATGTTTTTAACACTGCTTGAACATTTCCTGTATTTTTTTTATTTTTTATTATTCTTTATTTTGAGTAGCTCTTGTTTCAGACAATACAGTTTTTTCATTATAACATTTCAAGAGTATAAGCAAGAGTTACGTATGACATGACAGGAAAAAAGCACCTTTTTATTTTATTTTCTCTGCTCTTATCTGCCCTGAGCAACCTTGTGGAGCATCAATTGAGTGTTTGGAACAGTGAGGTTGTTCAGGTGGCTTTGGGGAACAATATTAAATTGTGGGGCATACCAGCGGCAGTAGGAGCAGAAGTAATCACTGTTCATGTTCCTCGGGAGTCCCCCGAACACAATGAGGTCATCCAGGTACACTAGGCATTCACTGGGATTCATATCCCACAGTCTTTTCCATCAGTCTTTGGAAAGTGGCGGGGGCTCCTGTGACTCCTTGGGGCATCCTAGTGAACTGATAGAATCCCAAAGGACAGATAAAGGCTGTCTTTTCCTGATCCTACTTCTTCATGGGTACCTGGTAATACCCCAACCTCAGGTCAAGAATGCTGAATCACCGACCTCCAGAGAGGTCATTTAGTAGATCTTCTATCCGTGGAAATGTATACTGATCTGGCATGGTTCAGTGTGCGGTAGTCTATGCAAAGCCAGACCGTGCCATTCTTTTTCCTTACCACAACTATGGGTGAGGCATAGGGGCCCCTAGACTCTTTAATAATGCTAGCTTCCTCCATCTGTTGGAGTATGTCCCTGACATCTTCCATGCATCAAGGGGGTATTCTACTAGATTTTTCTCTGAAGGGAGTGGAGTCGGAAAGTCTTATAGCATGGGTAGCACTCTTTGCGCATCCCACATCCATCTCTTTTCTGGAGAAGACTCCTTCTTGGGCAGCTAATTTGGACCAGAGGCTATCCTTCCAATTTGGGGGGAGAGGAGAATCTTCCAAGTCAAAAGCTTTATGTGTTTCCAGATCACCCCCCTGTTCTGCCTTCATAGACATGAAGGAAGAGACTTGGTCTAACAAGTGAATCGCACCAATTTTCTGGTGATGATCAGTCCTGACCTTGGTGGGTTTTAAATTCCCTTTCATCACAGGAAAACCTTTACACCAGTGGTATTAGAGTCCACCCCTTCCTTTCATCCTCCTCCGGCAAGGACACCACAACGTATTGTCTAGTCCCTCCCAATATTTCACTGTGCATGGAGGCTATGGCTCGTAGAGTCTTTGTCTCTTCATGTTTTACAAATACAGGCTCTTTCCCAGAGTAGTGGCATGACCCTGGTTTAGCCTGTAGGGCTAGTCAGTGACACTCCGTCCCTAGAACAGGGCGGACTTCCATCAATCGGGTTAGGGTCGGGATACATCTCCCACTTCGGTGAGGTAGACCCTGAACACATCCTGCACCACTCTAGCATTGCTATCCAATATTACTGAGGGCACACACTTTCTTGGCCGCCGGGCATACAAAAGCATACACTTCTATAGGGCAAGTAATTCCCATATTTAACTGTGGAATAGTTATGGTCACTCTTATACATCCATCCACAGGCTGGGCTTGAGATCCAACTCCCCATTACTGCAACTCTCCTGCCGGCTCAAAGGGAATATGCTTTAGGTGATGCTCATAGAAGTCTCTATAAATGATGGTGGCCTGGGACCCAGTATCTAACAAGGCAGATGCATGGATACTCTCTACTTGCAAGTGTAACAGAGATTTTGGCCCAATCTTGGCCCCCACAGGTAGGCTGAGTGTACGCTTCTTGCTCCTTTTCTTGGGAGTACTAGTGGCTGGAGCTTCTCCGAGCTCGCTAGCTAGTACTTCTACCTCTGTCTCTGATAAATTGCTGGGGCACTCTCGCTTGAAATGCCCAGATTTTTCGGATTTAAAGCAGTTCCCTCGGGTGGACGAATCTTCATCTCAGGGTCTCCTTGCTGGGTTGCCTCCTGGTAGAAGAGGAAACTGTCCTCCTTGGCAACGATTTAGACAACAATTCTAATTCAGCTACCTTCCTTCTAAGGGCGGACAGTTCCATATTCTCCTTCTCTGCTGCTTTGACAGTATCCACCTTTCGCTAAGGGGGTGGAGACATTTGATTTTCTAGCCTTTTTGCTGTGTTGATCAGTGTTGAATAGGACAAGGTTCGGTCATCCAACTTGACTCTCAATATAATCATGACAGGATAGGTTTAGGCCTCCCTACTGAATTTGCTTGGATAGTCAAGTATCCAACTCGGATATCGTGATTGCTCCTCTATGAAATAGTCATCCTAGTGACAATTGTAATCGATTGATATAGTCAGAAGCTTTTTCATGCTCCTTCTGCTTGGTAGCTAGGAACTACCATCAGAGTCCTCTGATTTCCCATAAGCATCTTGCAGAATTGCAGTAAATCCTGTACAGTAGCTTGTACACTACTTCCCTGAACAGCCTTATCATGTCTGTCACTGGGAACTGAAGGTGCTCCACTAACCTTTGCTTCTTGATGGCATCAGTACAAGACTATTGCACGGGGCCCAGTGATTTCTAGTTACACCTCTGCTAGAAATGTATGCTAAGATAATACAGAGAGGGTATCTAGTTCCGAAAAGACTTGCAAAAGATTTCCCATCACACTCCCCATTGTGTTGGATATGTGGTTATGAGGATGGCTTCATGACTCATATTTGGTGGAGTTGCTCCCATATTACTCAATTTTGGATAGAAGTAAATAGAACAATACATTTTTTAGGAGACACCTGTCTGGCAGTTTTGGTGTGATAAATCTTAAAACTAGGACTAGAACCAGAACCATTCACTGTCTGATGGCCACCAAAATGGGGATTGCCAGACACTGGAAGTCAAGTACACCTCCACAATACAGTCCTTTTAAATCCCAACTAATATAAGATGGAAAAGCTATTTACTATAATAATAACAAAGATAAGGTTTTTCATCTCGATACTGAATTAATCTATAAAATAGAACTTTGTTTCTGAATGAATCCCTAGTATACATATAATGAGAATATAACCAATCAAAAGAGTATCTCAAAATATAGTTTATTTCAGTGGAATAAAGTTAGGAAGGCCTGTGTGATAGTATGTATGAATATGGATGTGAAAATAAGACGTATAAAGAATATTTTGAATTGTACAACTTATACTTTATTGTATGTATGTATATTTTCTTTGCATGGTCAGATTTTCTCTGTACATGAAAAAACCTTAAAGTGATAAATTAAAAATTTTTTAAAAAATTCTTATAGATACCCACTTGCTTAGCGTGCTTTCTCTGTTTTCTTTAATGCTGATTGGACATTTAACCTTGTGAAACATCTTGAGAAACAATTATGTAGATCAGGAAGGAAGTTTATTAATCCTAATCGGTGCTCTGAACGGAGTGCAGTTTGCCATTGCTTCACTATATGCTCCTAATGAGTCACAACAAGCATTCTTAAATAAAGCTATCCAGCATATCCGAATTGGGAATGGCCACACTATTACTTGTAGAGATTTCAATTGTATTCTTGACCCCTCATTAGACATAAAAAGACCGCCACCCATGTCTTTCCATCTCAACACCTCACCAAACTGCTCCATACTTGTGATTTATAACTCTTCTACCAAAGATTATTCATATTTCACCCCAGTGTATATGACATATTTTTGCATAGACCTATGTCTGTTAGACAAATTAACCCTATCAAATATTTCCTGATGTTTCCATAGTACCGAGAGCATGGTCCAATCATGCCCTGGTTATTATTACCCTCAGGATCCCACATCCTGGACGAGGCACAGGCAAGAGAAGACTTGAAGAAACCATCACCCGATTTTGCTTACCCGATAAGACTCATTTGCTGGCATACTACACTTCATTTTTGTGAGTGTGTTCTAATTTTAATTTTATTCTCAATAAATGTGAAGTTTTGAAAAAAAAAAAAGCATTACGAGCTTTTTACTATTATTTGCCGATCCTTTAGAGATCCTATTACGATATACCAGTAATGGTGGTATATGAGTAACTGTTATGTTCTGCTGCTATCCGATATTTTACTGATATGTACCAATACTGGTTACATTATATGCACAACTTGACACTTTACTGCTACTGTTATTTCTATTGAGCAGAAGCACACTGTGTGGGATGTGATATTGGTATCTTTGCACTATAAGAACGTTGTCTGTTAAAGACTCTATTGGACAATATTTTACTTTTCCATCGTTTTGGATTTTATTGGATTACTAAGTTGTTTGGACAATCTACTTTTATATTTTTATATTTGCAGTCACTGTGCTAATACATCCAAATCCTAAGGTTTTTTCCCATTTTCAATATATTAAGATTATTCGTTGTTTAGTGGAAGATTCCCTCTATACCCAAGATTTGTTTGATACAAGGCTGCCACCTAGTGAACATATTTATATCGCCATCGCTGATTTTTGGTATTCCAAGATTTTTGTATTTTATTATTCTTTCACTTTATGTGTTTATAAGTGGTTCTTATTGTATAATTTGAGTTTTCTACGTTCTTCTTAGATTATTTTATTATATGATGATTCTCAACAGTTTGTAGCATCTGGTAAGAGATCTCCTAGTACGTGTAGGCTTTTCCACCTACTATTATTCAAATAGGAACCTGGTAACTGCCTTTAGGGTCAAAGGCTGGTTACAACCAATCAGATCCACAGGCGGGGTATTTAGGCCCAGTTCTCCTATTGCTTAGTACCCTGTCGTGGTTTCCCTTGTGGTTGTCAGAGAGCGTGTTATTGATTCTGGTTATTCTGGTATTCTGACTTTGGCATTGATTTTGACTTCCCTGTTTTCTGGCATCCCTGACCCCTGGCTTTTCCTTATGGTTGTGTCTCTTTCTGTGTCCCTTGACCTCGGCTATTCCTGACTATTCCTGACTATTCTTTGTTACACAATTCTACGTGCTGGATCATACTGTAATCCTGACAGCAGGATAGTGAAAGTAGGATGGAGATTGGGGCAGGATAGTAAGGAGTGAGAAGGATAGGCATGGTGATTGGGGCAGGAGAGAGTGATGGGATATACAGGGATTGGGGATTAGAGTGAGAGGGTATGGGGTTGAAGCAGGAGTGTAAGAAGAGGTATGTGAATAGGGGCAAGAGAATTAGGGGTTGGGACAGGAGAGCGAAGGGGATAGGGGTTGGGACAGGAAAGCGAAGGGGATAGAGTTTGGGGCAGGAGAGTGAGAGGCATGGGGATAGGGGCAGGAGAGTGAGAGAAGGGGTAGACCCAATTTTGGGTCGAAACGTTGCAGTGTTCCTTTTGTTCTAATATATGTGCCTGACGCTATTGGAGTGCCTGGACATTTTCTCTACTATCTACATTTCCTATTCGTGGGATTATGCAGGCCCATGGTCTGGTTTAGCATCCTTAGCTTTTGTGAATTGAGTGCGGTTCCTACTTGGTATATTGAGAAATTAAAATCACAATCCAGTTCGCGTTCTGGCTCAACTAGGGAACGCATTGCATTAGAGGAAAAGAAACAAAAACAGATTACGCAAGATCAGTTTTCCATTCTTAAATTTTACTAAAATATTAAAAGGGGATGAGTGCCTGCTGGTTCAACTTGTTTCATGGTGATAGCCCCATGCATGTAGTATTTTGGACTACTTTTAGAACAGAACATCTCTTCCAAAGATTGCAATGATAAAGTGTAGGGAATTAGATTCTCAATATTACATTTCCTTTATATCTTTATTCTTATTGAGATTATTCCATAACAATGATTCTAAATTATTTTTCTTAATTCTATGTGTTTCTAATTGATACCAGGTTTGGTCCCTCAGTTCAGTCCTTTGAAGGTTGGTGGCATGTATTATCATATTAGCCTGATATCATAGCTTTATTAGTGAATAACGGATTCCTCCATCCCTTATATTTTTTGATAAGGAAGTTGTATTAATCCTTGGTCTTTTCCCTCTCCATATAAAATTTGTAGAGCTATTTTGGACCATATTGAGCCAGTGTGGGGATATCTGCAAGGGAATCATACGGAACATATAAGTCCATTTTGGTATTAAATAAGCTTTAATGGTGTTCACCCTTCCCCACCATGAAATCTCGTATGATCTCCATTCCCTTAGTAATCTATTGGTTTCTTTTAGAAGTCTCATGAAATTTACTTCCATGCACCTTCTAGGGTCCGCCGTCAAGATTAAACCAAGATAGCTCACCTCTTTCGTGGTCCAATAAAATTTATATGATTGTTTCATTATGTGTAAGGTCGTATCTTGTATGTTATTTACTAACGCTATTGATTTATTAACATTTAATTTATAATTTGATATCAGACTAAATTTTTCGAACTCGTGCATCACAATTGCAAGGGAGGAATTGGGCTTGGATATTGATAAATACAGCTCCCATGAACCAACCTTCAAATCCAAAATGTGATAGAGACCTACTAAGGAAGCCCCAACTGACCCTGTCAAAGGCTTTCTCGGCATCTATCGACACGGTCAGAAGGGGCGTCCCGGTATGTTGAGCCCAGTCCATGATCTCCAACATTCGTCTGAAATTATTACTGGATTGTCTCCCCGAAATGAAACCAATCTGATCAGAATGAATAATGGATGGAAGAATAGTTTGTAGTCTAGCTGCTAATATAGAGGCAAATCATTTAGCGTCCACATTCATTAAAGAGATTGGCCGATAATTATGAAGATCCGTTGGGGATTTCCCTGGCTTCAGTATCGGGGAGACGTGAGCTCTAAGTAAATCATAAGAAGCTTGACTTTTACTTGCAATTTCATTAAAAGTGACTGTCAGCATGGGAATAATTTGACTTTTGAAAGTTTTATAAAATAAATTTGTATAACCATCAGGCCCCGGAGCTTTTCTATTTACAAGATTGTTTATTGCTAGTTCCACTTCTTCAGTGGATATGATCTTATTTAGGCTCTCTTTTTGAGCTAACGATATTTTAGGTAATTTAACGTTATTTAAATAATCCTCTAGTTGTTCTTTATTCGGACTAAAATTTAAATTATACAGTTTATTATAAAAGTCTCTGAAGCTGTTCGATATATCCTCTGGTTTAAGGATATTTTTGTCATCAACCACTAATTTGAAAATGTTCTTTTCCAAATTTTTTTTTTTTATTTGTTGGTCAGCATAGCATCTACTTTATTAGACTTGTAATAGAATTTGATGTTTAACTTATTTAAATTATTTTCTATCCGGGTGGGATATCACTCTAGTCAGCTGGGTGATTTCGTCTGCACTACATAGGGGTAGGCTGCCTTGAAGCAGCAGTTTAATTAAGTGTACATAGGAGCTAGACTTGATGGTTCACATACTTTATATTTGCCATAGTGGCTGATCTCCCCGGGAGATATCTGTTTTATTTGTGTCGTTTCCCACCTATCTTTGGGACATTTATGAACTGACCCACGGGTATACCCTGTGCAATCAGTTATCTAGCCTTATCTACAAAAGTGCACTTGTACTAATCTATTGCAACAATTTATTGAGACTATTATATCGCTACCTCTCTATACTAACTATATAAGTACAAAATCTGCCTCTAAGGCACTTTTACCCTGTAAGGCGATATCTGGATAAATTGAAATGAACTCTATCAACTATCCACTGTGAGATATACATGGAACAAAGGGTGTTGATATCTGTCCTTATTAACTGAGCAGTTCCCCATGTACCACCATTCTGTTTTAAACACAGAGTGGCAGTATAAATACATACCTTCCTCTAGCTCATTCTAGACTCTATATGACGAATATCAATCTGGACAAACACTATATGATTACACATGGATAACTTATATCTGTTCCAAATTGTTTAAATCTACCGAAATACACTAAAGTCTGTAGAAAGGAGCTGTGGATCCACGTCTAAAGCCGGGATATCTACTGAGCCCTCCACTTCTGTAGGGTTAGGGTGTATAAGACATCTGACTGAACATATACTGTACTATATATTGTACTCTTTATTTAATACTGTATTTCAGATACTCTTTTTGCCACCCTCACTACCTATGTAGAATATCCATACTGCATCCACCTAGTTTTTAATTCACCTGTATTTTCACGAGTGTTTTCACTATTATTACACTTTATTTTTGTTTTGTCCGTAAGCGGCTTAATAAAGGGTATACCCCATAATTATTCTAAATATTTTAGAGATATCATTCTGTGGAATGGATGCCCAACTTTTTCATCTTTATTGGAGCTACCATTTCACTTTAGTCTTTTTCCTTTACTAGTGTATGGGGTTCATGCTCCCTGATATCTCTGTAACCCTTCAGGAATCTTGATGTGGGCTTAGTCCACTCCGTAGTTTTCCTTTCTTGTTTATCTAGTGATCTCGCTTAGGCCTTGCCCCTATCGTGGGGCACTGCATATTACCCATGCATCTTAATATACATTCAATTCTTACTTATTTAAACGTGTATGTAATAAGGGCAAATACACATTTGACCCCAATCATTACATTAAAAAACCATCATTGTGACTTATAAGAGTGTCATTGGGTATCAAAAAAAATAAAATAAAATAAATAAATAAATAAAAAAAGTCATTTGTTCTAAAACATTTTCTCTCTTTTCTTTTCTTCATTTCTTCCAGTTAAGCGAATTCTTCTCATTCTAAGACATGTTGTTTGTAGTTAACCATTCAGTTACTTGAGCCGATGATTTAAATACTTTCCAAGAGTCATTATAAAGGATAAGCAGCATGGACTGGTGATTCCATATGAATTTTAGGTTGTGATTTTTCAAGGAAGGAAAAATCGGAGAAAATACAGATCTCCTTACTCTTGTTGTATGAGAAACGTCTGTTGAATTTAATCTCTGAGAGGCTCTTTTTCTTTGCTGTATAAAAAAATCAAAGTTCTAAGTTCACAAGACTGAAACGCCACAATAACATCCCGAGGATATTTCTGTTCTTGTCTTTTGTAAAAAAAAACCTGTGGCAACGGATCATTTTTTAATCATATTGATCAATATCAATTCCTAAAGCCATGATATACTGTATTCTATAAAATATTCTCTTAGGTGGAGTTCTGAAATATCTTCGGATATATTCCTAAATCTAAGATTCATTTTTCTAGATCTATCCTCTAAAGCGCATATTGTATCTTCCATTTCACTCAGTTTAGCCTTAATCTTATCCTGCGACTCTATCATCTTGATCAACTGCGCTTCTCTTTCTTTATCTTTATCTTCTAATTTTTGAATTCTTTCACCTATTAGGACCAGATCTGATTTTATTTCTGTAAATTTATCATTCAGCTCATTTTTGAGGTCTTTTGACATCTCTTCTAAGCAGGCTTTTAGTATAGATATGGTAACTGTATCTTTTTCCATAGAGGATGTTGGTGGGGTTAAAAGGGCTGCAGGGGGGGCAGGGCCGGGCCGCCGAGTCGAGCGGTCGCAAGACAGACCAGCTCCTGCTCAATACAAGCTACAAACCACCTTTTATGCCTGTAAATCGGGCTTTTGGATTGCATGACCAGCCCACAACTGCGACCCCAGTCGTCTAGGGCTACCAGAGCTGAGGAGAGGCTTGCCCTCTGGGGTTTTAGTCCCTCAGGGGAGAGGTCCCTGCGGCAACAGGCGAGACCTCACCCGGCAGCGAGAGGAGTGGACGGCCGCCACACCACTAACCTGCCCACTGGAGCCCGTTGAACAGGGAATCCATCTGCGGACCCGGTCCTGATCCCCCCCCCCCCCATCTGGACCGGGGGGGTGATCCCGGTCCTCACCCCAAGGGCCTGAGCGGGATGCAACAGACGACACCGCTGCACACAAAATGGCGACCACCATGTGCATGAGAGACCTGAGCCCCGATTACAGCAGGCCACAAGGACTAAGCAGGGAGCCGAGCAGAGTGCCCCAGCATGAAGCTGAACATCCCACTTCCAGCCTGCTCCCAAGCGACCACAAGCAGCAAACACTAAGCCTCCCACCACGGCTGACCCAGGCTCTCAGGGGACCGAGCAATCCGCAAAGCAGCCGCAGCCCACGAGAACCCTCACCGCACGCAAGCTCCCTGGACCTCGTGAGTTCAGAAGCAGAAGCCGGCGCACACAGCAGAGGGGGACGGAGGTCGGAAGCCTGCTTCCCCACTACCTAGAACGAGCTGCACTGGCATCGGTCGGCAGTGGAACTTTCCCTCCAAGAACGGCCTCGAGACCACCAAGATGGCAGCTTCCCGCAGAGACAAAATTCGACCCAGCAAGAAACCATGACGAACTGTATAAGGGACTAATGCTCGTGAGCTGCAGCAAAGAGAAGCTACTTTTGCTAAACAGTCAGCAAGTATACCTATAGTGGCTTCAAGCAGATTTAAATGCTTTAATGAGTATCATTTGGGGGAATAGGGGGTGAAGTTGTGTCTCTCATGCTTTATCAACAGCATCTAAGGGTGTCTATGGAGGCCTGAGGGGAGATACTATATCTCTCATACCTAAGCATGTACCTAGCTAAACTAAATACAATGCCTGCGTGTAACCATATCTTGTAATTAACTACTAGAAAATGCTCAATGTCTAGCAACTACTATGTATTAAAAGCAATATCTACTTAACCAAAAATGTGCAAGTTACTTTTATGCCACAAATATGTACACCAATATAAGAATAATGCGCTTGTTAGAGCTGTTGTGGCTGTTCAAGCAATGTTGGATTCTCATATGCACAACAAAAATAAAGAATAAAAAAAAAAAAAGGGGCTGCAGGGGATGGTTCAATAATAGATTTTCCAATATTTCCGGATTGTCTTGGGGGACAAAAAAGGCTGATAATATTTTTTTCATTTTTCTGTCCTTTTTTATCAGACTTAGATGTCAGTTTAGCCTCTTGTGTTTTTTTTTTGTTTGTTTTTTTTACGAGATTCTTTTTTTTCCTTTTTTCCCCCTTTTTCTTCCTCTTCTCTCTCCTTTTCTCCCCCTTTTCCCCCTTTTATTTCTTTCTTTTCTTCTTTTTCCCTCTCCCTTCCTTTTTTAAAGCTCTGGAAATTATATAATGGATCAAGGGCTAGGGGGGAGATTTATTTGTTCAAGCTGTATATACTCTGCAAGCGTCTAATCAGAGCTAACAGCTCAGAGCTGACAAAATCTCTCAGTTATAATTTTCTTATTTAGTTGTCTTGGTCTCACCCCCTTCCCCCCTGAATCATCCTCTTAGGCATTAAATCTTTATTAGTGTTAGTCTTTAGAGGTATATGATGTTATTATTTTAGCAGTTCTTTAATTAATGTAAACGAATATTCAAAAATTCCGTTCAACTTCTTGGTCATCTCTATTCACTTTTGACCATTTAGTCGCCTTCGTTTTGTGTACCGCGGCAATTCCGGATCAATTCATAATCCGCAACGCCAGACCACAGCAAACCCCTCCATACTATCGCTCACCTCACTTAGCGGTCAATACCGCCCAATCATCAGTCCCACACCAGCACACCAGTTGTCTCCTAAAGGCTCTCAGGGAGTTAGTGTCGCTCAGCACTCGGGGTCTCAAGGTCGCTCTGAAACCGGCTATTAAATATTCATTTGCAGGTATTATCCCGCTCATTCCGGATCTCCGTTCGGCGTTTCTCTCGGCACAGCTTCCCCACCTCCGGGATATCGTCCCTGCCCCTCACGGCATGCACGTGTTTACGTCATCACGCCACAGTCCCAATGGACTTCAATTCTGTTTTATTTTTATCTCACCCCTTACCTCTAAATAATTTATTATCTACGTAACCATACACATTCAGAGGTGAATATTAATGCATTATCTCTGTAATGCAGTAAAACAATTGGTTCAACCTTGATGGGTTCAGATCCGAGCTATTAGAAAGACAATGGTACACAGAATCATTGGCATGGTACAAATTTCTTTTTTTTTTTTTTTTCATATATCATTTTTATTAGAGAATGTTATCAATGCATATAATATCAAAACGGTAACATTTACATATAACAGACAACTATTTTTCCTAGATTGACATCAAAGCTTTGCTTAAACGTATTATGCTGTTGTCCTCCGGTAATTGTAGCCTTATTAGCTTCATTAAAACATAATAATACCATAGAAAGATAACATAGAGGGAGGGGAATACAGAAAGGAAAAAGGGGGCGGGGGGTTAGGTTCACATTGATATTGCTTATGCAACAGTTCTTGTGACACATACCCTGGCCTTAGAACCCTAGAGCCTGGCCGGACATTCAAGTCACACAAAAGTGGTGCCCTATAAGCTATTGATTCCTATCAGTTTCCTCATTGTTAGCGTTGCTGTCCTGTGCCTTTCCAATATTTGTGGTCCAGCATTCCCAATCTCTCACATACCTACTTACAACAACCCTGTGTTTTTCTAACCATTCTCTTATCGTATTCAACCTCTGTTAGAAATTATCCAACGAGGGAATCGTCGTGCTCTTCCAGTGGAACGCCAAGTTTATCTTCGCTACCGTGAGAATGATGAGCAATACTTTGTGGTTGGGGTGGTGTATCAGCCCGGGGATGATATGCAGAAGGTAGCTGGTTGGCTTCTTTGGAATTCTATAGAGTTTGGTATCAGAGATAAATTTCCCCACCCGGTCCCAGTGTTCTCCCAGGGCCGGACAATTCCAAAATGTGTGTAGCATAGTGCCTATCTGTGTTTTGCATCTCCAGCGTAGCTCCGATGCCTCCTTATAGATTCGCGATAACTTGTATGGCACCAGGTACCATCTCATGGTGATTTTACAGAAGGCTTCCCAGAGTGATAAACTCCTTAAGGCTCGTTTAGTAATTGACATAGCTTCGTGCCAATGTGACAGAGGTATCTCATACCCCAGCTCCTTCTCCCATTGGATCATATAGGGCATTTTGTCTTTTGCAGGCCCCCGGAGAAGAGCATTGTAACATAGAGAGAGAGGTTTCAAGTGTTTGGCTGAAAGCATTGAGGGTACATTCACTACTGCTTCGGGAAGTACATCATGTGTTGTGTCTAACCTGGAAAACATTACGTTTTTTACTCTCATGTACAAAAATAAGTCTCTCGTGGTAGCGAGTATTGTTTTTGGAGCACTGGGAATGGTTTAATTTTATCCCCCTCTAATAGATCATTCACCTTTTGAATACCTTTTGTGACCCACGATTTAATTGTTAGGTTTGGGGAGATGCTCATCAGCACCTCAAGCAAATTTCTTTTGATGCTGCCTTTTTACATCATACCACTTGAGGGCAGCAGCCTGCAATTAACCAAACATAAGTTAACAGATGGGATATTTGGAGAAAAGGATTTATAATTGTAGGTTATCACGCACGCTCACATACCAAAAACTAGTGACACAGACGTTTTTCACATCCTGATAATCACTCTGTCAAGTGTAATTTTCTAAGAAGACATGAGAAGTGATGCAATGTCACTTCACAATGAGCTGTCTAAAAAAACAAGAAAAAAATAAGAACTTACTAGTAAATAGTCTAAATCCTCCTTCAATACTGCCCTCTGGAATGCACGCTCTGTTTGCAATATTACAAAATCCACTGATGTCCACTACCTCTTCATCTCTTGTTCACTAGACTTACTAGCCTTAACAGAAACATGGCTCTTCCCCCTCTGACACTGCTACCCCTGTATCTTTATCTTTTGGTGGTCTTCAACTTACCCACAACCCAAGACACTCTGAATGTAAAGGTGGTGGTGTAGGGTTTCTACTCTCACCTCACTGCTCCTTCAAACCTCTACCCACTCCCCCTTTCCCTCTCTTTCTCATCATTTGAAATCCATTTGATTTGCCTTTTCAAACCCTTGTCTGCAAACGTTGCCATTATTTATCGCCCCCCTGGTTCCCCTCTCCTCTTCCTTGACCCCTTTGCTGCCTGGCTACCCTACTTCCTCTATTCTAATATTCATACTTTCAATTACTTCCTCCCTTGCTCTATTGCAGTGGGCTAATTCTCCCATCCATGTAGTTGGCAATACCCTCAACCTCATTTTCTCTTATGCATGTACAGTGTCTAATATCTTTAACACTCTATTTCCTCTCTCTGATCACCACTTATTTGCTCTCGAGTACCCCCTCACCCAACAACCTCAGCCTAACCCCCCTCTCACTCTGCCCCTTTATCATTCCCCACTCTCACTCTCCTGCCCTTATTCCCATACTACCTCCCCCCATTTCTCACTCTCCTACCCCAAACCCTATGCCCCCCCCCCCCCCCCCCAACACTTATTTCCCCCATCCCATCCCCAAATGCCTAACAGGGCTGAAACGATCTTCTTGGGTTGCTATATCTCTTGTGCAAGGAGAAAGCTAGCATTTCGGTTCTGAACCGCCATTATGGTTGGGATCAGGCTGATATGCAAACATCCAAAGATAAATAAGCTAAAAAAAAAACTCCTTCCAGTAAATTAGACTGATAGGAGTCGGTCAGTGTTGGTGACACTGGTACCAAATCCACCTTGGGACTTAACTCCATTTACATTGAATAGAATAGAACTTGATGAGAAACCAGATGAGAATCTCTACAACGGTATTTGAATTGGAACAATATTTAGAAAAGCCTTATCTACAGTCAAATGTAGGAAAATTTATACAATATAGTGGCAGAGAAAATTCACCTTGTTATTCATTCAATAATTTAATAGGCTTTAATATTTCCTGCCAAAAATAAGAACTGTAACAAAAGTATATCTCTGCCTACTAACAAAAGTAGGTGTATCTAATGGTAAATTGAAAATATGTGTCATCCCTGTATCAAATTGATTCAGATTCACAGCCCATCTAACTTAATACATTAGAATGGAGGCCAAATAAATCATCCTTTAATTGCATATAGTCTTAACTGAAACCCTTATGATGGGGTGAGCAGAATTCATTAACCCCTTAAGGACCAAAATTCTGGAATAAAAGGGAATCATGACATGTCACACATGTCATGTGTCCTTAAGGGGTTAAACCATACATCAAAGAGATTTGGAGGAAAATATGTGGGAGCTATACTCTTGATAGCATCACGTCCTAAGGAAGCCAGGCAGACCGGAGAAATGCGTTGACGTCATCAAGGGGGCGGAGACTACGGATATCCGTAAGCACCACGCTTGTACTACTCGAGCTGCACTGAAGCCGGACCATTACACTCCGGACACAACAGCCTTGCAGAGCCAGTGTCTCCAACTCCTCCACATTTTACAACGGCGGATGCGGAGCCTACTCACCACTTTCTCTTGTAAGAGACAGTTTGTTTGTTGATTTTTTTAAACACAGAGTTTTCTAATTAATTTGTTTATACTTTGCCAATATCAGAGTTCCATCATTGTATGACAGATACCAGATCTCCTTACTTTAACAATTGGGGGAGTTTTATGGGAATCTCTATCTACTGATGGTGTTGAAAGCATTTTTTTTTTGTTTTAAACTATCTGCACAATTATGTGTCTTTATGTATTCCCTTTACGTGCTGTGAGCTGTGTTAACTGGGAGCCATCTACTGAACATTGAGTATTACTGCAATACCTTTTCTAACGAACATTTGGTTTTGGGTGTATCACCTAAACGTCTATTTCATACTGCTCCACTCTTTTCTATAATTCTTCCTGTTTTTTATTCTGTTTTATGTGTTAGGGGTATATAACACATTGAGTGTGTAAGCAGTATAACATAATCATACCAACTCTAGGGATATGAAACTTTTAAAGAGCGCTCCAAAATTAAATTACTTTACCAATAATTCATCTAATTGCCCTCTGACCCAATTGCAATATGAGGTCCTGGAAAAAGGCTCATCATTCATTCTTACACCAATCTTTGATAAATTTACCTGGATCAAAGACAGTCACTTATTTGCATGGAAACTCATGGTGTATAAAATACACATTATAAATAAAGAGAAAAAAGCTAAAACATTGGGCATTGAGCTGAAAGATTATCAGCTGAAGCAAACTCTGGTTATTACAAACCTAAGCAAGAAAAGTGAATACTGCCCAATTTAAAGGACTTTAGATATTTAGAGTCCTTTGTTGAATTAGTATGCAAGGGAATAGACACAGCTTCCAATTCTAGCCTCACCTTGAAACCTACAGTGAAGGAAAAAGGTATTTAATCCCCTGCTGATTTTGAATGTTTGTCTACTGACAAAGAAATGACCAGTTTTTTTTAATGGTAGGTGAGGTGATTTTAACAGTGAGCGACAGAATAACAACAACAACAAAAAATCCAGAAAAACGCATGTCAGAAAAGTTATAGATTGATTTTCATGTCAATGAGTGAAATAAGTATTTGACCCCTATCAATCAGCAAGATTTCTGGCTTAAAGGGAATGCTCCTAATCTCAGCTTGTTACCTGTATATAAGACACCTGTCCACAGAAGCAATCAATCAGATTCCAAACTCTCCACCATGGCGAAGACCAAAGACCTGTCCAAGGATGTCAGGGACAAGATTGTAGACCTACACAAGGCTGGAATGGGCTACAAGACCATTGCCAAGTAGCTTGGTGAGAAGGTGACAACAGTTGATGCAATTATTCGCAAATGGAAGAAACACAAAATAACTGTCAGTCTCCCTCTGTCTGGTGCTCCATGCAAGATCTCACCTCGTGGAGTTTCAATGATCATTAGATTGGTGAGGAATCAGTCCAGAACTACACTTGTTAATGATCTCAAGGCTGCTGGGACCATATTCACCAAGAAAACAATTGGTAACACACTACGCCATAAAGGACTGAAATCCTGCAACGCCAGCAAGGTCCCCCTGCTCAAGAAAGCACATGTACAGGCCCGTCTGAAGTTTGCCAATGAACATCTGAATGATTCAGTGGAGAACTGGGTGAAAGTTTTGTGGTCAGATGAGACCAAAATCGAGCTCTATGGCATCAACTCAACTGGCTGTGTTTGGAGGAGGAGGAATGCTGCCTATGACCCCAAGAATACCATCCCCACCGTCAAACATGGAGGTGGAAGCATTATGCTTAGGGGTTGTTATTCTGCGACAATGGATGGGACATGTACCGTCAAATATTAGGAGAGAACCTCCTTCCCTCAGCCAGGGTATTAAAAAAGGGTCATGGATGGATATTCCAGCATGGCAATGACCCAAAACACACAGCCAAGGCAACAAATGAGTGGCTCAAAAAGAAGCACATTAAGGTCCTGGAGTGGCCAAACCAGTCCCATAGAAAATATGTGGAGGGAGCTGTTGGTTTGAATTGCCAAAGTTCAGCCTCAAAACCTTAATGACTTGGAAAGGATCTGCAAAGAGGAGTGGGACAAAATCCCTCCTGAGATGTGTGTAAACCTGGTGACCAACTAAAAGAAATGTCTGACCTCTGTGATTGCCAACAAGGGTTTTGCCACCAAGTACTAAGTCGAAGGGGTAAAAATACTTATTTCACTTATGGAAATCAATTTATAATTTTTTTGACATGTGTTTTTCTAGTTTATTTTTTTTTGTTATTCTGTCTCTCACTGTTAAAATACACCTACTATTACATTTATAGACTGATCATTTCTTTGTCAGTGGACAAACGTTCAAAATCAGCAGCGGATCAAATACTTTTTTCCCTCACTATAAGAAATATCCACAAAATAGTAAGTCAATACAAACTATATGCATATTTTAAAAGCTAAATAATTAGCCAGACACTTGGATCATATTATGATTTATTTTCACCATATACATCAAGTAAGTCTCTTTTAGATAATCTTAGGCTTAAAATTTACTCTTGTTAGAAGTATTTCCTTTTTCTGCTTTTCCTTTCCCTTCCATAAGAATTAATACCTTTGTTTATTATATCTAATGTATTCTGAACAAAATCTCCCAAAACATGTCCGCCGCTATTCCCTCCTAAAGGACTTCAAAAACATGGCCGCCGCTATGTATATCTCGGCCTGCCGATAGCTTATACCATATATGGTGGGCATGTCCTGCCATACAATTATTTTGGACACAGGTGGATGGTATTCTTAAAAAAAAGTAAGTAGCTTTCAGATTGAATTGTCACCTGAACGTATGTTGTTGTTTCATATTGATAAGGACTGGCAGGGATTTGTGGGTTTTCTTGAGATAAGAATATTTAATTCTGCAAAGAAATGATCCCAGCTTACTGGAAAAGAAAGGTAACTCCACCACTGAAATAATGTCTTCATAGTGTTAATATTATCAGACGGATTGAACAATTAGCTCATGGGGGAAATAGAGTAGGAGACCATATTAAAAGATGGGATGATGCCTTGTATCGAGATAATTAGAAGGCAGATGTAGGAAGGTGGGATACCTACTTATTACAGATATGGGTTGGGGGGACGTAGGTGGGATGGGATGGTGTCACGGTAATATACCCCAACACGCAAGAATAGTCCAGATAGTCTAGAGGCAAGAAAACAAGATACGTCTTACCGGACCTTAGAATGGCCGGACTTAGACGAGTACAAGAAAAGACAGAGTCCAGAACAAGCAGAGGTCAAGGGAACTGGTACACAGGAGAGCAAACTGGCGGATAGACAAGCAAGGATAAAGAGAAAGCGGAGTCAGGAACAAAGCCAAGGTCAAGCACCAAAAAAACCAACTGAACGATACAAGCACTAAAGGGAACTGAACAGAAACCACGATAGGGCAAGGTACTAAGGAAACAGGTGAGTATAAATACCCTAGAGTTCACTTTGATTGGCCCCTGTCATATCCACGCCCCCAAAACGTGAGTGCATGGGGAATGTGGCATGACAGGGGCCAATGGGAGACTGTTTTAAATTTCGTCTCCCACTGTCCCTTGAAGAGCGCGCCAGAGACACGCGGCGCGCTCTTAGTGTCAGGCGGGACACGTGACCGCTTCTCGCGGTCACTGCCCGCCTTCCTGATCTCGCCGTCGGATGAGCCGCGCGCGGCGAGAAGAGAGGACCCGGCCGGCCCCTGGAGAGGGTAAGTACTGCTACAGATGGGAGGTGAGAGACTGGGTCTTTTTGTTTTTTAACATTTCTTTTTTCTGAAAGACCTTTCTTTATATTTGTGAAAAATTAAGATTGTGCATAGGAGGATCGTGGTGATATAAGTTAGGTAGTAAGTAAGAGACTAGAATTCAGTTTGGGCTTCCCCCCTTTTCCTTTTTTTCCCCTGTCTTTCCTTCTCGTTTTTTTTATGGATAGATTATGGAAAGATAGGGACATGGAGAGGGTCAGATAGGGTAACAGGTAGGGATGTGATAGGGAGAGGAGTAGGGAATCTTTTTGTCACCGAGATAAAGGCAGGGTTAGGGTAGGGAGAGCTCTTAGGGTAAGGTGATGAATAGCCTCAGGGTGAGTTAGGACCATACAGAGATTGCTTCTATAGACTATTAAATGTCTCCCCCCCCTCCTAGTTCTTCCTGATTACTATACGTTGTCTATATACCATTTAGATTCTGTTATCTGCTCCCACCCATTTTTTATTTATTTTTTTATTATTTATTATGTAAGTGTTACAAAATTCAAAGGAATTGTCTTCTACAAAATGTAAAATTGTGTAATGTGTACAAATGATTTTTAATGTAATTTTTACTCAGACATTATTTTCTTTTATTAAAGATAGAGTAAAGAATAGATAGAGATGATAGAAAAGAAAATAGAGATGAAGAATTATACTTTTCATCTTTAGTGTCACGTATGCCTTCTCTAGTCTGAACTGGCTTAACCTTGGAAATTACAAAAAAGCAAGAAGGGCTAGCCCTGGCTAGTTTTGATATGGGAGACCAAGCAGGATTCTCAGGTGCTCATGTTTAGATGTGTAATAGAGAGAGGTTGGTGATTGACATAAAAGAGGGTGGAAAAGGGGATGTCAGGGGGCAAAGATGGAGAGAGATGGGAGGGTAGGTGGATATTGGAAGAGAGGGTGTATGTAGGGAGTGGATGTGGAGGGTTGTATGGGGATGATGAAAGGAAAGGGGGATGTGGAAAGGAGAGGGTGTACGGGGAAGGGGTTATATTTGGATGGGGGAAGTAGGTGGTATATGGAGATGTGGGTTTATAAGGAGAAGAGAGTATATGGGGATGAGGGAAGGTTGCTGTCCAGAAGGAGCAACACATTATTTTCTATAATTTGGAACATAGGAAAAATCTCTAACTAGTATTTTTTTTTTTGTTGTTTTTGTTTTTTGTTTTTACTTAAAATGTTTAAGCAAAACTGGGCTACTCATGCTTAAAATCCTAACTTGTGTGGGATACTGCTGTGGTTTGCCAGAGGCACTCGTTGAATGTTAAAGCAATCAAAATTTATATAACATTGAATAGAAGGACAGTGCACTCCAAGAGAGGAAAAGCTTATAAGGCCTACAGTGTCCATTTATGCATCCCTTCTCTGAGAGTCGTTTTAGGTGTAGTAATTTATGTAACATGGCTGCACTGTTTCCTGTGTCCTCTCCTCTAGACCAAACCTCCTCATTGCAGTTTTGATGCACGGTGACAGTATCTCCAGTATAGAACTACACTACTAAGCCTGGGGTTAGAGGGGAAAGCAGTTTCAGCAATACCAAGACCTGCTCTGAAGAGGTATCGCTAGAGGAAGATGACAAAAGGGAGAGACATCGGTGTGAGAGCTGGAAAGGAAAAAGAGAGTTGGAGAGATACAAAACAGGGGAGATGGACAGATGGACACAAAACAGGGCTAGATGTAGAGATACTTAGAACAAGTCATGAAAGAGAAACACAAAAATCAGGGAGAGATTGAGAGACATACAAAACCTGGGACCAAAATCCCCTAACTTTTCAGGCCTTATTAGTAATGATTGCCAATATAGGGGGTTGGATAGAGATAAAGATCTCCTAAATGTATGTATAGTTCAAAATATAACCCTGTTGCAAGGAGGACATGGAGAGGGTGCAGTCTCCACTTCAAATAACATCTAGAGCCTATATCTCCAATATATGGAGACTGATCCTCAATTTATCATGAATAGAACTAGTATGAAGATTAAGCACTTGGCAATCACTAATAAAGCCTGAAAAGTTTAAGGGATTTTGGTTCCATGTTAAAGATTTCAAATATTAGTCAGAGGCTTAGCCTATTGGGCTTTGGATTCCAAACCTGACCTTCTTTTAGTTTTCAGTTAAGTGACTATTCAAACATTGTAGATTGTTTGTTTATTTTTCCAGTCAACACTTACATACAAAGTTTATTTGTGAGTGAGTGTTACAACTTCATAAATATTCTTCCCTGTGTCAGGAATACAAATTTCCTCTTGTCCACTAATCATTGTTGAGTAGAAAACCAACTTTGGGGTTATAAACCCCAACTCCAGCAGCCTACCTGGACATCCCAGGTGCACCGTTAATCCCGATCTGGACTGAGAACGATTTGCACAATTCTCTGGTAACAGGACCCTAAGAGAAAACAAGAAGGGACAGAGCTGTATAATTTTCTTATTTCAAGTTTATTTACGGAGTATGATTAGATAACTGATATCTAAATGCTACCAGAGTTAGCCAGCAAATATTATCACCTCAATCTTTGTATTGAATTCTGGATTTATTTAAAGAAGAAAAATAATGGAAGTTTTTCTTGTCCACCACTGTTGATAATAAGTGAATAGATGATGGCAAATGAATGTGCTCCACCATAATAAATGGAATGTGGTGAGGCACCATAGAGTAATGAATCTTAAAATATAACTTTTTATAAATCCCAAGAAACATAAATAAAGTAATTGAGGTTAATTTTCTCCCACTTATAAAATATACAAATAAATCCCTGAAAGAATGGGTCAGTAAAGAGATCTCTTGGATAGGGCGTATAAATACGACTAGATAGTACATTCGGCCTAAATGGAATTATATCTTTAGAATGTTACCGTTACAAGTGCCAACACCTTGGTTAAAAATGATACAATCCGCCTTTTCAAAATTTATCTGGAAGGGGAAAAAACCCAGAATAAATTTTAACTTGATATCAAAGAAGAAAAAAGATGGAGGACTAGCAGCTCCAAATATAATAGAATATCACATTGCTTGTATGCTAGCACATGCCGTTACCACGCAGAGTAGAGATCAAAAAGATCAAGCTTGGTACCAAATAGAATCCGCGTTGGTTGAAGTAGATAGTTTTTCTGAAATATTTTGGACAACAAAAAAGGAGAAAAATAAAAATAGATTGGCGCTCCCAGAAAACTCAATCATTATCAACAGTATTTTGAATTTGTGGAATAAATTTAAAAAGAACAAGAAGATAGAATATAGACTGTTTCCCTTTCTACCAATGCAGGTGATTCCAGGGAACATTGAAGATATTAATATCAGTTATTGGCTACAGAAGGGAATTCAGACTATTCAAGATTGTATAGAGATAGAAGAAATCAAGCCGTTTAATCAGTTACAAGCAGAGTTTGATATCGATTGTAAGGAGATCTTTACATATTTGAGAATTACGTTTTTTTCTGGGGAGATTTCTGGGAGTTAAGGATAATAAAATTACTAATATGTTATGAAAGATTCTGGAAAACTATAGAGCGAAAGGACAAATAACGAGATGCTATGATTTGCTAAAAGAATCCAAGATAAATTATGAGTGGAAATCTAAGACTAAGTGGGAAAAAGATCTGTCAATTACAGATTCAGACATGGTAAGGGCTATAGTCAATGTGAACAAAACTGTACATTGCCTGAACATCGCAGATCATTTTTATAAGCTAGTAAATAGATGGTATCTGGTCCCGGAAAAATTGTCTAAAATGTATAAAGATCAGCAAAATAAATGCTGGAGATGCGAAACCGGGAAAGGAGATTTTCTCCACTTATGGTGGCAGTGTAAACAGTTAAGAAAGGTATGGAAGAGTATTAATGATCAGATATTTGCAATATGTCAGGTAAACACACCTTTCACACCACAGAGTCTACTACTGCATCAGGGATGGCCTAGCATACCCACTGAAAAAAGCATGTTAATAATACACACTCTGATGGCAGCAAAGATAGTATTGGCAAGGTACTGAAAAAGTAAAAAGATAAGAGTGGAACAAAATTAAAAATCAAGCGTTCTATCAATGTAAATAGAAATAATTCAAAGGAATTCAGTAGGATTGATAAAAATTAATAGATGGACAAAGATTATGGAAAAGTTTCTAGTCAGTAATTAATAGATAGTTAAATAGAGGTATAAATGTGCCCCAAGGATTTTAAGGCTGTAATGTATTAGTTCATAAAAGGGAAATTAAATTAAGGGAAATTAAGGGTAATGAGATTATTATGCACAGGGAATGACAAAATAAAAGATACTCACATGGGCTAGCGACTGTGTTAGGAGTGAGAGTGTTTCTGGGTTGCTTTTTTTTTTTTGTATGTATTTTAATTTTGCAACACAGTAAACGTACTTATCGATTCTATTCCAGTAATGATTCATAGTAACTGTATATGCTTACATGTATGGTAAGTTAAAAATAAAATGTATGTATTGTTTTATGAATAAAATTTTGAAAAAAAAATAATATATATATATATATATATATATATATAACTTTTATTCAAGGTAGGTAAAAATATCCTAAAAGGGATATATAAGTACAATCCAAAATGTGTACTCCAAAATAGCAGGAGGACATTAAAGTATGAAATAGAATAGATATATGGAATGCTGAGAAAGAGTAATAGATATATAGAAATATAGAGTAAAAAAAGATTATAGTAGCAGAATACTTTGTCCTAAAAAAGGAGGGGTATAATGGGATTTAGTATAAGTACTAACTAGTTTCTTATCTATCATAGATGGTCTCTTGGTTTGTCACTTTGTAATATTGGCCAGAAATTATTTATTATGTCCCTCACCGGTTGCCAGCCAGTTTCAGATCTTGATACATCTTACCATTTTATCGCCCCCCTATGTCAGATGTTGGGGTGGGAGGCAATTCCTCTCCAATTTTCATGCAGTTAAAAGCCAGATTTTGCAGTGTTGATAGAGGGATTCTTTATTTTGAAAGAGTCACCAATTGTCTGAGTAAAATGATGATGTAACTCATGTTATTACGTACAGTACATGGCATTACAGTGCTACCAGCAAAACACTGCTGTCAGCAAATGACTCAGATTATTATGTACAGTACACAGTATTATGTGCTACCAGCAAAACAGTTCAGTATGTACTAATAGCCATATGGGAAACACATGCTACATATTACATATTGCATGTAGAATGTACTTGTTTTATATAAGAAGAATGACATGCACAGTACAGACCTGGTACATTTTTTTAAGCCAGTCTGTAACCTTGATTGTCACGATCAAACCAACAAGGACAAATTGTTTCTCCTAAATTATAGAAGCACTCTAACTTAAACATTATATACATATATCGTTGTTCGACGAGAAGATCAACAGTGCAAACTGGGTCTCTCTGATTGGAGGTTGTGCAGGGAGGTTTGCTTTTGGGACTTTGGAAAGAGACTGAGGGATGTCGAAAGACGGCAGAAATACATTTTGGAAGATGTTTTTCTGTTTTAGCTTACATTACTAGTTCCTTGTTTTTCAGATATCATTAAATTGCCATTAAAAGGAAACTTTAAACACCAGAAAAACTACAGGTTTATGTAGTGGTTCTGTTACAAAGAGACTTTTACATCTACCAAGCAAAACGTTAATTACATGTAGTATGCTATACACAAACAACATCCTTAAAGGACCACTATAGTGCCAGGAAAACAAACTCGTTTTCCTGGCACTATAGTGCCCTGCGGGTGCCCCCACCCTCAGGGTCCCACTCCTGTGGAGCTGAAGGGGGAGGAAGGGGTTAATCCCTTACCTTTTTTCCAGCGCCGGGCTCCCTCGGCGCTGGGACTCTCCACCCTCTTCTGACGTCACCGGCTGAATGTGCATGCGCGGCAGGAGCCACGCGCGCATTCAGCCAGTCTCATAGGAAAGCATTCTCAATGCTTTCCTATGGACGTTGGCGTCTTCTCACTGTGAAAATCACAATGAGAAGTGCGGAAGCGCCTCTAGCGGCCGTCAATGAGACAGCCACTAGAGGCTGGATTAACCCATAGGTAAACATATCAGTTTCTCTGAAACTGCTATGTTTACAGCAGAAAGGGTTAATCCTAGATGGACCAGGCACCCAGACCACTTCATTAAGCTGAAGTGGTCTGGGTGCCTATAGTGGTCCTTTAATGTCTTATTATTATTTTTATTTATATAGCGCTTGGCAAGAGGAATACGACATCTGAAGCCCATGTCCAGGATCCATCTGTGTGTGGTGGCTCTTGATGCACTGACTCCAGCCTCAGTTCACTCTTTGTGAAAGTCCCCAACACTTTTGAATGACAATCCTCTCCAGGCTGCGGTCATCCCTGCTGCTTGTGCACCTTTTTCTTCCACACTTTTCCCTTCCACATAACTTTCTATTAATGTGCTTTGATACAGCACTTTGGGAACATCCAACTTTCTTCGCAATTACCTTTTGAGGCTTTCCCTCCTTGTGGAGGGTGTCAATGATGGTTTTCTGCTGTCAGGTCAGCAGTCTTCCCCATGATTGTGATTCCTACTGAACCAGACTGAGAGACCATTTAAAGGCTCAGAAGCCCTTTGCAGGTGTTAAGGCTTACTTAGCTGATTAGAGTGGGACACTGTGAGCCTAGAATATTACCCCTTTTCACAATATTCTAATTTACTGAGATTGTGGATTTAGGGTTTTCATGAGCTGTAAGCCATAATCATCGCACTTATGACAAATCACGACTTGAACTATCTTGCTTTGCATGTAATGCATCTATCTCATATATTAGTTTCCCCTTTTACGTTGCATTACTGAAATAAATTAACTTTTGCACGATATTCTAATTTTTCGAGTATCACCTGTAAACTCTGGGATCTATGGAACATTGTAAAAAGGGATGAACTACAATAATGGTCTAATAGTCGGAAAATATATTAAAGACGGAGTAAAGACAGAGGAAAGGGAAGAAAATTGAAGGAAAAAGAGGTTATAATAATTATCTTAATGCATTTTCCTTTTTTTTTTTCCTCTTTTGATTTGTTGATAAAATAATTGACTCTGAGGATAATGTGGAAGCACACTTACATTTTGTTGAGTAGGAACTCTACTCTCAATATGATATAATATAGCTTATAAAGCCAAGACAAAAAGAGTACCGTGATGTCATTCTGCTTCTACTTAGCACCTCTTTAGGAGCTATTTTTTTTTATATATAGCTCTACTCTCCCCCTCCCACCCCACCATCAGGGGAGTTCTTTGGTTTGAACACCTCAGAAGAGTATGGCTAGCAAATCTTAGAGTATTTTTTTTTTTCTTTTTAACATATTATGCATGTCTTGTGACTCCCAGCTATTAGATGTTGATCCATAAAGATAGTATACAAATGTACGCAAAATAAAAAAAAAATGCAGATTGTGAGGTTTATGACATTGAATACTCAAATTCTTAACTCATCTTTTAAAGGAGCACTCCACTTCCCACATAGTAACAAAAAGAAAAATCACTATTTAGTTCTTAAGAACTGCAGTCTTAGCAAACCTCTTTCCCAAGTCTCTTCACAAAGAAATAACCAATAAGAGGCTTCTCATTGAGAGGCCGAGAGGGCACACAGCAAGGCTGGCTCTGCATGGGCTGGAAGGGGAGGTGAAAGAATCTCCCCTGCTGGCCTTGGCCCATGATCATCACGGCCCACCGGGCATTTGCCCAATGGCCAGTCTAGCCATCACCGCCCACCATGAAAGCCTGAATCGTCCACTAGTGGGCAGTAGTAACCAGGTTTGACCCCTGATCTAGAGTTAGAAAATTAAGACTCCATCCAGAGAAAAAAAACTGATAAAATCACAACTGTGAAAATACATTTGGATGCAGGGCCGTCTTTAATATTGTTTGTCTTTTTTGAGCCCCGCTCCAGCTTGAGAGTGGTAAAAAGATAGATCCCCATCAGTCGTTTAACTCCCGCGATGCTATGCGAGCTGAGGATCTACCATTAGGCCATCCTTGCAAGTTTGTATTTATGAGCAATGTGCGTTTGAATGTAAGCATGTTTTTGTACAGAGTATGTGTGTGCATGTAGGAGTGTATTTCTATGTACTGTTACCATTGCAATTCAGTGGTGTACTTGTGTATACACACTGGCACACAGATTAACACAATAATAAGGTTTTCTATTCATCAGAAGAAATTGGTAATACAGTATTGCTATACACAGGGCCGGCCTTAGGGGTGTGCGAGCTGTGCGGCCGCACAGGGCGCCATGGAGCAGGGGGCGCCCTGCGGCCGCACAGCTCACACATGGCCGGGATAAAAAAAATAAAAAAAATAAAATAATTTGCGCCGGGGGCGGGGCTTAGCATGTGGCAGGGGCGGGGCTTAGCGTGTGCCAGGGGCGGAGCTAAAATGCCGTCTAACTGCTGCAGGGGAAGCAGGAAGGAGTCCCTGCTTCCCCCAACAACCAGAATCCAGGAGCTGCACTGCCTGTCTGCCTCCACAAGGAACAGAGGTAACTATGTGATTGTCTGCTTGTGTGTGTTTGTGTGTCTGTGTGTTTGACTGTCTGCCTGTGTGTGTGACTGTGTGTCTGTGACTGTGTGTGTGTGTGTCTGTGTGTGTGTATGTCTGTGTGTGTGACTGTGTGTGTGTGTGTGTCTGTGTGTGTGTATGTCTGTGTGTGTGACTGTGTGTGTGTGTGTGTGACTGTGTGTGTGTGTGACTGTCTGCCTGTGTGTGTGTGACTGTCTGCCTGTGTGTGTGACTGTCTGTGTGTGTGTGTGACTGTCTGTGTGTGTGTGTGTGTGACTGTCTGCCTGTGTGTGTGACTGTCTGCCAGTGTGTGTGTGTGTGTGTGTGTGTGTGTGTGTGTGTGTGTGTGTGTGTGTGTGTGTGACTGTCTGCCTGTGTGTGTGTGTGTGTGTGTGTGTGTGACTGTCTGCCTGTGTGTGTGACTGTGTGTGTGTGACTGTGTGTGTGTTTGTGACTGTCTGTGTGTGTGACTGTGTGTGTGTGTGTGTGTGTGACTGTCTGCCTGTGTGTGTGACTGTCTGCCTGTCTGTGTGTGTGTGACTGTGTGTGTGTGACTGTCTGCCTGTGTGTGTGTGACTGTGCGTGTGACTGTCTGCCTCTGTGTGTGACTGTCTGTGACTGTCTGCCTGTGTGTGTGTGTGTGTGGCTGTCTGACTGTGTGTGTGTGTGGCTGTCTGCCTGTGTGTGTGTGTGTGGCTGTCTGCCTGTGTGTGTGTGGCTGTCTGCCTGTGTGTGTGTGTGTATGTGGCTGTCTGCCTGTGTGTGTGTGTGGCTGTCTGCCTGCCTGTGTGTGTGTGTGTGTGTGTGTGTGGCTGTCTGCCTGTGTGTGTGTGTGTGGCTGTCTGCCTGTGTGTTTGTGTGTGTGTGTGTGTGTGTGGCTGTCTGCCTGTGTGTGTGTGTGACTGCCTATGTGTGACTGACTGGGCAGACTAGATGGGCCGAATGGTTCTTATCTGCCGTCACATTCTATGTCTGTGTGTGTGTTTGTGTGTGGCTGTCTGTGTGTGACTGCCTGCGTGTGTTTGTGTGTGTGGGAAGAGGAAAGGAGTGGGGGAGGGGGGGAAGGAGTGGGGGAGGGGGAGACGGGGGGGACGGGAAGGGGGGGCGCTGTGAAGATTTCTCGCACAGGGCGTCCAAAGGCCTAAGGCCGGCCCTGGCTATACACTATACCATTGGTAAATAGCTGATAATAAAATATATCTAGAAAAAATAGTTACTCCTAAAATAATAAAGAATGATTGATTAGAACAAAATAAACCTTTTATTACTACTGAAATTAAGAATGCGATTGACAAACTAAAAAAAACAAAAAACCTCGGACCAGATAGATTCAGTGGACTGTTTTTTATAACAGTAGAAAACATTTCACTCTTTCAGCCACTTTTAATGAGCGAATTAAGGGTTGATGCCTGATGAAATGTTAAAAGCAAACATCTTGCCTATACCCAGACAAAGAAAGAATGCGACACTAGTGACCAATTTATAGACCGATATCTCTTATAAACTTAGATGTTGTGATCTATGCAGCCATTCTGGCGGAGAGACTGAAGCATAAGATTCATAAAATAATTCATGCCAATCAAATTAGCTTAATACCCAATAGATTTCCCTACAATAATATAGGAAGACTAATTAACATCTTAGATATAGCAAATAAGGAAAAGCTTTTGAGAAATTTTTTAATCGGGTTAGTTGGGAGATCTTTATATTCGCACCCAGAGACGTAACTAGAATCCACCGGGCCCGGTGCTAAAATTGCACTGGGGCCCCCCTCCTATGGGCCTCATTCACTCCCCCTCCCCTGGTGCCTCATTCCCCCTGTGCCTCAACCCCTCCACCCCGCATGTGTCTCATTCCCGCACCCCGGCCCTCTCATGTGTCTCATTCCTTCTTGTCACCCTCACTTTATACCTTAACTATCGAAATATTAGCAATTAGTATAGGATCTAATAAAAAGATAAAGGGGTTTGTCTGTGATCGAGCTGAGAGCAGATTATGTATGCATGCGAACGATGTCCTTATAACAATTACAGACCCAGGCAGCTTTCAACATGAGTTAACAGAGGCCATAAAGAGATATTCAGAAATATCAAGCTATAAACTAAACATGGAAAAATCGGTTATTCTGCCAGTAAATTTAGAAAAAAATATACAAGAGCATCTTAAATCTAAAATTTTCATGGTCTATAAAATAAATACATGAATTGTGTCTAAATAAATAACTGCTAAAGTAGAAGAATTGATGGAATGAAACTTTTGTGATTGTCTTAAAAGACACAAATCATATACTTAAAGGACCACTATAGGCACCCAGACCACTCAAGCTCAATGAAGTGGTCTGGGTGCCAGGTCCCTCTAGTTTTAACCCTGCAGCTGAAAACATAGCATTTTCAGAGAAACTGCTATGTTTCACTGAGGGTTAATCAAGCCTCTAGTGGCTGTCTCACTGACAGTTGTTAGAGGCGCTTCCGCGATTCTTACTGTGAAAATCGCAGTGAAAAGACGCTGGACATCTATAGGAAAGCAATAAGTAATGCTTTCCTATGGGTGGTTTGAATGCGCGTGCGGCTCTTGCCGTGCATTCGCATTTGGCGCTGACGTCAGCAGGAACAAGAGAGGTCACTGGCGCCAAGGGAGCCCAGCGCTGGAGAAAGGTAAGTGGCTGAAGGGGTTTTAACCCCTTCAGTCCAGCGGGAGGGGGGCCCTGAGGGTGGGGGGGACCTAATGACCCTACAGTGCCAGGAAAACAAGTTTGTTTTCCTGATACTATAGTGCTCCTTTAACGAATGGAGAAATATGGAGATATTATGGATAGGTAGGATTCAGGTGGTGGAATTGTATATTGTCCCTAAATAGACATATTTAATTGAACATCTACCACTCAAATGTCTGTTAGATCAAGATGGCTCAAGATAGTATTTCAAAATTCGTATGGCAAGGAAAGAAACCTCAACTCTGTAAGATTTTATTAATTGAACATGCAAAACAAGGTGGTCTAGGATAACTGATGGTAATGCACTACTATTGGTCAAATATCTATAAACATATCTATATGATGCAAATTGATACTTCACAAAAGGAAGCATGGTATAAAATGGAATGTTACGCCCATAATACAAAATATCTCCCCATAGTTACATAGAATTGTATTAGCAGAGACTGTGAAAACTTGAAAGAATAAGTGTTGTATAATGAATAACATTCTCCAAAAATAGCATAATATTACAAAAAAAGATTCCCAACTGGAGTTGAATACCTATCCTATAATAGTCAAGTCAAGTCAATTTTGTTTTGCTAGAATGGTTAAGGTTAGATATAAAGATAATTACAGATCTAATTTCAGGAGATTAGACCAACTGATTCAAGAATTTGATTTACCTAACCAAACATATTTGAAATAACTGAGGGTTAAGAATGTTTTTACTTGAAATTTGTATAGAGGAAAACAAAAAATGTCCTCAAAACTAGAAGTTATATTTCAGAAAAAAAGAATGTAAATGAGGTAATACCCAACCTTATCACCTTGATTGAATTTAAATTAAAGTAAGGAAAATAGTTACCTCACCCTCTACAAGAAATTAAAGGTTAATTAAAAATATAAGTGCACAAGGAGAAGGCTCCATACCCTTGTCTATTATGTTTTTATGTTGAGTTGAGTTGAGATGATTATGGATCGATGTTAAAACAGAATATTAAAGTTAAACATGGATGATAACTTTTGTAATTTATTGATGGGTATGTCTGTGTTGCATATATTTTTTTTTAAATTTTATATGCATAATAATCTGTTAAATCATTTTAAATTTTTTTTTAAATGCATGGCTCGATTGAGCGCCTAACTTATAATTTCCATCCAAAGCTGGACAGGCGACTTGCCCGCATTAGCAGGGCAAGAGTAGAGGGGCAAGGTTATGCATGTTCACAACTGTAGCCCTGCAACCTTTAAAAACAAATCATGAAAAATAAAAACAAAAATGTTTAATATAATTGTGGGGCCCTCCAAGGCATAGGGTATAACCCTAAGGGCTGGTCATGTAAAAAGAAGAAAATAAAAGGTTTTAGAATTACTTCTGTCCATATTAAATATAGACGGCTACTCCAAGCCCCTTGATCACTTCAGTGCTTTAATGTGGTTATGGTGTTGGGAGTTTGTGTCAGCATTTCTCTATGAAACGCTGCATATACAGAGATCCTACTAGAGCAGGGGTAGGCAACCTTCGGCTCTACAGATGTTTTGGACTACATCTCCCATAATGCTTTTACAGCCATATTGCTGGCAAAGCATCAAGGGAGATGTAGTCCACAACATCTGTAGAGCCGAAGGTTGCCTACCCCTGTACTAGAGGTGTAACTCCACCTCCGCAAGCGCCATTAGGGTGTCATTAGCCTGCCCAAAATGAGAGTTCCGGGCTTACTAATGTCAATTCTTTACATATAGAATATCTTTCATTAGCACGCAGAACAACCAGTGGCAGCATAGCTCTGCTCTACGTGCCACCCAAGTCCTCTCCTCAGCCCTTCCTCCCCGACATTCCTCTCCCTCCAGTGAGGGGGAGTGATGTCACCAAAGGAGGATCTGTCAGTTGGGAGAACTTGGCCTCGCTGGTAAGCAAATTAACGCAGTAATAGTTACTTGGACCAAAACCAGTATTTTATTAAAATACAGTTCCCCCTGTACAACTTGGGAAGGGGGAACATGACTGCTGCCCATGTATGGTGGGCTGGTCTAAATTTGATATTTTGTTGCAAAGAAAAGGGATTTGGGGAGAGAAGTGGGGAGGAGACTTGCCAGTCAACAGAGACACTGGAGGGAACCTGATTAAAATTTCTGTGTTGGCTGGAGTAGTCCCTGTTCAACAAAAAAGTTGTTTGTTAGTGCCCTGGTTGCAGGCAGTCACCGTATTCCCCCCCCCCCATACACACACGCATGGCACACATGATGGAACCTGAACTGATGAGGCTCCTGGAGGAGTACCAGGTGTCCCATGGTCAGGGAGCATTGGAGGCGCTGATGTCTGGCGTTATGGCGGTCCCTGGTGCTGGCACTGAGGCGATGGCTGTGTCGGTGGATGGAACTGGCGGACGGAGTGCCCAGTGATCGCGGCATCTGTCGTGCTTATCACCAAGTCCAGTTCGGCATGGCGACAGGAGGAGTCAGGAGACAGGAGGTGCAGGAGCTGTGGTGGCGACATCCCCACCATTGGAAGGAGGTCAGCGGAGAAGGTCCACGGAAAGTGACGTCGGCATGCACGGCACGTAGCGTGCGTGCATCCTCCAGTGAGTTAATCACGCACAGTGGGTACGTGACGTCGCCGCGGGGAGGAGCGCAGACGTCACAGGCTGTGCAGCTGCAGAGGGAACCGGAGGTGTTACCCAGGAGCAGGAGAGCTGGACCGCGGGTGGGCCTGTTGGGTTGCTGCGGGTCCCCGGAAGTGTATCGGGAGGAGAGGTCTCGGAGTCAGCATCAGAGGAGGAGGAGTCCCATGGAGTCCCGGGGCCAGGTCCTGCCCCAGCACCCAGTGAGTATTGCGCTAGCGCTTGGGCTGCGCTGGCAGGGGGGACAGGGGTAGGACAGGGTGCTCAGAGCAGTGCGCAGGGGTTGCAGGGGCAGGGGAAGGTGGTTAGCTTGCTGAGGGCTGTCCTGGATAGGCTTTCCGGCAGGGGCTTCCCTTCTCCCGCAGTACCCTCACCTTTGGGATCAAAGGAAGGAAGTGTGCTGGCTCTTTAATAAGAGCCATTGCCGGTGGTACGGGTCATGTAGATTTCGGCACGAGTGCTCGCACTGTGGTTGGGCTCACCCGGCCTCATAGTGTATTAGGAAGGGTAAGCAGGGGCCCCGCGCGGGTAAGGACGATGTATCTCGGTCGGAGGACGCCGGTGAGCATGGAAAAGATGCGGCCATGGCTCGACCGGTATCCTAAGCGTCGGGACGCGCAAGTTTTGTTGGATGGGTTCTCGGTTGGGTTTTGGATCCCCTTTGTGCCTTCGGCCTTGCTGACCTTTGCGGGTAATTTGCGGTTGGTGGTGGGGAAGGAGGCCATTTTGGAGGACAAGCTCGAGAAGGAGGTTCGTCTGGGATGTATGGCAGGCCCCTTTGATGGCCTTCCTTTTCAATTTGCGGGTCTCTCCGCTTGGCTTGGTTCCCAAAAAGGAGCCGGGAGTTTTTCGCCTTATTCACCACCTCTCGTACCCCTCGGGCGGGTCGGTGAATGACGGGTACAAAGCGCAAAAAAGTGCAGCTGCGCCAATTGCAGGTTTTGTTGGGGGACCTTAATTTCACGTGTTGTGTTCTAGCCATGGGCAGGGCATTTTCACGCAGGTTGTCGCTAGCAACGGTCAGGGTGGCCCAACAGTTTCATTTTATTCGTATCACTGGGCGCTTCCGGGAGGATCTCCAGACTTGGAGTTCCTTCCTAGGAACATACAACGGGCAGTCCTGCTGGTTGCGGTCTGCAATTTCCAACGTGGACTTTTTTACAGTTTTTTACAGATGCCTCGGGGTCTGTGGGCTTCGGGGCATACTTCCAGGGATGTTGGTGTGCAGAGCGTTGGCCTCAGGGCTGGCGTGAAAGTGATCTCATGGGTAATTTGACCTTCCTGGAGTTTTTTCCCATTGTGCTGGTGTTATGGTACTTTTTCAGTAAACCAAAATGTTTAAGTGTCTATCTGTTCCTGTCCAAATTAAAGAGAATTGAATTGCGTATATACGCTGAAGTAATTCAGTCTGACACACGGAGTTCAGGTTAAAATAACTTCGAGGAAATTTATTGGCAAGTGCAGAATCAGCGGGCGCGCAGGCCCTTTTAAGAGACATTTTCGTCATCATTGATTATCAAGATATCAGTGAATAAACATCATTAATTGGATTAATTGTTAAGTGTCTGGGTTAGTGTCCACCTATCAATATAATTAATTGGATCAAAAGCTAAGTGGTTAGTTCCGTGTCCACCCACCAAGAGGTGGTACTTTTCCGGACACGGGTGGGGGACAAGGGGTCTTGAGCGTCATTTTACTCGGTCGGTGATGTCAAATCTCGTGGTTAGGTGCAAGGTCTCTTATGAATAGAACATTTCATTACTACTGTGTTCTCATGGCCTTTAAATTATATTATGTTGCGAGTTAGGGGAAATTCAGCAGTTCCTGGGTTAGTCATATCCTTATGGAGAATACTGTCCTTGTCTATTGTATTAGATGTGCTGAGAAATACTGTCATGTAATGTAGTTTTAAAATGAACAAGTCAGGTTAGGAGGACAAAATGGAGGATTGTCACAGTATAAGGTTAAAATGGAGTTAGTGCAATAATTGAATACAAGTACAATAAGGTTTTTTAATAATTCTACATCAGTCCCCCCTATGAAATGTTAGATTCTAAGAGATAAAACTTTATTAAGTTAGTACCAGGAAGACGTGTTAACCCAAAGGCACAGAAACCCTGTGGCCGCTAGCTAGGTGTTAATGCAAAGTGCAAGGCTGTCCCTAGTTCTGACCCTGATAGGCTAACTCATCCGTCAGTATGGCTCTCGAACACTTCACACCCATGGGTATCCCATGGCAGCTAATCCACCACTTCTCCAACACGGGGTCTTTACCATTCACTGACAGATGCTGTCCCTAAGTTAGTCCCTTCCTAGAATTCCTGCACTTTATCATCAAAAGGGATGGATTGCAGCGGCAAACAGGGTGAGTTGAGATCCTGGAAATCTTGGTCATAAACATCAAGTAGTGTGAAAGTGGGTGCCGCTTGGTCAATAGTCTTCGTGAGAGCTTTCCTTAGGCAGGGGAAGACACAACAAAAGAGAAGAGCAAAGATAAAAAAAGAAATTAGTATTGCCATACCAATATACATTAAAGCCTTTTTCCAACCCGTCATCCAACTAAACCATCTGTCCCAGGGATCTTTTATCCCAGAATTCCTTTTTAATTCTTCTGAGAGGTCATTTAATTTTGCTATGGCTAATGTAACTTTACCATTAGGACCTGTGTTTTCTGGGATGTAGGTACAACATGTCATGGTGTCGGGCAAAATTTTACATACTCCTCCTTTTTCGGCTAGGATCATATCCAGGGCTATTCTATTTTGGAAGGCCATTTGGGATGTTGCCTGCAATTGTTCGGCTAATCCCTGGAGGGCATCTCTGGTGTAATTAACAAAACGCTGTTGATTGTAATAAATGTAGTTTATCCAATTTAAGTTCTTGTTTGCAGTAACTATGGTAAAAATTGATTCAAATCCTGCAGCAACTTCATCTCTTGCTTTAAATTCATTGGGTACCCCCCTAGGCACCCCAATGGCATCAATGTAAATGTGAGGGTCAAAACTTCCTTTTACTGGGGCTTCACGCTTGGCCTTAGTGTGGCTGGACTCATGGGTGTTGGTGTGTGTGTCAGAAATAATGTGTATAGGCATAATGGCCTTGGCCAATGTACACTCCCCCCACCACTCTGTGTCCATTCTGGATCTTAACTGTAAATCCCCACACAACCAGTAAATATCTCCCAGTGACCTAGTGTGCTGCTGCAGCAAACGTACAGGAACAGTTCTGTATGTACTACAATAACCTGCGCGAAAGTTACCCACAAATTTACCAATCCCATCATGTTTGGCATAGCAAGTGTAATTACCTTTATATATAGTAACACCATGAGGAGGTCTTACATTTTTGGCTATAAGAGGATACTCCGTTGTCCATGCTTGACATTGAGACCTGTTGAAATTATATTGGTAGGCAAAAAGACTTAAAATGCAATTTTCTTCATTTACTGGCAGGATTAAAGGTACAGTGCCCAGATGAGGCCGGGCACCACCACACACATAGCATGCGGTTCGGTTATGTTTGTTGGCATTATATTTCATCCATTCTAACCATAGGTTAACATCATTAAAACCTGTTTCAGCGGCCATAGTATCTTCAAAGGTGGGGTTAGCAATGGCCATCATGTCCTTAAAGGACTGGATGTGTGGTTTTAATGGGTTTGTGACCATATGAGTAGCTCCTCGCCACTCAGGGGAATTACACATATCTTTAAGGTAGAAATGCCCTAATTTAGTATAGGAACCCTTTTTCCAGTACATTCCCAATACATACTGGTCTGCATCTGTTGGGCTTGGATGCTCAACATTAAGAATTAATTTCATTGGTGTGCCTCCTCCAGGCTTTCTCAGAGTCATTCTTTGAAGGAGGGACCTACCATGATCATCTACTTTAGATAAGGCACTTTTTGGCTTGTAGCCCCAGGAAGGCCCGGCATTCCATCCCGCCGCCCCCCAATGGCCACAATCATGTCCCCATTGTTTGTCAACTACACAAACATATGGATCTTTTACATGAGGGATATCTCTATAGATATTCTGGATCTGTGTTGTAGTGAATGGGCATTCTACGATGTCACAATAATCAAAGGTATAGGTAGCCACACGGGTACATGATGAATTATACCAGAAGGTGTACCCACTAGCATCTTTAGTGATGGCTACTTGCTGGGCCTTAATTAAACTAATTAAGGAGACAATGTACCAGAGGTACATGGTTGTGCGGTATCTGCTTCCTCTGGGGCAGGAGACTTCTTGCAGTGGGAAGCGTGGATCCAATGTGGCCTGCCGGCCAATTTGACGGAAGTTGCGGTGATCAGGAGAACTTGGAATGGCCCGTCAAATCTTGGTTCCAGGGAGCTTTTCCGCACGAACTTCTTAACCAGAACCCAATCTCCGGGAAGCAGGTTATGGGTACCTGTGTTCAGATCAGGATCTGGAATTGAAGAGAAAACTTGGGCATGTATTTTGTTCAAGGCACTTGCAAGTTCAGTTACATAGTCTACTAAAACATCTGATTGAAGCTGTAACTGCTGTGGATAATAACAACCTAGCCTGGGTGCTGTCCCAAATAGAATTTCATATGGGGATAACGAGTGTTTCCCTCTAGGTGTGTGCCTAACGCTGAACAAAGCTATTGACAGACTTTCTGGCCAGGGCATTTTTGTTTCTTGTGACATTTTTAACATTCTGGCTTTTAGAGTGCCATTCATGCGCTCTACTTTACCACTACTTTGTGGGTGGTAAGGGGTGTGGAAGGCTAGGGTCACTCCCAGAGCAGTCCAAATTTCTTTAGTCACTGTTGCTGTAAAGGCTGGGCCTTGATCACTTTCAATGACTTCTGGAAGTCCAAATCTACATACAATGTCTGTAAGTAGGCGTCTTGCGGTTGTTTTTGCAGTGATATTGGCTACAGGGTAGGCTTCTGGCCAGCCTGAGAACATATCCACCATTACTAGTGCATATTCATGAGACCCACTCTTGGGCATTTGGATATGATCAATTTGAATTCTCTGGAATGGGTACATGGGTTTTGCTAGGTGCTTTGCAGGCACCTTGATTGGTCTTCCTGGATTACATTTTGCACAAATGACACAGGCCCTGCAGAAGCTGTTGATCAGGGTTGTGATTCCAGGTGCTTCATAATATTTTTGAATGAGGGCGGCCATTAGGTCTTTTGACAGATGTGCAGGCCCATGGGCCCATTGGACAACTGCTGGGTACAAGCTTCTTGGAAGGCAAAATTTAGAATTGTTGTAGTAAATTCCGTCCTTTAGGACAGCTCCTTTCTTCTTCCATTTCTGGATTTCTTCAGGGGTAATTGTAGCTTGTTGTTCTCGTAGAATTCTTAGGTCAGTAGGAAGAGTTTGTAAGGTAAAGATAGGAACTTCTTCTTCTTGACCGGACACTTCTTCGTCCACTTCCTGCAAATCTCTGGCTGCTTGCTTAGCAGCCTGATCAGCCAAATGGTTGCCCTTTGCTTCATCTGAATCCAATTTCCCATGTGCCTTTACTTTCAAAACGGCCACTTCTTCAGGGAGTAGGAGGGCATCCATTAGTTCCTTGATTGCAGAGCTGTGTTTGACTGGTGTACCGGCAGTGGTAAGAAATCCTCTTGTCTTCCAAATGAGGCCGAAGTCATGTGCCACACCCAGAGCATATCTTGAATCTGTATAGATGTTGGCACGCTTTCCCTTGGAAATCTTGCATGCTGAAGTCAGGGCTTGCAATTCAGCTTCTTGCGCAGACATTGCTGGCGGTAGAGGTGATGACTTGAGAACTTCCCCTGTTGTGGTTACGGCATATCCTGTATGGTATTTTCCTTCTTCATCAGCATACCTTGAACCGTCCACAAACAGAGTAAAATCCGGATCCGGTAATGGATTCTCATGCACAGTTGGTAAGTGTACTGTTTCCATTTTCATCTGTTCGAAACAGTCATGAGGAGTTTCTGGGTCATAGTCATTTGTTATAACTAGGTCTTTAAATTCTTTTTCTAGGAAGTGGCGTGGCCATGCTTCCAGAAGGTCAGTTGTTGGGTATTTGACAATACCATTTTCCTGTAGCTGTTCTTCATCCATGGTGGCCCATAGTTTTGCCATGGGCCCAAGATCATTCCATGACTTTGTCTTCAATTTGGTAACAGGAATATGTGGGATAGCAGTATCCCAATGGCGGTAAAGGTAGTTAAGTTGTTGAGGTAATTGGACCAAGACCATGCTATTGCCTTCAGAGTCACAATAGAAATCTTGAGCAGTGAGCTTAACATCAGTCCAATGGTAGAGCTCATCTTCATAGCAAGGCTCGGGAGTAATGTCTGGTTTGTACCACATGGTACAGAAGGCGTAATCTGGGCCTTCACAGAGAGGCTTTTCATCTTCATAAAATGTCAAATGTGGATGCATGACTTTCTTGATACATCCACAAAGCAGGTAAATGTAGGTTTCATCTGTGATAAATCCATAATAGATACCCCCCTCAGGGAGTGGAAGAAGAGTGGATGGGTTAAGAACTTGACATCTTTGAATGGAAATGTTGTCAGGTAGAAGAAGATGACACTGTAGGCGTAGGTGTCTGGCAGGAGACACGTGCTTGAGCTGGACTTGGTTGATGATGGCAGAGATGTCATGAGGGGCCAAAACAACCAGAGGGTGGCCAAGGACCAGGTCTGAGGTTCTTTCTATAAGCTCTCTTGCAGCAAAAACGGCCCTGAGACAGGAAGGGGTCCCTCTGGCCACAATGTCCAGTTGACATGAGAAATATCCAATAGGCCTTTGGCGGCCTCTTAAGTCATTAGTTTGGGTGAGAACTCCTGTTGCATGGCCTTGTCTTTCAGAGACAAATAATTTGAAAGGTTTGGAGTAATCAGGTAGGCCCAAGGCAGGAGCAGAGACAATGGCACGTTTAAGAGATTTGAAATTGTCCAGAGCTTCGTTGGTCAGGCTGAATGGATCTGACTTGAGTGCATCGTAGAGAGGTTGCATAAGCAGAGAGGCCTCTGGGATCCATGCTCTGCAGTAGGAAATGAGGCCTAAGAAGGCATGAAGAGATTTTGGAGTCCTTGGGGGTTGAATGTCCAGAATTGTTCTGACTCGGTCCCGAGTGAGATGTCTGGTACCTTGAGATAGGCAATGTCCAAGGAAAATCACAGAGGGTTGACAGAATTGCAGCTTGAGAAGCGAAGCTTTACATCCTTGTTCTGCCAAATAGCAAAGCAGACTAATTGAACATTTTTCAGTAGTGGGTATATCATCTCCACAGAGCAACAAATCATCCACATACTGGAGTAAAACAACTTCTGGGTGTTCAGCTTGCCATGGGTCAAGAATAGTACACATGGCTTTGGCAAATTGACTTGGAGAATTTTGTGCCCCTTGGGGCATGACAGTCCATGTATATTGTTGCATTTCATGGGTGAAAGCGAACAGGTATTGACAGGATGGATCCAGTGGAACACTGAAAAAGGCATTAGCTAGATCAATGACTGTGAAATACTTTGCAGAAGGTGGGACGCCAGAGAGCAGGGTATGGGGGTTTGGTACAAGAGGGGTGTCCAGGACAGTGGCTTCATTGACTGCACGGAGATCCTGAACCATCCTGTACTTTACTGGCTCACCTTTTAGAGTCTTCTTCTTCACGGGAAATAATGGAGTATTACATTCTGATTTACATTTCACTAAAGCACCCTTTTCCAGGAGCGCTTTGATGTGAATAGAAATGGCTGCAGCCTGTGCTGGTTTTAGAGGATATTGTGGTTTCCTTGGTAACTTAGCTCCTGGGATGAGCTTAACCACCACAGGTGGGACATTTAGATGACCTATATCCTCTGGACCTGAGGACCATAACTTAGCAGGCACCTGAGTTTTTAACTCATCTGGGAAATTGGACCTAGGTTCTGCTGCTTGCTCATTGGGTATATCTAATTGCAGCATCAAAGGTAAGGAGCACAGGGCTGAAGTGTCAGAAACAGATAGAGGTGTAGACATTTCTACCTGTCCATCTGGAGTGAAGGTTATAGACGCCTGTAGGCGTGAAAGGACATCAGCGCCTAACAGGTTAATTGGGCATGTGGAGGAAACTACAAAACGAGCAAGTAAGCTTGTGCCAACCCGCAGAGGGGTTGTTAGAGGACTGTGTCTCGGTTGGCCATCCACTCCAACACAAGAGACATCAATACTTGACAAGAAAGATGGGTCTGGCAGGTCTTGTTCTCTGAGAACACTTCGGGCTGCGCCTGTGTCAATAAGAAATGTGGTAGGTTGGCCTTCAATGGGTAAAGTTACTGTGGCAAGTGGCCCCCCTCCCTTATCCCCTGTAAACACTGCCATGACAGGGGTTAATGACACAGGTTTGCCAATTTCCTAATCATCATCTGGTTCCTCAACAATTGGAACCGTTTTCATGGTCTTAGGGGCCGGGGCAGGCTTGGGAAACTTTTTGGGCTCCCCTGTAGGAAACTTTTTGGGCTCCCCCGGTTCCCTTTTGGGTTCTGGACAGTCACTTCTGTAGTGTCCCTTAGCCCCACAATTAAAACATGATACGTCCTCTAACTTGACACCCTTGGTGCCAGGGGTGATGGGGGTGGCACGGGCCACCATGAGAGGAGCTGAATTGGGTCTTCTGGGGGTTTGGGCAGATTCCAAACCTCTAGCAACTAGGAGTAACGTATCTAGGGGAACAACCTTGTATTCAGGGCGTGCAGCAATGATTCCCTTGCGTATGGAATCTTTAACACCTTGGACAAACGCACCTGATAGCATTTGTGAATGAATTTTGTCAGTGAGATCAAATCCCAAATCTGTAAACATTTGATATAATCTTGCATGAAACCTTTCCACTGATTCTCCTTTTTCTTGCATAACATCAGTAAGGCCAGCAGCTTGATCTGCAAGTTTATCCTTAGCCCAATCTCTCAATTGATTGCAAAAGGTTACTCCGGAGGGATAATCAACATCACTTGTAAGCAGATCTGTACTGAGGTGGCGGGCCATGCTGGGCCAATATGCATCCCCTGCTTTAATAGCACAAATGCTCAGTAGGTCACGCCAGGCGGCGGAATAAGTCTTTTGTATCTGAACTATCCCTCGGTAAAAAGGCATAGGCTGTTTCTCTGGGTCAGGGAGAGATTTCATTAAAGCACTAGCTTGTGTGGGGTTAAAAGCGACATATTTAGGAGGGGCCTGTTCTCCCCGACCCTGATGGCCGAAGGGATCTTCAATAGAACGGTGGGCTCTCGCAGCCTCCATTGAAACCTGGGACAGCCTGTCATCCTCTCCCTCATCTAGCTCTATTATCTGGGACCTTCTGCGTGAGGGGATCACCTGAGGAGACAGGGCCGGGGGATAGGAGGGAGCTCCGGAGGCGGGAGTTGCCATTGGGTCATAATCTTGGGACCGGTAATCACCGGGAAGCACCGGCATCAGGGGTGCTGAATGGCTGGGGGCCGCCATATTGGAGGCGGGGAAGGAAGTTGCATTGGGGTTAAGGGAAGACGTGGCGGCCATGTTGGATGTGGGCACATCCGGGGCAGACTGAACCGGACTGGGCATGACCGGAACTTGGGGAGTGACTTGGGGAAAGGGGTATGGCCAGTGAGGATAGGGGTATGGGAAGGGGTATGGCCAGGCCATTTGGGTGGGAGTTGGGGCGGAACCTGGAGTGGGCAGTGAGGTTGGGGAGGGATTAGCAGAGGGGGTGGGAACCTGGGCTGTGGTCGGGGCGGGCGAGGGAGAGGATGGAGAAGAGTCAGTAGAGGCGGGTGAAGAAGGAGGAGCCGGAGTGGGATCAGCAAGATTGACAGTGGCAGGAGAGGAGGGGTTAGTGAACTGGGCAGATGCAGATGGGAGGGTAGGATTATCTACGGAGACAAAGTGTGAGGAAGGAATGGCAGATGAGATGTTAGCATTAGACTCAGAAGGTGGTTTGGGGATGGATGAGGATGATGGGAATGTTAGGGAGGGAGAAGGGGAAAAGTAGGATCCATCAGAATTTAGGACCGGGCAAACGGGAGAGGTGACGGGATGGGGATTGGGAGGATTGGGAGTGGGATACATAGTCAGCTGGCAATCTCCCATTGCTGACTGGACCTTTGGGATAGACATCCCCCGGGCGCCATTTTGGGGCGCTGGCTGAGGAAGAGCCCCAGCAACACAATTATTATGGTACACAAACAATTTCACACCCTTGTGAATTATTTCTTCCTCAACCCAACCTTCTTGCTGAATAGCCTTTGCCACTCTGTACCATGCTTCAGCTGTTTTTAATAAATTGTAATTTGCAAGCTTGCCTTTCTTTTCCATCAACAATCTACGCCAACTTTCTGGTTGTAATCTACCACATGTCGGCACAGCTATTTTACAAACTTTTGCAATCTTTTCAACACCTTTAACCATCTCCTCACCCTCTCTGTCATCAACTAAATCACATGCTAACCAGCCCTTACTGGGCTTACCTAAATCCTGCCCCATGATCCTTTTTCCCCTACACCAGCGTCCCAGATATAGGGAAAGATAAGGAAAATTGAACCAGAACGTCTACAATGCTCGACTGCCACCTGAGAATCGTGGGTCTTTCTCAAGTGCGTCTTCCCAAAACGTAGACTAGTCACTGAATCCGCCTACCCGGGGTGGTAGACACGGATTGGAGCGAGGTGAGAAGTGTGTGACCAATCACTTCTCTATTAAGAGGAATGGGAGTGGATAGTATAATAGTACAGGAAGTGTAGAAAAGGTAAAGAGTAAGGGAAGAAAAATCCTTAGAGACAGATACAGGAGTTTGAATGACTCCACATTAAACAAACAAGACAACAATACAATTGAAATACAGTGCATGCATCACAGTTCAAATGAAATCAACAGTAATCCCTTTCCTTCTACATGTGCTTACTCCAAAGTCACCTTTCTCAACCTCGTAGTGTCCCCGCTCGGAGAATGACTTCCTCAAGTCTCACTACCAGCGGCCAAGGATAACAGCTAACACCGGTCCGAAATCCTTTCTAGCCTCCCTCGTTACAGCAGTCCACTTAAAGTGGCCACGCCACCCTCACTCCCGTAGTGCCCTTATAAAACCCACTCTATAAGTCTCACTACCACGTGATGCGGAAAACAAGCAATACCTGCCTGAATCCCCCCAGGAAACTGAGTCCCCTGCCACAAGGCTAAGTCTCCTATCACAGTTAAAATAATCAGTGGACCTTTCAACTCAACTAGAGCCGAAGGGTCCGGGTCAGGACGTCCCCAACTCAACTAGAGCTGGATGGTCCGGGTCAGGACGTCCCCAACTCAACTAGAGCTGGATGGTCCGAAAGCGCACAGTGAAGCTAGCTAGGCTATCAAAGTGACACAAAATTGGATCACAGGAAACTATGATTCTACACAGATCCCACAATTCCACAAACTTCTTTTTCCTTACAGCCACAGCCACGAGGCTCCTAAAAGAAGTAAACAGGCAAAGAGGACCCCCAGGAACACATCCACAGGTCAACCCCCCTTTTTCCCTACAGCCACAAACACGTGGCTCCTAAAAGGAGTAAAACAGGCAACAGGACCCCAGGCAAATCCCCCGGGTCCACCCCCCCTTTATCCCAAAAAGGGGAAAACAGACAAACACAGGACCCTCAAGCAAACTACCACGGGTCCACCCCCCCTTTATCCCAAAAAGGGGAAACAAATAAACATTCAGCCCGGGCAACCAAACTAGACACACCCAGGCAACAGATAGACTAAATGCAGGTAACAAATGGGTAATAAGACTCCGGGCAAGATATTACCTGTCTTTGATGTCCTCCCGGGAAGCAGTCACAGACACGTGGACGGGTCAATCAAAGGGGCCGGAACGTACCGGTGGCTCTGCAGAAGTCTCTACCGTGTAACTGGAGGTGATCAGTCTCCCTTTCCTTCCCCCTGGATTCCTCCGTCCACCCTTGTCTTCCTTAGGACGGCTCACCGGCCAGACATAGCCCGGAGTCCCTGTTCGGGCGCCAAAGTTGTTATGGTACTTTTTCAGTAAACCAAAATGTTTAAGTGTCTATCTGTTCCTGTCCAAATTAAAGAGAATTGAATTGCGTATATACGCTGAAGTAATTCAGTCTGACACACGGAGTTCAGGTTAAAATAACTTCGAGGAAATTTATTGGCAAGTGCAGAATCAGCGGGCGCGCAGGCCCTTTTAAGAGACATTTTCGTCATCATTGATTATCAAGATATCAGTGAATAAACATCATTAATTGGATTAATTGTTAAGTGTCTGGGTTAGTGTCCACCTATCAATATAATTAATTGGATCAAAAGCTAAGTGGTTAGTTCCGTGTCCACCCACCAAGAGGTGGTACTTTTCCGGACACGGGTGGGGGACAAGGGGTCTTGAGCGTCATTTTACTCGGTCGGTGATGTCAAATCTCGTGGTTAGGTGCAAGGTCTCTTATGAATAGAACATTTCATTACTACTGTGTTCTCATGGCCTTTAAATTATATTATGTTGCGAGTTAGGGGAAATTCAGCAGTTCCTGGGTTAGTCATATCCTTATGGAGAATACTGTCCTTGTCTATTGTATTAGATGTGCTGAGAAATACTGTCATGTAATGTAGTTTTAAAATGAACAAGTCAGGTTAGGAGGACAAAATGGAGGATTGTCACAGTATAAGGTTAAAATGGAGTTAGTGCAATAATTGAATACAAGTACAATAAGGTTTTTTAATAATTCTACATCACTGGCAGTTGATGTGTGGGCTGATGAGTTTGCCAATCGGAAGGTGATAGTTCACACCGACAACTTGAGTGTGGTGCATGTGATCAATCGCTCCACATCTGCGGTGGGGTTGGATCCCTCCTCCTATACTACACACTCCTTTCGTATTGGGGCAGCGACCTAGGCCAGCATGTTGGGTTTTCAGTCAGATGCGCTTAAGCACTTGGGCAGCTGGCAGTCAGGTCGCTTTCAGCTGTATGTTAGTCTCCTTGTTGTCCTTGTTGTTGTCTGTTTCCGCAGGCGTGGCTCCCTGATACTTCTGGATCCTGGGTCATTCCTATATATGTTGGGCAGCTAGGCGGGCCAAAGCCAGACCATATGGGCGTAATCTGGGGTTTCCATGTGAGTTAGTGCAGATTCGTTGGAGGGGTTTGTCTTGGTAACAGATGTATGCAGAGAGATGTATGCAGAGTGCGTTCAGCTTAATCGATGTCGGGGCCGGTCACATTAGTGCTCCATGCAGGTGGGAATGACATTGGTCGTAGGCAGACAAATGATTTGATTCATGAGATGAAGCAGGACATGGCACAGTGTTTCGCCCTCTTTCAGGAGCTGACACTCATATGGTCAGAAATAATTCTTCGCCCAGCTTGGTGGCTTTCGGGTAGGGGCCCTTAGAACGTTGCCGTCACAAAGTTAATATGACCATTACTAGATTTGTGCGACGGCTGGGAGGGTTGGTCATTCGGCACGTGGAGAAGGGGAGAATTCCAATGTCATGAGGAGGGACGGGGTCCTTTTGTCTCCCATTGGTTTGGATATATTCAACGTGGGTTTACAGTCGGGAGTTGAGGCTGCGCTGTCTGCGGGGAGGGGGGGAAGGGGGGGTGAAGGATCCCTGGACAGCGCAACTGGGAATAAAGGAGAAAGACATGGAGTCGAGTTGGTGAGATGACAGACCGCACGAGGGCTGATGGCAAGTCCCGGCTGTTGAGGCTCTTGGGAAAAAGAGGTGGAGAACTGTCTGTTGGGTTATTGGGAGGGCAACGGGGAGAAAGGAGTATGGGTCAGCAGTCAAGTTTCTCCCTGTACAACTTAGCAAGGGGGAGCATGACTGCTGCCCATGTATGGTGGGCTGGTCTAAATTGGATATTTTGTTGCAAAGAAAAGGGATTTGGGGAGAGAAGTGGGGAGGAGACGTACCAGTCAGCAGAGACAGTGGAGGGAATCTGGTTAAAATTCCCACCCACCCTCCCCCTGGTTATGGAAGTGTTGGTGTTGGTGTTTTTGTTGGTGTCTTGCTGTTCTGTCTTTTTTGTTTTGTCACAGCTTGGTGGGATCCCTGGACAGCGCAACTGGGAATGAAGGAGAAAGACACAGAGTCGAGTTGGGAAGACGACAGACCGCACAAGGGCTGATGGCAAGTGGCGGCTGTTGAGGCTCTTGGGAAAAAGAGGTGGAGAACTGTATGTTGGGTTAACCACCCAACAGCTGACAGGTTATGGTTATTTGAATTTAATTGTAGTTAATAAAGCTGTGGCTGTTGCCCTTATCCACAAGAAAAGTGTGTGGTGTCTTATTGGGAGGACAACGGGAGAAAGGAGTATGGGTCAGCAGTCATGTTTTTAGGTTGGAGTGACCCTTTAACAACTGCTTTTCCGGCAGAGACATTAATTCCTTATTCATGAGATGCCAGGAAGAATGTAGAGATGCTCTCTGAGAGCAGGATACAGCATGTGACCGGATACCAGTTTGGGTAGTGCAGGTTTAACCTGTCTTCTAAGCATGTCATCAGTAAAAGACTGACAGAATGACTCACCATGTTTATTAGGGGATGTAGACAAGTGTAATCAGTCTAAATTACATAATTTCACATGACTGTTACCTTGGTCAAAAGTATCTATGCAACTGATACAAGTCATGTAATCCAATTGATATCAAAGAATTAGTGCTATTAGTTATACTTATTCTACATCTCATTCACAGCAAGTAAAATGGAACATTCCAGGGTCCTTAACTACAGTGTGTTATAGCTGCAACTCTCTGTGAACGTCTTTTAGCCATTACCTCCAAATTTCCCCTGCTACCTTTTGTCTCAAATCCCCACGGTATCCTTTATTTTGTAAGCTCACGGGCTATCTATCTAATCACTTTGCATGAAAGAGCTTCAATGGCTAGATAGCAGCTTATGGGCAGGGCCCTCTCTACCTTTTGTATTTGTCTGTGTATATTGTACGTCCTCCACTAATTGTACAGCGCTGCGGAATCTGTTGGCGCTTTATAAATACCAGTAATAAATAAATAAAAAATAGTAATTATGGGACCAGGAGGGCCCACCCCAAATTTATGTAGTCAAACCGTTTTTGCAAAATGGCAGTGTTTTACCTTGAATGGTTAAATCGACAGGGCAACTGCACCCTGGCCACTTTATTGAGAGGAAGTTGCCAGGTGAATTTAGTGGTCCTTTAATATACAATTTAAAGAAAATAGAACATTACATGACAAAAAGTGGTTTCTACTTTAGTTTTTTTTAAATCCAGAAAAGTTAACTTCCTCTTCAAAGAGACACTATAGTCACCAGAACCACTACAGCTTAATGTAGTGGTTCTGGGTTATATAGCCTTTCTCTGCAGGCTCAGCAGAGTACACCATGGTGACGTCAGTGGTCTTACTTGTATCAATATCCAATATAGGAGACTGCACTCCATTCATCCAATTAATTGGATACATGTATGTCTTGAAAAAGTACTGCGGGATGAAGCACTTACACACAAATGCTCTAGACATCTCATAGATTGTATGCTTGTTTGAACAGGGCCTTTTTCACCTCTTATCTTTATGTTCCGTATGTTAACTACTTGTTAAATATTCCCATTTTATAAACTGTAAAGTTTTGCGGAATATGTTGGCTCTATATAAACAATAAAACAGGAAAGTGGGAACCACATCCAATAAGCGTACAAAATCGAAATACAACCTGGAAAATAGAAACCAGAGCTGAAATATTCTATACAAGAATAATAGTGAATCTAGAATAATAAAACATACATATCATAGCGTAACACAGTATAATAATAGTGGGAAATGAGGTGCTAGTAGCAAACTCACAAACAAAAGTCGAAATCAGGCCTCTCACCGCCCTTGGGTATATATAGTAATGTAGACTTGATAGTAGATTCTGGTAATATGAATGTCTTCAAAGGAATGGATAAAAAGAACCATACATAGTGAAGTATGTTAGAAAAATAAAAAAATCTATTTATTAGATTGCACTTACAAACAGATAGATGTTAACAGGCATATCTCCAGTGGAACAGAACCGCAGTGTGGTGGAACTGGAAACCGGAAAAATTCCAACTCTGGCCTCAGGCAAATAGAAATACATATAATATTCAAATAAATAAAACAAATAAAGAGTCCTATTTCCTGGCTCTATATAAATGCTGATAATAAGAAGTCATTCCTGCACAGGGGCTGTTTGTGATAGAGCGCACGTTTTAACCGGAGAGAACCTTGTTTACATGATTGCCTGCTTGTTTGTGCACTTATACTGGCAGAGAAGCTCCTTACCATTCTTCAATGCATGAGGAGGTGCAAATCCATTTAGGAAAGCACTGATTCAATGCTTTTCTATGGGGAAGGCCTAATACGCGTGCAGAACTTGCTGCGCATGCGCATAAAGTTCCCTCCATCGACTGTCGGCGGAAGGATCTCGGCTCAGGTAAGTGTAAAGAGGGTTTTCAACCCTTTGTTTGCCGTCAAGGTTGGGTGCAAAGTGACACTATAGTGGTAGGGATACAATGAAGTGGTCTGGTTGCCACATGTCCCCCGTTTTAAACCTGAAGCTGAAACCATTGTCATTCCTGCAGGAACGACAATGCTGTCATTGTTTGGTTAACCTGCTTCTAGTGGCTGTCAGTACGACCGACACTAGAGGAATTTCTGTAAAATAACAGAGTAAAATTCTGCTCTGCACTAAAGTGGTCTGTGTCCCTTCCAGTAAAATAACTCCTTTAACCCTGGCAGCGCTCGGCCCAGTCATCTAAACAATATCGCGTTAGGAATACACATTTGCATTCCTAACACTATAGCGCTCATTTAAAACAACTGAGATTAGAGAAGGGCAGGGTTTGTAAAATTATTTTTAGATTTTTTTTCCCCGATTTATTTTATTTATATTATTATTATTATAACCAGCACAATGCTACATTTAAGAACCCTTGGTTCTTAAGGGGTTAAGGAACGCTTTCTGAACAGCGCCACCTATTGAACGTGTAATCCCAGCGCATTTACTGCGTCACCACGTGCTCCCTCTACTGACGCCCATCACGTCATTTTAACTACGTCATTTCTGCAACGCTATGGGGCGTGGCCAGACTTAACCCCGCCCGGATCCCTTGTTCTACCCGTCAGCCAATCGCCGCGCAGTTCGAAGCCGGGGTGTGACTGACAGCATTTCTGTTTTTTGTTTTTTTTTATCCCAGCATGCCCCGCGGGGCGGTTTGAATGGCGGCTACGCTGTGAGGGGAGTGAGAGTATCGCTGTACTGAGGGTCTGAGCGGAGCCGGTGGCTGGATTAGTGTGCTGTACCCCGCGGCGGGGCCATGAGCCGGTAAGGAGCCTGGCTGGGGGTTCATAGCCCGCTGCCCGGCCTGTGTAAAGCGCTCTGTAGAGTTGGGCTGGGTAGGCCGAGTGGGAGCTGCCCATTGCAGAGCATTGTGTTTACATCCTGTATACAGGAACCTCATATATTGCTCTGTCTGTATACAGGAACCTCATATATTGCTCTATTCACTGCTCTGTCTGTATACAATATATACTGAGCCGGTACCAGCCATGCACATTCTCATAGTCCCTGTATTCACTGCTCTATGGCCTGCTCTGTCTATATACAATATATACTGAGTACCAGCCCTGCACATCCTCATAGACAATGTATTCACTGCTCTGTCTATATACAATATATACTGAGTGAGTACCAGCCCTGCACATCCTCATAGACAATGTATTCACTGATCTGTCTGTATACATTATATACTGAGTACCAGCCCTGCACATCCTCATAGACAATGTATTCACTGCTCTGTCTGTATACATTATATACTGAGTACCAGCCCTGCACATCCTCATAGACCATGTATTCACTGCTCTGTCTGTATACATTATATACTGAGTACCAGCCCTGCACATCCTCATAGACAATGTATTCACTGATCTGTCTGTATACATTATATACTGAGTACCAGCCCTGCACATCCTCATAGACAATGTATTCACAGCTCTGTCTGTATACATTATATACTGAGTACCAGCCCTGCACATCCTCATAGACAATGTATTCACTGCTCTGTCTGTATACATTATATACTGAGTACCAGCCCTGCACATCCTCATAGACAATGTATTCACTGATCTGTCTGTATACATTATATACTGAGTACCAGCCCTGCACATCCTCATAGACAATGTATTCACAGCTCTGTCTGTATACATTATATACTGAGTACCAGCCCTGCACATCCTCATAGACAATGTATTCACTGCTCTGTCTGTATACATTATATACTGAGTACCAGCCCTGCACATCCTCATAGACAATGTATTCACAGCTCTGTCTGTATACATTATATACTGAGTACCAGCCCTGCACATCCTCATAGACAATGTATTCACTGCTCTGTCTGTATACATTATATACTGAGTACCGGTCCTGCACATCCTCATAGACAATGTATTCACTGCTCTGTCTGTATACGTTTTATACTCAGCAGGTACCTGGCAGCAGCCCTGCACATCCTTCTAGTCACTGCTTTATTAACTTGTCTATCTGTATATATGGTTTGCTGAGCCAGTACTAGGAGCTGCAATAGGTAACAGCCCTTTATATCCTCATATTCACTGCTCTGTGTACTTCTCTGTCTGTACATTGTATACAGAGCCAGTACTAGATGCTGCTTTAAAATTGTTTTTGCTTTGATAATTTCTTTTTTTTTTTTTTCTTTTCTTTTTTTTCTGTAAAGGTCTTTTAAGGAATGTATGTAATTAATGACATGGGGGTTTATACACTAAAGGATTCTTTGTCAGTAATTCTAAGTAAATTTCACTTTTAAGCTGACTTTAAGAATTGTTTTCTAGTTTCTATTAAAATTAATAACTTTATCTCAATAGTTTATTCTTAACTGAATAACTATCAATGTTACACAGTCGCTGAAAAAAGAAAAAACAAGAAATATATGTGTGTGTGTTTGCAGCCTGACTAATTTAACTTCAATTTTAAAGCAGAATTGTCACTTCCAGTGAAGTCTGAATAGCAGACACAAAGAATTACCAATGCTGTCAGTATTTTCTGAAATGCAGTTCTATTCCTGGAACTGTCAGTATCTGTATTTGCAAGGAGATTGTAACATGCATGTGTTGATCTGATCTTTATAGCCTATTAGGACAGTTGTTCTTCATCTTGGGACAGTTTTGTTTTGTACCTGTCAGCTGGTCTTTCCTCACTAAGAGTTTATAGAGTTACTCCAAGCATCCTGATCAAGGTGCCTGAAGTTTGTATGCACAGCATTTTGCTGAAACGCAACAATGCTGATCTGGAGATTAACTTCTCTGATGCCAGAGGAAGTGCCAGTGTGGCTAATGTAAATTCTGCACAGGAAGGTGTTAAATGAGGACCAGGTTACTGCTGAACAAATGCGGCCAGGAGAAATATTGGGCCAACGGTCTGGTGGAATGAGCTTGCGGACCTGATGGAACTGAAACACCAGTAGATTCGTAAACTTGAGTAATCACTGAGATTATCCACCGGCCAATAGAAGAAGTAGTGGCTGCTTGACCCATCTTGTATCTTGAATGAATTATGAAAAGGCTAAATGTTTTTAGTTTGCCAGACAATGCCATTTCTCTTCTTAGATGATAGACCAGACAAGATGATGTCTTGGTTAATATGGAAGGAGGACACCACGTTAGGAAGAAAGGCTGGAATTGTACAAAGTATGACTCAATCTTCTTGTAGGAAAGGGGGATTCACATGAAAGAGCCCTAATCTCTGAGATACTGCTTCCTGACGTAGGTGCCACCAGTAGGACAATTTTGACAGTCAAAGTTAAGAGGAATCTCCTATAAAGGTTCGAATGGAGTTCTAGACAATGCCTGTAACACGTGTCAAGTCCCATGGAGGAGAGCAAGACTTCATTGGAGGGTGGAGTTTTAAGACAACTTGAAAAGAATCTGCCAATATCTGAATCAAATGCCAGCTTCTGATCTAAAAAAGCAGAGAGAGATGAAATCTGCCTTTTCAAGGAACTGAGGCTTAGACAACTTTTTTTTTTTTTAATAAATTATTTATTTTTGAGGTGCGTTGAAATTCACTTTGGTAACATGTGACAGGGTTATAGTATACATAGGTAAAGCATAGGCAAGATATATTTGTCGTATGTAACGCACCATTTTTGGTAGTATATAACATGGTTAAACATTGGACAGAGCAGAGGTTTTACAAGACATGTGTATAGTTTGCAGACCTGAGCTGTCCTAGGTGTGTCAATGTATACATGTCTCTCTAGTGGCATGTTAGGTTCCTGGGGTGGTTAGTTGTCGGTCGACATGTCTTTGTGGTGTGGCCGTGAGTCCCTAGAGTTTATAGGCGAGATGTCCAGGTGCCTCAAGTTGTGTGTCTGAGTGTGTTTCATGGGTGACAGTTGTGCCAAGGCTTGTTCCGAGGCCGCTTTGTGAGTAGGCTCCTGACATCTGGGGTGGGTGCCCCTAACCAAGGGGGCTGCTGGGGGGGAGGGAGGGGGTGTTGGGCTGGAGGACGCCATCTGGTTGCGGTGCAAGTGTGAGTAGCTGCGCTAGCTTGTCGTGTTGTTGGTGTCATGTCTGTCACTGAGCGCTGTGGAGAAGGTGAGTGTGTTATACAACTGTTAACATAAACTTTAAGAGCGACAAAGCATAACCAAATCATATAAGAAGAAAAACGAGATAGAAAAATGCAAATATCTTTTGCCCGTTTAGCCTGAAAAAGGTAAATTTAGTTAAATGCGGAGAAAGTCCCACAGGTTAGCGAGTTCTTAGTGAGTTCGCCAGTTCCTGTCGACTCTCTCTCTCATTGCTCCATCTTTAGGGCTGTAGTGTGTCTGTCCCTAGCGACACGGGGCCGCATTCTGCAGTCTGGATTCCCTTGGTTTGAAGGGGACCACCGCAGCTGGGTCCCAAAGATCTGTTGTAGTTCCAGTTGTCTCAGTGTTTCGAGTAGATCCCCAGGTTACGTAGGAATGTTGGTGCCTCATTCATTGTCGTGAGTGTATGAGTAGTCCCATCTTGGTTGAGTATGATTGTACAGTTTGCTCCCCACCTGTAGGCCAGATTTGCTGCTCGGAGTTGTGCAGTGACTGTGCTAAAAGTTTTGCGTTGCAGAAGTGTTGCCTTTGTGAGGTCCTGGTAGAAGAATGTGAGAGATGTGTTTTCAAACATTAGTGGCGTTTTTCCTCTTAGGGCCGACATGATTTGTCTCTTATCTTGTATTGTAAGGCACCTGAGGATCACCTCCCCGGGCTGAGTAGGTTGGAGCGGGGTGACGCTGGCGAGATGGTAGACTCCATGTATGGTGATTCTTTTTGCCGCTGTGTGAGGCAGGATTGTAAGTAAGAGTCTGCGGACATAGTGTGGGAGTTCCTCTGCCATGATTGTAGCTGGGATACCCCTGATTTTAATATGGGTGCGCCTTTGGCGGTCTTCCATCGCTGCTAATTTATGTGTGAGGGTTTGCTGAGTGGTTTGCATTTGGGTGATTCATCAATTTTAGCTAGTTGGCTCGGTACTGCCATCACGTCTTCCTCTGTGGCTCTCACCCTTTCTGTGACCGCGTGTACCTCAGTTTTTAAGAGGGCAGAATCAGCGGCCAGCAGTTTGTGGATGTCTGCTAATAATATTTTTAGGTCTCGTTTGGTTGTCGGGGCAGAGTCATCAGAGGGGTCTTGCACCGAGGTTAGTGGGTTCTCCTCACCTTGGTGGTGTTCCCCGATCGGGTGTCGCCCCTCGCGGTACTTCCGCGGACGCGGGTCTGTGAGGAGTAGGCCTCTGGAGCAGCTCTCCAATGTCCCTGGTCTCCGTTGCGGCTTGGGGTTTTTGTGATAGTCTGCCCATTGCCTGCGTGTGTGCCGTCGGGGTAGAGGTATGTACACTTTCGGCTCCTCTAGCCGTTATGCTTTCTAGCAGCTCCCCCAGGTCCAGGATCGATGGCGCGTGGTAGGCCCGAGACCTGTGTTTCCTTTGGGGTAGTCTCTGGGCGGTGAAGAAAGGCATCAATCAGTGCCGGCTGGCTTACTGGAGCAGGTGGTGAGGGTTTCGGGTTCAGATCGGGCTCGGGTTGGCCGATATTTGTGTGATTGAACAGGTATGAGTTGGAGCTGGCAGAAATGGCGTCCTGTTCGTTTGCTCGTAGGCTCTGCCCCCCCAGGCTTAGACAACTTTTGAATCCATCTAGACTTAAAGAATAGTACTGGGGGATTGAGGAGGGATCTCATGGACAACTCACTAGTTACTGAAAATGCCTTATTTGCGGTAATAGGCTGAAGGAGTCAACGTAATTTCTTGCCTTGAGTAAGGGGTGAATTACTAATGCAGAGATGCCTTTCTTTGAGAAGCGTTGCCTTTCAATTTCCATATCATCAGTTTCATTGAATGTGGTGCAGTACACCGGGCCCTGGTGTAGTAGATGATAATGGCATGACAGATTCAGAGGGAAGTTTTGCTTTAGAAAGGGAAACTGGATAAGAGCTTGAAATACTGCTTGTCAATCCAAGACATTTGTGGATTAATGAAATAGCTTGTTTTCATAGACTTTGGATGTGTTGAGAGCCCACGTGTGCTCCCCAACCGTTGACAGGCATCTGTTGTCAGTGACCCAATGAATGTTGCTCAGAGGGAATCCTCAATACAACTCTAGTTGATATAAATATTACTTAATTCAGTTCTTTGCTTGTGTACTGGGAAAGAAACTCTTTGATAAATATTTATATGCCATTGGCCCACCTTGTAAGACCTATTGTTGAGGACAAACATCCTAGAAGGCTCATGAATTCCCTTGCTGGAACTGATCTGTGAGAAAGTTTTTATGTTCGACTGTATCCTTTGTCTTCTGTCTGCGGATAGGGATACTTGTGGCTTGCTTGTCGGATCTTGCTCCCAAGTACACTATTATCTGTGATGGGGAAAGCTGGCTCTTGAAGTTGATAATCCAACCAAACGTCTGGAGGAGAAGATGAAATCAATCTTGAATTTTTTTTAAACACAGCTTTATGTTTAGCTTGTGTAGAGCCAGTATTGGTCTCCATTTTTCGGATGCTTTTGGTGTCAGAAAAGGCCTTGAGTAATATTCCAGTCCTCTTTCTTCTTGAGGAACCAGACAAATAACACCACCTGCTGAAAGGGAAGTTATGAAAGAATTAAAGAGCTTCTGCTTTCTCTGGTTCTGGTGGTATCTTTGACAAAAATCAAGGTTGAGGTGTGGACAATTCCATGAAATAACCTCTCTTTAGTACCCAATTGTCTTAAATTGATTGAGCCCAGACATTGAAGAAGTTTAGAAGTCTTGCTCCCACTCCATCGACTGGACTGGCTTCCCATCAGCATTGTTTTGATTGGTACTATTACCTCACCATCTAGTATTTCTTGAGGAAGAGATACCTCCCTTCCATCATGTTGGAGAACTCTTTAATGCGCTTGTAACGTCTGTACGCCTAATCAATAAAGGAATGTGTCCCTTTGGAAAGGATCTTTTTGTTTGTCTTGCAAAAGAAAAGCTTTGCCCTACAGCTCTTTTGATACATTCCTCCAAATGCTTGCCGAAAAGCATATCTCCTTGGAAGGGCAGGGTGCTATTTTTAGAGGACGAATCTACCACCCAATTCCGTAACCAAAAAGCGCATCTTGATACTATAGAAAGAACCATTCTCCTTGAGCTGGACTTAACCAGATCTATAGAAGCATCAAATGAGAAATCAACAGCCAGCTTAAATTTGTTCAAATATTCTAGAAGTCTGGACCTGCTGACCCCACTCGAAATGTCGTTGAGATCGTCCAGCCATTCTTCTAAGGCTCTGGATACTGATGTCATCGCCACAGCTGGATGTAGCCCAGAGGCAATATAAACTTTCGATAGTTTTGGAGTGCATTGTTTTTCCATAGTATCTTATAATCATCCCACATTATCTACAGGTACCATAAACTTTTTTGCCATACGAACAATAGCTGCATCCACTTTGGGAGCCAGATCCCATGGGGCACTGTCGTTGGACTTAAAAGAATAAGGCTTAGAAAGCCGACCCTGAATAGAGACCCTATTTTCGGTCTTCTTCCATTCCTCTTTAATCAGGTCTTCAGTGGCTTCATGCTGAGGGAAAGTAGGATTATGCTTTCTCAGGTCTGCAAAGTGTTTACTTGAGCCCAGTTGTTACTCCATCTTATCCCTGAGATCCAAGGTGTCAGAAACCGCCTTAATTAAAGCTTCAATCTTTCTATTATCCATGAAGACAAATGAAAATTCATCTTCAAGGACCTGAGGCATCTCTTCATCTAAACTGAAGTCAAAATTCCATTCAGGATATGCATCTTTTCTTGGCTATTTCTACCTATTCAAGACCTCTGAACCTGGTGAATGTAGGAGAGTAGATCTATACATGAGGCTCTGTGGGACCAGCTGCTGCTTTACGACATACCAAGTCACGGGCTTTACACAAGTGGGTCTTGTCCTTCTTTTTATATGAGTAGAACTAAAAATCCAGCTAAAAATCAGACTGGAGAAATGCACTTTATTTTTATTTTTTTTATATATGTATTTTAGTAATACATTAAATTAAGTGACTTACTACGAACCTCGTGATTGCGACCTAATTTTTGAACAGTGACCGGGGGTGTCTATCTTGAAATGGGCAGCTAGAAAATAAGCGCCCATTTCCAGTACGAAATAAACACATTCAAATATATTCAAAAACAGAGATTTAGGCGCTCACTAGAATAACAAAATAAGAGGCAGCAGTGAATCAGCAGGGCTTCCCAATACCTGCTTGTGGTGACCCAAAGTAGAAAATAAACAAAATGGTGGACCGTGCCAAAGGATACGCAAAGAGGATATAATATGTTTTATACGTACATACAAGTAATCCTGACAATGTAGCGGATTGTATGACCCTCAAAAGAGATAAAAACAGAACAAAATAATAGTGTAATAAATTTAGCACACATATATATGTAAAATCAGATAGACTAACTCAGTTTGCAGAGCTACTAAGAGCTCTGCTGTGTAGCGCCTGGATGGTTTAATCCCTGTCTTAGGATATGTGGGTAAAGGCTGTGTTGGATATCAAATTCTCAGCAGCTGTATATGTGGAAAAACAGAATAAAAATCCAATAGTACAGTTTGTCAAGTATAATTGGTAATAAGAAAAAGCAGGTATCCTACTTACGATTTCCAGAGCAATAACTTGCTCTGGTGTTGATGGCTTGTGGTGGTATAATCCCCACCAAAGGATAAGCAGGAATCCAGTTGCACCAAAAAAAAGGGGCTTTAGAAAAAAGGTAGTAATTTTATATTAACCCCATCAACACCAGAGCAAAGGAGGAAGGAACACACGCGCCAGTATCTGCATGCGTTCCACTGCATCACAACGTACATGGAAGGCCTAACATCCTGAAAGACATTGGAACACACGTGTGAATATCGGCATGCTTTCCAACACCAGAGGTGAACAGTGAAATGAAATTAAGGAAGAGGAGGCCCCCAGCTGCCCTCTTAAGGCGCAATAGTTTGTACCAGGGAGCAAAATCCAAATCCTCTAATCCAACAAAACCATTGTTCTTCCATTTCCTCATCCAGAATAGCTATCACAAATGGGAAAGCTGGGATACCCCAGGACTTCAATCAAGTAGGTGTACCCTGAACAGGAATTATCACCTGGTCCTATTAGACCTGAGTAAGCCACAAAAGAAAGAGGTGCAATACATCCTATGTCCAAGGGACATGGACAGGAAAATAGACTGAGGGGACAGCGGAGGGAGTCTTTTTTGTTTAAACAGGATATGTTTCTGTTAAATTGAGAAGTTGGGAGTAGCTATAGCCATCTGTAGTGCTGGCATGGATATATCCAGGTAAGACGTTAAAAAAGAAATCTTACTTCTTGAAATTACTTTTGCAAGAAAACCTAGCAGCACTACCCAGACCAGGAAGGGAACAGCCATTCAGGATGGGTGTAGTAGCTTTACTGCAAATGCTACCCATATTGCATGAATCCTATTCCTTGCTCTAACGTTTGTCAGAACATAGGCTTCTGTGCTCATCAGCTTTCTCCTTAACCCCTTAAGGACCAAACTTCTGGAATAAAAGGGAATCATGACATGTCACACATGTCATGTGTCCTTAAGGGGTTAAAGGTACACTAACATTGGGAATGCAAACCTGTATTATGAACGCTGTAGGGTTCTCCTACCTATTGTGGTGTCCTGCTCCCTGCTGTGAGTTTGAATACTGAGTTTTAAGAAAATGATCGCCCTCGGCGATCTCCATAAAGGTGCTCCAACTCTTTGGCTGAACTAGTCAGTGTAGATGATCTTGGATAATTCAGTGTTTCCACCTTAGGAAAAACATTGGGAGGCTAGTGTGCATGCGCCACAAAACCCTGCGCCAATCAAATGGTCTAAAGCCATCTGATTGAAATAACAGAGTTTAACTCTGTTTGGGTGGATGCACCTCTAGTGGTTGTCCGTATGATGGTCACTAGAGGCATGTAAGCCCTGTAATGGAAAGATAGCAATGACCGCAATGTTTTCAGCTGCTGAGTTAAAACCTCATGGACATGGCAACCCAGTCCTTTTTAAAATGGTTTAACATATTGTTTTCCCTCACCGAGACTCTGGGCTTAGGCCTGCTCCACCACCCCGCATTTTTTATTTTTGGAGGCATGGCTTCCTCAGAAGACAGCCATTAAAGCGGTGTTTAACCCCGCAGTGTAAATATTTCCATTTATTTCTTTTTTTTTTTTTCAAATGTTTTTTTTTCCGAGACAGGTCAACATAATACAATACATGCATGACAGTGTTGTGTCAGATACAAACGTAGATATCCCCATGTACAGCAACAGCATATCCCCTCCCACCTCCACTACATCCAATTGACCCCTTAGTCACCCCCAAATGCCCCTAAGCCCCCCATATTACCTCTTTTTTAATCTTTATTTTCTGCCCCGATCTTTATTCAGGGCGCCACCATCTTTGTGTGGGTAGAAGAAGTCATCTGCCCACACTATAGAGCACTGAGATTCCCGCACATGCCCAGTTAAACACCTGGGCATGCGAACGGGAATTTCATCTATTCATTCATCAGACAGACGAATGAATGAATAGGAAAATCAGACGAACAAACAAACACTGAATATCAGTGTTCGTTTGTTCGTTCGGTTTATTACAAGGAGGGAGCTACCGGCACGCAGCTCCCTCCTTGTAATATGTAAAAATAGAAGCGGTCAATATGACCCCCATAATAGCATAAGGGAGATTAAAATCTCCCGAATGCCCCTACTCGCTATACCGCGAGTAAGGGCATGTCCTCTAAACAGTGAGCAGCCTGTGGGGGCCCTAAATGACAATAAGGGGGGGAGGACCTATTGTCCTCCCCCCGGCCCCCACCCCTGAGCGGCGGGTGGAGGCCATAAATTACAATGGGGGGACGGGGACCTACTGTCCTCCCCCACCCCCGGCCCCCACCCTTGAGCGGCGGGTGGGGGCCATAATGATGGGGGCGGGGAGACCTACTGTCCCCCCACCCCCAGGCGGCGGCTGGGGGCCATAATGATAATGAGGGGGGGGACCTACTGTCTCCCCCCCCCCCCCCCCGGCTCCCACCCCTGGGCGGCGGGTGGGGGCCATAATGATAATGAGGGGGGGGACCTACTCTCCTTCCCCCCCACCCCTGGGCGGCGGGTGGGGGCCCTAAGTCAAATACCCCCCCCGTCAAAGGTGACTAGGGGGCCCCTAGTCACCCACCCCCACACCCAAATAAAAAAGCCCCTACCTACCCCCCTCACCCTAAAAAATAGTGAGGGGGGAATAAAATTACTACCCTGTAAAGTAAAATTAAATTTACCATTCAACGTCTTCTTTTTTTCTAAAATCTTAATTTATCAGCCCCAAAAAAGGCCAAATAAAAATCCATTATACCCGTCGAACTTAAAATAAAATAAACCTGACGAAAAAGAAAAAACCCGAGCGCAAAAAAAAATAATCCATCTTCACCCATGGAGGGCTTCGCGCAGACTGAGCTCCGCAGGGCGGGGGAAGGCTTAGCCCCGCCCTGCAATTAGGCTAAGAACACTCTGGTGGGTTTAAGCCAATCAGAGTGCTCTTTGTCATTTTACACAGCGTGGGAAAATTCCAAAGAACTTTCCCACGTTGTGTAAAATGACACAGAGCACTGTGATTGGATGGATTTCAAGCAATCTAATCACAGTGCTCTGTGTCATTTTACACAGCTTGGGAAAATTCCAAACAACTGTGTAAAAAGGACAGTAGGTGTCGTCCCCGTCCCCCCCCCTCAATATCATTAAGGCCCCCAGCCGCCGCCCAGAGGTAGGGGCCGGAGAGGGGGAGGACAGTAGGTCCCCCCCCCCCATTATCTTTATGGCCCCCACCTGCCGCTCAGGGGTGGGGGCCAGGGGGGGAGGACAGTAGGTGTCCGTCCGTCCCCCCCTTCATTATCATTATCCCATGGTTCCCAGATCTTCTAAAAAGCTTTTTGGGTGCCCCGTATCCTAGCCGTTGGGTTGTCCATCAAGTGGACCTCTTTTATCCTATTTAGCACCCCTGCGATGGATGGTGTGCCTGGTTGAAGCCACTCTGAGGCTACTGCTCTCCTAGCCGCTAATGTTATTTTGTGGATGAGATTTTGCTCATGCCTAGTCCATCCATCGATGGATCTGCTTAACCCCTTAAGGACACATGACCTGTCTGACATGTCATGATTCCCTTTTATTCCAGAAGTTTGGTCCTTAAGGGGTTAATAAGAATACGTGTGCTAATTGTGCGTAATCTTTAAGTTGTATGTATCTAAAGAAGTCTGAGGGGGTTGAGTCTGAAGTCTGAGGGGGCTAGGTGGCCCCGCTGTCGTAATGTATCAAAGGGGATGACCTCTGTTCCCGGGTATAGTTGGCAGATGCGTTGTAACCCTATTCGTTCTAAGTTTTTGAAGTCTCTTGCTGTCATTCCGGGGGTGAAGGCCTTATTGCGTAGGTATGGCATTAGGGGAGACGGGTCAGATGCTAAGTGAAATTTTTGTTTAAGGGAGTCCCACATCCTCAAGGAGTTGATTATAGTCGGTCATGTGACCCTTACCACTGGTCTGGGTTCTTTAGGAACCCACATGAGGAGCTGTGGGAGGTCAGTGCCCGTCATGAGAGATTCTACGTCTGCCCAGTTTCGGTCCCTGGGGGGTGGGGAGTGTCACATCGCCAGTTGAGTTGCTGTGTAATAGTAATATATATTTGGCTGGCCCAGTCCCCCTCTCGTCTTTGGCCTATATAAAATGTCTGGAGATTCTGTGCTTTTTGTTCTGCCATATGAAGGACCCTATCGCCCTCTGCAGGGGTTGTAATGACAATTTGGGGACGTGGATGGGCAGCCCCTGAAACAAACAGAACTCTAGGCAAAATGTTCATTTTAACAGCGTGTATTCTTCCCATCCACGAAATTGGCCTGTCCACCCACGTCTCCGTCTCTCGTTTCAGCTGTTTTAGCAATGGTGTGTAATTTAGGTCTTATAGTTTTTCTGGTTTTGCTGTCAGGCGAATGCCTAAATATTTGAGTGCCTGTTGTTCTATTCGTATTTGGTGGGTGTCGTGTATTAGGGTTGTTGCTGTCGCTGGTACTCCTATTGGGTGGGCGCTAGACTCTACCATGTTTGCTTTGTACCCTGAAATGGTCCAAAAGGCCCACAACACCCCTTGTAAGGCCCCCATTGAGTTCACCGGGTCAGTGAGCGCTAAGAGCATATCATCCGCATAGGCTGAGACCAGAAATTCTGATCACTGGCATATTTCATAAATACCTGTTAAAGGGATAGTGACAAAAAAATGAATCCTTGCAAAACCTTTAGGTAGTTAGGCATCCAAGAGCAATTCATTTTAAAGGGGAAGAAGTACAAAGCTACATTAGAGATGTTGTAAAGAGTTGTTTACCGGAGCAAAGTGGTTATGCTGGCTATACAGGTATGACTCCTAGAAAAGACCTCTTTCATTGTCTGGGATCTGGTGTAATAAACAAGTGTCATAGCTGGTCTATTATTTGTCTATTATACACAGATTGCACATAAAATCCATTGCAATGTTTTTACTAAACTAGGAATTCCAGATAAATAACTACAGGTAATTACCAATTTTAAGGTGGAACTATTACATGTGCGGTTTTACACAACTATGTAGGTAACAAAAAATAGCTATTCATATTTTTAATTTCTTTTTAAACCCATCGCCTATTTCTATTTTTATCCCTTGTATTCTGTATCAGGGCGTCATGTAAATTGGATTTACCCTCTTTAGTTCCATACATACAGTTCATGCGGGGGAGGGAGGACCTCTATGCTTCTTTACTGGATGATTATTTGCTTGCCTAAAATAAATACTTTTTATAATTTCTGCACAGGTCCATGTCAGATTTCCCTATTTAAAGGCTTGATTGCTTGCTCATTGTTTTCATAATTGGGAAGGGAATTTTATTTAGAGGGACACAATAGATAGACATAGACGAAAAACTTGCATTCTAATCTAGGAGTTCTGATTTGATACCATAAACACCTGTTTATCAGAGCTATGGGATATGTAGTTAATCAACAAACTGCATTTGTGCTTATGAAATGGGGTTCATGAAATTGCTTTATAACGTGATAGCAACCCTACCTTAGCCTTGGCTGCTGTCCCACTTCTAATTTATATAAAAGGAACACTTCAAGTAGCATAACCACTACAGTGAGATTTGTAGTGATTTTGTTCAAGAGTAGCACACATCAGGTTTACCTACCTCCTTCGGTCTTTGTACCTGTTGTGGGCGACATACACATTGGCTTTTCGAACAAGGTTGATGGAACTCGCTACCTGGGGCTTGCGCTGTGTCGCAAGTACTCACCTTGTGTGCTCCTCCTATGAGATGCAGATCACGCAAACTGCAAGACATCAGATATTTGTTTCTCCAGCCTGCTCCCTCAAAGCCAAGGCTGCCAGTCAAGGCTTACCCTTCCTCTGAGGATAGTGACACAGGAATGGCGTAAACACGGGTGACCGCAACACCTGCTGGAGACAGCTCTTCTGCAGAGGGTACAACCTGTCTATGAAAAAATACATAAAAAGACCTGCTTCAAGACGTTAAAATAAAAATAAAAAACAAGCTTACTCCATTCTATCACAAGTAGAGTAAAAACCTCTGAGGAGCATATAACACATACACTGGAGCATGACTAATACCACAGAGATGAAGTGGCTGCAGGCGGCCCAGATGGCTTTGTCACAAGGTGGAGATGTTAGATTATCTGAGTAAAGCGAGGAATTTCAAAGTCCATAGTGTAGCACACTGTCGGCTAAATAACTGCCTCCCTTCTAAGGCGACTTCTTCATCTTGTGTTTTTGATGTTAAAAAATGCACCCCCTTTGTCCCTAGAACCTAGATGGTTAACAAAGTCTGCTAGGGGAACCAATTTGTTTCTTCTCTCTACTGAGCCATGTTTAACCTGTTTGACATCTCAAGGCTTCTTCGATCATAACAGGCCTTAGCTCCACTTCCTTAAAGGGACACTATAGTCACCTACAGCTTATTGTATTTTTTTCTGGTGAGTATAATCATTCCCTTCAGGCATTTTGCTGTAAACACAGAGAAAATGCAGTGTTTACGTTACAGCCTAGGGATACCTCCACTGGCCACTCAGATGGCTGCTAGAGGTTCTTTCTGGGGCAATGCTGCAGAGTGTGAAGTACTGCCATTCAGTGTCTCCTCCCTCTGCATGGAGACACTGAACTTTCCTCACAGAATGCATTGATTCAATGTATCTCTATTAGGCGGTGCTGATTATCCAGGGCTGTGTTTGACTTGTGCTGGCTCTGTCCCTGATCTGCCTCCTTGACAGTCTCGGCCAATCCTACGGGGAATCATTGTGATTGGTTCAGACCCACCACGTCTAATGTCAGTCAAGCAGGGGCAGAAGCCGCAGCTGCAAACGTGAATAAAAGTAAGATTTGTACTGTATTTAGGGAGACCACTTCAGCTCACTGCAGCTGTCTTGGTGCAGTGTTCCGTTTGCAATTCGTGCTGCAATGCTAAACAATGCAGTGTTATAGAAACATTGCAGCATTGTCTGCCTCCAGTGGCTGTCTACCAGACAGCCACTGGAGGGCTTACTGGATAAGAACGGACCTTTGGTCCGGTATCTGACGCTGGACGTCCTCACGTTTTGCATGAGGACATCCAGCGTTTTAATTTTTTTTTCCCCCATAGGAAGCATCAATGCTTTCCTATGTCGAGGTCTAATGCGTGACCTCTTCGTGGGTCGTCGTAGAGGGCAAAGCATTGACATGGAGCAAGGGACATCAGCGCTAGAATAAGGTATGTAAAGGGTTTTTAACCTATTTTTAACCCAGAGAGGGAGAGGGTCGCGAGGGTTACGGGAGGTAGAGGGAGCTATGGTGCCAGGAATACAGCTTTGTGTAGTGGTTGTGGTGCTTAGTGTCCCTTGCCTAACTTAAACTGAGCTTGTACTCTATAGGGTTACTATTATTGATCCATCAATCTTGAAAGAAATGAACAGCAAGGATGCTTTGTGGGTATAACCTAGACAAAAACCATGGGGGACCTGTGCAATTTACACAGGTAATTACCATCAAAGTTTTCCATGTGTAAACAATTTAGTAGGGTTATTTCCTGTTTTAATTTCTATTTGTCTGTGGTTTAATTCTATTAAATTTGCTTTTAAATGGCATGCTTTTAAAATACGGAGTTGATGTCGGGTGGAGTGCAGCCTCCATTTTATATGGTTATGGGAGGTAGTCCAGGAATGTGGATTATCTTCAAAGGGTACTTTGTTTACATAATGCATAAGAAATATTGCTTGGCCTCTGATGTTTGTCAGTAAAGGTTGTTATGGAAATATGATACAGTAAAGTGTATGTATGTAAGCAAGACAACGGGGAGCTTATGTATTGTTGAGAATTACCAAAAACTGTTCACTTTTCTATTAATGAATGCATGGTATGTTTGGGCTGCTGCCTGTCGAGTGGGCAGCTTTACAGAAAAGCATATAAATCAGAATATAGGATATCTGTAACTACTTCATTTCATGGCAGATGTATACTTGGGAAAACAAACACTAAAAACACAATACATTATATTGTGGATGTGCGTTACTGGGTAACTTGTATACATTATGTTTAGGTGCAAGAGACAATCTACAGAGAATAAGTATTGAGGATTCAGACAAGCA